>NC_133970.1:8804772-9494272 GCF_031877795.1 Strix aluco
TTTGGTGCACAAGCCCTCGCTGTTAGGGTGCAAACACTCACGTTAAGATTCCCAAGCTTCGAGTCCAGGGTTGAAATCCACATCTTTATGCTCCAAACGACCGTCTTTGGGCTTCAAATCCGACTTTTAATTCTGAAATCCCACTTTTTTACGCTCCAAACGCTACATTAAGGGCACAAAGTCTCCATTTTAGGTCACAACGCTTCCTTTTTAGAGTCCGGAACGTTGGTTCCAGGGTTGAAAGCCTCCCTGTTCTGCTTCAAAGCGTCATTTAGAAGGTACAAGCCCTCATTTTTAGGGCGCAACGCCTCATTTTTTGGCCGCGAATCCTCCTTTTTAGGGGTCAATACGTCCTTTTTGCTGTAAAATCCCTCACTTTTATGTTCCGGACATCTCATTTAGGGCACAAAGCCTTGTTTTGTGGTCCCAAAGCTTCCTCTTCAGAGTCCAAAGCTTTGATTCTGTGGTTGAATTCCTCGTTTTATAATCCAAACCCTCACGTTTATTGCACAAACCCTCATTTTTAGGGCCCAAACGCTCATTTTTATGCTGCAAATCATTTCACTGGAAAATGCCTCCTTTTTATGCTCCAAACGCCTCCTTTAGGGCACGATGTCTGAATGTTAGGTCCCAAAGATTTGGTTAAGAGCCCAAAGCTTGGAGTCTAGGGTTCAAAGCCTGCTTTTTACTCTACAAACCCTCCTGTTTAGGGTACAAACCCTCCTTTTTGGTGCACAAGCCCTCGCTGTTAGGGTGCAAACACTCACGTTAAGATTCCCAAGCTTCGAGTCCAGGGTTGAAATCCACATCTTTATGCTCCAAACGACCGTCTTTGGGCTTCAAATCCGACTTTTAATTCTGAAATCCCACTTTTTTACGCTCCAAACGCTACATTAAGGGCACAAAGTCTCCATTTTAGGTCACAACGCTTCCTTTTTAGAGTCCGGAACGTTGGTTCCAGGGTTGAAAGCCTCCCTGTTCTGCTTCAAAGCGTCATTTAGAAGGTACAAGCCCTCATTTTTAGGGCGCAACGCCTCATTTTTTGGCCGCGAATCCTCCTTTTTAGGGGTCAGTACGTCCTTTTTGCTGTAAAATCCCTCACTTTTATGTTCCGGACATGTCATTTAGGGCACAAAGCCTTGTTTTGTGGTCCCAAAGCTTCCTCTTCAGAGTCCAAAGCTTTGATTCTGTGGTTGAATTCCTCGTTTTATAATCCAAACCCTCACGTTTATTGCACAAACCCTCATTTTTAGGGCCCAAACGCTCATTTTTATGCTGCAAATCATTTCACTGGAAAATGCCTCCTTTTTATGCTCCAAACGCCTCCTTTAGGGCACGATGTCTGAATGTTAGGTCCCAAAGATTTGGTTAAGAGCCCAAAGCTTGGAGTCTAGGGTTGAAAGCCTGCTTTTTACTCTACAAACCCTCCTGTTTAGGGTACAAACCCTCCTTTTTGGTGCACAAGCCCTCGCTGTTAGGGTGCAAACACTCACGTTAAGATTCCCAAGCTTCGAGTCCAGGGTTGAAATCCACATCTTTATGCTCCAAACGACCGTCTTTGGGCTTCAAATCCGACTTTTAATTCTGAAATCCCACTTTTTTACGCTCCAAACGCTACATTAAGGGCACAAAGTCTCCATTTTAGGTCACAACGCTTCCTTTTTAGAGTCCGGAACGTTGGTTCCAGGGTTGAAAGCCTCCCTGTTCTGCTTCAAAGCGTCATTTAGAAGGTACAAGCCCTCATTTTTAGGGCGCAACGCCTCATTTTTTGGCCGCGAATCCTCCTTTTTAGGGGTCAGTACGTCCTTTTTGCTGTAAAATCCCTCACTTCTATGTTCCGGACATCTCTTTTAGGGCACAAAGCCTTGTTTTGTGGTCCCAAAGCTTCCTCTTCAGAGTCCAAAGCTTTGATTCTGTGGTTGAATTCCTCGTTTTATAATCCAAACCCTCACGTTTATTGCACAAACCCTCATTTTTAGGGCCCAAACGCTCATTTTTATGCTGCAAATCATTTCACTGGAAAATGCCTCCTTTTTATGCTCCAAACGCCTCCTTTAGGGCACGATGTCTGAATGTTAGGTCCCAAAGATTTGGTTAAGAGCCCAAAGCTTGGAGTCTAGGGTTGAAAGCCTGCTTTTTACTCTACAAACCCTCCTGTTTAGGGTACAAACCCTCCTTTTTGGTGCACAAGCCCTCGCTGTTAGGGTGCAAACACTCACGTTAAGATTCCCAAGCTTCGAGTCCAGGGTTGAAATCCACATCTTTATGCTCCAAACGACCGTCTTTAGGCTTCAAATCCGACTTTTAATTCTGAAATCCCACTTTTTTACGCTCCAAACGCTACATTAAGGGCACAAAGTCTCCATTTTAGGTCACAACGCTTCCTTTTTAGAGTCCGGAACGTTGGTTCCAGGGTTGAAAGCCTCCCTGTTCTGCTTCAAAGCGTCATTTAGAAGGTACAAGCCCTCATTTTTAGGGCGCAACGCCTCATTTTTTGGCCGCGAATCCTCCTTTTTAGGGGTCAGTACGTCCTTTTTGCTGTAAAATCCCTCACTTTTATGTTCCGGACATCTCTTTTAGGGCACAAAGCCTTGTTTTGTGGTCCCAAAGCTTCCTCTTCAGAGTCCAAAGCTTTGATTCTGTGGTTGAATTCCTCGTTTTATAATCCAAACCCTCACGTTTATTGCACAAACCCTCATTTTTAGGGCCCAAACGCTCATTTTTATGCTGCAAATCATTTCACTGGAAAATGCCTCCTTTTTATGCTCCAAACGCCTCCTTTAGGGCACGATGTCTGAATGTTAGGTCCCAAAGATTTGGTTAAGAGCCCAAAGCTTGGAGTCTAGGGTTGAAAGCCTGCTTTTTACTCTACAAACCCTCCTGTTTAGGGTACAAACCCTCCTTTTTGGTGCACAAGCCCTCGCTGTTAGGGTGCAAACACTCACGTTAAGATTCCCAAGCTTCGAGTCCAGGGTTGAAATCCACATCTTTATGCTCCAAACGACCGTCTTTGGGCTTCAAATCCGACTTTTAATTCTGAAATCCCACTTTTTTACGCTCCAAACGCTACATTAAGGGCACAAAGTCTCCATTTTAGGTCACAACGCTTCCTTTTTAGAGTCCGGAACGTTGGTTCCAGGGTTGAAAGCCTCCCTGTTCTGCTTCAAAGCGTCATTTAGAAGGTACAAGCCCTCATTTTTAGGGCGCAACGCCTCATTTTTTGGCCGCGAATCCTCCTTTTTAGGGGTCAGTACGTCCTTATTGCTGTAAAATCCCTCACTTCTATGTTCCGGACATCTCATTTAGGGCACAAAGCCTTGTTTTGTGGTCCCAAAGCTTCCTCTTCAGAGTCCAAAGCTTTGATTCTGTGGTTGAATTCCTCGTTTTATAATCCAAACCCTCACGTTTATTGCACAAACCCTCATTTTTAGGGCCCAAACGCTCATTTTTATGCTGCAAATCATTTCACTGGAAAATGCCTCCTTTTTATGCTCCAAACGCCTCCTTTAGGGCACGATGTCTGAATGTTAGGTCCCAAAGATTTGGTTAAGAGCCCAAAGCTTGGAGTCTAGGGTTGAAAGCCTGCTTTTTACTCTACAAACCCTCCTGTTTAGGGTACAAACCCTCCTTTTTGGTGCACAAGCCCTCGCTGTTAGGGTGCAAACACTCACGTTAAGATTCCCAAGCTTCGAGTCCAGGGTTGAAATCCACATCTTTATGCTCCAAACGACCGTCTTTGGGCTTCAAATCCGACTTTTAATTCTGAAATCCCACTTTTTTACGCTCCAAACGCTACATTAAGGGCACAAAGTCTCCATTTTAGGTCACAACGCTTCCTTTTTAGAGTCCGGAACGTTGGTTCCAGGGTTGAAAGCCTCCCTGTTCTGCTTCAAAGCGTCATTTAGAAGGTACAAGCCCTCATTTTTAGGGCGCAACGCCTCATTTTTTGGCCGCGAATCCTCCTTTTTAGGGGTCAGTACGTCCTTTTTGCTGTAAAATCCCTCACTTCTATGTTCCGGACATCTCTTTTAGGGCACAAAGCCTTGTTTTGTGGTCCCAAAGCTTCCTCTTCAGAGTCCAAAGCTTTGATTCTGTGGTTGAATTCCTCGTTTTATAATCCAAACCCTCACGTTTATTGCACAAACCCTCATTTTTAGGGCCCAAACGCTCATTTTTATGCTGCAAATCATTTCACTGGAAAATGCCTCCTTTTTATGCTCCAAACGCCTCCTTTAGGGCACGATGTCTGAATGTTAGGTCCCAAAGATTTGGTTAAGAGCCCAAAGCTTGGAGTCTAGGGTTCAAAGCCTGCTTTTTACTCTACAAACCCTCCTGTTTAGGGTACAAACCCTCCTTTTTGGTGCACAAGCCCTCGCTGTTAGGGTGCAAACACTCACGTTAAGATTCCCAAGCTTCGAGTCCAGGGTTGAAATCCACATCTTTATGCTCCAAACGACCGTCTTTGGGCTTCAAATCCGACTTTTAATTCTGAAATCCCACTTTTTTACGCTCCAAACGCTACATTAAGGGCACAAAGTCTCCATTTTAGGTCACAACGCTTCCTTTTTAGAGTCCGGAACGTTGGTTCCAGGGTTGAAAGCCTCCCTGTTCTGCTTCAAAGCGTCATTTAGAAGGTACAAGCCCTCATTTTTAGGGCGCAACGCCTCATTTTTTGGCCGCGAATCCTCCTTTTTAGGGGTCAGTACGTCCTTATTGCTGTAAAATCCCTCACTTCTATGTTCCGGACATCTCATTTAGGGCACAAAGCCTTGTTTTGTGGTCCCAAAGCTTCCTCTTCAGAGTCCAAAGCTTTGATTCTGTGGTTGAATTCCTCGTTTTATAATCCAAACCCTCACGTTTATTGCACAAACCCTCATTTTTAGGGCCCAAACGCTCATTTTTATGCTGCAAATCATTTCACTGGAAAATGCCTCCTTTTTATGCTCCAAACGCCTCCTTTAGGGCACGATGTCTGAATGTTAGGTCCCAAAGATTTGGTTAAGAGCCCAAAGCTTGGAGTCTAGGGTTGAAAGCCTGCTTTTTACTCTACAAACCCTCCTGTTTAGGGTACAAACCCTCCTTTTTGGTGCACAAGCCCTCGCTGTTAGGGTGCAAACACTCACGTTAAGATTCCCAAGCTTCGAGTCCAGGGTTGAAATCCACATCTTTATGCTCCAAACGACCGTCTTTGGGCTTCAAATCCGACTTTTAATTCTGAAATCCCACTTTTTTACGCTCCAAACGCTACATTAAGGGCACAAAGTCTCCATTTTAGGTCACAACGCTTCCTTTTTAGAGTCCGGAACGTTGGTTCCAGGGTTGAAAGCCTCCCTGTTCTGCTTCAAAGCGTCATTTAGAAGGTACAAGCCCTCATTTTTAGGGCGCAACGCCTCATTTTTTGGCCGCGAATCCTCCTTTTTAGGGGTCAGTACGTCCTTTTTGCTGTAAAATCCCTCACTTCTATGTTCCGGACATCTCTTTTAGGGCACAAAGCCTTGTTTTGTGGTCCCAAAGCTTCCTCTTCAGAGTCCAAAGCTTTGATTCTGTGGTTGAATTCCTCGTTTTATAATCCAAACCCTCACGTTTATTGCACAAACCCTCATTTTTAGGGCCCAAACGCTCATTTTTATGCTGCAAATCATTTCACTGGAAAATGCCTCCTTTTTATGCTCCAAACGCCTCCTTTAGGGCACGATGTCTGAATGTTAGGTCCCAAAGATTTGGTTAAGAGCCCAAAGCTTGGAGTCTAGGGTTCAAAGCCTGCTTTTTACTCTACAAACCCTCCTGTTTAGGGTACAAACCCTCCTTTTTGGTGCACAAGCCCTCGCTGTTAGGGTGCAAACACTCACGTTAAGATTCCCAAGCTTCGAGTCCAGGGTTGAAATCCACATCTTTATGCTCCAAACGACCGTCTTTGGGCTTCAAATCCGACTTTTAATTCTGAAATCCCACTTTTTTACGCTCCAAACGCTACATTAAGGGCACAAAGTCTCCATTTTAGGTCACAACGCTTCCTTTTTAGAGTCCGGAACGTTGGTTCCAGGGTTGAAAGCCTCCCTGTTCTGCTTCAAAGCGTCATTTAGAAGGTACAAGCCCTCATTTTTAGGGCGCAACGCCTCATTTTTTGGCCGCGAATCCTCCTTTTTAGGGGTCAATACGTCCTTTTTGCTGTAAAATCCCTCACTTTTATGTTCCGGACATCTCATTTAGGGCACAAAGCCTTGTTTTGTGGTCCCAAAGCTTCCTCTTCAGAGTCCAAAGCTTTGATTCTGTGGTTGAATTCCTCGTTTTATAATCCAAACCCTCACGTTTATTGCACAAACCCTCATTTTTAGGGCCCAAACGCTCATTTTTATGCTGCAAATCATTTCACTGGAAAATGCCTCCTTTTTATGCTCCAAACGCCTCCTTTAGGGCACGATGTCTGAATGTTAGGTCCCAAAGATTTGGTTAAGAGCCCAAAGCTTGGAGTCTAGGGTTGAAAGCCTGCTTTTTACTCTACAAACCCTCCTGTTTAGGGTACAAACCCTCCTTTTTGGTGCACAAGCCCTCGCTGTTAGGGTGCAAACACTCACGTTAAGATTCCCAAGTTTCGAGTCCAGGGTTGAAATCCACATCTTTATGCTCCAAACGACCGTCTTTAGGCTTCAAATCCAACTTTTAATTCTGAAATCCCACTTTTTTACGCTCCAAACGCTACATTAAGGGCACAAAGTCTCCATTTTAGGTCACAACGCTTCCTTTTTAGATTCTGGAACTTTGGTTCCAGGGTTGAAAGCCTCCCTGTTCTGCTTCAAAGCGTCATTTAGAAGGTACAAGCCCTCATTTTTAGGGCGCAACGCCTCATTTTTTGGCCGCGAATCCTCCTTTTTAGGGGTCAATACGTCCTTTTTGCTGTAAAATCCCTCACTTTTATGTTCCGGACATCTCATTTAGGGCACAAAGCCTTGTTTTGTGGTCCCAAAGCTTCCTCTTCAGAGTCCAAAGCTTTGATTCTGTGGTTGAATTCCTCGTTTTATAATCCAAACCCTCACGTTTATTGCACAAACCCTCATTTTTAGGGCCCAAACGCTCATTTTTATGCTGCAAATCATTTCACTGGAAAATGCCTCCTTTTTATGCTCCAAACGCCTCCTTTAGGGCACGATGTCTGAATGTTAGGTCCCAAAGATTTGGTTAAGAGCCCAAAGCTTGGAGTCTAGGGTTGAAAGCCTGCTTTTTACTCTACAAACCCTCCTGTTTAGGGTACAAACCCTCCTTTTTGGTGCACAAGCCCTCGCTGTTAGGGTGCAAACACTCACGTTAAGATTCCCAAGCTTCGAGTCCAGGGTTGAAATCCACATCTTTATGCTCCAAACGACCGTCTTTAGGCTTCAAATCCGACTTTTAATTCTGAAATCCCACTTTTTTACGCTCCAAACGCTACATTAAGGGCACAAAGTCTCCATTTTAGGTCACAACGCTTCCTTTTTAGAGTCCGGAACGTTGGTTCCAGGGTTGAAAGCCTCCCTGTTCTGCTTCAAAGCGTCATTTAGAAGGTACAAGCCCTCATTTTTAGGGCGCAACGCCTCATTTTTTGGCCGCGAATCCTCCTTTTTAGGGGTCAATACGTCCTTTTTGCTGTAAAATCCCTCACTTTTATGTTCCGGACATCTCATTTAGGGCACAAAGCCTTGTTTTGTGGTCCCAAAGCTTCCTCTTCAGAGTCCAAAGCTTTGATTCTGTGGTTGAATTCCTCGTTTTATAATCCAAACCCTCACGTTTATTGCACAAACCCTCATTTTTAGGGCCCAAACGCTCATTTTTATGCTGCAAATCATTTCACTGGAAAATGCCTCCTTTTTATGCTCCAAACGCCTCCTTTAGGGCACGATGTCTGAATGTTAGGTCCCAAAGATTTGGTTAAGAGCCCAAAGCTTGGAGTCTAGGGTTGAAAGCCTGCTTTTTACTCTACAAACCCTCCTGTTTAGGGTACAAACCCTCCTTTTTGGTGCACAAGCCCTCGCTGTTAGGGTGCAAACACTCACGTTAAGATTCCCAAGCTTCGAGTCCAGGGTTGAAATCCACATCTTTATGCTCCAAACGACCGTCTTTAGGCTTCAAATCCGACTTTTAATTCTGAAATCCCACTTTTTTACGCTCCAAACGCTACATTAAGGGCACAAAGTCTCCATTTTAGGTCACAACGCTTCCTTTTTAGAGTCCGGAACGTTGGTTCCAGGGTTGAAAGCCTCCCTGTTCTGCTTCAAAGCGTCATTTAGAAGGTACAAGCCCTCATTTTTAGGGCGCAACGCCTCATTTTTTGGCCGCGAATCCTCCTTTTTAGGGGTCAATACGTCCTTTTTGCTGTAAAATCCCTCACTTTTATGTTCCGGACATCTCATTTAGGGCACAAAGCCTTGTTTTGTGGTCCCAAAGCTTCCTCTTCAGAGTCCAAAGCTTTGATTCTGTGGTTGAATTCCTCGTTTTATAATCCAAACCCTCACGTTTATTGCACAAACCCTCATTTTTAGGGCCCAAACGCTCATTTTTATGCTGCAAATCATTTCACTGGAAAATGCCTCCTTTTTATGCTCCAAACGCCTCCTTTAGGGCACGATGTCTGAATGTTAGGTCCCAAAGATTTGGTTAAGAGCCCAAAGCTTGGAGTCTAGGGTTGAAAGCCTGCTTTTTACTCTACAAACCCTCCTGTTTAGGGTACAAACCCTCCTTTTTGGTGCACAAGCCCTCGCTGTTAGGGTGCAAACACTCACGTTAAGATTCCCAAGCTTCGAGTCCAGGGTTGAAATCCACATCTTTATGCTCCAAACGACCGTCTTTAGGCTTCAAATCCGACTTTTAATTCTGAAATCCCACTTTTTTACGCTCCAAACGCTACATTAAGGGCACAAAGTCTCCATTTTAGGTCACAACGCTTCCTTTTTAGAGTCCGGAACGTTGGTTCCAGGGTTGAAAGCCTCCCTGTTCTGCTTCAAAGCGTCATTTAGAAGGTACAAGCCCTCATTTTTAGGGCGCAACGCCTCATTTTTTGGCCGCGAATCCTCCTTTTTAGGGGTCAATACGTCCTTTTTGCTGTAAAATCCCTCACTTTTATGTTCCGGACATGTCATTTAGGGCGCAAAGCCTTGTTTTGTGGTCCCAAAGCTTCCTCTTCAGAGTCCAAAGCTTTGATTCTGTGGTTGAATTCCTCGTTTTATAATCCAAACCCTCACGTTTATTGCACAAACCCTCATTTTTAGGGCCCAAACGCTCATTTTTATGCTGCAAATCATTTCACTGGAAAATGCCTCCTTTTTATGCTCCAAACGCCTCCTTTAGGGCACGATGTCTGAATGTTAGGTCCCAAAGATTTGGTTAAGAGCCCAAAGCTTGGAGTCTAGGGTTCAAAGCCTGCTTTTTACTCTACAAACCCTCCTGTTTAGGGTACAAACCCTCCTTTTTGGTGCACAAGCCCTCGCTGTTAGGGTGCAAACACTCACGTTAAGATTCCCAAGCTTCGAGTCCAGGGTTGAAATCCACATCTTTATGCTCCAAACGACCGTCTTTAGGCTTCAAATCCGACTTTTAATTCTGAAATCCCACTTTTTTACGTTCCAAACGCTACATTAAGGGCACAAAGTCTCCATTTTAGGTCACAACGCTTCCTTTTTAGAGTCCGGAACGTTGGTTCCAGGGTTGAAAGCCTCCCTGTTCTGCTTCAAAGCGTCATTTAGAAGGTACAAGCCCTCATTTTTAGGACGCAACGCCTCATTTTTTGGCCGCGAATCCTCCTTTTTAGGGGTCAATACGTCCTTTTTGCTGTAAAATCCCTCACTTCTATGTTCCGGACATCTCTTTTAGGGCACAAAGCCTTGTTTTGTGGTCCCAAAGCTTCCTCTTCAGAGTCCAAAGCTTTGATTCTGTGGTTGAATTCCTCGTTTTATAATCCAAACCCTCACGTTTATTGCACAAACCCTCATTTTTAGGGCCCAAACGCTCATTTTTATGCTGCAAATCATTTCACTGGAAAATGCCTCCTTTTTATGCTCCAAACGCCTCCTTTAGGGCACGATGTCTGAATGTTAGGTCCCAAAGATTTGGTTAAGAGCCCAAAGCTTGGAGTCTAGGGTTGAAAGCCTGCTTTTTACTCTACAAACCCTCCTGTTTAGGGTACAAACCCTCCTTTTTGGTGCACAAGCCCTCGCTGTTAGGGTGCAAACACTCACGTTAAGATTCCCAAGCTTCGAGTCCAGGGTTGAAATCCACATCTTTATGCTCCAAACGACCGTCTTTAGGCTTCAAATCCAACTTTTAATTCTGAAATCCCACTTTTTTACGCTCCAAACGCTACATTAAGGGCACAAAGTCTCCATTTTAGGTCACAACGCTTCCTTTTTAGAGTCCGGAACGTTGGTTCCAGGGTTGAAAGCCTCCCTGTTCTGCTTCAAAGCGTCATTTAGAAGGTACAAGCCCTCATTTTTAGGGCGCAACGCCTCATTATTTGGCCGCGAATCCTCCTTTTTAGGGGTCAATACGTCCTTTTTGCTGTAAAATCCCTCACTTCTATGTTCCGGACATCTCTTTTAGGGCACAAAGCCTTGTTTTGTGGTCCCAAAGCTTCCTCTTCAGAGTCCAAAGCTTTGATTCTGTGGTTGAATTCCTCGTTTTATAATCCAAACCCTCACGTTTATTGCACAAACCCTCATTTTTAGGGCCCAAACGCTCATTTTTATGCTGCAAATCATTTCACTGGAAAATGCCTCCTTTTTATGCTCCAAACGCCTCCTTTAGGGCACGATGTCTGAATGTTAGGTCCCAAAGATTTGGTTAAGAGCCCAAAGCTTGGAGTCTAGGGTTGAAAGCCTGCTTTTTACTCTACAAACCCTCCTGTTTAGGGTACAAACCCTCCTTTTTGGTGCACAAGCCCTCGCTGTTAGGGTGCAAACACTCACGTTAAGATTCCCAAGCTTCGAGTCCAGGGTTGAAATCCACATCTTTATGCTCCAAACGACCGTCTTTAGGCTTCAAATCCAACTTTTAATTCTGAAATCCCACTTTTTTACGCTCCAAACGCTACATTAAGGGCACAAAGTCTCCATTTTAGGTCACAACGCTTCCTTTTTAGAGTCCGGAACGTTGGTTCCAGGGTTGAAAGCCTCCCTGTTCTGCTTCAAAGCGTCATTTAGAAGGTACAAGCCCTCATTTTTAGGACGCAACGCCTCATTTTTTGGCCGCGAATCCTCCTTTTTAGGGGTCAATACGTCCTTTTTGCTGTAAAATCCCTCACTTCTATGTTCCGGACATCTCTTTTAGGGCACAAAGCCTTGTTTTGTGGTCCCAAAGCTTCCTCTTCAGAGTCCAAAGCTTTGATTCTGTGGTTGAATTCCTCGTTTTATAATCCAAACCCTCACGTTTATTGCACAAACCCTCATTTTTAGGGCCCAAACGCTCATTTTTATGCTGCAAATCATTTCACTGGAAAATGCCTCCTTTTTATGCTCCAAACGCCTCCTTTAGGGCACGATGTCTGAATGTTAGGTCCCAAAGATTTGGTTAAGAGCCCAAAGCTTGGAGTCTAGGGTTGAAAGCCTGCTTTTTACTCTACAAACCCTCCTGTTTAGGGTACAAACCCTCCTTTTTGGTGCACAAGCCCTCGCTGTTAGGGTGCAAACACTCACGTTAAGATTCCCAAGCTTCGAGTCCAGGGTTGAAATCCACATCTTTATGCTCCAAACGACCGTCTTTAGGCTTCAAATCCAACTTTTAATTCTGAAATCCCACTTTTTTACGCTCCAAACGCTACATTAAGGGCACAAAGTCTCCATTTTAGGTCACAACGCTTCCTTTTTAGAGTCCGGAACGTTGGTTCCAGGGTTGAAAGCCTCCCTGTTCTGCTTCAAAGCGTCATTTAGAAGGTACAAGCCCTCATTTTTAGGGCGCAACGCCTCATTATTTGGCCGCGAATCCTCCTTTTTAGGGGTCAATACGTCCTTTTTGCTGTAAAATCCCTCACTTCTATGTTCCGGACATCTCTTTTAGGGCACAAAGCCTTGTTTTGTGGTCCCAAAGCTTCCTCTTCAGAGTCCAAAGCTTTGATTCTGTGGTTGAATTCCTCGTTTTATAATCCAAACCCTCACGTTTATTGCACAAACCCTCATTTTTAGGGCCCAAACGCTCATTTTTATGCTGCAAATCATTTCACTGGAAAATGCCTCCTTTTTATGCTCCAAACGCCTCCTTTAGGGCACGATGTCTGAATGTTAGGTCCCAAAGATTTGGTTAAGAGCCCAAAGCTTGGAGTCTAGGGTTGAAAGCCTGCTTTTTACTCTACAAACCCTCCTGTTTAGGGTACAAACCCTCCTTTTTGGTGCACAAGCCCTCGCTGTTAGGGTGCAAACACTCACGTTAAGATTCCCAAGCTTCGAGTCCAGGGTTGAAATCCACATCTTTATGCTCCAAACGACCGTCTTTAGGCTTCAAATCCAACTTTTAATTCTGAAATCCCACTTTTTTACGCTCCAAACGCTACATTAAGGGCACAAAGTCTCCATTTTAGGTCACAACGCTTCCTTTTTAGAGTCCGGAACGTTGGTTCCAGGGTTGAAAGCCTCCCTGTTCTGCTTCAAAGCGTCATTTAGAAGGTACAAGCCCTCATTTTTAGGGCGCAACGCCTCATTATTTGGCCGCGAATCCTCCTTTTTAGGGGTCAATACGTCCTTTTTGCTGTAAAATCCCTCACTTCTATGTTCCGGACATCTCATTTAGGGCACAAAGCCTTGTTTTGTGGTCCCAAAGCTTCCTCTTCAGAGTCCAAAGCTTTGATTCTGTGGTTGAATTCCTCGTTTTATAATCCAAACCTTCACGTTTATTGCACAAACCCTCATTTTTAGGGCACAAACGCTCATTTTTATGCTGTAAATCATTTCACTGGAAAATCCCTCCTTTTTATGCTCCAAACACCTCCTTTAGGGCACGATGTCTGAATGTTAGGTCCCAAAGATTTGGTTAAGAGCCCAAAGCTTGGAGTCTAGGGTTGAAAGCCTGCTTTTTACTCTACAAACCCTCCTGTTTAGGGTACAAACCCTCCTTTTTGGTGCACAAGCCCTCGCTGTTAGGGTGCAAACACTCACGTTAAGATTCCCAAGCTTCGAGTCCAGGGTTGAAATCCACATCTTTATGCTCCAAACGACCGTCTTTAGGCTTCAAATCCGACTTTTAATTCTGAAATCCCACTTTTTTACGCTCCAAACGCTACATTAAGGGCACAAAGTCTCCATTTTAGGTCACAACGCTTCCTTTTTAGAGTCCAGAACGTTGGTTCCAGGGTTGAAAGCCTCCCTGTTCTGCTTCAAAGCGTCATTTAGAAGGTACAAGCCCTCATTTTTAGGGCGCAACGCCTCATTTTTTGGCCGCGAATCCTCCTTTTTAGGGGTCAATACGTCCTTTTTGCTGTAAAATCCCTCACTTTTATGTTCCGGACATCTCATTTAGGGCACAAAGCCTTGTTTTGTGGTCCCAAAGCTTCCTCTTCAGAGTCCAAAGCTTTGATTCTGTGGTTGAATTCCTCGTTTTATAATCCAAACCCTCACGTTTATTGCACAAACCCTCATTTTTAGGGCCCAAACGCTCATTTTTATGCTGCAAATCATTTCACTGGAAAATGCCTCCTTTTTATGCTCCAAACGCCTCCTTTAGGGCACGATGTCTGAATGTTAGGTCCCAAAGATTTGGTTAAGAGCCCAAAGCTTGGAGTCTAGGGTTGAAAGCCTGCTTTTTACTCTACAAACCCTCCTGTTTAGGGTACAAACCCTCCTTTTTGGTGCACAAGCCCTCGCTGTTAGGGTGCAAACACTCACGTTAAGATTCCCAAGCTTCGAGTCCAGGGTTGAAATCCACATCTTTATGCTCCAAACGACCGTCTTTAGGCTTCAAATCCGACTTTTAATTCTGAAATCCCACTTTTTTACGCTCCAAACGCTACATTAAGGGCACAAAGTCTCCATTTTAGGTCACAACGCTTCCTTTTTAGAGTCCGGAACGTTGGTTCCAGGGTTGAAAGCCTCCCTGTTCTGCTTCAAAGCGTCATTTAGAAGGTACAAGCCCTCATTTTTAGGGCGCAACGCCTCATTTTTTGGCCGCGAATCCTCCTTTTTAGGGGTCAATACGTCCTTTTTGCTGTAAAATCCCTCACTTCTATGTTCCGGACATCTCTTTTAGGGCACAAAGCCTTGTTTTGTGGTCCCAAAGCTTCCTCTTCAGAGTCCAAAGCTTTGATTCTGTGGTTGAATTCCTCGTTTTATAATCCAAACCCTCACGTTTATTGCGCAAACCCTCATTTTTAGGGCCCAAACGCTCATTTTTATGCTGCAAATCATTTCACTGGAAAATGCCTCCTTTTTATGCTCCAAACGCCTCCTTTAGGGCACGATGTCTGAATGTTAGGTCCCAAAGATTTGGTTAAGAGCCCAAAGCTTGGAGTCTAGGGTTGAAAGCCTGCTTTTTACTCTACAAACCCTCCTGTTTAGGGTACAAACCCTCCTTTTTGGTGCACAAGCCCTCGCTGTTAGGGTGCAAACACTCACGTTAAGATTCCCAAGCTTCGAGTCCAGGGTTGAAATCCACATCTTTATGCTCCAAACGACCGTCTTTAGGCTTCAAATCCGACTTTTAATTCTGAAATCCCACTTTTTTACGCTCCAAACGCTACATTAAGGGCACAAAGTCTCCATTTTAGGTCACAACGCTTCCTTTTTAGAGTCCGGAACGTTGGTTCCAGGGTTGAAAGCCTCCCTGTTCTGCTTCAAAGCGTCATTTAGAAGGTACAAGCCCTCATTTTTAGGGCGCAACGCCTCATTTTTTGGCCGCGAATCCTCCTTTTTAGGGGTCAATACGTCCTTTTTGCTGTAAAATCCCTCACTTTTATGTTCCGGACATCTCATTTAGGGCACAAAGCCTTGTTTTGTGGTCCCAAAGCTTCCTCTTCAGAGTCCAAAGCTTTGATTCTGTGGTTGAATTCCTCGTTTTATAATCCAAACCCTCACGTTTATTGCACAAACCCTCATTTTTAGGGCCCAAACGCTCATTTTTATGCTGCAAATCATTTCACTGGAAAATGCCTCCTTTTTATGATCCAAACGCCTCCTTTAGGGCACGATGTCTGAATGTTAGGTCCCAAAGATTTGGTTAAGAGCCCAAAGCTTGGAGTCTAGGGTTGAAAGCCTGCTTTTTACTCTACAAACCCTCCTGTTTAGGGTACAAACCCTCCTTTTTGGTGCACAAGCCCTCGCTGTTAGGGTGCAAACACTCACGTTAAGATTCCCAAGCTTCGAGTCCAGGGTTGAAATCCACATCTTTATGCTCCAAACGACCGTCTTTAGGCTTCAAATCCAACTTTTAATTCTGAAATCCCACTTTTTTACGCTTCAAACGCTACATTAAGGGCACAAAGTCTCCATTTTAGGTCACAACGCTTCCTTTTTAGAGTCCGGAACGTTGGTTCCAGGGTTGAAAGCCTCCCTGTTCTGCTTCAAAGCGTCATTTAGAAGGTACAAGCCCTCATTTTTAGGGCGCAACGCCTCATTTTTTGGCCGCGAATCCTCCTTTTTAGGGGTCAATACGTCCTTTTTGCTGTAAAATCCCTCACTTCTATGTTCCGGACATCTCATTTAGGGCACAAAGCCTTGTTTTGTGGTCCCAAAGCTTCCTCTTCAGAGTCCAAAGCTTTGATTCTGTGGTTGAATTCCTCGTTTTATAATCCAAACCCTCACGTTTATTGCACAAACCCTCATTTTTAGGGCCCAAACGCTCATTTTTATGCTGTAAATCATTTCACTGGAAAATCCCTCCTTTTTATGCTCCAAACACCTCCTTTAGGGCACGATGTCTGAATGTTAGGTCCCAAAGATTTGGTTAAGAGCCCAAAGCTTGGAGTCTAGGGTTGAAAGCCTGCTTTTTACTCTACAAACCCTCCTGTTTAGGGTACAAACCCTCCTTTTTGGTGCACAAGCCCTCGCTGTTAGGGTGCAAACACTCACGTTAAGATTCCCAAGCTTCGAGTCCAGGGTTGAAATCCACATCTTTATGCTCCAAACGACCGTCTTTAGGCTTCAAATCCAACTTTTAATTCTGAAATCCCACTTTTTTACGCTCCAAACGCTACATTAAGGGCACAAAGTCTCCATTTTAGGTCACAACGCTTCCTTTTTAGAGTCCGGAACGTTGGTTCCAGGGTTGAAAGCCTCCCTGTTCTGCTTCAAAGCGTCATTTAGAAGGTACAAGCCCTCATTTTTAGGGCGCAACGCCTCATTTTTTGGCCGCGAATCCTCCTTTTTAGGGGTCAATACGTCCTTTTTGCTGTAAAATCCCTCACTTTTATGTTCCGGACATGTCATTTAGGGCACAAAGCCTTGTTTTGTGGTCCCAAAGCTTCCTCTTCAGAGTCCAAAGCTTTGATTCTGTGGTTGAATTCCTCGTTTTATAATCCAAACCCTCACGTTTATTGCACAAACCCTCATTTTTAGGGCCCAAACGCTCATTTTTATGCTGCAAATCATTTCACTGGAAAATGCCTCCTTTTTATGCTCCAAACGCCTCCTTTAGGGCACGATGTCTGAATGTTAGGTCCCAAAGATTTGGTTAAGAGCCCAAAGCTTGGAGTCTAGGGTTCAAAGCCTGCTTTTTACTCTACAAACCCTCCTGTTTAGGGTACAAACCCTCCTTTTTGGTGCACAAGCCCTCGCTGTTAGGGTGCAAACACTCACGTTAAGATTCCCAAGCTTCGAGTCCAGGGTTGAAATCCACATCTTTATGCTCCAAACGACCGTCTTTAGGCTTCAAATCCGACTTTTAATTCTGAAATCCCACTTTTTTACGCTCCAAACGCTACATTAAGGGCACAAAGTCTCCATTTTAGGTCACAACGCTTCCTTTTTAGAGTCCGGAACGTTGGTTCCAGGGTTGAAAGCCTCCCTGTTCTGCTTCAAAGCGTCATTTAGAAGGTACAAGCCCTCATTTTTAGGGCGCAACGCCTCATTTTTTGGCCGCGAATCCTCCTTTTTAGGGGTCAATACGTCCTTTTTGCTGTAAAATCCCTCACTTTTATGTTCCGGACATCTCATTTAGGGCACAAAGCCTTGTTTTGTGGTCCCAAAGCTTCCTCTTCAGAGTCCAAAGATTTGATTCTGTGGTTGAATTCCTCGTTTTATAATCCAAACCCTCACGTTTATTGCACAAACCCTCATTTTTAGGGCCCAAAGGCTCATTTTTATGCTGCAAATCATTTCACTGGAAAATGCCTCCTTTTTATGATCCAAACGCCTCCTTTAGGGCACGATGTCTGAATGTTAGGTCCCAAAGATTTGGTTAAGAGCCCAAAGCTTGGAGTCTAGGGTTGAAAGCCTGCTTTTTACTCTACAAACCCTCCTGTTTAGGGTACAAACCCTCCTTTTTGGTGCACAAGCCCTCGCTGTTAGGGTGCAAACACTCACGTTAAGATTCCCAAGCTTCGAGTCCAGGGTTGAAATCCACATCTTTATGCTCCAAACGACCGTCTTTAGGCTTCAAATCCGACTTTTAATTCTGAAATCCCACTTTTTTACGCTCCAAACGCTACATTAAGGGCACAAAGTCTCCATTTTAGGTCACAACGCTTCCTTTTTAGAGTCCGGAACGTTGGTTCCAGGGTTGAAAGCCTCCCTGTTCTGCTTCAAAGCGTCATTTAGAAGGTACAAGCCCTCATTTTTAGGGCGCAACGCCTCATTTTTTGGCCGCGAATCCTCCTTTTTAGGGGTCAATACGTCCTTTTTGCTGTAAAATCCCTCACTTTTATGTTCCGGACATGTCATTTAGGGCACAAAGCCTTGTTTTGTGGTCCCAAAGCTTCCTCTTCAGAGTCCAAAGCTTTGATTCTGTGGTTGAATTCCTCGTTTTATAATCCAAACCCTCACGTTTATTGCACAAACCCTCATTTTTAGGGCCCAAACGCTCATTTTTATGCTGCAAATCATTTCACTGGAAAATGCCTCCTTTTTATGCTCCAAACGCCTCCTTTAGGGCACGATGTCTGAATGTTAGGTCCCAAAGATTTGGTTAAGAGCCCAAAGCTTGGAGTCTAGGGTTCAAAGCCTGCTTTTTACTCTACAAACCCTCCTGTTTAGGGTACAAACCCTCCTTTTTGGTGCACAAGCCCTCGCTGTTAGGGTGCAAACACTCACGTTAAGATTCCCAAGCTTCGAGTCCAGGGTTGAAATCCACATCTTTATGCTCCAAACGACCGTCTTTGGGCTTCAAATCCGACTTTTAATTCTGAAATCCCACTTTTTTACGCTCCAAACGCTACATTAAGGGCACAAAGTCTCCATTTTAGGTCACAACGCTTCCTTTTTAGAGTCCGGAACGTTGGTTCCAGGGTTGAAAGCCTCCCTGTTCTGCTTCAAAGCGTCATTTAGAAGGTACAAGCCCTCATTTTTAGGGCGCAACGCCTCATTTTTTGGCCGCGAATCCTCCTTTTTAGGGGTCAATACGTCCTTTTTGCTGTAAAATCCCTCACTTTTATGTTCCGGACATCTCATTTAGGGCACAAAGCCTTGTTTTGTGGTCCCAAAGCTTCCTCTTCAGAGTCCAAAGCTTTGATTCTGTGGTTGAATTCCTCGTTTTATAATCCAAACCCTCACGTTTATTGCACAAACCCTCATTTTTAGGGCCCAAACGCTCATTTTTATGCTGCAAATCATTTCACTGGAAAATGCCTCCTTTTTATGCTCCAAACGCCTCCTTTAGGGCACGATGTCTGAATGTTAGGTCCCAAAGATTTGGTTAAGAGCCCAAAGCTTGGAGTCTAGGGTTGAAAGCCTGCTTTTTACTCTACAAACCCTCCTGTTTAGGGTACAAACCCTCCTTTTTGGTGCACAAGCCCTCGCTGTTAGGGTGCAAACACTCACGTTAAGATTCCCAAGCTTCGAGTCCAGGGTTGAAATCCACATCTTTATGCTCCAAACGACCGTCTTTAGGCTTCAAATCCGACTTTTAATTCTGAAATCCCACTTTTTTACGCTCCAAACGCTACATTAAGGGCACAAAGTCTCCATTTTAGGTCACAACGCTTCCTTTTTAGAGTCCGGAACGTTGGTTCCAGGGTTGAAAGCCTCCCTGTTCTGCTTCAAAGCGTCATTTAGAAGGTACAAGCCCTCATTTTTAGGGCGCAACGCCTCATTTTTTGGCCGCGAATCCTCCTTTTTAGGGGTCAATACGTCCTTTTTGCTGTAAAATCCCTCACTTTTATGTTCCGGACATGTCATTTAGGGCACAAAGCCTTGTTTTGTGGTCCCAAAGCTTCCTCTTCAGAGTCCAAAGCTTTGATTCTGTGGTTGAATTCCTCGTTTTATAATCCAAACCCTCACGTTTATTGCACAAACCCTCATTTTTAGGGCCCAAACGCTCATTTTTATGCTGCAAATCATTTCACTGGAAAATGCCTCCTTTTTATGCTCCAAACGCCTCCTTTAGGGCACGATGTCTGAATGTTAGGTCCCAAAGATTTGGTTAAGAGCCCAAAGCTTGGAGTCTAGGGTTCAAAGCCTGCTTTTTACTCTACAAACCCTCCTGTTTAGGGTACAAACCCTCCTTTTTGGTGCACAAGCCCTCGCTGTTAGGGTGCAAACACTCACGTTAAGATTCCCAAGCTTCGAGTCCAGGGTTGAAATCCACATCTTTATGCTCCAAACGACCGTCTTTAGGCTTCAAATCCAACTTTTAATTCTGAAATCCCACTTTTTTACGCTCCAAACGCTACATTAAGGGCACAAAGTCTCCATTTTAGGTCACAACGCTTCCTTTTTAGAGTCCGGAACGTTGGTTCCAGGGTTGAAAGCCTCCCTGTTCTGCTTCAAAGCGTCATTTAGAAGGTACAAGCCCTCATTTTTAGGGCGCAACGCCTCATTTTTTGGCCGCGAATCCTCCTTTTTAGGGGTCAATACGTCCTTTTTGCTGTAAAATCCCTCACTTCTATGTTCCGGACATCTCATTTAGGGCACAAAGCCTTGTTTTGTGGTCCCAAAGCTTCCTCTTCAGAGTCCAAAGCTTTGATTCTGTGGTTGAATTCCTCGTTTTATAATCCAAACCCTCACGTTTATTGCACAAACCCTCATTTTTAGGGCCCAAACGCTCATTTTTATGCTGCAAATCATTTCACTGGAAAATGCCTCCTTTTTATGCTCCAAACGCCTCCTTTAGGGCACGATGTCTGAATGTTAGGTCCCAAAGATTTGGTTAAGAGCCCAAAGCTTGGAGTCTAGGGTTGAAAGCCTGCTTTTTACTCTACAAACCCTCCTGTTTAGGGTACAAACCCTCCTTTTTGGTGCACAAGCCCTCGCTGTTAGGGTGCAAACACTCACGTTAAGATTCCCAAGCTTCGAGTCCAGGGTTGAAATCCACATCTTTATGCTCCAAACGACCGTCTTTAGGCTTCAAATCCGACTTTTAATTCTGAAATCCCACTTTTTTACGCTCCAAACGCTACATTAAGGGCACAAAGTCTCCATTTTAGGTCACAACGCTTCCTTTTTAGAGTCCGGAACGTTGGTTCCAGGGTTGAAAGCCTCCCTGTTCTGCTTCAAAGCGTCATTTAGAAGGTACAAGCCCTCATTTTTAGGGCGCAACGCCTCATTTTTTGGCCGCGAATCCTCCTTTTTAGGGGTCAATACGTCCTTTTTGCTGTAAAATCCCTCACTTTTATGTTCCGGACATCTCATTTAGGGCACAAAGCCTTGTTTTGTGGTCCCAAAGCTTCCTCTTCAGAGTCCAAAGCTTTGATTCTGTGGTTGAATTCCTCGTTTTATAATCCAAACCCTCACGTTTATTGCACAAACCCTCATTTTTAGGGCCCAAACGCTCATTTTTATGCTGCAAATCATTTCACTGGAAAATGCCTCCTTTTTATGCTCCAAACGCCTCCTTTAGGGCACGATGTCTGAATGTTAGGTCCCAAAGATTTGGTTAAGAGCCCAAAGCTTGGAGTCTAGGGTTCAAAGCCTGCTTTTTACTCTACAAACCCTCCTGTTTAGGGTACAAACCCTCCTTTTTGGTGCACAAGCCCTCGCTGTTAGGGTGCAAACACTCACGTTAAGATTCCCAAGCTTCGAGTCCAGGGTTGAAATCCACATCTTTATGCTCCAAACGACCGTCTTTAGGCTTCAAATCCGACTTTTAATTCTGAAATCCCACTTTTTTACGCTCCAAACGCTACATTAAGGGCACAAAGTCTCCATTTTAGGTCACAACGCTTCCTTTTTAGAGTCCGGAACGTTGGTTCCAGGGTTGAAAGCCTCCCTGTTCTGCTTCAAAGCGTCATTTAGAAGGTACAAGCCCTCATTTTTAGGGCGCAACGCCTCATTTTTTGGCCGCGAATCCTCCTTTTTAGGGGTCAATACGTCCTTTTTGCTGTAAAATCCCTCACTTTTATGTTCCGGACATCTCATTTAGGGCACAAAGCCTTGTTTTGTGGTCCCAAAGCTTCCTCTTCAGAGTCCAAAGCTTTGATTCTGTGGTTGAATTCCTCGTTTTATAATCCAAACCCTCACGTTTATTGCACAAACCCTCATTTTTAGGGCCCAAACGCTCATTTTTATGCTGCAAATCATTTCACTGGAAAATGCCTCCTTTTTATGCTCCAAACGCCTCCTTTAGGGCACGATGTCTGAATGTTAGGTCCCAAAGATTTGGTT
The DNA here is from genome assembly GCF_031877795.1 of Strix aluco. Lineage (NCBI taxonomy): Eukaryota > Metazoa > Chordata > Aves > Strigiformes > Strigidae > Strix > Strix aluco. Next base: position 8,826,471 of record NC_133970.1, read on the forward strand.
AAGAGCCCAAAGCTTGGAGTCTAGGGTTGAAAGCCTGCTTTTTACTCTACAAACCCTCCTGTTTAGGGTACAAACCCTCCTTTTTGGTGCACAAGCCCTCGCTGTTAGGGTGCAAACACTCACGTTAAGATTCCCAAGCTTCGAGTCCAGGGTTGAAATCCACATCTTTATGCTCCAAACGACCGTCTTTAGGCTTCAAATCCGACTTTTAATTCTGAAATCCCACTTTTTTACGCTCCAAACGCTACATTAAGGGCACAAAGTCTCCATTTTAGGTCACAACGCTTCCTTTTTAGAGTCCGGAACGTTGGTTCCAGGGTTGAAAGCCTCCCTGTTCTGCTTCAAAGCGTCATTTAGAAGGTACAAGCCCTCATTTTTAGGGCGCAACGCCTCATTTTTTGGCCGCGAATCCTCCTTTTTAGGGGTCAATACGTCCTTTTTGCTGTAAAATCCCTCACTTCTATGTTCCGGACATCTCATTTAGGGCACAAAGCCTTGTTTTGTGGTCCCAAAGCTTCCTCTTCAGAGTCCAAAGCTTTGATTCTGTGGTTGAATTCCTCGTTTTATAATCCAAACCCTCACGTTTATTGCACAAACCCTCATTTTTAGGGCCCAAACGCTCATTTTTATGCTGCAAATCATTTCACTGGAAAATGCCTCCTTTTTATGCTCCAAACGCCTCCTTTAGGGCACGATGTCTGAATGTTAGGTCCCAAAGATTTGGTTAAGAGCCCAAAGCTTGGAGTCTAGGGTTGAAAGCCTGCTTTTTACTCTACAAACCCTCCTGTTTAGGGTACAAACCCTCCTTTTTGGTGCACAAGCCCTCGCTGTTAGGGTGCAAACACTCACGTTAAGATTCCCAAGCTTCGAGTCCAGGGTTGAAATCCACATCTTTATGCTCCAAACGACCGTCTTTAGGCTTCAAATCCAACTTTTAATTCTGAAATCCCACTTTTTTACGCTCCAAACGCTACATTAAGGGCACAAAGTCTCCATTTTAGGTCACAACGCTTCCTTTTTAGAGTCCGGAACGTTGGTTCCAGGGTTGAAAGCCTCCCTGTTCTGCTTCAAAGCGTCATTTAGAAGGTACAAGCCCTCATTTTTAGGGCGCAACGCCTCATTTTTTGGCCGCGAATCCTCCTTTTTAGGGGTCAATACGTCCTTTTTGCTGTAAAATCCCTCACTTCTATGTTCCGGACATCTCTTTTAGGGCACAAAGCCTTGTTTTGTGGTCCCAAAGCTTCCTCTTCAGAGTCCAAAGCTTTGATTCTGTGGTTGAATTCCTCGTTTTATAATCCAAACCCTCACGTTTATTGCACAAACCCTCATTTTTAGGGCCCAAACGCTCATTTTTATGCTGCAAATCATTTCACTGGAAAATGCCTCCTTTTTATGCTCCAAACGCCTCCTTTAGGGCACGATGTCTGAATGTTAGGTCCCAAAGATTTGGTTAAGAGCCCAAAGCTTGGAGTCTAGGGTTCAAAGCCTGCTTTTTACTCTACAAACCCTCCTGTTTAGGGTACAAACCCTCCTTTTTGGTGCACAAGCCCTCGCTGTTAGGGTGCAAACACTCACGTTAAGATTCCCAAGCTTCGAGTCCAGGGTTGAAATCCACATCTTTATGCTCCAAACGACCGTCTTTAGGCTTCAAATCCGACTTTTAATTCTGAAATCCCACTTTTTTACGCTCCAAACGCTACATTAAGGGCACAAAGTCTCCATTTTAGGTCACAACGCTTCCTTTTTAGAGTCCGGAACGTTGGTTCCAGGGTTGAAAGCCTCCCTGTTCTGCTTCAAAGCGTCATTTAGAAGGTACAAGCCCTCATTTTTAGGGCGCAACGCCTCATTTTTTGGCCGCGAATCCTCCTTTTTAGGGGTCAATACGTCCTTTTTGCTGTAAAATCCCTCACTTTTATGTTCCGGACATCTCATTTAGGGCACAAAGCCTTGTTTTGTGGTCCCAAAGCTTCCTCTTCAGAGTCCAAAGCTTTGATTCTGTGGTTGAATTCCTCGTTTTATAATCCAAACCCTCACGTTTATTGCACAAACCCTCATTTTTAGGGCCCAAACGCTCATTTTTATGCTGCAAATCATTTCACTGGAAAATGCCTCCTTTTTATGCTCCAAACGCCTCCTTTAGGGCACGATGTCTGAATGTTAGGTCCCAAAGATTTGGTTAAGAGCCCAAAGCTTGGAGTCTAGGGTTGAAAGCCTGCTTTTTACTCTACAAACCCTCCTGTTTAGGGTACAAACCCTCCTTTTTGGTGCACAAGCCCTCGCTGTTAGGGTGCAAACACTCACGTTAAGATTCCCAAGCTTCGAGTCCAGGGTTGAAATCCACATCTTTATGCTCCAAACGACCGTCTTTAGGCTTCAAATCCGACTTTTAATTCTGAAATCCCACTTTTTTACGCTCCAAACGCTACATTAAGGGCACAAAGTCTCCATTTTAGGTCACAACGCTTCCTTTTTAGAGTCCGGAACGTTGGTTCCAGGGTTGAAAGCCTCCCTGTTCTGCTTCAAAGCGTCATTTAGAAGGTACAAGCCCTCATTTTTAGGGCGCAACGCCTCATTTTTTGGCCGCGAATCCTCCTTTTTAGGGGTCAATACGTCCTTTTTGCTGTAAAATCCCTCACTTTTATGTTCCGGACATCTCATTTAGGGCACAAAGCCTTGTTTTGTGGTCCCAAAGCTTCCTCTTCAGAGTCCAAAGCTTTGATTCTGTGGTTGAATTCCTCGTTTTATAATCCAAACCCTCACGTTTATTGCACAAACCCTCATTTTTAGGGCCCAAACGCTCATTTTTATGCTGCAAATCATTTCACTGGAAAATGCCTCCTTTTTATGATCCAAACGCCTCCTTTAGGGCACGATGTCTGAATGTTAGGTCCCAAAGATTTGGTTAAGAGCCCAAAGCTTGGAGTCTAGGGTTGAAAGCCTGCTTTTTACTCTACAAACCCTCCTGTTTAGGGTACAAACCCTCCTTTTTGGTGCACAAGCCCTCGCTGTTAGGGTGCAAACACTCACGTTAAGATTCCCAAGCTTCGAGTCCAGGGTTGAAATCCACATCTTTATGCTCCAAACGACCGTCTTTAGGCTTCAAATCCAACTTTTAATTCTGAAATCCCACTTTTTTACGCTCCAAACGCTACATTAAGGGCACAAAGTCTCCATTTTAGGTCACAACGCTTCCTTTTTAGAGTCCGGAACGTTGGTTCCAGGGTTGAAAGCCTCCCTGTTCTGCTTCAAAGCGTCATTTAGAAGGTACAAGCCCTCATTTTTAGGGCGCAACGCCTCATTTTTTGGCCGCGAATCCTCCTTTTTAGGGGTCAATACGTCCTTTTTGCTGTAAAATCCCTCACTTCTATGTTCCGGACATCTCATTTAGGGCACAAAGCCTTGTTTTGTGGTCCCAAAGCTTCCTCTTCAGAGTCCAAAGCTTTGATTCTGTGGTTGAATTCCTCGTTTTATAATCCAAACCCTCACGTTTATTGCACAAACCCTCATTTTTAGGGCCCAAACGCTCATTTTTATGCTGCAAATCATTTCACTGGAAAATGCCTCCTTTTTATGCTCCAAACGCCTCCTTTAGGGCACGATGTCTGAATGTTAGGTCCCAAAGATTTGGTTAAGAGCCCAAAGCTTGGAGTCTAGGGTTCAAAGCCTGCTTTTTACTCTACAAACCCTCCTGTTTAGGGTACAAACCCTCCTTTTTGGTGCACAAGCCCTCGCTGTTAGGGTGCAAACACTCACGTTAAGATTCCCAAGCTTCGAGTCCAGGGTTGAAATCCACATCTTTATGCTCCAAACGACCGTCTTTAGGCTTCAAATCCGACTTTTAATTCTGAAATCCCACTTTTTTACGCTCCAAACGCTACATTAAGGGCACAAAGTCTCCATTTTAGGTCACAACGCTTCCTTTTTAGAGTCCGGAACGTTGGTTCCAGGGTTGAAAGCCTCCCTGTTCTGCTTCAAAGCGTCATTTAGAAGGTACAAGCCCTCATTTTTAGGGCGCAACGCCTCATTTTTTGGCCGCGAATCCTCCTTTTTAGGGGTCAATACGTCCTTTTTGCTGTAAAATCCCTCACTTTTATGTTCCGGACATCTCTTTTAGGGCACAAAGCCTTGTTTTGTGGTCCCAAAGCTTCCTCTTCAGAGTCCAAAGCTTTGATTCTGTGGTTGAATTCCTCGTTTTATAATCCAAACCCTCACGTTTATTGCGCAAACCCTCATTTTTAGGGCCCAAACGCTCATTTTTATGCTGCAAATCATTTCACTGGAAAATGCCTCCTTTTTATGCTCCAAACGCCTCCTTTAGGGCACGATGTCTGAATGTTAGGTCCCAAAGATTTGGTTAAGAGCCCAAAGCTTGGAGTCTAGGGTTGAAAGCCTGCTTTTTACTCTACAAACCCTCCTGTTTAGGGTACAAACCCTCCTTTTTGGTGCACAAGCCCTCGCTGTTAGGGTGCAAACACTCACGTTAAGATTCCCAAGCTTCGAGTCCAGGGTTGAAATCCACATCTTTATGCTCCAAACGACCGTCTTTGGGCTTCAAATCCGACTTTTAATTCTGAAATCCCACTTTTTTACGCTCCAAACGCTACATTAAGGGCACAAAGTCTCCATTTTAGGTCACAACGCTTCCTTTTTAGAGTCCGGAACGTTGGTTCCAGGGTTGAAAGCCTCCCTGTTCTGCTTCAAAGCGTCATTTAGAAGGTACAAGCCCTCATTTTTAGGGCGCAACGCCTCATTTTTTGGCCGCGAATCCTCCTTTTTAGGGGTCAATACGTCCTTTTTGCTGTAAAATCCCTCACTTCTATGTTCCGGACATCTCATTTAGGGCACAAAGCCTTGTTTTGTGGTCCCAAAGCTTCCTCTTCAGAGTCCAAAGCTTTGATTCTGTGGTTGAATTCCTCGTTTTATAATCCAAACCCTCACGTTTATTGCACAAACCCTCATTTTTAGGGCCCAAATGCTCATTTTTATGCTGCAAATCATTTCACTGGAAAATGCCTCCTCTTCATGCTCCAAACGCCTCCTTTAGGGCACGATGTCTGAATGTTAGGTCCCAAAGATTTGGTTAAGAGCCCAAAGCTTGGAGTCTAGGGTTGAAAGCCTGCTTTTTACTCTACAAACCCTCCTGTTTAGGGTACAAACCCTCCTTTTTGGTGCACAAGCCCTCGCTGTTAGGGTGCAAACACTCACGTTAAGATTCCCAAGCTTCGAGTCCAGGGTTGAAATCCACATCTTTATGCTCCAAACGACCGTCTTTAGGCTTCAAATCCGACTTTTAATTCTGAAATCCCACTTTTTTACGCTCCAAACGCTACATTAAGGGCACAAAGTCTCCATTTTAGGTCACAACGCTTCCTTTTTAGAGTCCGGAACGTTGGTTCCAGGGTTGAAAGCCTCCCTGTTCTGCTTCAAAGCGTCATTTAGAAGGTACAAGCCCTCATTTTTAGGGCGCAACGCCTCATTTTTTGGCCGCGAATCCTCCTTTTTAGGGGTCAATACGTCCTTTTTGCTGTAAAATCCCTCACTTCTATGTTCCGGACATCTCTTTTAGGGCACAAAGCCTTGTTTTGTGGTCCCAAAGCTTCCTCTTCAGAGTCCAAAGCTTTGATTCTGTGGTTGAATTCCTCGTTTTATAATCCAAACCCTCACGTTTATTGCACAAACCCTCATTTTTAGGGCCCAAACGCTCATTTTTATGCTGCAAATCATTTCACTGGAAAATGCCTCCTTTTTATGCTCCAAACGCCTCCTTTAGGGCACGATGTCTGAATGTTAGGTCCCAAAGATTTGGTTAAGAGCCCAAAGCTTGGAGTCTAGGGTTGAAAGCCTGCTTTTTACTCTACAAACCCTCCTGTTTAGGGTACAAACCCTCCTTTTTGGTGCACAAGCCCTCGCTGTTAGGGTGCAAACACTCACGTTAAGATTCCCAAGCTTCGAGTCCAGGGTTGAAATCCACATCTTTATGCTCCAAACGACCGTCTTTAGGCTTCAAATCCGACTTTTAATTCTGAAATCCCACTTTTTTACGCTCCAAACGCTACATTAAGGGCACAAAGTCTCCATTTTAGGTCACAACGCTTCCTTTTTAGAGTCCGGAACGTTGGTTCCAGGGTTGAAAGCCTCCCTGTTCTGCTTCAAAGCGTCATTTAGAAGGTACAAGCCCTCATTTTTAGGGCGCAACGCCTCATTTTTTGGCCGCGAATCCTCCTTTTTAGGGGTCAATACGTCCTTTTTGCTGTAAAATCCCTCACTTTTATGTTCCGGACATCTCATTTAGGGCACAAAGCCTTGTTTTGTGGTCCCAAAGCTTCCTCTTCAGAGTCCAAAGCTTTGATTCTGTGGTTGAATTCCTCGTTTTATAATCCAAACCCTCACGTTTATTGCACAAACCCTCATTTTTAGGGCCCAAACGCTCATTTTTATGCTGCAAATCATTTCACTGGAAAATGCCTCCTTTTTATGATCCAAACGCCTCCTTTAGGGCACGATGTCTGAATGTTAGGTCCCAAAGATTTGGTTAAGAGCCCAAAGCTTGGAGTCTAGGGTTGAAAGCCTGCTTTTTACTCTACAAACCCTCCTGTTTAGGGTACAAACCCTCCTTTTTGGTGCACAAGCCCTCGCTGTTAGGGTGCAAACACTCACGTTAAGATTCCCAAGCTTCGAGTCCAGGGTTGAAATCCACATCTTTATGCTCCAAACGACCGTCTTTAGGCTTCAAATCCAACTTTTAATTCTGAAATCCCACTTTTTTACGCTCCAAACGCTACATTAAGGGCACAAAGTCTCCATTTTAGGTCACAACGCTTCCTTTTTAGAGTCCGGAACGTTGGTTCCAGGGTTGAAAGCCTCCCTGTTCTGCTTCAAAGCGTCATTTAGAAGGTACAAGCCCTCATTTTTAGGGCGCAACGCCTCATTTTTTGGCCGCGAATCCTCCTTTTTAGGGGTCAATACGTCCTTTTTGCTGTAAAATCCCTCACTTCTATGTTCCGGACATCTCTTTTAGGGCACAAAGCCTTGTTTTGTGGTCCCAAAGCTTCCTCTTCAGAGTCCAAAGCTTTGATTCTGTGGTTGAATTCCTCGTTTTATAATCCAAACCCTCACGTTTATTGCACAAACCCTCATTTTTAGGGCCCAAACGCTCATTTTTATGCTGCAAATCATTTCACTGGAAAATGCCTCCTTTTTATGCTCCAAACGCCTCCTTTAGGGCACGATGTCTGAATGTTAGGTCCCAAAGATTTGGTTAAGAGCCCAAAGCTTGGAGTCTAGGGTTCAAAGCCTGCTTTTTACTCTACAAACCCTCCTGTTTAGGGTACAAACCCTCCTTTTTGGTGCACAAGCCCTCGCTGTTAGGGTGCAAACACTCACGTTAAGATTCCCAAGCTTCGAGTCCAGGGTTGAAATCCACATCTTTATGCTCCAAACGACCGTCTTTAGGCTTCAAATCCGACTTTTAATTCTGAAATCCCACTTTTTTACGCTCCAAACGCTACATTAAGGGCACAAAGTCTCCATTTTAGGTCACAACGCTTCCTTTTTAGAGTCCGGAACGTTGGTTCCAGGGTTGAAAGCCTCCCTGTTCTGCTTCAAAGCGTCATTTAGAAGGTACAAGCCCTCATTTTTAGGGCGCAACGCCTCATTTTTTGGCCGCGAATCCTCCTTTTTAGGGGTCAATACGTCCTTTTTGCTGTAAAATCCCTCACTTTTATGTTCCGGACATCTCTTTTAGGGCACAAAGCCTTGTTTTGTGGTCCCAAAGCTTCCTCTTCAGAGTCCAAAGCTTTGATTCTGTGGTTGAATTCCTCGTTTTATAATCCAAACCCTCACGTTTATTGCGCAAACCCTCATTTTTAGGGCCCAAACGCTCATTTTTATGCTGCAAATCATTTCACTGGAAAATGCCTCCTTTTTATGCTCCAAACGCCTCCTTTAGGGCACGATGTCTGAATGTTAGGTCCCAAAGATTTGGTTAAGAGCCCAAAGCTTGGAGTCTAGGGTTGAAAGCCTGCTTTTTACTCTACAAACCCTCCTGTTTAGGGTACAAACCCTCCTTTTTGGTGCACAAGCCCTCGCTGTTAGGGTGCAAACACTCACGTTAAGATTCCCAAGCTTCGAGTCCAGGGTTGAAATCCACATCTTTATGCTCCAAACGACCGTCTTTGGGCTTCAAATCCGACTTTTAATTCTGAAATCCCACTTTTTTACGCTCCAAACGCTACATTAAGGGCACAAAGTCTCCATTTTAGGTCACAACGCTTCCTTTTTAGAGTCCGGAACGTTGGTTCCAGGGTTGAAAGCCTCCCTGTTCTGCTTCAAAGCGTCATTTAGAAGGTACAAGCCCTCATTTTTAGGGCGCAACGCCTCATTTTTTGGCCGCGAATCCTCCTTTTTAGGGGTCAATACGTCCTTTTTGCTGTAAAATCCCTCACTTCTATGTTCCGGACATCTCATTTAGGGCACAAAGCCTTGTTTTGTGGTCCCAAAGCTTCCTCTTCAGAGTCCAAAGCTTTGATTCTGTGGTTGAATTCCTCGTTTTATAATCCAAACCCTCACGTTTATTGCACAAACCCTCATTTTTAGGGCCCAAACGCTCATTTTTATGCTGCAAATCATTTCACTGGAAAATGCCTCCTTTTTATGCTCCAAACGCCTCCTTTAGGGCACGATGTCTGAATGTTAGGTCCCAAAGATTTGGTTAAGAGCCCAAAGCTTGGAGTCTAGGGTTCAAAGCCTGCTTTTTACTCTACAAACCCTCCTGTTTAGGGTACAAACCCTCCTTTTTGGTGCACAAGCCCTCGCTGTTAGGGTGCAAACACTCACGTTAAGATTCCCAAGCTTCGAGTCCAGGGTTGAAATCCACATCTTTATGCTCCAAACGACCGTCTTTAGGCTTCAAATCCGACTTTTAATTCTGAAATCCCACTTTTTTACGCTCCAAACGCTACATTAAGGGCACAAAGTCTCCATTTTAGGTCACAACGCTTCCTTTTTAGAGTCCGGAACGTTGGTTCCAGGGTTGAAAGCCTCCCTGTTCTGCTTCAAAGCGTCATTTAGAAGGTACAAGCCCTCATTTTTAGGGCGCAACGCCTCATTTTTTGGCCGCGAATCCTCCTTTTTAGGGGTCAATACGTCCTTTTTGCTGTAAAATCCCTCACTTCTATGTTCCGGACATCTCTTTTAGGGCACAAAGCCTTGTTTTGTGGTCCCAAAGCTTCCTCTTCAGAGTCCAAAGCTTTGATTCTGTGGTTGAATTCCTCGTTTTATAATCCAAACCCTCACGTTTATTGCGCAAACCCTCATTTTTAGGGCCCAAACGCTCATTTTTATGCTGCAAATCATTTCACTGGAAAATGCCTCCTTTTTATGCTCCAAACGCCTCCTTTAGGGCACGATGTCTGAATGTTAGGTCCCAAAGATTTGGTTAAGAGCCCAAAGCTTGGAGTCTAGGGTTGAAAGCCTGCTTTTTACTCTACAAACCCTCCTGTTTAGGGTACAAACCCTCCTTTTTGGTGCACAAGCCCTCGCTGTTAGGGTGCAAACACTCACGTTAAGATTCCCAAGCTTCAAGTCCAGGGTTGAAATCCACATCTTTATGCTCCAAACGACCGTCTTTAGGCTTCAAATCCGACTTTTAATTCTGAAATCCCACTTTTTTACGCTCCAAACGCTACATTAAGGGCACAAAGTCTCCATTTTAGGTCACAACGCTTCCTTTTTAGAGTCCGGAACGTTGGTTCCAGGGTTGAAAGCCTCCCTGTTCTGCTTCAAAGCGTCATTTAGAAGGTACAAGCCCTCATTTTTAGGGCGCAACGCCTCATTTTTTGGCCGCGAATCCTCCTTTTTAGGGGTCAATACGTCCTTTTTGCTGTAAAATCCCTCACTTTTATGTTCCGGACATCTCATTTAGGGCACAAAGCCTTGTTTTGTGGTCCCAAAGCTTCCTCTTCAGAGTCCAAAGCTTTGATTCTGTGGTTGAATTCCTCGTTTTATAATCCAAACCCTCACGTTTATTGCACAAACCCTCATTTTTAGGGCCCAAACGCTCATTTTTATGCTGCAAATCATTTCACTGGAAAATGCCTCCTTTTTATGATCCAAACGCCTCCTTTAGGGCACGATGTCTGAATGTTAGGTCCCAAAGATTTGGTTAAGAGCCCAAAGCTTGGAGTCTAGGGTTGAAAGCCTGCTTTTTACTCTACAAACCCTCCTGTTTAGGGTACAAACCCTCCTTTTTGGTGCACAAGCCCTCGCTGTTAGGGTGCAAACACTCACGTTAAGATTCCCAAGCTTCGAGTCCAGGGTTGAAATCCACATCTTTATGCTCCAAACGACCGTCTTTGGGCTTCAAATCCAACTTTTAATTCTGAAATCCCACTTTTTTACGCTCCAAACGCTACATTAAGGGCACAAAGTCTCCATTTTAGGTCACAACGCTTCCTTTTTAGAGTCCGGAACGTTGGTTCCAGGGTTGAAAGCCTCCCTGTTCTGCTTCAAAGCGTCATTTAGAAGGTACAAGCCCTCATTTTTAGGGCGCAACGCCTCATTTTTTGGCCGCGAATCCTCCTTTTTAGGGGTCAATACGTCCTTTTTGCTGTAAAATCCCTCACTTTTATGTTCCGGACATCTCATTTAGGGCACAAAGCCTTGTTTTGTGGTCCCAAAGCTTCCTCTTCAGAGTCCAAAGCTTTGATTCTGTGGTTGAATTCCTCGTTTTATAATCCAAACCCTCACGTTTATTGCACAAACCCTCATTTTTAGGGCCCAAACGCTCATTTTTATGCTGCAAATCATTTCACTGGAAAATGCCTCCTTTTTATGCTCCAAACGCCTCCTTTAGGGCACGATGTCTGAATGTTAGGTCCCAAAGATTTGGTTAAGAGCCCAAAGCTTGGAGTCTAGGGTTCAAAGCCTGCTTTTTACTCTACAAACCCTCCTGTTTAGGGTACAAACCCTCCTTTTTGGTGCACAAGCCCTCGCTGTTAGGGTGCAAACACTCATGTTAAGATTCCCAAGCTTCGAGTCCAGGGTTGAAATCCACATCTTTATGCTCCAAACGACCGTCTTTAGGCTTCAAATCCGACTTTTAATTCTGAAATCCCACTTTTTTACGCTCCAAACGCTACATTAAGGGCACAAAGTCTCCATTTTAGGTCACAACGCTTCCTTTTTAGAGTCCGGAACGTTGGTTCCAGGGTTGAAAGCCTCCCTGTTCTGCTTCAAAGCGTCATTTAGAAGGTACAAGCCCTCATTTTTAGGGCGCAACGCCTCATTTTTTGGCCGCGAATCCTCCTTTTTAGGGGTCAATACGTCCTTTTTGCTGTAAAATCCCTCACTTCTATGTTCCGGACATCTCTTTTAGGGCACAAAGCCTTGTTTTGTGGTCCCAAAGCTTCCTCTTCAGAGTCCAAAGCTTTGATTCTGTGGTTGAATTCCTCGTTTTATAATCCAAACCCTCACGTTTATTGCGCAAACCCTCATTTTTAGGGCCCAAACGCTCATTTTTATGCTGCAAATCATTTCACTGGAAAATGCCTCCTTTTTATGCTCCAAACGCCTCCTTTAGGGCACGATGTCTGAATGTTAGGTCCCAAAGATTTGGTTAAGAGCCCAAAGCTTGGAGTCTAGGGTTGAAAGCCTGCTTTTTACTCTACAAACCCTCCTGTTTAGGGTACAAACCCTCCTTTTTGGTGCACAAGCCCTCGCTGTTAGGGTGCAAACACTCACGTTAAGATTCCCAAGCTTCGAGTCCAGGGTTGAAATCCACATCTTTATGCTCCAAACGACCGTCTTTAGGCTTCAAATCCGACTTTTAATTCTGAAATCCCACTTTTTTACGCTCCAAACGCTACATTAAGGGCACAAAGTCTCCATTTTAGGTCACAACGCTTCCTTTTTAGAGTCCGGAACGTTGGTTCCAGGGTTGAAAGCCTCCCTGTTCTGCTTCAAAGCGTCATTTAGAAGGTACAAGCCCTCATTTTTAGGGCGCAACGCCTCATTTTTTGGCCGCGAATCCTCCTTTTTAGGGGTCAATACGTCCTTTTTGCTGTAAAATCCCTCACTTTTATGTTCCGGACATCTCATTTAGGGCACAAAGCCTTGTTTTGTGGTCCCAAAGCTTCCTCTTCAGAGTCCAAAGCTTTGATTCTGTGGTTGAATTCCTCGTTTTATAATCCAAACCCTCACGTTTATTGCACAAACCCTCATTTTTAGGGCCCAAACGCTCATTTTTATGCTGCAAATCATTTCACTGGAAAATGCCTCCTTTTTATGATCCAAACGCCTCCTTTAGGGCACGATGTCTGAATGTTAGGTCCCAAAGATTTGGTTAAGAGCCCAAAGCTTGGAGTCTAGGGTTGAAAGCCTGCTTTTTACTCTACAAACCCTCCTGTTTAGGGTACAAACCCTCCTTTTTGGTGCACAAGCCCTCGCTGTTAGGGTGCAAACACTCACGTTAAGATTCCCAAGCTTCGAGTCCAGGGTTGAAATCCACATCTTTATGCTCCAAACGACCGTCTTTGGGCTTCAAATCCAACTTTTAATTCTGAAATCCCACTTTTTTACGCTCCAAACGCTACATTAAGGGCACAAAGTCTCCATTTTAGGTCACAACGCTTCCTTTTTAGAGTCCGGAACGTTGGTTCCAGGGTTGAAAGCCTCCCTGTTCTGCTTCAAAGCGTCATTTAGAAGGTACAAGCCCTCATTTTTAGGGCGCAACGCCTCATTTTTTGGCCGCGAATCCTCCTTTTTAGGGGTCAATACGTCCTTTTTGCTGTAAAATCCCTCACTTTTATGTTCCGGACATCTCATTTAGGGCACAAAGCCTTGTTTTGTGGTCCCAAAGCTTCCTCTTCAGAGTCCAAAGCTTTGATTCTGTGGTTGAATTCCTCGTTTTATAATCCAAACCCTCACGTTTATTGCACAAACCCTCATTTTTAGGGCCCAAACGCTCATTTTTATGCTGCAAATCATTTCACTGGAAAATGCCTCCTTTTTATGCTCCAAACGCCTCCTTTAGGGCACGATGTCTGAATGTTAGGTCCCAAAGATTTGGTTAAGAGCCCAAAGCTTGGAGTCTAGGGTTCAAAGCCTGCTTTTTACTCTACAAACCCTCCTGTTTAGGGTACAAACCCTCCTTTTTGGTGCACAAGCCCTCGCTGTTAGGGTGCAAACACTCATGTTAAGATTCCCAAGCTTCGAGTCCAGGGTTGAAATCCACATCTTTATGCTCCAAACGACCGTCTTTAGGCTTCAAATCCGACTTTTAATTCTGAAATCCCACTTTTTTACGCTCCAAACGCTACATTAAGGGCACAAAGTCTCCATTTTAGGTCACAACGCTTCCTTTTTAGAGTCCGGAACGTTGGTTCCAGGGTTGAAAGCCTCCCTGTTCTGCTTCAAAGCGTCATTTAGAAGGTACAAGCCCTCATTTTTAGGGCGCAACGCCTCATTTTTTGGCCGCGAATCCTCCTTTTTAGGGGTCAATACGTCCTTTTTGCTGTAAAATCCCTCACTTCTATGTTCCGGACATCTCTTTTAGGGCACAAAGCCTTGTTTTGTGGTCCCAAAGCTTCCTCTTCAGAGTCCAAAGCTTTGATTCTGTGGTTGAATTCCTCGTTTTATAATCCAAACCCTCACGTTTATTGCGCAAACCCTCATTTTTAGGGCCCAAACGCTCATTTTTATGCTGCAAATCATTTCACTGGAAAATGCCTCCTTTTTATGCTCCAAACGCCTCCTTTAGGGCACGATGTCTGAATGTTAGGTCCCAAAGATTTGGTTAAGAGCCCAAAGCTTGGAGTCTAGGGTTGAAAGCCTGCTTTTTACTCTACAAACCCTCCTGTTTAGGGTACAAACCCTCCTTTTTGGTGCACAAGCCCTCGCTGTTAGGGTGCAAACACTCACGTTAAGATTCCCAAGCTTCGAGTCCAGGGTTGAAATCCACATCTTTATGCTCCAAACGACCGTCTTTAGGCTTCAAATCCGACTTTTAATTCTGAAATCCCACTTTTTTACGCTCCAAACGCTACATTAAGGGCACAAAGTCTCCATTTTAGGTCACAACGCTTCCTTTTTAGAGTCCGGAACGTTGGTTCCAGGGTTGAAATCCTCCCTGTTCTGCTTCAAAGCGTCATTTAGAAGGTACAAGCCCTCATTTTTAGGGCGCAACGCCTCATTTTTTGGCCGCGAATCCTCCTTTTTAGGGGTCAATACGTCCTTTTTGCTGTAAAATCCCTCACTTTTATGTTCCGGACATCTCATTTAGGGCACAAAGCCTTGTTTTGTGGTCCCAAAGCTTCCTCTTCAGAGTCCAAAGCTTTGATTCTGTAGTTGAATTCCTCGTTTTATAATCCAAACCCTCACGTTTATTGCACAAACCCTCATTTTTAGGGCCCAAACGCTCATTTTTATGCTGCAAATCATTTCACTGGAAAATGCCTCCTTTTTATGATCCAAACGCCTCCTTTAGGGCACGATGTCTGAATGTTAGGTCCCAAAGATTTGGTTAAGAGCCCAAAGCTTGGAGTCTAGGGTTGAAAGCCTGCTTTTTACTCTACAAACCCTCCTGTTTAGGGTACAAACCCTCCTTTTTGGTGCACAAGCCCTCGCTGTTAGGGTGCAAACACTCACGTTAAGATTCCCAAGCTTCGAGTCCAGGGTTGAAATCCACATCTTTATGCTCCAAACGACCGTCTTTGGGCTTCAAATCCAACTTTTAATTCTGAAATCCCACTTTTTTACGCTCCAAACGCTACATTAAGGGCACAAAGTCTCCATTTTAGGTCACAACGCTTCCTTTTTAGAGTCCGGAACGTTGGTTCCAGGGTTGAAAGCCTCCCTGTTCTGCTTCAAAGCGTCATTTAGAAGGTACAAGCCCTCATTTTTAGGGCGCAACGCCTCATTTTTTGGCCGCGAATCCTCCTTTTTAGGGGTCAATACGTCCTTTTTGCTGTAAAATCCCTCACTTTTATGTTCCGGACATCTCATTTAGGGCACAAAGCCTTGTTTTGTGGTCCCAAAGCTTCCTCTTCAGAGTCCAAAGCTTTGATTCTGTGGTTGAATTCCTCGTTTTATAATCCAAACCCTCACGTTTATTGCACAAACCCTCATTTTTAGGGCCCAAACGCTCATTTTTATGCTGCAAATCATTTCACTGGAAAATGCCTCCTTTTTATGCTCCAAACGCCTCCTTTAGGGCACGATGTCTGAATGTTAGGTCCCAAAGATTTGGTTAAGAGCCCAAAGCTTGGAGTCTAGGGTTCAAAGCCTGCTTTTTACTCTACAAACCCTCCTGTTTAGGGTACAAACCCTCCTTTTTGGTGCACAAGCCCTCGCTGTTAGGGTGCAAACACTCACGTTAAGATTCCCAAGCTTCGAGTCCAGGGTTGAAATCCACATCTTTATGCTCCAAACGACCGTCTTTAGGCTTCAAATCCGACTTTTAATTCTGAAATCCCACTTTTTTACGCTCCAAACGCTACATTAAGGGCACAAAGTCTCCATTTTAGGTCACAACGCTTCCTTTTTAGAGTCCGGAACGTTGGTTCCAGGGTTGAAAGCCTCCCTGTTCTGCTTCAAAGCGTCATTTAGAAGGTACAAGCCCTCATTTTTAGGGCGCAACGCCTCATTTTTTGGCCGCGAATCCTCCTTTTTAGGGGTCAATACGTCCTTTTTGCTGTAAAATCCCTCACTTTTATGTTCCGGACATCTCATTTAGGGCACAAAGCCTTGTTTTGTGGTCCCAAAGCTTCCTCTTCAGAGTCCAAAGCTTTGATTCTGTGGTTGAATTCCTCGTTTTATAATCCAAACCCTCACGTTTATTGCACAAACCCTCATTTTTAGGGCCCAAACGCTCATTTTTATGCTGCAAATCATTTCACTGGAAAATGCCTCCTTTTTATGCTCCAAACGCCTCCTTTAGGGCACGATGTCTGAATGTTAGGTCCCAAAGATTTGGTTAAGAGCCCAAAGCTTGGAGTCTAGGGTTCAAAGCCTGCTTTTTACTCTACAAACCCTCCTGTTTAGGGTACAAACCCTCCTTTTTGGTGCACAAGCCCTCGCTGTTAGGGTGCAAACACTCACGTTAAGATTCCCAAGCTTCGAGTCCAGGGTTGAAATCCACATCTTTATGCTCCAAACGACCGTCTTTAGGCTTCAAATCCGACTTTTAATTCTGAAATCCCACTTTTTTACGCTCCAAACGCTACATTAAGGGCACAAAGTCTCCATTTTAGGTCACAACGCTTCCTTTTTAGAGTCCGGAACGTTGGTTCCAGGGTTGAAAGCCTCCCTGTTCTGCTTCAAAGCGTCATTTAGAAGGTACAAGCCCTCATTTTTAGGGCGCAACGCCTCATTTTTTGGCCGCGAATCCTCCTTTTTAGGGGTCAATACGTCCTTTTTGCTGTAAAATCCCTCACTTTTATGTTCCGGACATCTCATTTAGGGCACAAAGCCTTGTTTTGTGGTCCCAAAGCTTCCTCTTCAGAGTCCAAAGCTTTGATTCTGTGGTTGAATTCCTCGTTTTATAATCCAAACCCTCACGTTTATTGCACAAACCCTCATTTTTAGGGCCCAAACGCTCATTTTTATGCTGCAAATCATTTCACTGGAAAATGCCTCCTTTTTATGCTCCAAACACCTCCTTTAGGGCACGATGTCTGAATGTTAGGTCCCAAAGATTTGGTTAAGAGCCCAAAGCTTGGAGTCTAGGGTTGAAAGCCTGCTTTTTACTCTACAAACCCTCCTGTTTAGGGTACAAACCCTCTTTTTTGGTGCACAAGCCCTCGCTGTTAGGGTGCAAACACTCACGTTAAGATTCCCAAGCTTCGAGTCCAGGGTTGAAATCCACATCTTTATGCTCCAAACGACCGTCTTTAGGCTTCAAATCCAACTTTTAATTCTGAAATCCCACTTTTTTACGCTCCAAACGCTACATTAAGGGCACAAAGTCTCCATTTTAGGTCACAACGCTTCCTTTTTAGAGTCCGGAACGTTGGTTCCAGGGTTGAAAGCCTCCCTGTTCTGCTTCAAAGCGTCATTTAGAAGGTACAAGCCCTCATTTTTAGGGCGCAACGCCTCATTTTTTGGCCGCGAATCCTCCTTTTTAGGGGTCAATACGTCCTTTTTGCTGTAAAATCCCTCACTTTTATGTTCCGGACATCTCATTTAGGGCACAAAGCCTTGTTTTGTGGTCCCAAAGCTTCCTCTTCAGAGTCCAAAGCTTTGATTCTGTGGTTGAATTCCTCGTTTTATAATCCAAACCCTCACGTTTATTGCACAAACCCTCATTTTTAGGGCCCAAACGCTCATTTTTATGCTGCAAATCATTTCACTGGAAAATGCCTCCTTTTTATGCTCCAAACGCCTCCTTTAGGGCACGATGTCTGAATGTTAGGTCCCAAAGATTTGGTTAAGAGCCCAAAGCTTGGAGTCTAGGGTTGAAAGCCTGCTTTTTACTCTACAAACCCTCCTGTTTAGGGTACAAACCCTCCTTTTTGGTGCACAAGCCCTCGCTGTTAGGGTGCAAACACTCACGTTAAGATTCCCAAGCTTCGAGTCCAGGGTTGAAATCCACATCTTTATGCTCCAAACGACCGTCTTTAGGCTTCAAATCCGACTTTTAATTCTGAAATCCCACTTTTTTACGCTCCAAACGCTACATTAAGGGCACAAAGTCTCCATTTTAGGTCACAACGCTTCCTTTTTAGAGTCCGGAACGTTGGTTCCAGGGTTGAAAGCCTCCCTGTTCTGCTTCAAAGCGTCATTTAGAAGGTACAAGCCCTCATTTTTAGGGCGCAACGCCTCATTTTTTGGCCGCGAATCCTCCTTTTTAGGGGTCAATACGTCCTTTTTGCTGTAAAATCCCTCACTTCTATGTTCCGGACATCTCATTTAGGGCACAAAGCCTTGTTTTGTGGTCCCAAAGCTTCCTCTTCAGAGTCCAAAGCTTTGATTCTGTGGTTGAATTCCTCGTTTTATAATCCAAACCCTCACGTTTATTGCACAAACCCTCATTTTTAGGGCCCAAACGCTCATTTTTATGCTGCAAATCATTTCACTGGAAAATGCCTCCTTTTTATGCTCCAAACGCCTCCTTTAGGGCACGATGTCTGAATGTTAGGTCCCAAAGATTTGGTTAAGAGCCCAAAGCTTGGAGTCTAGGGTTCAAAGCCTGCTTTTTACTCTACAAACCCTCCTGTTTAGGGTACAAACCCTCCTTTTTGGTGCACAAGCCCTCGCTGTTAGGGTGCAAACACTCACGTTAAGATTCCCAAGCTTCGAGTCCAGGGTTGAAATCCACATCTTTATGCTCCAAACGACCGTCTTTAGGCTTCAAATCCGACTTTTAATTCTGAAATCCCACTTTTTTACGCTCCAAACGCTACATTAAGGGCACAAAGTCTCCATTTTAGGTCACAACGCTTCCTTTTTAGAGTCCGGAACGTTGGTTCCAGGGTTGAAAGCCTCCCTGTTCTGCTTCAAAGCGTCATTTAGAAGGTACAAGCCCTCATTTTTAGGGCGCAACGCCTCATTTTTTGGCCGCGAATCCTCCTTTTTAGGGGTCAGTACGTCCTTTTTGCTGTAAAATCCCTCACTTTTATGTTCCGGACATCTCTTTTAGGGCACAAAGCCTTGTTTTGTGGTCCCAAAGCTTCCTCTTCAGAGTCCAAAGCTTTGATTCTGTGGTTGAATTCCTCGTTTTATAATCCAAACCCTCACGTTTATTGCACAAACCCTCATTTTTAGGGCCCAAACGCTCATTTTTATGCTGCAAATCATTTCACTGGAAAATGCCTCCTTTTTATGCTCCAAACGCCTCCTTTAGGGCACGATGTCTGAATGTTAGGTCCCAAAGATTTGGTTAAGAGCCCAAAGCTTGGAGTCTAGGGTTCAAAGCCTGCTTTTTACTCTACAAACCCTCCTGTTTAGGGTACAAACCCTCCTTTTTGGTGCACAAGCCCTCGCTGTTAGGGTGCAAACACTCACGTTAAGATTCCCAAGCTTCGAGTCCAGGGTTGAAATCCACATCTTTATGCTCCAAACGACCGTCTTTAGGCTTCAAATCCGACTTTTAATTCTGAAATCCCACTTTTTTACGCTCCAAACGCTACATTAAGGGCACAAAGTCTCCATTTTAGGTCACAACGCTTCCTTTTTAGAGTCCGGAACGTTGGTTCCAGGGTTGAAAGCCTCCCTGTTCTGCTTCAAAGCGTCATTTAGAAGGTACAAGCCCTCATTTTTAGGGCGCAACGCCTCATTTTTTGGCCGCGAATCCTCCTTTTTAGGGGTCAATACGTCCTTTTTGCTGTAAAATCCCTCACTTCTATGTTCCGGACATCTCATTTAGGGCACAAAGCCTTGTTTTGTGGTCCCAAAGCTTCCTCTTCAGAGTACAAAGCTTTGATTCTGTGGTTGAATTCCTCGTTTTATAATCCAAACCCTCACGTTTATTGCACAAACCCTCATTTTTAGGGCCCAAACGCTCATTTTTATGCTGCAAATCATTTCACTGGAAAATGCCTCCTTTTTATGCTCCAAACGCCTCCTTTAGGGCACGATGTCTGAATGTTAGGTCCCAAAGATTTGGTTAAGAGCCCAAAGCTTGGAGTCTAGGGTTGAAAGCCTGCTTTTTACTCTACAAACCCTCCTGTTTAGGGTACAAACCCTCCTTTTTGGTGCACAAGCCCTCGCTGTTAGGGTGCAAACACTCACGTTAAGATTCCCAAGCTTCGAGTCCAGGGTTGAAATCCACATCTTTATGCTCCAAACGACCGTCTTTAGGCTTCAAATCCGACTTTTAATTCTGAAATCCCACTTTTTTACGCTCCAAACGCTACATTAAGGGCACAAAGTCTCCATTTTAGGTCACAACGCTTCCTTTTTAGAGTCCGGAACGTTGGTTCCAGGGTTGAAAGCCTCCCTGTTCTGCTTCAAAGCGTCATTTAGAAGGTACAAGCCCTCATTTTTAGGGCGCAACGCCTCATTTTTTGGCCGCGAATCCTCCTTTTTAGGGGTCAATACGTCCTTTTTGCTGTAAAATCCCTCACTTCTATGTTCCGGACATCTCATTTAGGGCACAAAGCCTTGTTTTGTGGTCCCAAAGCTTCCTCTTCAGAGTCCAAAGCTTTGATTCTGTGGTTGAATTCCTCGTTTTATAATCCAAACCCTCACGTTTATTGCACAAACCCTCATTTTTAGGGCCCAAACGCTCATTTTTATGCTGCAAATCATTTCACTGGAAAATGCCTCCTTTTTATGCTCCAAACGCCTCCTTTAGGGCACGATGTCTGAATGTTAGGTCCCAAAGATTTGGTTAAGAGCCCAAAGCTTGGAGTCTAGGGTTGAAAGCCTGCTTTTTACTCTACAAACCCTCCTGTTTAGGGTACAAACCCTCCTTTTTGGTGCACAAGCCCTCGCTGTTAGGGTGCAAACACTCACGTTAAGATTCCCAAGCTTCGAGTCCAGGGTTGAAATCCACATCTTTATGCTCCAAACGACCGTCTTTGGGCTTCAAATCCGACTTTTAATTCTGAAATCCCACTTTTTTACGCTCCAAACGCTACATTAAGGGCACAAAGTCTCCATTTTAGGTCACAACGCTTCCTTTTTAGAGTCCGGAACGTTGGTTCCAGGGTTGAAAGCCTCCCTGTTCTGCTTCAAAGCGTCATTTAGAAGGTACAAGCCCTCATTTTTAGGGCGCAACGCCTCATTTTTTGGCCGCGAATCCTCCTTTTTAGGGGTCAATACGTCCTTTTTGCTGTAAAATCCCTCACTTTTATGTTCCGGACATCTCATTTAGGGCACAAAGCCTTGTTTTGTGGTCCCAAAGCTTCCTCTTCAGAGTCCAAAGCTTTGATTCTGTGGTTGAATTCCTCGTTTTATAATCCAAACCCTCACGTTTATTGCACAAACCCTCATTTTTAGGGCCCAAACGCTCATTTTTATGCTGCAAATCATTTCACTGGAAAATGCCTCCTTTTTATGCTCCAAACGCCTCCTTTAGGGCACGATGTCTGAATGTTAGGTCCCAAAGATTTGGTTAAGAGCCCAAAGCTTGGAGTCTAGGGTTGAAAGCCTGCTTTTTACTCTACAAACCCTCCTGTTTAGGGTACAAACCCTCCTTTTTGGTGCACAAGCCCTCGCTGTTAGGGTGCAAACACTCACGTTAAGATTCCCAAGCTTCGAGTCCAGGGTTGAAATCCACATCTTTATGCTCCAAACGACCGTCTTTGGGCTTCAAATCCGACTTTTAATTCTGAAATCCCACTTTTTTACGCTCCAAACGCTACATTAAGGGCACAAAGTCTCCATTTTAGGTCACAACGCTTCCTTTTTAGAGTCCGGAACGTTGGTTCCAGGGTTGAAAGCCTCCCTGTTCTGCTTCAAAGCGTCATTTAGAAGGTACAAGCCCTCATTTTTAGGGCGCAACGCCTCATTTTTTGGCCGCGAATCCTCCTTTTTAGGGGTCAATACGTCCTTTTTGCTGTAAAATCCCTCACTTCTATGTTCCGGACATCTCATTTAGGGCACAAAGCCTTGTTTTGTGGTCCCAAAGCTTCCTCTTCAGAGTCCAAAGCTTTGATTCTGTGGTTGAATTCCTCGTTTTATAATCCAAACCCTCACGTTTATTGCACAAACCCTCATTTTTAGGGCCCAAACGCTCATTTTTATGCTGCAAATCATTTCACTGGAAAATGCCTCCTTTTTATGCTCCAAACGCCTCCTTTAGGGCACGATGTCTGAATGTTAGGTCCCAAAGATTTGGTTAAGAGCCCAAAGCTTGGAGTCTAGGGTTGAAAGCCTGCTTTTTACTCTACAAACCCTCCTGTTTAGGGTACAAACCCTCCTTTTTGGTGCACAAGCCCTCGCTGTTAGGGTGCAAACACTCACGTTAAGATTCCCAAGCTTCGAGTCCAGGGTTGAAATCCACATCTTTATGCTCCAAACGACCGTCTTTAGGCTTCAAATCCAACTTTTAATTCTGAAATCCCACTTTTTTACGCTCCAAACGCTACATTAAGGGCACAAAGTCTCCATTTTAGGTCACAACGCTTCCTTTTTAGAGTCCGGAACGTTGGTTCCAGGGTTGAAAGCCTCCCTGTTCTGCTTCAAAGCGTCATTTAGAAGGTACAAGCCCTCATTTTTAGGGCGCAACGCCTCATTTTTGGCCGCAAATCCTCCTTTTTAGGGGTCAATACGTCCTTTTTGCTGTAAAAGCCCTCACTTCTATGTTCCGGACATCTCATTTAGGGCACAAAGCCTTGTTTTGTGGTCCCAAAGCTTCCTCTTCAGAGTCCAAAGCTTTGATTCTGTGGTTGAATTCCTCGTTTTATAATCCAAACCCTCACGTTTATTGCGCAAACCCTCATTTTTAGGGCCCAAACGCTCATTTTTATGCTGCAAATCATTTCACTGGAAAATGCCTCCTCTTCATGCTCCAAACGCCTCCTTTAGGGCACGATGTCTGAATGTTAGGTCCCAAAGATTTGGTTAAGAGCCCAAAGCTTGGAGTCTAGGGTTCAAAGCCTGCTTTTTACTCTACAAACCCTCCTGTTTAGGGTACAAACCCTCTTTTTTGGTGCACAAGCCCTCGCTGTTAGGGTGCAAACACTCACGTTAAGATTCCCAAGCTTCGAGTCCAGGGTTGAAATCCACATCTTTATGCTCCAAACGACCGTCTTTAGGCTTCAAATCCGACTTTTAATTCTGAAATCCCACTTTTTTACGCTCCAAACGCTACATTAAGGGCACAAAGTCTCCATTTTAGGTCACAACGCTTCCTTTTTAGAGTCCGGAACGTTGGTTCCAGGGTTGAAAGCCTCCCTGTTCTGCTTCAAAGCGTCATTTAGAAGGTACAAGCCCTCATTTTTAGGGCGCAACGCCTCATTTTTTGGCCGCGAATCCTCCTTTTTAGGGGTCAATACGTCCTTTTTGCTGTAAAATCCCTCACTTCTATGTTCCGGACATCTCATTTAGGGCACAAAGCCTTGTTTTGTGGTCCCAAAGCTTCCTCTTCAGAGTCCAAAGCTTTGATTCTGTGGTTGAATTCCTCGTTTTATAATCCAAACCCTCACGTTTATTGCACAAACCCTCATTTTTAGGGCCCAAACGCTCATTTTTATGCTGCAAATCATTTCACTGGAAAATGCCTCCTTTTTATGCTCCAAACGCCTCCTTTAGGGCACGATGTCTGAATGTTAGGTCCCAAAGATTTGGTTAAGAGCCCAAAGCTTGGAGTCTAGGGTTGAAAGCCTGCTTTTTACTCTACAAACCCTCCTGTTTAGGGTACAAACCCTCCTTTTTGGTGCACAAGCCCTCGCTGTTAGGGTGCAAACACTCACGTTAAGATTCCCAAGCTTCGAGTCCAGGGTTGAAATCCACATCTTTATGCTCCAAACGACCGTCTTTAGGCTTCAAATCCAACTTTTAATTCTGAAATCCCACTTTTTTACGCTCCAAACGCTACATTAAGGGCACAAAGTCTCCATTTTAGGTCACAACGCTTCCTTTTTAGAGTCCGGAACGTTGGTTCCAGGGTTGAAAGCCTCCCTGTTCTGCTTCAAAGCGTCATTTAGAAGGTACAAGCCCTCATTTTTAGGGCGCAACGCCTCATTTTTTGGCCGCGAATCCTCCTTTTTAGGGGTCAATACGTCCTTTTTGCTGTAAAATCCCTCACTTTTATGTTCCGGACATCTCATTTAGGGCACAAAGCCTTGTTTTGTGGTCCCAAAGCTTCCTCTTCAGAGTCCAAAGCTTTGATTCTGTGGTTGAATTCCTCGTTTTATAATCCAAACCCTCACGTTTATTGCACAAACCCTCATTTTTAGGGCCCAAACGCTCATTTTTATGCTGCAAAACATTTCACTGGAAAATGCCTCCTTTTTATGCTCCAAACGCCTCCTTTAGGGCACGATGTCTGAATGTTAGGTCCCAAAGATTTGGTTAAGAGCCCAAAGCTTGGAGTCTAGGGTTGAAAGCGTGCTTTTTACTCTACAAACCCTCCTGTTTAGGGTACAAACCCTCCTTTTTGGTGCACAAGCCCTCGCTGTTAGGGTGCAAACACTCACGTTAAGATTCCCAAGCTTCGAGTCCAGGGTTGAAATCCACATCTTTATGCTCCAAACGACCGTCTTTAGGCTTCAAATCCGACTTTTAATTCTGAAATCCCACTTTTTTACGCTCCAAACGCTACATTAAGGGCACAAAGTCTCCATTTTAGGTCACAACGCTTCCTTTTTAGAGTCCGGAACGTTGGTTCCAGGGTTGAAAGCCTCCCTGTTCTGCTTCAAAGCGTCATTTAGAAGGTACAAGCCCTCATTTTTAGGGCGCAACGCCTCATTTTTTGGCCGCGAATCCTCCTTTTTAGGGGTCAATACGTCCTTTTTGCTGTAAAATCCCTCACTTTTATGTTCCGGACATCTCATTTAGGGCACAAAGCCTTGTTTTGTGGTCCCAAAGCTTCCTCTTCAGAGTCCAAAGCTTTGATTCTGTGGTTGAATTCCTCGTTTTATAATCCAAACCCTCACGTTTATTGCACAAACCCTCATTTTTAGGGCCCAAACGCTCATTTTTATGCTGCAAATCATTTCACTGGAAAATGCCTCCTCTTCATGCTCCAAACGCCTCCTTTAGGGCACGATGTCTGAATGTTAGGTCCCAAAGATTTGGTTAAGAGCCCAAAGCTTGGAGTCTAGGGTTGAAAGCCTGCTTTTTACTCTACAAACCCTCCTGTTTAGGGTACAAACCCTCCTTTTTGGTGCACAAGCCCTCGCTGTTAGGGTGCAAACACTCACGTTAAGATTCCCAAGCTTCGAGTCCAGGGTTGAAATCCACATCTTTATGCTCCAAACGACCGTCTTTAGGCTTCAAATCCGACTTTTAATTCTGAAATCCCACTTTTTTACGCTCCAAACGCTACATTAAGGGCACAAAGTCTCCATTTTAGGTCACAACGCTTCCTTTTTAGAGTCCGGAACGTTGGTTCCAGGGTTGAAAGCCTCCCTGTTCTGCTTCAAAGCGTCATTTAGAAGGTACAAGCCCTCATTTTTAGGGCGCAACGCCTCATTTTTTGGCCGCGAATCCTCCTTTTTAGGGGTCAATACGTCCTTTTTGCTGTAAAATCCCTCACTTTTATGTTCCGGACATCTCATTTAGGGCACAAAGCCTTGTTTTGTGGTCCCAAAGCTTCCTCTTCAGAGTCCAAAGCTTTGATTCTGTGGTTGAATTCCTCGTTTTATAATCCAAACCCTCACGTTTATTGCACAAACCCTCATTTTTAGGGCCCAAACGCTCATTTTTATGCTGCAAATCATTTCACTGGAAAATGCCTCCTTTTTATGCTCCAAACGCCTCCTTTAGGGCACGATGTCTGAATGTTAGGTCCCAAAGATTTGGTTAAGAGCCCAAAGCTTGGAGTCTAGGGTTGAAAGCCTGCTTTTTACTCTACAAACCCTCCTGTTTAGGGTACAAACCCTCCTTTTTGGTGCACAAGCCCTCGCTGTTAGGGTGCAAACACTCACGTTAAGATTCCCAAGCTTCGAGTCCAGGGTTGAAATCCACATCTTTATGCTCCAAACGACCGTCTTTAGGCTTCAAATCCAACTTTTAATTCTGAAATCCCACTTTTTTACGCTCCAAACGCTACATTAAGGGCACAAAGTCTCCATTTTAGGTCACAACGCTTCCTTTTTAGAGTCCGGAACGTTGGTTCCAGGGTTGAAAGCCTCCCTGTTCTGCTTCAAAGCGTCATTTAGAAGGTACAAGCCCTCATTTTTAGGGCGCAACGCCTCATTTTTGGCCGCAAATCCTCCTTTTTAGGGGTCAATACGTCCTTTTTGCTGTAAAAGCCCTCACTTCTATGTTCCGGACATCTCATTTAGGGCACAAAGCCTTGTTTTGTGGTCCCAAAGCTTCCTCTTCAGAGTCCAAAGCTTTGATTCTGTGGTTGAATTCCTCGTTTTATAATCCAAACCCTCACGTTTATTGCGCAAACCCTCATTTTTAGGGCCCAAACGCTCATTTTTATGCTGCAAATCATTTCACTGGAAAATGCCTCCTCTTCATGCTCCAAACGCCTCCTTTAGGGCACGATGTCTGAATGTTAGGTCCCAAAGATTTGGTTAAGAGCCCAAAGCTTGGAGTCTAGGGTTCAAAGCCTGCTTTTTACTCTACAAACCCTCCTGTTTAGGGTACAAACCCTCTTTTTTGGTGCACAAGCCCTCGCTGTTAGGGTGCAAACACTCACGTTAAGATTCCCAAGCTTCGAGTCCAGGGTTGAAATCCACATCTTTATGCTCCAAACGACCGTCTTTAGGCTTCAAATCCGACTTTTAATTCTGAAATCCCACTTTTTTACGCTCCAAACGCTACATTAAGGGCACAAAGTCTCCATTTTAGGTCACAACGCTTCCTTTTTAGAGTCCGGAACGTTGGTTCCAGGGTTGAAAGCCTCCCTGTTCTGCTTCAAAGCGTCATTTAGAAGGTACAAGCCCTCATTTTTAGGGCGCAACGCCTCATTTTTTGGCCGCGAATCCTCCTTTTTAGGGGTCAATACGTCCTTTTTGCTGTAAAATCCCTCACTTTTATGTTCCGGACATCTCATTTAGGGCACAAAGCCTTGTTTTGTGGTCCCAAAGCTTCCTCTTCAGAGTCCAAAGCTTTGATTCTGTGGTTGAATTCCTCGTTTTATAATCCAAACCCTCACGTTTATTGCACAAACCCTCATTTTTAGGGCCCAAACGCTCATTTTTATGCTGCAAATCATTTCACTGGAAAATGCCTCCTCTTCATGCTCCAAACGCCTCCTTTAGGGCACGATGTCTGAATGTTAGGTCCCAAAGATTTGGTTAAGAGCCCAAAGCTTGGAGTCTAGGGTTGAAAGCCTGCTTTTTACTCTACAAACCCTCCTGTTTAGGGTACAAACCCTCCTTTTTGGTGCACAAGCCCTCGCTGTTAGGGTGCAAACACTCACGTTAAGATTCCCAAGCTTCGAGTCCAGGGTTGAAATCCACATCTTTATGCTCCAAACGACCGTCTTTAGGCTTCAAATCCAACTTTTAATTCTGAAATCCCACTTTTTTACTCTCCAAACGCTACATTAAGGGCACAAAGTCTCCATTTTAGGTCACAACGCTTCCTTTTTAGAGTCCGGAACGTTGGTTCCAGGGTTGAAAGCCTCCCTGTTCTGCTTCAAAGCGTCATTTAGAAGGTACAAGCCCTCATTTTTAGGGCGCAACGCCTCATTTTTTGGCCGCGAATCCTCCTTTTTAGGGGTCAATACGTCCTTTTTGCTGTAAAATCCCTCACTTTTATGTTCCGGACATCTCATTTAGGGCACAAAGCCTTGTTTTGTGGTCCCAAAGCTTCCTCTTCAGAGTCCAAAGCTTTGATTCTGTGGTTGAATTCCTCGTTTTATAATCCAAACCCTCACGTTTATTGCACAAACCCTCATTTTTAGGGCCCAAACGCTCATTTTTATGCTGCAAAACATTTCACTGGAAAATGCCTCCTTTTTATGCTCCAAACGCCTCCTTTAGGGCACGATGTCTGAATGTTAGGTCCCAAAGATTTGGTTAAGAGCCCAAAGCTTGGAGTCTAGGGTTGAAAGCGTGCTTTTTACTCTACAAACCCTCCTGTTTAGGGTACAAACCCTCCTTTTTGGTGCACAAGCCCTCGCTGTTAGGGTGCAAACACTCACGTTAAGATTCCCAAGCTTCGAGTCCAGGGTTGAAATCCACATCTTTATGCTCCAAACGACCGTCTTTAGGCTTCAAATCCGACTTTTAATTCTGAAATCCCACTTTTTTACGCTCCAAACGCTACATTAAGGGCACAAAGTCTCCATTTTAGGTCACAACGCTTCCTTTTTAGAGTCCGGAACGTTGGTTCCAGGGTTGAAAGCCTCCCTGTTCTGCTTCAAAGCGTCATTTAGAAGGTACAAGCCCTCATTTTTAGGGCGCAACGCCTCATTTTTTGGCCGCGAATCCTCCTTTTTAGGGGTCAATACGTCCTTTTTGCTGTAAAATCCCTCACTTCTATGTTCCGGACATCTCTTTTAGGGCACAAAGCCTTGTTTTGTGGTCCCAAAGCTTCCTCTTCAGAGTGCAAAGCTTTGATTCTGTGGTTGAATTCCTCGTTTTATAATCCAAACCCTCACGTTTATTGCACAAACCCTCATTTTTAGGGCCCAAACGCTCATTTTTATGCTGCAAATCATTTCACTGGAAAATGCCTCCTTTTTATGCTCCAAACGCCTCCTTTAGGGCACGATGTCTGAATGTTAGGTCCCAAAGATTTGGTTAAGAGCCCAAAGCTTGGAGTCTAGGGTTGAAAGCCTGCTTTTTACTCTACAAACCCTCCTGTTTAGGGTACAAACCCTCCTTTTTGGTGCACAAGCCCTCGCTGTTAGGGTGCAAACACTCACGTTAAGATTCCCAAGCTTCGAGTCCAGGGTTGAAATCCACATCTTTATGCTCCAAACGACCGTCTTTGGGCTTCAAATCCGACTTTTAATTCTGAAATCCCACTTTTATACGCTCCAAACGCTACATTAAGGGCACAAAGTCTCCATTTTAGGTCACAACGCTTCCTTTTTAGAGTCCGGAACGTTGGTTCCAGGGTTGAAAGCCTCCCTGTTCTGCTTCAAAGCGTCATTTAGAAGGTACAAGCCCTCATTTTTAGGGTGCAACGCCTCATTTTTTGGCCGCGAATCTTCCTTTTTAGGGGTCAATACGTCCTTTTTGCTGTAAAATCCCTCACTTTTATGTTCCGGACATCTCTTTTAGGGCACAAAGCCTTGTTTTGTGGTCCCAAAGCTTCCTCTTCAGAGTCCAAAGCTTTGATTCTGTGGTTGAATTCCTCGTTTTATAATCCAAACCCTCACGTTTATTGCGCAAACCCTCATTTTTAGGGCCCAAACGCTCATTTTTATGCTGCAAATCATTTCACTGGAAAATGCCTCCTTTTTATGCTCCAAACGCCTCCTTTAGGGCACGATGTCTGAATGTTAGGTCCCAAAGATTTGGTTAAGAGCCCAAAGCTTGGAGTCTAGGGTTGAAAGCCTGCTTTTTACTCTACAAACCCTCCTTTTTGGTGCACAAGCCCTCGCTGTTAGGGTGCAAACACTCACGTTAAGATTCCCAAGCTTCGAGTCCAGGGTTGAAATCCACATCTTTATGCTCCAAACGACCGTCTTTAGGCTTCAAATCCGACTTTTAATTCTGAAATCCCACTTTTTTACGCTCCAAACGCTACATTAAGGGCACAAAGTCTCCATTTTAGGTCACAACGCTTCCTTTTTAGAGTCCGGAACGTTGGTTCCAGGGTTGAAAGCCTCCCTGTTCTGCTTCAAAGCGTCATTTAGAAGGTACAAGCCCTCATTTTTAGGGCGCAACGCCTCATTTTTTGGCCGCGAATCCTCCTTTTTAGGGGTCAGTACGTCCTTTTTGCTGTAAAATCCCTCACTTCTATGTTCCGGACATCTCTTTTAGGGCACAAAGCCTTGTTTTGTGGTCCCAAAGCTTCCTCTTCAGAGTCCAAAGCTTTGATTCTGTGGTTGAATTCCTCGTTTTATAATCCAAACCCTCACGTTTATTGCACAAACCCTCATTTTTAGGGCCCAAACGCTCATTTTTATGCTGCAAATCATTTCACTGGAAAATGCCTCCTTTTTATGCTCCAAACGCCTCCTTTAGGGCACGATGTCTGAATGTTAGGTCCCAAAGATTTGGTTAAGAGCCCAAAGCTTGGAGTCTAGGGTTGAAAGCCTGCTTTTTACTCTACAAACCCTCCTGTTTAGGGTACAAACCCTCCTTTTTGGTGCACAAGCCCTCGCTGTTAGGGTGCAAACACTCACGTTAAGATTCCCAAGCTTCGAGTCCAGGGTTGAAATCCACATCTTTATGCTCCAAACGACCGTCTTTGGGCTTCAAATCCGACTTTTAATTCTGAAATCCCACTTTTTTACGCTCCAAACGCTACATTAAGGGCACAAAGTCTCCATTTTAGGTCACAACGCTTCCTTTTTAGAGTCCGGAACGTTGGTTCCAGGGTTGAAAGCCTCCCTGTTCTGCTTCAAAGCGTCATTTAGAAGGTACAAGCCCTCATTTTTAGGGCGCAACGCCTCATTTTTTGGCCGCGAATCTTCCTTTTTAGGGGTCAATACGTCCTTTTTGCTGTAAAATCCCTCACTTTTATGTTCCGGACATCTCTTTTAGGGCACAAAGCCTTGTTTTGTGGTCCCAAAGCTTCCTCTTCAGAGTCCAAAGCTTTGATTCTGTGGTTGAATTCCTCGTTTTATAATCCAAACCCTCACGTTTATTGCGCAAACCCTCATTTTTAGGGCCCAAACGCTCATTTTTATGCTGCAAATCATTTCACTGGAAAATGCCTCCTTTTTATGCTCCAAACGCCTCCTTTAGGGCACGAGCCTCAATGTTAGGTCCCAAAGATTTGGTTAAGAGCCCAAAGCTTGGAGTCTAGGGTTGAAAGCCTGCTTTTTACTCTACAAACCCTCCTTTTTGGTGCACAAGCCCTCGCTGTTAGGGTGCAAACACTCACGTTAAGATTCCCAAGCTTCGAGTCCAGGGTTGAAATCCACATCTTTATGCTCCAAACGACTGTCTTTAGGCTTCAAATCCGACTTTTAATTCTGAAATCCCACTTTTTTACGCTCCAAACGCTACATTAAGGGCACAAAGTCTCCATTTTAGGTCACAACGCTTCCTTTTTAGAGTCCGGAACGTTGGTTCCAGGGTTGAAAGCCTCCCTGTTCTGCTTCAAAGCGTCATTTAGAAGGTACAAGCCCTCATTTTTAGGGCGCAACGCCTCATTTTTTGGCCGCGAATCCTCCTTTTTAGGGGTCAATACGTCCTTTTTGCTGTAAAATCCCTCACTTTTATGTTCCGGACATCTCATTTAGGGCACAAAGCCTTGTTTTGTGGTCCCAAAGCTTCCTCTTCAGAGTCCAAAGCTTTGATTCTGTGGTTGAATTCCTCGTTTTATAATCCAAACCCTCACGTTTATTGCACAAACCCTCATTTTTAGGGCCCAAACGCTCATTTTTATGCTGCAAATCATTTCACTGGAAAATGCCTCCTCTTCATGCTCCAAACGCCTCCTTTAGGGCACGATGTCTGAATGTTAGGTCCCAAAGATTTGGTTAAGAGCCCAAAGCTTGGAGTCTAGGGTTGAAAGCGTGCTTTTTACTCTACAAACCCTCCTGTTTAGGGTACAAACCCTCCTTTTTGGTGCACAAGCCCTCGCTGTTAGGGTGCAAACACTCACGTTAAGATTCCCAAGCTTCGAGTCCAGGGTTGAAATCCACATCTTTATGCTCCAAACGACCGTCTTTAGGCTTCAAATCCGACTTTTAATTCTGAAATCCCACTTTTTTACGCTCCAAACGCTACATTAAGGGCACAAAGTCTCCATTTTAGGTCACAACGCTTCCTTTTTAGAGTCCGGAACGTTGGTTCCAGGGTTGAAAGCCTCCCTGTTCTGCTTCAAAGCGTCATTTAGAAGGTACAAGCCCTAATTTTTAGGGCGCAACGCCTCATTTTTTGGCCGCGAATCCTCCTTTTTAGGGGTCAATACGTCCTTTTTGCTGTAAAATCCCTCACTTCTATGTTCCGGACATCTCTTTTAGGGCACAAAGCCTTGTTTTGTGGTCCCAAAGCTTCCTCTTCAGAGTCCAAAGCTTTGATTCTGTGGTTGAATTCCTCGTTTTATAATCCAAACCCTCACGTTTATTGCACAAACCCTCATTTTTAGGGCCCAAACGCTCATTTTTATGCTGCAAATCATTTCACTGGAAAATGCCTCCTTTTTATGCTCCAAACGCCTCCTTTAGGGCACGATGTCTGAATGTTAGGTCCCAAAGATTTGGTTAAGAGCCCAAAGCTTGGAGTCTAGGGTTGAAAGCCTGCTTTTTACTCTACAAACCCTCCTTTTTGGTGCACAAGCCCTCGCTGTTAGGGTGCAAACACTCACGTTAAGATTCCCAAGCTTCGAGTCCAGGGTTGAAATCCACATCTTTATGCTCCAAACGACCGTCTTTAGGCTTCAAATCCGACTTTTAATTCTGAAATCCCACTTTTTTACGCTCCAAACGCTACATTAAGGGCACAAAGTCTCCATTTTAGGTCACAACGCTTCCTTTTTAGAGTCCGGAACGTTGGTTCCAGGGTTGAAAGCCTCCCTGTTCTGCTTCAAAGCGTCATTTAGAAGGTACAAGCCCTCATTTTTAGGGCGCAACGCCTCATTTTTTGGCCGCGAATCCTCCTTTTTAGGGGTCAATACGTCCTTTTTGCTGTAAAATCCCTCACTTCTATGTTCCGGACATCTCTTTTAGGGCACAAAGCCTTGTTTTGTGGTCCCAAAGCTTCCTCTTCAGAGTCCAAAGCTTTGATTCTGTGGTTGAATTCCTCGTTTTATAATCCAAACCCTCACGTTTATTGCACAAACCCTCATTTTTAGGGCCCAAACGCTCATTTTTATGCTGCAAATCATTTCACTGGAAAATGCCTCCTTTTTATGCTCCAAACGCCTCCTTTAGGGCACGATGTCTGAATGTTAGGTCCCAAAGATTTGGTTAAGAGCCCAAAGCTTGGAGTCTAGGGTTGAAAGCCTGCTTTTTACTCTACAAACCCTCCTGTTTAGGGTACAAACCCTCCTTTTTGGTGCACAAGCCCTCGCTGTTAGGGTGCAAACACTCACGTTAAGATTCCCAAGCTTCGAGTCCAGGGTTGAAATCCACATCTTTATGCTCCAAACGACCGTCTTTAGGCTTCAAATCCAACTTTTAATTCTGAAATCCCACTTTTTTACGCTCCAAACGCTACATTAAGGGCACAAAGTCTCCATTTTAGGTCACAACGCTTCCTTTTTAGAGTCCGGAACGTTGGTTCCAGGGTTGAAAGCCTCCCTGTTCTGCTTCAAAGCGTCATTTAGAAGGTACAAGCCCTCATTTTTAGGGCGCAACGCCTCATTTTTTGGCCGCGAATCCTCCTTTTTAGGGGTCAATACGTCCTTTTTGCTGTAAAATCCCTCACTTTTATGTTCCGGACATCTCATTTAGGGCACAAAGCCTTGTTTTGTGGTCCCAAAGCTTCCTCTTCAGAGTCCAAAGCTTTGATTCTGTGGTTGAATTCCTCGTTTTATAATCCAAACCCTCACGTTTATTGCACAAACCCTCATTTTTAGGGCCCAAACGCTCATTTTTATGCTGCAAATCATCTCACTGGAAAATGCCTCCTTTTTATGCTCCAAACGCCTCCTTTAGGGCACGATGTCTGAATGTTAGGTCCCAAAGATTTGGTTAAGAGCCCAAAGCTTTGAGTCTAGGGTTGAAAGCCTGCTTTTTACTCTACAAACCCTCCTGTTTAGGGTACAAACCCTCCTTTTTGGTGCACAAGCCCTCGCTGTTAGGGTGCAAACACTCACGTTAAGATTCCCAAGCTTCGAGTCCAGGGTTGAAATCCACATCTTTATGCTCCAAACGACCGTCTTTGGGCTTCAAATCCGACTTTTAATTCTGAAATCCCACTTTTTTACGCTCCAAACGCTACATTAAGGGCACAAAGTCTCCATTTTAGGTCACAACGCTTCCTTTTTAGAGTCCGGAACGTTGGTTCCAGGGTTGAAAGCCTCCCTGTTCTGCTTCAAAGCGTCATTTAGAAGGTACAAGCCCTCATTTTTAGGGCGCAACGCCTCATTTTTTGGCCGCGAATCCTCCTTTTTAGGGGTCAATACGTCCTTTTTGCTGTAAAATCCCTCACTTTTATGTTCCGGACATCTCATTTAGGGCACAAAGCCTTGTTTTGTGGTCCCAAAGCTTCCTCTTCAGAGTCCAAAGCTTTGATTCTGTGGTTGAATTCCTCGTTTTATAATCCAAACCCTCACGTTTATTGCGCAAACCCTCATTTTTAGGGCCCAAACGCTCATTTTTATGCTGCAAATCATTTCACTGGAAAATGCCTCCTTTTTATGCTCCAAACGCCTCCTTTAGGGCACGATGTCTGAATGTTAGGTCCCAAAGATTTGGTTAAGAGCCCAAAGCTTGGAGTCTAGGGTTGAAAGCGTGCTTTTTACTCTACAAACCCTCCTGTTTAGGGTACAAACCCTCCTTTTTGGTGCACAAGCCCTCGCTGTTAGGGTGCAAACACTCACGTTAAGATTCCCAAGCTTCGAGTCCAGGGTTGAAATCCACATCTTTATGCTCCAAACGACCGTCTTTAGGCTTCAAATCCAACTTTTAATTCTGAAATCCCACTTTTTTACGCTCCAAACGCTACATTAAGGGCACAAAGTCTCCATTTTAGGTCACAACGCTTCCTTTTTAGAGTCCGGAACGTTGGTTCCAGGGTTGAAAGCCTCCCTGTTCTGCTTCAAAGCGTCATTTAGAAGGTACAAGCCCTCATTTTTAGGGCGCAACGCCTCATTTTTTGGCCGCGAATCCTCCTTTTTAGGGGTCAATACGTCCTTTTTGCTGTAAAATCCCTCACTTTTATGTTCCGGACATCTCATTTAGGGCACAAAGCCTTGTTTTGTGGTCCCAAAGCTTCCTCTTCAGAGTCCAAAGCTTTGATTCTGTGGTTGAATTCCTCGTTTTATAATCCAAACCCTCACGTTTATTGCACAAACCCTCATTTTTAGGGCCCAAACGCTCATTTTTATGCTGCAAATCATTTCACTGGAAAATGCCTCCTCTTCATGCTCCAAACGCCTCCTTTAGGGCACGATGTCTGAATGTTAGGTCCCAAAGATTTGGTTAAGAGCCCAAAGCTTGGAGTCTAGGGTTGAAAGCCTGCTTTTTACTCTACAAACCCTCCTGTTTAGGGTACAAACCCTCCTTTTTGGTGCACAAGCCCTCGCTGTTAGGGTGCAAACACTCATGTTAAGATTCCCAAGCTTCGAGTCCAGGGTTGAAATCCACATCTTTATGCTCCAAACGACCGTCTTTAGGCTTCAAATCCAACTTTTAATTCTGAAATCCCACTTTTTTACGCTCCAAACGCTACATTAAGGGCACAAAGTCTCCATTTTAGGTCACAACGCTTCCTTTTTAGAGTCCGGAACGTTGGTTCCAGGGTTGAAAGCCTCCCTGTTCTGCTTCAAAGCGTCATTTAGAAGGTACAAGCCCTCATTTTTAGGGCGCAACGCCTCATTTTTTGGCCGCGAATCCTCCTTTTTAGGGGTCAATACGTCCTTTTTGCTGTAAAATCCCTCACTTCTATGTTCCGGACATCTCATTTAGGGCACAAAGCCTTGTTTTGTGGTCCCAAAGCTTCCTCTTCAGAGTCCAAAGCTTTGATTCTGTGGTTGAATTCCTCGTTTTATAATCCAAACCCTCACGTTTATTGCACAAACCCTCATTTTTAGGGCCCAAACGCTCATTTTTATGCTGCAAATCATTTCACTGGAAAATGCCTCCTTTTTATGCTCCAAATGCCTCCTTTAGGGCACGATGTCTGAATGTTAGGTCCCAAAGATTTGGTTAAGAGCCCAAAGCTTGGAGTCTAGGGTTCAAAGCCTGCTTTTTACTCTACAAACCCTCCTGTTTAGGGTACAAACCCTCCTTTTTGGTGCACAAGCCCTCGCTGTTAGGGTGCAAACACTCACGTTAAGATTCCCAAGCTTCGAGTCCAGGGTTGAAATCCACATCTTTATGCTCCAAACGACCGTCTTTAGGCTTCAAATCCGACTTTTAATTCTGAAATCCCACTTTTTTACGCTCCAAACGCTACATTAAGGGCACAAAGTCTCCATTTTAGGTCACAACGCTTCCTTTTTAGAGTCCGGAACGTTGGTTCCAGGGTTGAAAGCCTCCCTGTTCTGCTTCAAAGCGTCATTTAGAAGGTACAAGCCCTCATTTTTAGGGCGCAACGCCTCATTTTTTGGCCGCGAATCCTCCTTTTTAGGGGTCAATACGTCCTTTTTGCTGTAAAATCCCTCACTTCTATGTTCCGGACATCTCTTTTAGGGCACAAAGCCTTGTTTTGTGGTCCCAAAGCTTCCTCTTCAGAGTCCAAAGCTTTGATTCTGTGGTTGAATTCCTCGTTTTATAATCCAAACCCTCACGTTTATTGCACAAACCCTCATTTTTAGGGCCCAAACGCTCATTTTTATGCTGCAAATCATTTCACTGGAAAATGCCTCCTTTTTATGCTCCAAACGCCTCCTTTAGGGCACGATGTCTGAATGTTAGGTCCCAAAGATTTGGTTAAGAGCCCAAAGCTTGGAGTCTAGGGTTGAAAGCGTGCTTTTTACTCTACAAACCCTCCTGTTTAGGGTACAAACCCTCCTTTTTGGTGCACAAGCCCTCGCTGTTAGGGTGCAAACACTCACGTTAAGATTCCCAAGCTTCGAGTCCAGGGTTGAAATCCACATCTTTATGCTCCAAACGACCGTCTTTAGGCTTCAAATCCGACTTTTAATTCTGAAATCCCACTTTTTTACGCTCCAAACGCTACATTAAGGGCACAAAGTCTCCATTTTAGGTCACAACGCTTCCTTTTTAGAGTCCGGAACGTTGGTTCCAGGGTTGAAAGCCTCCCTGTTCTGCTTCAAAGCGTCATTTAGAAGGTACAAGCCCTCATTTTTAGGGCGCAACGCCTCATTTTTTGGCCGCGAATCCTCCTTTTTAGGGGTCAATACGTCCTTTTTGCTTTAAAATCCCTCACTTCTATGTTCCGGACATCTCATTTAGGGCACAAAGCCTTGTTTTGTGGTCCCAAAGCTTCCTCTTCAGAGTCCAAAGCTTTGATTCTGTGGTTGAATTCCTCGTTTTATAATCCAAACCCTCACGTTTATTGCACAAACCCTCATTTTTAGGGCCCAAACGCTCATTTTTATGCTGCAAATCATTTCACTGGAAAATGCCTCCTTTTTATGCTCCAAACGCCTCCTTTAGGGCACGAGCCTCAATGTTAGGTCCCAAAGATTTGGTTAAGAGCCCAAAGCTTGGAGTCTAGGGTTGAAAGCCTGCTTTTTACTCTACAAACCCTCCTGTTTAGGGTACAAACCCTCTTTTTTGGTGCACAAGCCCTCGCTGTTAGGGTGCAAACACTCACGTTAAGATTCCCAAGCTTCGAGTCCAGGGTTGAAATCCACATCTTTATGCTCCAAACGACCGTCTTTAGGCTTCAAATCCGACTTTTAATTCTGAAATCCCACTTTTTTACGCTCCAAACGCTACATTAAGGGCACAAAGTCTCCATTTTAGGTCACAACGCTTCCTTTTTAGAGTCCGGAACGTTGGTTCCAGGGTTGAAAGCCTCCCTGTTCTGCTTCAAAGCGTCATTTAGAAGGTACAAGCCCTCATTTTTAGGGCGCAACGCCTCATTTTTTGGCCGCGAATCCTCCTTTTTAGGGGTCAATACGTCCTTTTTGCTGTAAAATCCCTCACTTCTATGTTCCGGACATCTCATTTAGGGCACAAAGCCTTGTTTTGTGGTCCCAAAGCTTCCTCTTCAGAGTCCAAAGCTTTGATTCTGTGGTTGAATTCCTCGTTTTATAATCCAAACCCTCACGTTTATTGCACAAACCCTCATTTTTAGGGCCCAAACGCTCATTTTTATGCTGCAAATCATTTCACTGGAAAATGCCTCCTTTTTATGCTCCAAACGCCTCCTTTAGGGCACGATGTCTGAATGTTAGGTCCCAAAGATTTGGTTAAGAGCCCAAAGCTTGGAGTCTAGGGTTCAAAGCCTGCTTTTTACTCTACAAACCCTCCTGTTTAGGGTACAAACCCTCTTTTTTGGTGCACAAGCCCTCGCTGTTAGGGTGCAAACACTCACGTTAAGATTCCCAAGCTTCGAGTCCAGGGTTGAAATCCACATCTTTATGCTCCAAACGACCGTCTTTAGGCTTCAAATCCAACTTTTAATTCTGAAATCCCACTTTTTTACGCTCCAAACGCTACATTAAGGGCACAAAGTCTCCATTTTAGGTCACAACGCTTCCTTTTTAGAGTCCGGAACGTTGGTTCCAGGGTTGAAAGCCTCCCTGTTCTGCTTCAAAGCGTCATTTAGAAGGTACAAGCCCTAATTTTTAGGGCGCAACGCCTCATTTTTTGGCCGCGAATCCTCCTTTTTAGGGGTCAATACGTCCTTTTTGCTGTAAAATCCCTCACTTTTATGTTCCGGACATCTCATTTAGGGCACAAAGCCTTGTTTTGTGGTCCCAAAGCTTCCTCTTCAGAGTCCAAAGCTTTGATTCTGTGGTTGAATTCCTCGTTTTATAATCCAAACCCTCACGTTTATTGCACAAACCCTCATTTTTAGGGCCCAAACGCTCATTTTTATGCTGCAAATCATTTCACTGGAAAATGCCTCCTTTTTATGCTCCAAACGCCTCCTTTAGGGCACGATGTCTGAATGTTAGGTCCCAAAGATTTGGTTAAGAGCCCAAAGCTTGGAGTCTAGGGTTGAAAGCCTGCTTTTTACTCTACAAACCCTCCTGTTTAGGGTACAAACCCTCCTTTTTGGTGCACAAGCCCTCGCTGTTAGGGTGCAAACACTCACGTTAAGATTCCCAAGCTTCGAGTCCAGGGTTGAAATCCACATCTTTATGCTCCAAACGACCGTCTTTAGGCTTCAAATCCGACTTTTAATTCTGAAATCCCACTTTTTTACGCTCCAAACGCTACATTAAGGGCACAAAGTCTCCATTTTAGGTCACAACGCTTCCTTTTTAGAGTCCGGAACGTTGGTTCCAGGGTTGAAAGCCTCCCTGTTCTGCTTCAAAGCGTCATTTAGAAGGTACAAGCCCTCATTTTTAGGGCGCAACGCCTCATTTTTTGGCCGCGAATCCTCCTTTTTAGGGGTCAATACGTCCTTTTTGCTGTAAAATCCCTCACTTCTATGTTCCGGACATCTCATTTAGGGCACAAAGCCTTGTTTTGTGGTCCCAAAGCTTCCTCTTCAGAGTCCAAAGCTTTGATTCTGTGGTTGAATTCCTCGTTTTATAATCCAAACCCTCACGTTTATTGCACAAACCCTCATTTTTAGGGCCCAAACGCTCATTTTTATGCTGCAAATCATTTCACTGGAAAATGCCTCCTTTTTATGCTCCAAACGCCTCCTTTAGGGCACGATGTCTGAATGTTAGGTCCCAAAGATTTGGTTAAGAGCCCAAAGCTTGGAGTCTAGGGTTGAAAGCCTGCTTTTTACTCTACAAACCCTCCTGTTTAGGGTACAAACCCTCCTTTTTGGTGCACAAGCCCTCGCTGTTAGGGTGCAAACACTCACGTTAAGATTCCCAAGCTTCGAGTCCAGGGTTGAAATCCACATCTTTATGCTCCAAACGACCGTCTTTAGGCTTCAAATCCGACTTTTAATCCTGAAATCCCACTTTTTTACGCTCCAAACGCTACATTAAGGGCACAAAGTCTCCATTTTAGGTCACAACGCTTCCTTTTTAGAGTCCGGAACGTTGGTTCCAGGGTTGAAAGCC
The DNA here is from genome assembly GCF_031877795.1 of Strix aluco. Classification (NCBI taxonomy): domain Eukaryota; kingdom Metazoa; phylum Chordata; class Aves; order Strigiformes; family Strigidae; genus Strix; species Strix aluco. The sequence continues at coordinate 8,865,936 of NC_133970.1, forward strand.
TCCCTGTTCTGCTTCAAAGCGTCATTTAGAAGGTACAAGCCCTCATTTTTAGGGCGCAACGCCTCATTTTTTGGCCGCGAATCCTCCTTTTTAGGGGTCAATACGTCCTTTTTGCTGTAAAATCCCTCACTTCTATGTTCCGGACATCTCATTTAGGGCACAAAGCCTTGTTTTGTGGTCCCAAAGCTTCCTCTTCAGAGTCCAAAGCTTTGATTCTGTGGTTGAATTCCTCGTTTTATAATCCAAACCCTCACGTTTATTGCACAAACCCTCATTTTTAGGGCCCAAACGCTCATTTTTATGCTGCAAATCATTTCACTGGAAAATGCCTCCTTTTTATGCTCCAAATGCCTCCTTTAGGGCACGATGTCTGAATGTTAGGTCCCAAAGATTTGGTTAAGAGCCCAAAGCTTGGAGTCTAGGGTTCAAAGCCTGCTTTTTACTCTACAAACCCTCCTGTTTAGGGTACAAACCCTCCTTTTTGGTGCACAAGCCCTCGCTGTTAGGGTGCAAACACTCACGTTAAGATTCCCAAGCTTCGAGTCCAGGGTTGAAATCCACATCTTTATGCTCCAAACGACCGTCTTTAGGCTTCAAATCCGACTTTTAATTCTGAAATCCCACTTTTTTACGCTCCAAACGCTACATTAAGGGCACAAAGTCTCCATTTTAGGTCACAACGCTTCCTTTTTAGAGTCCGGAACGTTGGTTCCAGGGTTGAAAGCCTCCCTGTTCTGCTTCAAAGCGTCATTTAGAAGGTACAAGCCCTCATTTTTAGGGCGCAACGCCTCATTTTTTGGCCGCGAATCCTCCTTTTTAGGGGTCAATACGTCCTTTTTGCTGTAAAATCCCTCACTTCTATGTTCCGGACATCTCTTTTAGGGCACAAAGCCTTGTTTTGTGGTCCCAAAGCTTCCTCTTCAGAGTCCAAAGCTTTGATTCTGTGGTTGAATTCCTCGTTTTATAATCCAAACCCTCACGTTTATTGCACAAACCCTCATTTTTAGGGCCCAAACGCTCATTTTTATGCTGCAAATCATTTCACTGGAAAATGCCTCCTTTTTATGCTCCAAACGCCTCCTTTAGGGCACGATGTCTGAATGTTAGGTCCCAAAGATTTGGTTAAGAGCCCAAAGCTTGGAGTCTAGGGTTGAAAGCGTGCTTTTTACTCTACAAACCCTCCTGTTTAGGGTACAAACCCTCCTTTTTGGTGCACAAGCCCTCGCTGTTAGGGTGCAAACACTCACGTTAAGATTCCCAAGCTTCGAGTCCAGGGTTGAAATCCACATCTTTATGCTCCAAACGACCGTCTTTAGGCTTCAAATCCGACTTTTAATCCTGAAATCCCACTTTTTTACGCTCCAAACGCTACATTAAGGGCACAAAGTCTCCATTTTAGGTCACAACGCTTCCTTTTTAGAGTCCGGAACGTTGGTTCCAGGGTTGAAAGCCTCCCTGTTCTGCTTCAAAGCGTCATTTAGAAGGTACAAGCCCTCATTTTTAGGGCGCAACGCCTCATTTTTTGGCCGCGAATCCTCCTTTTTAGGGGTCAATACGTCCTTTTTGCTTTAAAATCCCTCACTTCTATGTTCCGGACATCTCATTTAGGGCACAAAGCCTTGTTTTGTGGTCCCAAAGCTTCCTCTTCAGAGTCCAAAGCTTTGATTCTGTGGTTGAATTCCTCGTTTTATAATCCAAACCCTCACGTTTATTGCACAAACCCTCATTTTTAGGGCCCAAACGCTCATTTTTATGCTGCAAATCATTTCACTGGAAAATGCCTCCTTTTTATGCTCCAAACGCCTCCTTTAGGGCACGATGTCTGAATGTTAGGTCCCAAAGATTTGGTTAAGAGCCCAAAGCTTGGAGTCTAGGGTTGAAAGCCTGCTTTTTACTCTACAAACCCTCCTGTTTAGGGTACAAACCCTCTTTTTTGGTGCACAAGCCCTCGCTGTTAGGGTGCAAACACTCACGTTAAGATTCCCAAGCTTCGAGTCCAGGGTTGAAATCCACATCTTTATGCTCCAAACGACCGTCTTTAGGCTTCAAATCCGACTTTTAATTCTGAAATCCCACTTTTTTACGCTCCAAACGCTACATTAAGGGCACAAAGTCTCCATTTTAGGTCACAACGCTTCCTTTTTAGAGTCCGGAACGTTGGTTCCAGGGTTGAAAGCCTCCCTGTTCTGCTTCAAAGCGTCATTTAGAAGGTACAAGCCCTCATTTTTAGGGCGCAACGCCTCATTTTTTGGCCGCGAATCCTCCTTTTTAGGGGTCAATACGTCCTTTTTGCTGTAAAATCCCTCACTTCTATGTTCCGGACATCTCATTTAGGGCACAAAGCCTTGTTTTGTGGTCCCAAAGCTTCCTCTTCAGAGTCCAAAGCTTTGATTCTGTGGTTGAATTCCTCGTTTTATAATCCAAACCCTCACGTTTATTGCACAAACCCTCATTTTTAGGGCCCAAACGCTCATTTTTATGCTGCAAATCATTTCACTGGAAAATGCCTCCTTTTTATGCTCCAAACGCCTCCTTTAGGGCACGATGTCTGAATGTTAGGTCCCAAAGATTTGGTTAAGAGCCCAAAGCTTGGAGTCTAGGGTTCAAAGCCTGCTTTTTACTCTACAAACCCTCCTGTTTAGGGTACAAACCCTCTTTTTTGGTGCACAAGCCCTCGCTGTTAGGGTGCAAACACTCACGTTAAGATTCCCAAGCTTCGAGTCCAGGGTTGAAATCCACATCTTTATGCTCCAAACGACCGTCTTTAGGCTTCAAATCCAACTTTTAATTCTGAAATCCCACTTTTTTACGCTCCAAACGCTACATTAAGGGCACAAAGTCTCCATTTTAGGTCACAACGCTTCCTTTTTAGAGTCCGGAACGTTGGTTCCAGGGTTGAAAGCCTCCCTGTTCTGCTTCAAAGCGTCATTTAGAAGGTACAAGCCCTAATTTTTAGGGCGCAACGCCTCATTTTTTGGCCGCGAATCCTCCTTTTTAGGGGTCAATACGTCCTTTTTGCTGTAAAATCCCTCACTTTTATGTTCCGGACATCTCTTTTAGGGCACAAAGCCTTGTTTTGTGGTCCCAAAGCTTCCTCTTCAGAGTCCAAAGCTTTGATTCTGTGGTTGAATTCCTCGTTTTATAATCCAAACCCTCACGTTTATTGCACAAACCCTCATTTTTAGGGCCCAAACGCTCATTTTTATGCTGCAAATCATTTCACTGGAAAATGCCTCCTTTTTATGCTCCAAACGCCTCCTTTAGGGCACGATGTCTGAATGTTAGGTCCCAAAGATTTGGTTAAGAGCCCAAAGCTTGGAGTCTAGGGTTGAAAGCCTGCTTTTTACTCTACAAACCCTCCTGTTTAGGGTACAAACCCTCCTTTTTGGTGCACAAGCCCTCGCTGTTAGGGTGCAAACACTCACGTTAAGATTCCCAAGCTTCGAGTCCAGGGTTGAAATCCACATCTTTATGCTCCAAACGACCGTCTTTAGGCTTCAAATCCGACTTTTAATTCTGAAATCCCACTTTTTTACGCTCCAAACGCTACATTAAGGGCACAAAGTCTCCATTTTAGGTCACAACGCTTCCTTTTTAGAGTCCGGAACGTTGGTTCCAGGGTTGAAAGCCTCCCTGTTCTGCTTCAAAGCGTCATTTAGAAGGTACAAGCCCTCATTTTTAGGGCGCAACGCCTCATTTTTTGGCCGCGAATCCTCCTTTTTAGGGGTCAATACGTCCTTTTTGCTGTAAAATCCCTCACTTCTATGTTCCGGACATCTCATTTAGGGCACAAAGCCTTGTTTTGTGGTCCCAAAGCTTCCTCTTCAGAGTCCAAAGCTTTGATTCTGTGGTTGAATTCCTCGTTTTATAATCCAAACCCTCACGTTTATTGCACAAACCCTCATTTTTAGGGCCCAAACGCTCATTTTTATGCTGCAAATCATTTCACTGGAAAATGCCTCCTTTTTATGCTCCAAACGCCTCCTTTAGGGCACGATGTCTGAATGTTAGGTCCCAAAGATTTGGTTAAGAGCCCAAAGCTTGGAGTCTAGGGTTGAAAGCCTGCTTTTTACTCTACAAACCCTCCTGTTTAGGGTACAAACCCTCCTTTTTGGTGCACAAGCCCTCGCTGTTAGGGTGCAAACACTCACGTTAAGATTCCCAAGCTTCGAGTCCAGGGTTGAAATCCACATCTTTATGCTCCAAACGACCGTCTTTAGGCTTCAAATCCAACTTTTAATTCTGAAATCCCACTTTTTTACGCTCCAAACGCTACATTAAGGGCACAAAGTCTCCATTTTAGGTCACAACGCTTCCTTTTTAGAGTCCGGAACGTTGGTTCCAGGGTTGAAAGCCTCCCTGTTCTGCTTCAAAGCGTCATTTAGAAGGTACAAGCCCTCATTTTTAGGGCACAACGCCTCATTTTTTGGCCGCGAATCCTCCTTTTTAGGGGTCAATACGTCCTTTTTGCTGTAAAATCCCTCACTTCTATGTTCCGGACATCTCATTTAGGGCACAAAGCCTTGTTTTGTGGTCCCAAAGCTTCCTCTTCAGAGTCCAAAGCTTTGATTCTGTGGTTGAATTCCTCGTTTTATAATCCAAACCCTCACGTTTATTGCACAAACCCTCATTTTTAGGGCCCAAATGCTCATTTTTATGCTGCAAATCATTTCACTGGAAAATGCCTCCTCTTCATGCTCCAAACGCCTCCTTTAGGGCACGATGTCTGAATGTTAGGTCCCAAAGATTTGGTTAAGAGCCCAAAGCTTGGAGTCTAGGGTTGAAAGCCTGCTTTTTACTCTACAAACCCTCCTGTTTAGGGTACAAACCCTCTTTTTTGGTGCACAAGCCCTCGCTGTTAGGGTGCAAACACTCACGTTAAGATTCCCAAGCTTCGAGTCCAGGGTTGAAATCCACATCTTTATGCTCCAAACGACCGTCTTTAGGCTTCAAATCCGACTTTTAATTCTGAAATCCCACTTTTTTACGCTCCAAACGCTACATTAAGGGCACAAAGTCTCCATTTTAGGTCACAACGCTTCCTTTTTAGAGTCCGGAACGTTGGTTCCAGGGTTGAAAGCCTCCCTGTTCTGCTTCAAAGCGTCATTTAGAAGGTACAAGCCCTCATTTTTAGGGCGCAACGCCTCATTTTTTGGCCGCGAATCCTCCTTTTTAGGGGTCAATACGTCCTTTTTGCTGTAAAATCCCTCACTTCTATGTTCCGGACATCTCATTTAGGGCACAAAGCCTTGTTTTGTGGTCCCAAAGCTTCCTCTTCAGAGTCCAAAGCTTTGATTCTGTGGTTGAATTCCTCGTTTTATAATCCAAACCCTCACGTTTATTGCACAAACCCTCATTTTTAGGGCCCAAACGCTCATTTTTATGCTGCAAATCATTTCACTGGAAAATGCCTCCTTTTTATGCTCCAAACGCCTCCTTTAGGGCACGATGTCTGAATGTTAGGTCCCAAAGATTTGGTTAAGAGCCCAAAGCTTGGAGTCTAGGGTTCAAAGCCTGCTTTTTACTCTACAAACCCTCCTGTTTAGGGTACAAACCCTCTTTTTTGGTGCACAAGCCCTCGCTGTTAGGGTGCAAACACTCACGTTAAGATTCCCAAGCTTCGAGTCCAGGGTTGAAATCCACATCTTTATGCTCCAAACGACCGTCTTTAGGCTTCAAATCCAACTTTTAATTCTGAAATCCCACTTTTTTACGCTCCAAACGCTACATTAAGGGCACAAAGTCTCCATTTTAGGTCACAACGCTTCCTTTTTAGAGTCCGGAACGTTGGTTCCAGGGTTGAAAGCCTCCCTGTTCTGCTTCAAAGCGTCATTTAGAAGGTACAAGCCCTAATTTTTAGGGCGCAACGCCTCATTTTTTGGCCGCGAATCCTCCTTTTTAGGGGTCAATACGTCCTTTTTGCTGTAAAATCCCTCACTTTTATGTTCCGGACATCTCATTTAGGGCACAAAGCCTTGTTTTGTGGTCCCAAAGCTTCCTCTTCAGAGTCCAAAGCTTTGATTCTGTGGTTGAATTCCTCGTTTTATAATCCAAACCCTCACGTTTATTGCACAAACCCTCATTTTTAGGGCCCAAACGCTCATTTTTATGCTGCAAATCATTTCACTGGAAAATGCCTCCTTTTTATGCTCCAAACGCCTCCTTTAGGGCACGATGTCTGAATGTTAGGTCCCAAAGATTTGGTTAAGAGCCCAAAGCTTGGAGTCTAGGGTTCAAAGCCTGCTTTTTACTCTACAAACCCTCCTGTTTAGGGTACAAACCCTCCTTTTTGGTGCACAAGCCCTCGCTGTTAGGGTGCAAACACTCACGTTAAGATTCCCAAGCTTCGAGTCCAGGGTTGAAATCCACATCTTTATGCTCCAAACGACCGTCTTTAGGCTTCAAATCCGACTTTTAATTCTGAAATCCCACTTTTTTACGCTCCAAACGCTACATTAAGGGCACAAAGTCTCCATTTTAGGTCACAACGCTTCCTTTTTAGAGTCCGGAACGTTGGTTCCAGGGTTGAAAGCCTCCCTGTTCTGCTTCAAAGCGTCATTTAGAAGGTACAAGCCCTCATTTTTAGGGCGCAACGCCTCATTTTTTGGCCGCGAATCCTCCTTTTTAGGGGTCAATACGTCCTTTTTGCTGTAAAATCCCTCACTTCTATGTTCCGGACATCTCATTTAGGGCACAAAGCCTTGTTTTGTGGTCCCAAAGCTTCCTCTTCAGAGTCCAAAGCTTTGATTCTGTGGTTGAATTCCTCGTTTTATAATCCAAACCCTCACGTTTATTGCACAAACCCTCATTTTTAGGGCCCAAACGCTCATTTTTATGCTGCAAATCATTTCACTGGAAAATGCCTCCTTTTTATGCTCCAAACGCCTCCTTTAGGGCACGATGTCTGAATGTTAGGTCCCAAAGATTTGGTTAAGAGCCCAAAGCTTGGAGTCTAGGGTTCAAAGCCTGCTTTTTACTCTACAAACCCTCCTGTTTAGGGTACAAACCCTCCTTTTTGGTGCACAAGCCCTCGCTGTTAGGGTGCAAACACTCACGTTAAGATTCCCAAGCTTCGAGTCCAGGGTTGAAATCCACATCTTTATGCTCCAAACGACCGTCTTTAGGCTTCAAATCCGACTTTTAATCCTGAAATCCCACTTTTTTACGCTCCAAACGCTACATTAAGGGCACAAAGTCTCCATTTTAGGTCACAACGCTTCCTTTTTAGAGTCCGGAACGTTGGTTCCAGGGTTGAAAGCCTCCCTGTTCTGCTTCAAAGCGTCATTTAGAAGGTACAAGCCCTCATTTTTAGGGCGCAACGCCTCATTTTTTGGCCGCGAATCCTCCTTTTTAGGGGTCAATACGTCCTTTTTGCTGTAAAATCCCTCACTTCTATGTTCCGGACATCTCATTTAGGGCACAAAGCCTTGTTTTGTGGTCCCAAAGCTTCCTCTTCAGAGTCCAAAGCTTTGATTCTGTGGTTGAATTCCTCGTTTTATAATCCAAACCCTCACGTTTATTGCACAAACCCTCATTTTTAGGGCCCAAACGCTCATTTTTATGCTGCAAATCATTTCACTGGAAAATGCCTCCTTTTTATGCTCCAAATGCCTCCTTTAGGGCACGATGTCTGAATGTTAGGTCCCAAAGATTTGGTTAAGAGCCCAAAGCTTGGAGTCTAGGGTTCAAAGCCTGCTTTTTACTCTACAAACCCTCCTGTTTAGGGTACAAACCCTCCTTTTTGGTGCACAAGCCCTCGCTGTTAGGGTGCAAACACTCACGTTAAGATTCCCAAGCTTCGAGTCCAGGGTTGAAATCCACATCTTTATGCTCCAAACGACCGTCTTTAGGCTTCAAATCCGACTTTTAATTCTGAAATCCCACTTTTTTACGCTCCAAACGCTACATTAAGGGCACAAAGTCTCCATTTTAGGTCACAACGCTTCCTTTTTAGAGTCCGGAACGTTGGTTCCAGGGTTGAAAGCCTCCCTGTTCTGCTTCAAAGCGTCATTTAGAAGGTACAAGCCCTCATTTTTAGGGCGCAACGCCTCATTTTTTGGCCGCGAATCCTCCTTTTTAGGGGTCAATACGTCCTTTTTGCTGTAAAATCCCTCACTTCTATGTTCCGGACATCTCTTTTAGGGCACAAAGCCTTGTTTTGTGGTCCCAAAGCTTCCTCTTCAGAGTCCAAAGCTTTGATTCTGTGGTTGAATTCCTCGTTTTATAATCCAAACCCTCACGTTTATTGCACAAACCCTCATTTTTAGGGCCCAAACGCTCATTTTTATGCTGCAAATCATTTCACTGGAAAATGCCTCCTTTTTATGCTCCAAACGCCTCCTTTAGGGCACGATGTCTGAATGTTAGGTCCCAAAGATTTGGTTAAGAGCCCAAAGCTTGGAGTCTAGGGTTGAAAGCGTGCTTTTTACTCTACAAACCCTCCTGTTTAGGGTACAAACCCTCCTTTTTGGTGCACAAGCCCTCGCTGTTAGGGTGCAAACACTCACGTTAAGATTCCCAAGCTTCGAGTCCAGGGTTGAAATCCACATCTTTATGCTCCAAACGACCGTCTTTAGGCTTCAAATCCGACTTTTAATTCTGAAATCCCACTTTTTTACGCTCCAAACGCTACATTAAGGGCACAAAGTCTCCATTTTAGGTCACAACGCTTCCTTTTTAGAGTCCGGAACGTTGGTTCCAGGGTTGAAAGCCTCCCTGTTCTGCTTCAAAGCGTCATTTAGAAGGTACAAGCCCTCATTTTTAGGGCGCAACGCCTCATTTTTTGGCCGCGAATCCTCCTTTTTAGGGGTCAATACGTCCTTTTTGCTTTAAAATCCCTCACTTCTATGTTCCGGACATCTCATTTAGGGCACAAAGCCTTGTTTTGTGGTCCCAAAGCTTCCTCTTCAGAGTCCAAAGCTTTGATTCTGTGGTTGAATTCCTCGTTTTATAATCCAAACCCTCACGTTTATTGCACAAACCCTCATTTTTAGGGCCCAAACGCTCATTTTTATGCTGCAAATCATTTCACTGGAAAATGCCTCCTTTTTATGCTCCAAACGCCTCCTTTAGGGCACGATGTCTGAATGTTAGGTCCCAAAGATTTGGTTAAGAGCCCAAAGCTTGGAGTCTAGGGTTCAAAGCCTGCTTTTTACTCTACAAACCCTCCTGTTTAGGGTACAAACCCTCCTTTTTGGTGCACAAGCCCTCGCTGTTAGGGTGCAAACACTCACGTTAAGATTCCCAAGCTTCGAGTCCAGGGTTGAAATCCACATCTTTATGCTCCAAACGACCGTCTTTGGGCTTCAAATCCGACTTTTAATTCTGAAATCCCACTTTTTTACGCTCCAAACGCTACATTAAGGGCACAAAGTCTCCATTTTAGGTCACAACGCTTCCTTTTTAGAGTCCGGAACGTTGGTTCCAGGGTTGAAAGCCTCCCTGTTCTGCTTCAAAGCGTCATTTAGAAGGTACAAGCCCTCATTTTTAGGGCGCAACGCCTCATTTTTTGGCCGCGAATCCTCCTTTTTAGGGGTCAATACGTCCTTTTTGCTGTAAAATCCCTCACTTCTATGTTCCGGACATCTCATTTAGGGCACAAAGCCTTGTTTTGTGGTCCCAAAGCTTCCTCTTCAGAGTCCAAAGCTTTGATTCTGTGGTTGAATTCCTCGTTTTATAATCCAAACCCTCACGTTTATTGCACAAACCCTCATTTTTAGGGCCCAAACGCTCATTTTTATGCTGCAAATCATTTCACTGGAAAATGCCTCCTTTTTATGCTCCAAACGCCTCCTTTAGGGCACGATGTCTGAATGTTAGGTCCCAAAGATTTGGTTAAGAGCCCAAAGCTTGGAGTCTAGGGTTCAAAGCCTGCTTTTTACTCTACAAACCCTCCTGTTTAGGGTACAAACCCTCCTTTTTGGTGCACAAGCCCTCGCTGTTAGGGTGCAAACACTCACGTTAAGATTCCCAAGCTTCGAGTCCAGGGTTGAAATCCACATCTTTATGCTCCAAACGACCGTCTTTAGGCTTCAAATCCGACTTTTAATTCTGAAATCCCACTTTTTTACGCTCCAAACGCTACATTAAGGGCACAAAGTCTCCATTTTAGGTCACAACGCTTCCTTTTTAGAGTCCGGAACGTTGGTTCCAGGGTTGAAAGCCTCCCTGTTCTGCTTCAAAGCGTCATTTAGAAGGTACAAGCCCTCATTTTTAGGGCGCAACGCCTCATTTTTTGGCCGCGAATCCTCCTTTTTAGGGGTCAATACGTCCTTTTTGCTGTAAAATCCCTCACTTCTATGTTCCGGACATCTCATTTAGGGCACAAAGCCTTGTTTTGTGGTCCCAAAGCTTCCTCTTCAGAGTCCAAAGCTTTGATTCTGTGGTTGAATTCCTCGTTTTATAATCCAAACCCTCACGTTTATTGCACAAACCCTCATTTTTAGGGCCCAAACGCTCATTTTTATGCTGCAAATCATTTCACTGGAAAATGCCTCCTTTTTATGCTCCAAACGCCTCCTTTAGGGCACGATGTCTGAATGTTAGGTCCCAAAGATTTGGTTAAGAGCCCAAAGCTTGGAGTCTAGGGTTGAAAGCCTGCTTTTTACTCTACAAACCCTCCTGTTTAGGGTACAAACCCTCCTTTTTGGTGCACAAGCCCTCGCTGTTAGGGTGCAAACACTCACGTTAAGATTCCCAAGCTTCGAGTCCAGGGTTGAAATCCACATCTTTATGCTCCAAACGACCGTCTTTAGGCTTCAAATACAACTTTTAATTCTGAAATCCCACTTTTTTACGCTCCAAACGCTACATTAAGGGCACAAAGTCTCCAGTTTAGGTCACAACGCTTCCTTTTTAGAGTCCGGAACGTTGGTTCCAGGGTTGAAAGCCTCCCTGTTCTGCTTCAAAGCGTCATTTAGAAGGTACAAGCCCTCATTTTTAGGGCGCAACGCCTCATTTTTTGGCCACGAATCCTCCTTTTTAGGGGTCAATACGTCCTTTTTGCTGTAAAATCCCTCACTTCTATGTTCCGGACATCTCATTTAGGGCACAAAGCCTTGTTTTGTGGTCCCAAAGCTTCCTCTTCAGAGTCCAAAGCTTTGATTCTGTGGTTGAATTCCTCGTTTTATAATCCAAACCCTCACGTTTATTGCACAAACCCTCATTTTTAGGGCCCAAACGCTCATTTTTATGCTGCAAAACATTTCACTGGAAAATGCCTCCTTTTTATGCTCCAAACGCCTCCTTTAGGGCACGATGTCTGAATGTTAGGTCCCAAAGATTTGGTTAAGAGCCCAAAGCTTGGAGTCTAGGGTTGAAAGCGTGCTTTTTACTCTACAAACCCTCCTGTTTAGGGTACAAACCCTCCTTTTTGGTGCACAAGCCCTCGCTATTAGGGTGCAAACACTCACGTTAAGATTCCCAAGCTTCGAGTCCAGGGTTGAAATCCACATCTTTATGCTCCAAACGACCGTCTTTAGGCTTCAAATCCAACTTTTAATTCTGAAATCCCACTTTTTTACGCTCCAAACGCTACATTAAGGGCACAAAGTCTCCATTTTAGGTCACAACGCTTCCTTTTTAGAGTCCGGAACGTTGGTTCCAGGGTTGAAAGCCTCCCTGTTCTGCTTCAAAGCGTCATTTAGAAGGTACAAGCCCTCATTTTTAGGGCACAACGCCTCATTTTTTGGCTGCGAATCCTCCTTTTTAGGGGTCAATACATCATTTTTGCTGTAAAATCCCTCACTTCTATGTTCCGGACATCTCATTTAGGGCACAAAGCCTTGTTTTGTGGTCCCAAAGCTTCCTCTTCAGAGTCCAAAGCTTTGATTCTGTGGTTGAATTCCTCGTTTTATAATCCAAACCCTCACGTTTATTGCACAAACCCTCATTTTTAGGGCCCAAATGCTCATTTTTATGCTGCAAATCATTTCACTGGAAAATGCCTCCTCTTCATGCTCCAAACGCCTCCTTTAGGGCACGATGTCTGAATGTTAGGTCCCAAAGATTTGGTTAAGAGCCCAAAGCTTGGAGTCTAGGGTTGAAAGCCTGCTTTTTACTCTACAAACCCTCCTGTTTAGGGTACAAACCCTCCTTTTTGGTGCACAAGCCCTCGCTGTTAGGGTGCAAACACTCACGTTAAGATTCCCAAGCTTCGAGTCCAGGGTTGAAATCCACATCTTTATGCTCCAAACGACCGTCTTTAGGCTTCAAATCCGACTTTTAATTCTGAAATCCCACTTTTTTACGCTCCAAACGCTACATTAAGGGCACAAAGTCTCCATTTTAGGTCACAACGCTTCCTTTTTAGAGTCCGGAACGTTGGTTCCAGGGTTGAAAGCCTCCCTGTTCTGCTTCAAAGCGTCATTTAGAAGGTACAAGCCCTCATTTTTAGGGCGCAACGCCTCATTTTTTGGCCGCGAATCCTCCTTTTTAGGGGTCAATACGTCCTTTTTGCTGTAAAATCCCTCACTTCTATGTTCCGGACATCTCATTTAGGGCACAAAGCCTTGTTTTGTGGTCCCAAAGCTTCCTCTTCAGAGTCCAAAGCTTTGATTCTGTGGTTGAATTCCTCGTTTTATAATCCAAACCCTCACGTTTATTGCACAAACCCTCATTTTTAGGGCCCAAACGCTCATTTTTATGCTGCAAATCATTTCACTGGAAAATGCCTCCTTTTTATGCTCCAAACGCCTCCTTTAGGGCACGATGTCTGAATGTTAGGTCCCAAAGATTTGGTTAAGAGCCCAAAGCTTGGAGTCTAGGGTTGAAAGCGTGCTTTTTACTCTACAAACCCTCCTGTTTAGGGTACAAACCCTCCTTTTTGGTGCACAAGCCCTCGCTGTTAGGGTGCAAACACTCACGTTAAGATTCCCAAGCTTCGAGTCCAGGGTTGAAATCCACATCTTTATGCTCCAAACGACCGTCTTTAGGCTTCAAATCCAACTTTTAATTCTGAAATCCCACTTTTTTACGCTCCAAACGCTACATTAAGGGCACAAAGTCTCCATTTTAGGTCACAACGCTTCCTTTTTAGAGTCCGGAACGTTGGTTCCAGGGTTGAAAGCCTCCCTGTTCTGCTTCAAAGCGTCATTTAGAAGGTACAAGCCCTCATTTTTAGGGCGCAACGCCTCATTTTTTGGCCGCGAATCCTCCTTTTTAGGGGTCAATACGTCCTTTTTGCTGTAAAATCCCTCACTTCTATGTTCCGGACATCTCATTTAGGGCACAAAGCCTTGTTTTGTGGTCCCAAAGCTTCCTCTTCAGAGTCCAAAGCTTTGATTCTGTGGTTGAATTCCTCGTTTTATAATCCAAACCCTCACGTTTATTGCACAAACCCTCATTTTTAGGGCCCAAACGCTCATTTTTATGCTGCAAATCATTTCACTGGAAAATGCCTCCTTTTTATGCTCCAAACGCCTCCTTTAGGGCACGATGTCTGAATGTTAGGTCCCAAAGATTTGGTTAAGAGCCCAAAGCTTGGAGTCTAGGGTTGAAAGCCTGCTTTTTACTCTACAAACCCTCCTGTTTAGGGTACAAACCCTCCTTTTTGGTGCACAAGCCCTCGCTATTAGGGTGCAAACACTCACATTAAGATTCCCAAGCTTCGAGTCCAGGGTTGAAATCCACATCTTTATGCTCCAAACGACCGTCTTTAGGCTTCAAATCCAACTTTTAATTCTGAAATCCCACTTTTTTACGCTCCAAACGCTACATTAAGGGCACAAAGTCTCCATTTTAGGTCACAACGCTTCCTTTTTAGAGTCCGGAACGTTGGTTCCAGGGTTGAAAGCCTCCCTGTTCTGCTTCAAAGCGTCATTTAGAAGGTACAAGCCCTCATTTTTAGGGCACAACGCCTCATTTTTTGGCTGCGAATCCTCCTTTTTAGGGGTCAATACATCCTTTTTGCTGTAAAATCCCTCACTTCTATGTTCCGGACATCTCATTTAGGGCACAAAGCCTTGTTTTGTGGTCCCAAAGCTTCCTCTTCAGAGTCCAAAGCTTTGATTCTGTGGTTGAATTCCTCGTTTTATAATCCAAACCCTCACGTTTATTGCACAAACCCTCATTTTTAGGGCCCAAACGCTCATTTTTATGCTGCAAATCATTTCACTGGAAAATGCCTCCTCTTCATGCTCCAAACGCCTCCTTTAGGGCACGATGTCTGAATGTTAGGTCCCAAAGATTTGGTTAAGAGCCCAAAGCTTGGAGTCTAGGGTTGAAAGCCTGCTTTTTACTCTACAAACCCTCCTGTTTAGGGTACAAACCCTCCTTTTTGGTGCACAAGCCCTCGCTGTTAGGGTGCAAACACTCACGTTAAGATTCCCAAGCTTCGAGTCCAGGGTTGAAATCCACATCTTTATGCTCCAAACGACCGTCTTTAGGCTTCAAATCCGACTTTTAATTCTGAAATCCCACTTTTTTACGCTCCAAACGCTACATTAAGGGCACAAAGTCTCCATTTTAGGTCACAACGCTTCCTTTTTAGAGTCCGGAACGTTGGTTCCAGGGTTGAAAGCCTCCCTGTTCTGCTTCAAAGCGTCATTTAGAAGGTACAAGCCCTCATTTTTAGGGCGCAACGCCTCATTTTTTGGACGCGAATCCTCCTTTTTAGGGGTCAATACGTCCTTTTTGCTGTAAAATCCCTCACTTCTATGTTCCGGACATCTCATTTAGGGCACAAAGCCTTGTTTTGTGGTCCCAAAGCTTCCTCTTCAGAGTCCAAAGCTTTGATTCTGTGGTTGAATTCCTCGTTTTATAATCCAAACCCTCACGTTTATTGCACAAACCCTCATTTTTAGGGCCCAAACGCTCATTTTTATGCTGCAAATCATTTCACTGGAAAATGCCTCCTTTTTATGCTCCAAACGCCTCCTTTAGGGCACGATGTCTGAATGTTAGGTCCCAAAGATTTGGTTAAGAGCCCAAAGCTTGGAGTCTAGGGTTGAAAGCCTGCTTTTTACTCTACAAACCCTCCTGTTTAGGGTACAAACCCTCTTTTTTGGTGCACAAGCCCTCGCTGTTAGGGTGCAAACACTCACGTTAAGATTCCCAAGCTTCGAGTCCAGGGTTGAAATCCACATCTTTATGCTCCAAACGACCGTCTTTAGGCTTCAAATCCGACTTTTAATTCTGAAATCCCACTTTTTTACGCTCCAAACGCTACATTAAGGGCACAAAGTCTCCATTTTAGGTCACAACGCTTCCTTTTTAGAGTCCGGAACGTTGGTTCCAGGGTTGAAAGCCTCCCTGTTCTGCTTCAAAGCGTCATTTAGAAGGTACAAGCCCTCATTTTTAGGGCGCAACGCCTCATTTTTTGGCCGCGAATCCTCCTTTTTAGGGGTCAATACGTCCTTTTTGCTGTAAAATCCCTCACTTTTATGTTCCGGACATCTCTTTTAGGGCACAAAGCCTTGTTTTGTGGTCCCAAAGCTTCCTCTTCAGAGTCCAAAGCTTTGATTCTGTGGTTGAATTCCTCGTTTTATAATCCAAACCCTCACGTTTATTGCACAAACCCTCATTTTTAGGGCCCAAACGCTCATTTTTATGCTGCAAATCATTTCACTGGAAAATGCCTCCTTTTTATGCTCCAAACGCCTCCTTTAGGGCACGATGTCTGAATGTTAGGTCCCAAAGATTTGGTTAAGAGCCCAAAGCTTGGAGTCTAGGGTTGAAAGCCTGCTTTTTACTCTACAAACCCTCCTGTTTAGGGTACAAACCCTCCTTTTTGGTGCACAAGCCCTCGCTGTTAGGGTGCAAACACTCACGTTAAGATTCCCAAGCTTCGAGTCCAGGGTTGAAATCCACATCTTTATGCTCCAAACGACCGTCTTTAGGCTTCAAATCCGACTTTTAATTCTGAAATCCCACTTTTTTACGCTCCAAACGCTACATTAAGGGCACAAAGTCTCCATTTTAGGTCACAACGCTTCCTTTTTAGAGTCCGGAACGTTGGTTCCAGGGTTGAAAGCCTCCCTGTTCTGCTTCAAAGCGTCATTTAGAAGGTACAAGCCCTCATTTTTAGGGCGCAACGCCTCATTTTTTGGCCGCGAATCCTCCTTTTTAGGGGTCAATACGTCCTTTTTGCTGTAAAATCCCTCACTTTTATGTTCCGGACATCTCATTTAGGGCACAAAGCCTTGTTTTGTGGTCCCAAAGCTTCCTCTTCAGAGTCCAAAGCTTTGATTCTGTGGTTGAATTCCTCGTTTTATAATCCAAACCCTCACGTTTATTGCGCAAACCCTCATTTTTAGGGCCCAAACGCTCATTTTTATGCTGCAAATCATTTCACTGGAAAATGCCTCCTTTTTGTGCTCCAAACGCCTCCTTTAGGGCACGATGTCTGAATGTTAGGTCCCAAAGATTTGGTTAAGAGCCCAAAGCTTGGAGTCTAGGGTTGAAAGCCTGCTTTTTACTCTACAAACCCTCCTGTTTAGGGTACAAACCCTCCTTTTTGGTGCACAAGCCCTCGCTGTTAGGGTGCAAACACTCACGTTAAGATTCCCAAGCTTCGAGTCCAGGGTTGAAATCCACATCTTTATGCTCCAAACGACCGTCTTTAGGCTTCAAATCCGACTTTTAATTCTGAAATCCCACTTTTTTACGCTCCAAACGCTACATTAAGGGCACAAAGTCTCCATTTTAGGTCACAACGCTTCCTTTTTAGAGTCCGGAACGTTGGTTCCAGGGTTGAAAGCCTCCCTGTTCTGCTTCAAAGCGTCATTTAGAAGGTACAAGCCCTCATTTTTAGGGCGCAACGCCTCATTTTTTGGCCGCGAATCCTCCTTTTTAGGGGTCAATACGTCCTTTTTGCTGTAAAATCCCTCACTTCTATGTTCCGGACATCTCATTTAGGGCACAAAGCCTTGTTTTGTGGTCCCAAAGCTTCCTCTTCAGAGTCCAAAGCTTTGATTCTGTGGTTGAATTCCTCGTTTTATAATCCAAACCCTCACGTTTATTGCACAAACCCTCATTTTTAGGGCCCAAACGCTCATTTTTATGCTGCAAATCATTTCACTGGAAAATCCCTCCTTTTTATGCTCCAAACGCCTCCTTTAGGGCACGATGTCTGAATGTTAGGTCCCAAAGATTTGGTTAAGAGCCCAAAGCTTGGAGTCTAGGGTTGAAAGCCTGCTTTTTACTCTACAAACCCTCCTGTTTAGGGTACAAACCCTCCTTTTTGGTGCACAAGCCCTCGCTGTTAGGGTGCAAACACTCACGTTAAGATTCCCAAGCTTCGAGTCCAGGGTTGAAATCCACATCTTTATGCTCCAAACGACCGTCTTTAGGCTTCAAATCCGACTTTTAATTCTGAAATCCCACTTTTTTACGCTCCAAACGCTACATTAAGGGCACAAAGTCTCCATTTTAGGTCACAACGCTTCCTTTTTAGAGTCCGGAACGTTGGTTCCAGGGTTGAAAGCCTCCCTGTTCTGCTTCAAAGCGTCATTTAGAAGGTACAAGCCCTCATTTTTAGGGCGCAACGCCTCATTTTTTGGCCGCGAATCCTCCTTTTTAGGGGTCAATACGTCCTTTTTACTGTAAAATCCCTCACTTCTATGTTCCGGACACCTCATTTAGGGCACAAAGCCTTGTTTTGTGGTCCCAAAGCTTCCTCTTCAGGGTCCAAGGCTTTGATTCTGTGGTTGAATTCCTCGTTTTATAATCCAAACCCTCACGTTTATTGCACAAACCCTCATTTTTAGGGCCCAAACGCTCATTTTTATGCTGCAAATCATTTCACTGGAAAATGCCTCCTTTTTATGCTCCAAACGCCTCCTTTAGGGCACGATGTCTGAATGTTAGGTCCCAAAGATTTGGTTAAGAGCCCAAAGCTTGGAGTCTAGGGTTGAAAGCCTGCTTTTTACTCTACAAACCCTCCTGTTTAGGGTACAAACCCTCCTTTTTGGTGCACAAGCCCTCGCTGTTAGGGTGCAAACACTCACGTTAAGATTCCCAAGCTTCGAGTCCAGGGTTGAAATCCACATCTTTATGCTCCAAACGACCGTCTTTAGGCTTCAAATCCGACTTTTAATTCTGAAATCCCACTTTTTTACGCTCCAAACGCTACATTAAGGGCACAAAGTCTCCATTTTAGGTCACAACGCTTCCTTTTTAGAGTCCGGAACGTTGGTTCCAGGGTTGAAAGCCTCCCTGTTCTGCTTCAAAGCGTCATTTAGAAGGTACAAGCCCTCATTTTTAGGGCGCAACGCCTCATTTTTTGGCCGCGAATCCTCCTTTTTAGGGGTCAATACGTCCTTTTTGCTGTAAAATCCCTCACTTCTATGTTCCGGACATCTCTTTTAGGGCACAAAGCCTTGTTTTGTGGTCCCAAAGCTTCCTCTTCAGAGTCCAAAGCTTTGATTCTGTGGTTGAATTCCTCGTTTTATAATCCAAACCCTCACGTTTATTGCACAAACCCTCATTTTTAGGGCCCAAACGCTCATTTTTATGCTGCAAATCATTTCACTGGAAAATGCCTCCTTTTTATGCTCCAAACGCCTCCTTTAGGGCACGATGTCTGAATGTTAGGTCCCAAAGATTTGGTTAAGAGCCCAAAGCTTGGAGTCTAGGGTTGAAAGCCTGCTTTTTACTCTACAAACCCTCCTGTTTAGGGTACAAACCCTCCTTTTTGGTGCACAAGCCCTCGCTGTTAGGGTGCAAACACTCACGTTAAGATTCCCAAGCTTCGAGTCCAGGGTTGAAATCCACATCTTTATGCTCCAAACGACCGTCTTTAGGCTTCAAATCCGACTTTTAATTCTGAAATCCCACTTTTTTACGCTCCAAACGCTACATTAAGGGCACAAAGTCTCCATTTTAGGTCACAACGCTTCCTTTTTAGAGTCCGGAACGTTGGTTCCAGGGTTGAAAGCCTCCCTGTTCTGCTTCAAAGCGTCATTTAGAAGGTACAAGCCCTCATTTTTAGGGCGCAACGCCTCATTTTTTGGCCGCGAATCCTCCTTTTTAGGGGTCAATACGTCCTTTTTGCTGTAAAATCCCTCACTTCTATGTTCCGGACATCTCATTTAGGGCACAAAGCCTTGTTTTGTGGTCCCAAAGCTTCCTCTTCAGAGTCCAAAGCTTTGATTCTGTGGTTGAATTCCTCGTTTTATAATCCAAACCCTCACGTTTATTGCACAAACCCTCATTTTTAGGGCCCAAACGCTCATTTTTATGCTGCAAATCATTTCACTGGAAAATGCCTCCTTTTTATGATCCAAACGCCTCCTTTAGGGCACGATGTCTGAATGTTAGGTCCCAAAGATTTGGTTAAGAGCCCAAAGCTTGGAGTCTAGGGTTCAAAGCCTGCTTTTTACTCTACAAACCCTCCTGTTTAGGGTACAAACCCTCTTTTTTGGTGCACAAGCCCTCGCTGTTAGGGTGCAAACACTCACGTTAAGATTCCCAAGCTTCGAGTCCAGGGTTGAAATCCACATCTTTATGCTCCAAACGACCGTCTTTAGGCTTCAAATCCGACTTTTAATTCTGAAATCCCACTTTTTTACGCTCCAAACGCTACATTAAGGGCACAAAGTCTCCATTTTAGGTCACAACGCTTCCTTTTTAGAGTCCGGAACGTTGGTTCCAGGGTTGAAAGCCTCCCTGTTCTGCTTCAAAGCGTCATTTAGAAGGTACAAGCCCTCATTTTTAGGGCGCAACGCCTCATTTTTTGGCCGCGAATCCTCCTTTTTAGGGGTCAATACGTCCTTTTTGCTGTAAAATCCCTCACTTTTATGTTCCGGACATCTCATTTAGGGCACAAAGCCTTGTTTTGTGGTCCCAAAGCTTCCTCTTCAGAGTCCAAAGCTTTGATTCTGTGGTTGAATTCCTCGTTTTATAATCCAAACCCTCACGTTTATTGCGCAAACCCTCATTTTTAGGGCCCAAACGCTCATTTTTATGCTGCAAATCATTTCACTGGAAAATGCCTCCTTTTTGTGCTCCAAACGCCTCCTTTAGGGCACGATGTCTGAATGTTAGGTCCCAAAGATTTGGTTAAGAGCCCAAAGCTTGGAGTCTAGGGTTGAAAGCCTGCTTTTTACTCTACAAACCCTCCTGTTTAGGGTACAAACCCTCCTTTTTGGTGCACAAGCCCTCGCTGTTAGGGTGCAAACACTCACGTTAAGATTCCCAAGCTTCGAGTCCAGGGTTGAAATCCACATCTTTATGCTCCAAACGACCGTCTTTAGGCTTCAAATCCGACTTTTAATTCTGAAATCCCACTTTTTTACGCTCCAAACGCTACATTAAGGGCACAAAGTCTCCATTTTAGGTCACAACGCTTCCTTTTTAGAGTCCGGAACGTTGGTTCCAGGGTTGAAAGCCTCCCTGTTCTGCTTCAAAGCGTCATTTAGAAGGTACAAGCCCTCATTTTTAGGGCGCAACGCCTCATTTTTTGGCCGCGAATCCTCCTTTTTAGGGGTCAATACGTCCTTTTTGCTGTAAAATCCCTCACTTCTATGTTCCGGACATCTCATTTAGGGCACAAAGCCTTGTTTTGTGGTCCCAAAGCTTCCTCTTCAGAGTCCAAAGCTTTGATTCTGTGGTTGAATTCCTCGTTTTATAATCCAAACCCTCACGTTTATTGCACAAACCCTCATTTTTAGGGCCCAAACGCTCATTTTTATGCTGCAAATCATTTCACTGGAAAATGCCTCCTTTTTATGCTCCAAACGCCTCCTTTAGGGCACGATGTCTGAATGTTAGGTCCCAAAGATTTGGTTAAGAGCCCAAAGCTTGGAGTCTAGGGTTGAAAGCCTGCTTTTTACTCTACAAACCCTCCTGTTTAGGGTACAAACCCTCCTTTTTGGTGCACAAGCCCTCGCTGTTAGGGTGCAAACACTCACGTTAAGATTCCCAAGCTTCGAGTCCAGGGTTGAAATCCACATCTTTATGCTCCAAACGACCGTCTTTAGGCTTCAAATCCAACTTTTAATTCTGAAATCCCACTTTTTTACGCTCCAAACGCTACATTAAGGGCACAAAGTCTCCATTTTAGGTCACAACGCTTCCTTTTTAGAGTCCGGAACGTTGGTTCCAGGGTTGAAAGCCTCCCTGTTCTGCTTCAAAGCGTCATTTAGAAGGTACAAGCCCTCATTTTTAGGGCACAACGCCTCATTTTTTGGCCGCGAATCCTCCTTTTTAGGGGTCAATACGTCCTTTTTGCTGTAAAATCCCTCACTTCTATGTTCCGGACATCTCATTTAGGGCACAAAGCCTTGTTTTGTGGTCCCAAAGCTTCCTCTTCAGAGTCCAAAGCTTTGATTCTGTGGTTGAATTCCTCGTTTTATAATCCAAACCCTCACGTTTATTGCACAAACCCTCATTTTTAGGGCCCAAATGCTCATTTTTATGCTGCAAATCATTTCACTGGAAAATGCCTCCTCTTCATGCTCCAAACGCCTCCTTTAGGGCACGATGTCTGAATGTTAGGTCCCAAAGATTTGGTTAAGAGCCCAAAGCTTGGAGTCTAGGGTTGAAAGCCTGCTTTTTACTCTACAAACCCTCCTGTTTAGGGTACAAACCCTCTTTTTTGGTGCACAAGCCCTCGCTGTTAGGGTGCAAACACTCACGTTAAGATTCCCAAGCTTCGAGTCCAGGGTTGAAATCCACATCTTTATGCTCCAAACGACCGTCTTTAGGCTTCAAATCCGACTTTTAATTCTGAAATCCCACTTTTTTACGCTCCAAACGCTACATTAAGGGCACAAAGTCTCCATTTTAGGTCACAACGCTTCCTTTTTAGAGTCCGGAACGTTGGTTCCAGGGTTGAAAGCCTCCCTGTTCTGCTTCAAAGCGTCATTTAGAAGGTACAAGCCCTCATTTTTAGGGCGCAACGCCTCATTTTTTGGCCGCGAATCCTCCTTTTTAGGGGTCAATACGTCCTTTTTGCTGTAAAATCCCTCACTTCTATGTTCCGGACATCTCATTTAGGGCACAAAGCCTTGTTTTGTGGTCCCAAAGCTTCCTCTTCAGAGTCCAAAGCTTTGATTCTGTGGTTGAATTCCTCGTTTTATAATCCAAACCCTCACGTTTATTGCACAAACCCTCATTTTTAGGGCCCAAACGCTCATTTTTATGCTGCAAATCATTTCACTGGAAAATGCCTCCTTTTTATGCTCCAAACGCCTCCTTTAGGGCACGATGTCTGAATGTTAGGTCCCAAAGATTTGGTTAAGAGCCCAAAGCTTGGAGTCTAGGGTTCAAAGCCTGCTTTTTACTCTACAAACCCTCCTGTTTAGGGTACAAACCCTCTTTTTTGGTGCACAAGCCCTCGCTGTTAGGGTGCAAACACTCACGTTAAGATTCCCAAGCTTCGAGTCCAGGGTTGAAATCCACATCTTTATGCTCCAAACGACCGTCTTTAGGCTTCAAATCCAACTTTTAATTCTGAAATCCCACTTTTTTACGCTCCAAACGCTACATTAAGGGCACAAAGTCTCCATTTTAGGTCACAACGCTTCCTTTTTAGAGTCCGGAACGTTGGTTCCAGGGTTGAAAGCCTCCCTGTTCTGCTTCAAAGCGTCATTTAGAAGGTACAAGCCCTAATTTTTAGGGCGCAACGCCTCATTTTTTGGCCGCGAATCCTCCTTTTTAGGGGTCAATACGTCCTTTTTGCTGTAAAATCCCTCACTTTTATGTTCCGGACATCTCATTTAGGGCACAAAGCCTTGTTTTGTGGTCCCAAAGCTTCCTCTTCAGAGTCCAAAGCTTTGATTCTGTGGTTGAATTCCTCGTTTTATAATCCAAACCCTCACGTTTATTGCACAAACCCTCATTTTTAGGGCCCAAACGCTCATTTTTATGCTGCAAATCATTTCACTGGAAAATGCCTCCTTTTTATGCTCCAAACGCCTCCTTTAGGGCACGATGTCTGAATGTTAGGTCCCAAAGATTTGGTTAAGAGCCCAAAGCTTGGAGTCTAGGGTTCAAAGCCTGCTTTTTACTCTACAAACCCTCCTGTTTAGGGTACAAACCCTCCTTTTTGGTGCACAAGCCCTCGCTGTTAGGGTGCAAACACTCACGTTAAGATTCCCAAGCTTCGAGTCCAGGGTTGAAATCCACATCTTTATGCTCCAAACGACCGTCTTTAGGCTTCAAATCCGACTTTTAATTCTGAAATCCCACTTTTTTACGCTCCAAACGCTACATTAAGGGCACAAAGTCTCCATTTTAGGTCACAACGCTTCCTTTTTAGAGTCCGGAACGTTGGTTCCAGGGTTGAAAGCCTCCCTGTTCTGCTTCAAAGCGTCATTTAGAAGGTACAAGCCCTCATTTTTAGGGCGCAACGCCTCATTTTTTGGCCGCGAATCCTCCTTTTTAGGGGTCAATACGTCCTTTTTGCTGTAAAATCCCTCACTTCTATGTTCCGGACATCTCATTTAGGGCACAAAGCCTTGTTTTGTGGTCCCAAAGCTTCCTCTTCAGAGTCCAAAGCTTTGATTCTGTGGTTGAATTCCTCGTTTTATAATCCAAACCCTCACGTTTATTGCACAAACCCTCATTTTTAGGGCCCAAACGCTCATTTTTATGCTGCAAATCATTTCACTGGAAAATGCCTCCTTTTTATGCTCCAAACGCCTCCTTTAGGGCACGATGTCTGAATGTTAGGTCCCAAAGATTTGGTTAAGAGCCCAAAGCTTGGAGTCTAGGGTTCAAAGCCTGCTTTTTACTCTACAAACCCTCCTGTTTAGGGTACAAACCCTCCTTTTTGGTGCACAAGCCCTCGCTGTTAGGGTGCAAACACTCACGTTAAGATTCCCAAGCTTCGAGTCCAGGGTTGAAATCCACATCTTTATGCTCCAAACGACCGTCTTTAGGCTTCAAATCCGACTTTTAATCCTGAAATCCCACTTTTTTACGCTCCAAACGCTACATTAAGGGCACAAAGTCTCCATTTTAGGTCACAACGCTTCCTTTTTAGAGTCCGGAACGTTGGTTCCAGGGTTGAAAGCCTCCCTGTTCTGCTTCAAAGCGTCATTTAGAAGGTACAAGCCCTCATTTTTAGGGCGCAACGCCTCATTTTTTGGCCGCGAATCCTCCTTTTTAGGGGTCAATACGTCCTTTTTGCTGTAAAATCCCTCACTTCTATGTTCCGGACATCTCATTTAGGGCACAAAGCCTTGTTTTGTGGTCCCAAAGCTTCCTCTTCAGAGTCCAAAGCTTTGATTCTGTGGTTGAATTCCTCGTTTTATAATCCAAACCCTCACGTTTATTGCACAAACCCTCATTTTTAGGGCCCAAACGCTCATTTTTATGCTGCAAATCATTTCACTGGAAAATGCCTCCTTTTTATGCTCCAAATGCCTCCTTTAGGGCACGATGTCTGAATGTTAGGTCCCAAAGATTTGGTTAAGAGCCCAAAGCTTGGAGTCTAGGGTTCAAAGCCTGCTTTTTACTCTACAAACCCTCCTGTTTAGGGTACAAACCCTCCTTTTTGGTGCACAAGCCCTCGCTGTTAGGGTGCAAACACTCACGTTAAGATTCCCAAGCTTCGAGTCCAGGGTTGAAATCCACATCTTTATGCTCCAAACGACCGTCTTTAGGCTTCAAATCCGACTTTTAATTCTGAAATCCCACTTTTTTACGCTCCAAACGCTACATTAAGGGCACAAAGTCTCCATTTTAGGTCACAACGCTTCCTTTTTAGAGTCCGGAACGTTGGTTCCAGGGTTGAAAGCCTCCCTGTTCTGCTTCAAAGCGTCATTTAGAAGGTACAAGCCCTCATTTTTAGGGCGCAACGCCTCATTTTTTGGCCGCGAATCCTCCTTTTTAGGGGTCAATACGTCCTTTTTGCTGTAAAATCCCTCACTTCTATGTTCCGGACATCTCTTTTAGGGCACAAAGCCTTGTTTTGTGGTCCCAAAGCTTCCTCTTCAGAGTCCAAAGCTTTGATTCTGTGGTTGAATTCCTCGTTTTATAATCCAAACCCTCACGTTTATTGCACAAACCCTCATTTTTAGGGCCCAAACGCTCATTTTTATGCTGCAAATCATTTCACTGGAAAATGCCTCCTTTTTATGCTCCAAACGCCTCCTTTAGGGCACGATGTCTGAATGTTAGGTCCCAAAGATTTGGTTAAGAGCCCAAAGCTTGGAGTCTAGGGTTGAAAGCGTGCTTTTTACTCTACAAACCCTCCTGTTTAGGGTACAAACCCTCCTTTTTGGTGCACAAGCCCTCGCTGTTAGGGTGCAAACACTCACGTTAAGATTCCCAAGCTTCGAGTCCAGGGTTGAAATCCACATCTTTATGCTCCAAACGACCGTCTTTAGGCTTCAAATCCGACTTTTAATTCTGAAATCCCACTTTTTTACGCTCCAAACGCTACATTAAGGGCACAAAGTCTCCATTTTAGGTCACAACGCTTCCTTTTTAGAGTCCGGAACGTTGGTTCCAGGGTTGAAAGCCTCCCTGTTCTGCTTCAAAGCGTCATTTAGAAGGTACAAGCCCTCATTTTTAGGGCGCAACGCCTCATTTTTTGGCCGCGAATCCTCCTTTTTAGGGGTCAATACGTCCTTTTTGCTTTAAAATCCCTCACTTCTATGTTCCGGACATCTCATTTAGGGCACAAAGCCTTGTTTTGTGGTCCCAAAGCTTCCTCTTCAGAGTCCAAAGCTTTGATTCTGTGGTTGAATTCCTCGTTTTATAATCCAAACCCTCACGTTTATTGCACAAACCCTCATTTTTAGGGCCCAAACGCTCATTTTTATGCTGCAAATCATTTCACTGGAAAATGCCTCCTTTTTATGCTCCAAACGCCTCCTTTAGGGCACGATGTCTGAATGTTAGGTCCCAAAGATTTGGTTAAGAGCCCAAAGCTTGGAGTCTAGGGTTCAAAGCCTGCTTTTTACTCTACAAACCCTCCTGTTTAGGGTACAAACCCTCCTTTTTGGTGCACAAGCCCTCGCTGTTAGGGTGCAAACACTCACGTTAAGATTCCCAAGCTTCGAGTCCAGGGTTGAAATCCACATCTTTATGCTCCAAACGACCGTCTTTGGGCTTCAAATCCGACTTTTAATTCTGAAATCCCACTTTTTTACGCTCCAAACGCTACATTAAGGGCACAAAGTCTCCATTTTAGGTCACAACGCTTCCTTTTTAGAGTCCGGAACGTTGGTTCCAGGGTTGAAAGCCTCCCTGTTCTGCTTCAAAGCGTCATTTAGAAGGTACAAGCCCTCATTTTTAGGGCGCAACGCCTCATTTTTTGGCCGCGAATCCTCCTTTTTAGGGGTCAATACGTCCTTTTTGCTGTAAAATCCCTCACTTCTATGTTCCGGACATCTCATTTAGGGCACAAAGCCTTGTTTTGTGGTCCCAAAGCTTCCTCTTCAGAGTCCAAAGCTTTGATTCTGTGGTTGAATTCCTCGTTTTATAATCCAAACCCTCACGTTTATTGCACAAACCCTCATTTTTAGGGCCCAAACGCTCATTTTTATGCTGCAAATCATTTCACTGGAAAATGCCTCCTTTTTATGCTCCAAACGCCTCCTTTAGGGCACGATGTCTGAATGTTAGGTCCCAAAGATTTGGTTAAGAGCCCAAAGCTTGGAGTCTAGGGTTCAAAGCCTGCTTTTTACTCTACAAACCCTCCTGTTTAGGGTACAAACCCTCCTTTTTGGTGCACAAGCCCTCGCTGTTAGGGTGCAAACACTCACGTTAAGATTCCCAAGCTTCGAGTCCAGGGTTGAAATCCACATCTTTATGCTCCAAACGACCGTCTTTAGGCTTCAAATCCGACTTTTAATTCTGAAATCCCACTTTTTTACGCTCCAAACGCTACATTAAGGGCACAAAGTCTCCATTTTAGGTCACAACGCTTCCTTTTTAGAGTCCGGAACGTTGGTTCCAGGGTTGAAAGCCTCCCTGTTCTGCTTCAAAGCGTCATTTAGAAGGTACAAGCCCTCATTTTTAGGGCGCAACGCCTCATTTTTTGGCCGCGAATCCTCCTTTTTAGGGGTCAATACGTCCTTTTTGCTGTAAAATCCCTCACTTCTATGTTCCGGACATCTCATTTAGGGCACAAAGCCTTGTTTTGTGGTCCCAAAGCTTCCTCTTCAGAGTCCAAAGCTTTGATTCTGTGGTTGAATTCCTCGTTTTATAATCCAAACCCTCACGTTTATTGCACAAACCCTCATTTTTAGGGCCCAAACGCTCATTTTTATGCTGCAAATCATTTCACTGGAAAATGCCTCCTTTTTATGCTCCAAACGCCTCCTTTAGGGCACGATGTCTGAATGTTAGGTCCCAAAGATTTGGTTAAGAGCCCAAAGCTTGGAGTCTAGGGTTGAAAGCCTGCTTTTTACTCTACAAACCCTCCTGTTTAGGGTACAAACCCTCCTTTTTGGTGCACAAGCCCTCGCTGTTAGGGTGCAAACACTCACGTTAAGATTCCCAAGCTTCGAGTCCAGGGTTGAAATCCACATCTTTATGCTCCAAACGACCGTCTTTAGGCTTCAAATACAACTTTTAATTCTGAAATCCCACTTTTTTACGCTCCAAACGCTACATTAAGGGCACAAAGTCTCCAGTTTAGGTCACAACGCTTCCTTTTTAGAGTCCGGAACGTTGGTTCCAGGGTTGAAAGCCTCCCTGTTCTGCTTCAAAGCGTCATTTAGAAGGTACAAGCCCTCATTTTTAGGGCGCAACGCCTCATTTTTTGGCCACGAATCCTCCTTTTTAGGGGTCAATACGTCCTTTTTGCTGTAAAATCCCTCACTTCTATGTTCCGGACATCTCATTTAGGGCACAAAGCCTTGTTTTGTGGTCCCAAAGCTTCCTCTTCAGAGTCCAAAGCTTTGATTCTGTGGTTGAATTCCTCGTTTTATAATCCAAACCCTCACGTTTATTGCACAAACCCTCATTTTTAGGGCCCAAACGCTCATTTTTATGCTGCAAAACATTTCACTGGAAAATGCCTCCTTTTTATGCTCCAAACGCCTCCTTTAGGGCACGATGTCTGAATGTTAGGTCCCAAAGATTTGGTTAAGAGCCCAAAGCTTGGAGTCTAGGGTTGAAAGCGTGCTTTTTACTCTACAAACCCTCCTGTTTAGGGTACAAACCCTCCTTTTTGGTGCACAAGCCCTCGCTATTAGGGTGCAAACACTCACGTTAAGATTCCCAAGCTTCGAGTCCAGGGTTGAAATCCACATCTTTATGCTCCAAACGACCGTCTTTAGGCTTCAAATCCAACTTTTAATTCTGAAATCCCACTTTTTTACGCTCCAAACGCTACATTAAGGGCACAAAGTCTCCATTTTAGGTCACAACGCTTCCTTTTTAGAGTCCGGAACGTTGGTTCCAGGGTTGAAAGCCTCCCTGTTCTGCTTCAAAGCGTCATTTAGAAGGTACAAGCCCTCATTTTTAGGGCACAACGCCTCATTTTTTGGCTGCGAATCCTCCTTTTTAGGGGTCAATACATCATTTTTGCTGTAAAATCCCTCACTTCTATGTTCCGGACATCTCATTTAGGGCACAAAGCCTTGTTTTGTGGTCCCAAAGCTTCCTCTTCAGAGTCCAAAGCTTTGATTCTGTGGTTGAATTCCTCGTTTTATAATCCAAACCCTCACGTTTATTGCACAAACCCTCATTTTTAGGGCCCAAATGCTCATTTTTATGCTGCAAATCATTTCACTGGAAAATGCCTCCTCTTCATGCTCCAAACGCCTCCTTTAGGGCACGATGTCTGAATGTTAGGTCCCAAAGATTTGGTTAAGAGCCCAAAGCTTGGAGTCTAGGGTTGAAAGCCTGCTTTTTACTCTACAAACCCTCCTGTTTAGGGTACAAACCCTCCTTTTTGGTGCACAAGCCCTCGCTGTTAGGGTGCAAACACTCACGTTAAGATTCCCAAGCTTCGAGTCCAGGGTTGAAATCCACATCTTTATGCTCCAAACGACCGTCTTTAGGCTTCAAATCCGACTTTTAATTCTGAAATCCCACTTTTTTACGCTCCAAACGCTACATTAAGGGCACAAAGTCTCCATTTTAGGTCACAACGCTTCCTTTTTAGAGTCCGGAACGTTGGTTCCAGGGTTGAAAGCCTCCCTGTTCTGCTTCAAAGCGTCATTTAGAAGGTACAAGCCCTCATTTTTAGGGCGCAACGCCTCATTTTTTGGCCGCGAATCCTCCTTTTTAGGGGTCAATACGTCCTTTTTGCTGTAAAATCCCTCACTTCTATGTTCCGGACATCTCATTTAGGGCACAAAGCCTTGTTTTGTGGTCCCAAAGCTTCCTCTTCAGAGTCCAAAGCTTTGATTCTGTGGTTGAATTCCTCGTTTTATAATCCAAACCCTCACGTTTATTGCACAAACCCTCATTTTTAGGGCCCAAACGCTCATTTTTATGCTGCAAATCATTTCACTGGAAAATGCCTCCTTTTTATGCTCCAAACGCCTCCTTTAGGGCACGATGTCTGAATGTTAGGTCCCAAAGATTTGGTTAAGAGCCCAAAGCTTGGAGTCTAGGGTTGAAAGCGTGCTTTTTACTCTACAAACCCTCCTGTTTAGGGTACAAACCCTCCTTTTTGGTGCACAAGCCCTCGCTGTTAGGGTGCAAACACTCACGTTAAGATTCCCAAGCTTCGAGTCCAGGGTTGAAATCCACATCTTTATGCTCCAAACGACCGTCTTTAGGCTTCAAATCCAACTTTTAATTCTGAAATCCCACTTTTTTACGCTCCAAACGCTACATTAAGGGCACAAAGTCTCCATTTTAGGTCACAACGCTTCCTTTTTAGAGTCCGGAACGTTGGTTCCAGGGTTGAAAGCCTCCCTGTTCTGCTTCAAAGCGTCATTTAGAAGGTACAAGCCCTCATTTTTAGGGCGCAACGCCTCATTTTTTGGCCGCGAATCCTCCTTTTTAGGGGTCAATACGTCCTTTTTGCTGTAAAATCCCTCACTTCTATGTTCCGGACATCTCATTTAGGGCACAAAGCCTTGTTTTGTGGTCCCAAAGCTTCCTCTTCAGAGTCCAAAGCTTTGATTCTGTGGTTGAATTCCTCGTTTTATAATCCAAACCCTCACGTTTATTGCACAAACCCTCATTTTTAGGGCCCAAACGCTCATTTTTATGCTGCAAATCATTTCACTGGAAAATGCCTCCTTTTTATGCTCCAAACGCCTCCTTTAGGGCACGATGTCTGAATGTTAGGTCCCAAAGATTTGGTTAAGAGCCCAAAGCTTGGAGTCTAGGGTTGAAAGCCTGCTTTTTACTCTACAAACCCTCCTGTTTAGGGTACAAACCCTCCTTTTTGGTGCACAAGCCCTCGCTATTAGGGTGCAAACACTCACATTAAGATTCCCAAGCTTCGAGTCCAGGGTTGAAATCCACATCTTTATGCTCCAAACGACCGTCTTTAGGCTTCAAATCCAACTTTTAATTCTGAAATCCCACTTTTTTACGCTCCAAACGCTACATTAAGGGCACAAAGTCTCCATTTTAGGTCACAACGCTTCCTTTTTAGAGTCCGGAACGTTGGTTCCAGGGTTGAAAGCCTCCCTGTTCTGCTTCAAAGCGTCATTTAGAAGGTACAAGCCCTCATTTTTAGGGCACAACGCCTCATTTTTTGGCTGCGAATCCTCCTTTTTAGGGGTCAATACATCCTTTTTGCTGTAAAATCCCTCACTTCTATGTTCCGGACATCTCATTTAGGGCACAAAGCCTTGTTTTGTGGTCCCAAAGCTTCCTCTTCAGAGTCCAAAGCTTTGATTCTGTGGTTGAATTCCTCGTTTTATAATCCAAACCCTCACGTTTATTGCACAAACCCTCATTTTTAGGGCCCAAACGCTCATTTTTATGCTGCAAATCATTTCACTGGAAAATGCCTCCTCTTCATGCTCCAAACGCCTCCTTTAGGGCACGATGTCTGAATGTTAGGTCCCAAAGATTTGGTTAAGAGCCCAAAGCTTGGAGTCTAGGGTTGAAAGCCTGCTTTTTACTCTACAAACCCTCCTGTTTAGGGTACAAACCCTCCTTTTTGGTGCACAAGCCCTCGCTGTTAGGGTGCAAACACTCACGTTAAGATTCCCAAGCTTCGAGTCCAGGGTTGAAATCCACATCTTTATGCTCCAAACGACCGTCTTTAGGCTTCAAATCCGACTTTTAATTCTGAAATCCCACTTTTTTACGCTCCAAACGCTACATTAAGGGCACAAAGTCTCCATTTTAGGTCACAACGCTTCCTTTTTAGAGTCCGGAACGTTGGTTCCAGGGTTGAAAGCCTCCCTGTTCTGCTTCAAAGCGTCATTTAGAAGGTACAAGCCCTCATTTTTAGGGCGCAACGCCTCATTTTTTGGACGCGAATCCTCCTTTTTAGGGGTCAATACGTCCTTTTTGCTGTAAAATCCCTCACTTCTATGTTCCGGACATCTCATTTAGGGCACAAAGCCTTGTTTTGTGGTCCCAAAGCTTCCTCTTCAGAGTCCAAAGCTTTGATTCTGTGGTTGAATTCCTCGTTTTATAATCCAAACCCTCACGTTTATTGCACAAACCCTCATTTTTAGGGCCCAAACGCTCATTTTTATGCTGCAAATCATTTCACTGGAAAATGCCTCCTTTTTATGCTCCAAACGCCTCCTTTAGGGCACGATGTCTGAATGTTAGGTCCCAAAGATTTGGTTAAGAGCCCAAAGCTTGGAGTCTAGGGTTGAAAGCCTGCTTTTTACTCTACAAACCCTCCTGTTTAGGGTACAAACCCTCTTTTTTGGTGCACAAGCCCTCGCTGTTAGGGTGCAAACACTCACGTTAAGATTCCCAAGCTTCGAGTCCAGGGTTGAAATCCACATCTTTATGCTCCAAACGACCGTCTTTAGGCTTCAAATCCGACTTTTAATTCTGAAATCCCACTTTTTTACGCTCCAAACGCTACATTAAGGGCACAAAGTCTCCATTTTAGGTCACAACGCTTCCTTTTTAGAGTCCGGAACGTTGGTTCCAGGGTTGAAAGCCTCCCTGTTCTGCTTCAAAGCGTCATTTAGAAGGTACAAGCCCTCATTTTTAGGGCGCAACGCCTCATTTTTTGGCCGCGAATCCTCCTTTTTAGGGGTCAATACGTCCTTTTTGCTGTAAAATCCCTCACTTTTATGTTCCGGACATCTCTTTTAGGGCACAAAGCCTTGTTTTGTGGTCCCAAAGCTTCCTCTTCAGAGTCCAAAGCTTTGATTCTGTGGTTGAATTCCTCGTTTTATAATCCAAACCCTCACGTTTATTGCACAAACCCTCATTTTTAGGGCCCAAACGCTCATTTTTATGCTGCAAATCATTTCACTGGAAAATGCCTCCTTTTTATGCTCCAAACGCCTCCTTTAGGGCACGATGTCTGAATGTTAGGTCCCAAAGATTTGGTTAAGAGCCCAAAGCTTGGAGTCTAGGGTTGAAAGCCTGCTTTTTACTCTACAAACCCTCCTGTTTAGGGTACAAACCCTCCTTTTTGGTGCACAAGCCCTCGCTGTTAGGGTGCAAACACTCACGTTAAGATTCCCAAGCTTCGAGTCCAGGGTTGAAATCCACATCTTTATGCTCCAAACGACCGTCTTTAGGCTTCAAATCCGACTTTTAATTCTGAAATCCCACTTTTTTACGCTCCAAACGCTACATTAAGGGCACAAAGTCTCCATTTTAGGTCACAACGCTTCCTTTTTAGAGTCCGGAACGTTGGTTCCAGGGTTGAAAGCCTCCCTGTTCTGCTTCAAAGCGTCATTTAGAAGGTACAAGCCCTCATTTTTAGGGCGCAACGCCTCATTTTTTGGCCGCGAATCCTCCTTTTTAGGGGTCAATACGTCCTTTTTGCTGTAAAATCCCTCACTTTTATGTTCCGGACATCTCATTTAGGGCACAAAGCCTTGTTTTGTGGTCCCAAAGCTTCCTCTTCAGAGTCCAAAGCTTTGATTCTGTGGTTGAATTCCTCGTTTTATAATCCAAACCCTCACGTTTATTGCGCAAACCCTCATTTTTAGGGCCCAAACGCTCATTTTTATGCTGCAAATCATTTCACTGGAAAATGCCTCCTTTTTGTGCTCCAAACGCCTCCTTTAGGGCACGATGTCTGAATGTTAGGTCCCAAAGATTTGGTTAAGAGCCCAAAGCTTGGAGTCTAGGGTTGAAAGCCTGCTTTTTACTCTACAAACCCTCCTGTTTAGGGTACAAACCCTCCTTTTTGGTGCACAAGCCCTCGCTGTTAGGGTGCAAACACTCACGTTAAGATTCCCAAGCTTCGAGTCCAGGGTTGAAATCCACATCTTTATGCTCCAAACGACCGTCTTTAGGCTTCAAATCCGACTTTTAATTCTGAAATCCCACTTTTTTACGCTCCAAACGCTACATTAAGGGCACAAAGTCTCCATTTTAGGTCACAACGCTTCCTTTTTAGAGTCCGGAACGTTGGTTCCAGGGTTGAAAGCCTCCCTGTTCTGCTTCAAAGCGTCATTTAGAAGGTACAAGCCCTCATTTTTAGGGCGCAACGCCTCATTTTTTGGCCGCGAATCCTCCTTTTTAGGGGTCAATACGTCCTTTTTGCTGTAAAATCCCTCACTTCTATGTTCCGGACATCTCATTTAGGGCACAAAGCCTTGTTTTGTGGTCCCAAAGCTTCCTCTTCAGAGTCCAAAGCTTTGATTCTGTGGTTGAATTCCTCGTTTTATAATCCAAACCCTCACGTTTATTGCACAAACCCTCATTTTTAGGGCCCAAACGCTCATTTTTATGCTGCAAATCATTTCACTGGAAAATCCCTCCTTTTTATGCTCCAAACGCCTCCTTTAGGGCACGATGTCTGAATGTTAGGTCCCAAAGATTTGGTTAAGAGCCCAAAGCTTGGAGTCTAGGGTTGAAAGCCTGCTTTTTACTCTACAAACCCTCCTGTTTAGGGTACAAACCCTCCTTTTTGGTGCACAAGCCCTCGCTGTTAGGGTGCAAACACTCACGTTAAGATTCCCAAGCTTCGAGTCCAGGGTTGAAATCCACATCTTTATGCTCCAAACGACCGTCTTTAGGCTTCAAATCCGACTTTTAATTCTGAAATCCCACTTTTTTACGCTCCAAACGCTACATTAAGGGCACAAAGTCTCCATTTTAGGTCACAACGCTTCCTTTTTAGAGTCCGGAACGTTGGTTCCAGGGTTGAAAGCCTCCCTGTTCTGCTTCAAAGCGTCATTTAGAAGGTACAAGCCCTCATTTTTAGGGCGCAACGCCTCATTTTTTGGCCGCGAATCCTCCTTTTTAGGGGTCAATACGTCCTTTTTACTGTAAAATCCCTCACTTCTATGTTCCGGACACCTCATTTAGGGCACAAAGCCTTGTTTTGTGGTCCCAAAGCTTCCTCTTCAGGGTCCAAGGCTTTGATTCTGTGGTTGAATTCCTCGTTTTATAATCCAAACCCTCACGTTTATTGCACAAACCCTCATTTTTAGGGCCCAAACGCTCATTTTTATGCTGCAAATCATTTCACTGGAAAATGCCTCCTTTTTATGCTCCAAACGCCTCCTTTAGGGCACGATGTCTGAATGTTAGGTCCCAAAGATTTGGTTAAGAGCCCAAAGCTTGGAGTCTAGGGTTGAAAGCCTGCTTTTTACTCTACAAACCCTCCTGTTTAGGGTACAAACCCTCCTTTTTGGTGCACAAGCCCTCGCTGTTAGGGTGCAAACACTCACGTTAAGATTCCCAAGCTTCGAGTCCAGGGTTGAAATCCACATCTTTATGCTCCAAACGACCGTCTTTAGGCTTCAAATCCGACTTTTAATTCTGAAATCCCACTTTTTTACGCTCCAAACGCTACATTAAGGGCACAAAGTCTCCATTTTAGGTCACAACGCTTCCTTTTTAGAGTCCGGAACGTTGGTTCCAGGGTTGAAAGCCTCCCTGTTCTGCTTCAAAGCGTCATTTAGAAGGTACAAGCCCTCATTTTTAGGGCGCAACGCCTCATTTTTTGGCCGCGAATCCTCCTTTTTAGGGGTCAATACGTCCTTTTTGCTGTAAAATCCCTCACTTCTATGTTCCGGACATCTCTTTTAGGGCACAAAGCCTTGTTTTGTGGTCCCAAAGCTTCCTCTTCAGAGTCCAAAGCTTTGATTCTGTGGTTGAATTCCTCGTTTTATAATCCAAACCCTCACGTTTATTGCACAAACCCTCATTTTTAGGGCCCAAACGCTCATTTTTATGCTGCAAATCATTTCACTGGAAAATGCCTCCTTTTTATGCTCCAAACGCCTCCTTTAGGGCACGATGTCTGAATGTTAGGTCCCAAAGATTTGGTTAAGAGCCCAAAGCTTGGAGTCTAGGGTTGAAAGCCTGCTTTTTACTCTACAAACCCTCCTGTTTAGGGTACAAACCCTCCTTTTTGGTGCACAAGCCCTCGCTGTTAGGGTGCAAACACTCACGTTAAGATTCCCAAGCTTCGAGTCCAGGGTTGAAATCCACATCTTTATGCTCCAAACGACCGTCTTTAGGCTTCAAATCCGACTTTTAATTCTGAAATCCCACTTTTTTACGCTCCAAACGCTACATTAAGGGCACAAAGTCTCCATTTTAGGTCACAACGCTTCCTTTTTAGAGTCCGGAACGTTGGTTCCAGGGTTGAAAGCCTCCCTGTTCTGCTTCAAAGCGTCATTTAGAAGGTACAAGCCCTCATTTTTAGGGCGCAACGCCTCATTTTTTGGCCGCGAATCCTCCTTTTTAGGGGTCAATACGTCCTTTTTGCTGTAAAATCCCTCACTTCTATGTTCCGGACATCTCATTTAGGGCACAAAGCCTTGTTTTGTGGTCCCAAAGCTTCCTCTTCAGAGTCCAAAGCTTTGATTCTGTGGTTGAATTCCTCGTTTTATAATCCAAACCCTCACGTTTATTGCACAAACCCTCATTTTTAGGGCCCAAACGCTCATTTTTATGCTGCAAATCATTTCACTGGAAAATGCCTCCTTTTTATGATCCAAACGCCTCCTTTAGGGCACGATGTCTGAATGTTAGGTCCCAAAGATTTGGTTAAGAGCCCAAAGCTTGGAGTCTAGGGTTCAAAGCCTGCTTTTTACTCTACAAACCCTCCTGTTTAGGGTACAAACCCTCTTTTTTGGTGCACAAGCCCTCGCTGTTAGGGTGCAAACACTCACGTTAAGATTCCCAAGCTTCGAGTCCAGGGTTGAAATCCACATCTTTATGCTCCAAACGACCGTCTTTAGGCTTCAAATCCGACTTTTAATTCTGAAATCCCACTTTTTTACGCTCCAAACGCTACATTAAGGGCACAAAGTCTCCATTTTAGGTCACAACGCTTCCTTTTTAGAGTCCGGAACGTTGGTTCCAGGGTTGAAAGCCTCCCTGTTCTGCTTCAAAGCGTCATTTAGAAGGTACAAGCCCTCATTTTTAGGGCGCAACGCCTCATTTTTTGGCCGCGAATCCTCCTTTTTAGGGGTCAATACGTCCTTTTTGCTGTAAAATCCCTCACTTTTATGTTCCGGACATCTCATTTAGGGCACAAAGCCTTGTTTTGTGGTCCCAAAGCTTCCTCTTCAGAGTCCAAAGCTTTGATTCTGTGGTTGAATTCCTCGTTTTATAATCCAAACCCTCACGTTTATTGCGCAAACCCTCATTTTTAGGGCCCAAACGCTCATTTTTATGCTGCAAATCATTTCACTGGAAAATGCCTCCTTTTTGTGCTCCAAACGCCTCCTTTAGGGCACGATGTCTGAATGTTAGGTCCCAAAGATTTGGTTAAGAGCCCAAAGCTTGGAGTCTAGGGTTGAAAGCCTGCTTTTTACTCTACAAACCCTCCTGTTTAGGGTACAAACCCTCCTTTTTGGTGCACAAGCCCTCGCTGTTAGGGTGCAAACACTCACGTTAAGATTCCCAAGCTTCGAGTCCAGGGTTGAAATCCACATCTTTATGCTCCAAACGACCGTCTTTAGGCTTCAAATCCGACTTTTAATTCTGAAATCCCACTTTTTTACGCTCCAAACGCTACATTAAGGGCACAAAGTCTCCATTTTAGGTCACAACGCTTCCTTTTTAGAGTCCGGAACGTTGGTTCCAGGGTTGAAAGCCTCCCTGTTCTGCTTCAAAGCGTCATTTAGAAGGTACAAGCCCTCATTTTTAGGGCGCAACGCCTCATTTTTTGGCCGCGAATCCTCCTTTTTAGGGGTCAATACGTCCTTTTTACTGTAAAATCCCTCACTTCTATGTTCCGGACACCTCATTTAGGGCACAAAGCCTTGTTTTGTGGTCCCAAAGCTTCCTCTTCAGGGTCCAAGGCTTTGATTCTGTGGTTGAATTCCTCGTTTTATAATCCAAACCCTCACGTTTATTGCACAAACCCTCATTTTTAGGGCCCAAACGCTCATTTTTATGCTGCAAATCATTTCACTGGAAAATGCCTCCTTTTTATGCTCCAAACGCCTCCTTTAGGGCACGATGTCTGAATGTTAGGTCCCAAAGATTTGGTTAAGAGCCCAAAGCTTGGAGTCTAGGGTTCAAAGCCTGCTTTTTACTCTACAAACCCTCCTGTTTAGGGTAAAAACCCTCCTTTTTGGTGCACAAGCCCTCGCTGTTAGGGTGCAAACACTCACGTTAAGATTCCCAAGCTTCGAGTCCAGGGTTGAAATCCACATCTTTATGCTCCAAACGACCGTCTTTAGGCTTCAAATCCGACTTTTAATTCTGAAATCCCACTTTTTTACGCTCCAAACGCTACATTAAGGGCACAAAGTCTCCATTTTAGGTCACAACGCTTCCTTTTTAGAGTCCGGAACGTTGGTTCCAGGGTTGAAAGCCTCCCTGTTCTGCTTCAAAGCGTCATTTAGAAGGTACAAGCCCTCATTTTTAGGGCGCAACGCCTCATTTTTTGGCCGCGAATCCTCCTTTTTAGGGGTCAATACGTCCTTTTTGCTGTAAAATCCCTCACTTTTATGTTCCGGACATCTCTTTTAGGGCACAAAGCCTTGTTTTGTGGTCCCAAAGCTTCCTCTTCAGAGTCCAAAGCTTTGATTCTGTGGTTGAATTCCTCGTTTTATAATCCAAACCCTCACGTTTATTGCACAAACCCTCATTTTTAGGGCCCAAACGCTCATTTTTATGCTGCAAATCATTTCACTGGAAAATGCCTCCTTTTTATGCTCCAAACGCCTCCTTTAGGGCACGATGTCTGAATGTTAGGTCCCAAAGATTTGGTTAAGAGCCCAAAGCTTGGAGTCTAGGGTTGAAAGCCTGCTTTTTACTCTACAAACCCTCCTGTTTAGGGTACAAACCCTCCTTTTTGGTGCACAAGCCCTCGCTGTTAGGGTGCAAACACTCACGTTAAGATTCCCAAGCTTCGAGTCCAGGGTTGAAATCCACATCTTTATGCTCCAAACGACCGTCTTTAGGCTTCAAATCCGACTTTTAATTCTGAAATCCCACTTTTTTACGCTCCAAACGCTACATTAAGGGCACAAAGTCTCCATTTTAGGTCACAACGCTTCCTTTTTAGAGTCCGGAACGTTGGTTCCAGGGTTGAAAGCCTCCCTGTTCTGCTTCAAAGCGTCATTTAGAAGGTACAAGCCCTCATTTTTAGGGCGCAACGCCTCATTTTTTGGCCGCGAATCCTCCTTTTTAGGGGTCAATACGTCCTTTTTGCTGTAAAATCCCTCACTTCTATGTTCCGGACATCTCATTTAGGGCACAAAGCCTTGTTTTGTGGTCCCAAAGCTTCCTCTTCAGAGTCCAAAGCTTTGATTCTGTGGTTGAATTCCTCGTTTTATAATCCAAACCCTCACGTTTATTGCACAAACCCTCATTTTTAGGGCCCAAACGCTCATTTTTATGCTGCAAATCATTTCACTGGAAAATGCCTCCTTTTTATGCTCCAAACGCCTCCTTTAGGGCACGATGTCTGAATGTTAGGTCCCAAAGATTTGGTTAAGAGCCCAAAGCTTGGAGTCTAGGGTTGAAAGCCTGCTTTTTACTCTACAAACCCTCCTGTTTAGGGTACAAACCCTCCTTTTTGGTGCACAAGCCCTCGCTGTTAGGGTGCAAACACTCACGTTAAGATTCCCAAGCTTCGAGTCCAGGGTTGAAATCCACATCTTTATGCTCCAAACGACCGTCTTTGGGCTTCAAATCCGACTTTTAATTCTGAAATCCCACTTTTTTACGCTCCAAACGCTACATTAAGGGCACAAAGTCTCCATTTTAGGTCACAACGCTTCCTTTTTAGAGTCCGGAACGTTGGTTCCAGGGTTGAAAGCCTCCCTGTTCTGCTTCAAAGCGTCATTTAGAAGGTACAAGCCCTCATTTTTAGGGCGCAACGCCTCATTTTTTGGCCGCGAATCCTCCTTTTTAGGGGTCAATACGTCCTTTTTGCTGTAAAATCCCTCACTTCTATGTTCCGGACATCTCATTTAGGGCACAAAGCCTTGTTTTGTGGTCCCAAAGCTTCCTCTTCAGAGTCCAAAGCTTTGATTCTGTGGTTGAATTCCTCGTTTTATAATCCAAACCCTCACGTTTATTGCACAAACCCTCATTTTTAGGGCCCAAACGCTCATTTTTATGCTGCAAATCATTTCACTGGAAAATGCCTCCTTTTTATGATCCAAACGCCTCCTTTAGGGCACGATGTCTGAATGTTAGGTCCCAAAGATTTGGTTAAGAGCCCAAAGCTTGGAGTCTAGGGTTCAAAGCCTGCTTTTTACTCTACAAACCCTCCTGTTTAGGGTACAAACCCTCTTTTTTGGTGCACAAGCCCTCGCTGTTAGGGTGCAAACACTCACGTTAAGATTCCCAAGCTTCGAGTCCAGGGTTGAAATCCACATCTTTATGCTCCAAACGACCGTCTTTAGGCTTCAAATCCGACTTTTAATTCTGAAATCCCACTTTTTTACGCTCCAAACGCTACATTAAGGGCACAAAGTCTCCATTTTAGGTCACAACGCTTCCTTTTTAGAGTCCGGAACGTTGGTTCCAGGGTTGAAAGCCTCCCTGTTCTGCTTCAAAGCGTCATTTAGAAGGTACAAGCCCTCATTTTTAGGGCGCAACGCCTCATTTTTTGGCCGCGAATCCTCCTTTTTAGGGGTCAATACGTCCTTTTTGCTGTAAAATCCCTCACTTTTATGTTCCGGACATCTCATTTAGGGCACAAAGCCTTGTTTTGTGGTCCCAAAGCTTCCTCTTCAGAGTCCAAAGCTTTGATTCTGTGGTTGAATTCCTCGTTTTATAATCCAAACCCTCACGTTTATTGCGCAAACCCTCATTTTTAGGGCCCAAACGCTCATTTTTATGCTGCAAATCATTTCACTGGAAAATGCCTCCTTTTTGTGCTCCAAACGCCTCCTTTAGGGCACGATGTCTGAATGTTAGGTCCCAAAGATTTGGTTAAGAGCCCAAAGCTTGGAGTCTAGGGTTGAAAGCCTGCTTTTTACTCTACAAACCCTCCTGTTTAGGGTACAAACCCTCCTTTTTGGTGCACAAGCCCTCGCTGTTAGGGTGCAAACACTCACGTTAAGATTCCCAAGCTTCGAGTCCAGGGTTGAAATCCACATCTTTATGCTCCAAACGACCGTCTTTAGGCTTCAAATCCGACTTTTAATTCTGAAATCCCACTTTTTTACGCTCCAAACGCTACATTAAGGGCACAAAGTCTCCATTTTAGGTCACAACGCTTCCTTTTTAGAGTCCGGAACGTTGGTTCCAGGGTTGAAAGCCTCCCTGTTCTGCTTCAAAGCGTCATTTAGAAGGTACAAGCCCTCATTTTTAGGGCGCAACGCCTCATTTTTTGGCCGCGAATCCTCCTTTTTAGGGGTCAATACGTCCTTTTTACTGTAAAATCCCTCACTTCTATGTTCCGGACACCTCATTTAGGGCACAAAGCCTTGTTTTGTGGTCCCAAAGCTTCCTCTTCAGGGTCCAAGGCTTTGATTCTGTGGTTGAATTCCTCGTTTTATAATCCAAACCCTCACGTTTATTGCACAAACCCTCATTTTTAGGGCCCAAACGCTCATTTTTATGCTGCAAATCATTTCACTGGAAAATGCCTCCTTTTTATGCTCCAAACGCCTCCTTTAGGGCACGATGTCTGAATGTTAGGTCCCAAAGATTTGGTTAAGAGCCCAAAGCTTGGAGTCTAGGGTTCAAAGCCTGCTTTTTACTCTACAAACCCTCCTGTTTAGGGTAAAAACCCTCCTTTTTGGTGCACAAGCCCTCGCTGTTAGGGTGCAAACACTCACGTTAAGATTCCCAAGCTTCGAGTCCAGGGTTGAAATCCACATCTTTATGCTCCAAACGACCGTCTTTAGGCTTCAAATCCGACTTTTAATTCTGAAATCCCACTTTTTTACGCTCCAAACGCTACATTAAGGGCACAAAGTCTCCATTTTAGGTCACAACGCTTCCTTTTTAGAGTCCGGAACGTTGGTTCCAGGGTTGAAAGCCTCCCTGTTCTGCTTCAAAGCGTCATTTAGAAGGTACAAGCCCTCATTTTTAGGGCGCAACGCCTCATTTTTTGGCCGCGAATCCTCCTTTTTAGGGGTCAATACGTCCTTTTTGCTGTAAAATCCCTCACTTTTATGTTCCGGACATCTCTTTTAGGGCACAAAGCCTTGTTTTGTGGTCCCAAAGCTTCCTCTTCAGAGTCCAAAGCTTTGATTCTGTGGTTGAATTCCTCGTTTTATAATCCAAACCCTCACGTTTATTGTACAAACCCTCATTTTTAGGGCCCAAACGCTCATTTTTATGCTGCAAATCATTTCACTGGAAAATGCCTCCTTTTTATGCTCCAAACGCCTCCTTTAGGGCACGATGTCTGAATGTTAGGTCCCAAAGATTTGGTTAAGAGCCCAAAGCTTGGAGTCTAGGGTTGAAAGCCTGCTTTTTACTCTACAAACCCTCCTGTTTAGGGTACAAACCCTCCTTTTTGGTGCACAAGCCCTCGCTGTTAGGGTGCAAACACTCACGTTAAGATTCCCAAGCTTCGAGTCCAGGGTTGAAATCCACATCTTTATGCTCCAAACGACCGTCTTTAGGCTTCAAATCCGACTTTTAATTCTGAAATCCCACTTTTTTACGCTCCAAACGCTACATTAAGGGCACAAAGTCTCCATTTTAGGTCACAACGCTTCCTTTTTAGAGTCCGGAACGTTGGTTCCAGGGTTGAAAGCCTCCCTGTTCTGCTTCAAAGCGTCATTTAGAAGGTACAAGCCCTCATTTTTAGGGCGCAACGCCTCATTTTTTGGCCGCGAATCCTCCTTTTTAGGGGTCAATACGTCCTTTTTGCTGTAAAATCCCTCACTTCTATGTTCCGGACATCTCATTTAGGGCACAAAGCCTTGTTTTGTGGTCCCAAAGCTTCCTCTTCAGAGTCCAAAGCTTTGATTCTGTGGTTGAATTCCTCGTTTTATAATCCAAACCCTCACGTTTATTGCACAAACCCTCATTTTTAGGGCCCAAACGCTCATTTTTATGCTGCAAATCATTTCACTGGAAAATGCCTCCTTTTTATGCTCCAAACGCCTCCTTTAGGGCACGATGTCTGAATGTTAGGTCCCAAAGATTTGGTTAAGAGCCCAAAGCTTGGAGTCTAGGGTTCAAAGCCTGCTTTTTACTCTACAAACCCTCCTGTTTAGGGTACAAACCCTCCTTTTT
Source organism: Strix aluco (assembly GCF_031877795.1). Lineage (NCBI taxonomy): Eukaryota > Metazoa > Chordata > Aves > Strigiformes > Strigidae > Strix > Strix aluco. The sequence continues at coordinate 8,908,527 of NC_133970.1, forward strand.
GGTGCACAAGCCCTCGCTGTTAGGGTGCAAACACTCACGTTAAGATTCCCAAGCTTCGAGTCCAGGGTTGAAATCCACATCTTTATGCTCCAAACGACCGTCTTTGGGCTTCAAATCCGACTTTTAATTCTGAAATCCCACTTTTTTACGCTCCAAACGCTACATTAAGGGCACAAAGTCTCCATTTTAGGTCACAACGCTTCCTTTTTAGAGTCCGGAACGTTGGTTCCAGGGTTGAAAGCCTCCCTGTTCTGCTTCAAAGCGTCATTTAGAAGGTACAAGCCCTCATTTTTAGGGCGCAACGCCTCATTTTTTGGCCGCGAATCCTCCTTTTTAGGGGTCAATACGTCCTTTTTGCTGTAAAATCCCTCACTTCTATGTTCCGGACATCTCATTTAGGGCACAAAGCCTTGTTTTGTGGTCCCAAAGCTTCCTCTTCAGGGTCCAAGGCTTTGATTCTGTGGTTGAATTCCTCGTTTTATAATCCAAACCCTCACGTTTATTGCACAAACCCTCATTTTTAGGGCCCAAACGCTCATTTTTATGCTGCAAATCATTTCACTGGAAAATGCCTCCTTTTTATGCTCCAAACGCCTCCTTTAGGGCACGATGTCTGAATGTTAGGTCCCAAAGATTTGGTTAAGAGCCCAAAGCTTGGAGTCTAGGGTTCAAAGCCTGCTTTTTACTCTACAAACCCTCCTGTTTAGGGTACAAACCCTCCTTTTTGGTGCACAAGCCCTCGCTGTTAGGGTGCAAACACTCACGTTAAGATTCCCAAGCTTCGAGTCCAGGGTTGAAATCCACATCTTTATGCTCCAAACGACCGTCTTTAGGCTTCAAATCCGACTTTTAATTCTGAAATCCCACTTTTTTACGCTCCAAACGCTACATTAAGGGCACAAAGTCTCCATTTTAGGTCACAACGCTTCCTTTTTAGAGTCCGGAACGTTGGTTCCAGGGTTGAAAGCCTCCCTGTTCTGCTTCAAAGCGTCATTTAGAAGGTACAAGCCCTCATTTTTAGGGCTCAACGCCTCATTTTTTGGCCGCGAATCCTCCTTTTTAGGGGTCAATACGTCCTTTTTGCTGTAAAATCCCTCACTTTTATGTTCCGGACATCTCATTTAGGGCACAAAGCCTTGTTTTGTGGTCCCAAAGCTTCCTCTTCAGAGTCCAAAGCTTTGATTCTGTGGTTGAATTCCTCGTTTTATAATCCAAACCCTCACGTTTATTGCACAAACCCTCATTTTTAGGGCCCAAACGCTCATTTTTATGCTGCAAATCATTTCACTGGAAAATGCCTCCTTTTTATGCTCCAAACGCCTCCTTTAGGGCACGATGTCTGAATGTTAGGTCCCAAAGATTTGGTTAAGAGCCCAAAGCTTTGAGTCTAGGGTTGAAAGCCTGCTTTTTACTCTACAAACCCTCCTGTTTAGGGTACAAACCCTCCTTTTTGGTGCACAAGCCCTCGCTGTTAGGGTGCAAACACTCACGTTAAGATTCCCAAGCTTCGAGTCCAGGGTTGAAATCCACATCTTTATGCTCCAAACGACCGTCTTTATGCTTCAAATCCGACTTTTAATTCTGAAATCCCACTTTTTTACGCTCCAAACGCTACATTAAGGGCACAAAGTCTCCATTTTAGGTCACAACGCTTCCTTTTTAGAGTCCGGAACGTTGGTTCCAGGGTTGAAAGCCTCCCTGTTCTGCTTCAAAGCGTCATTTAGAAGGTACAAGCCCTCATTTTTAGGGCGCAACGCCTCATTTTTTGGCCGCGAATCCTCCTTTTTAGGGGTCAATACGTCCTTTTTGCTGTAAAATCCCTCACTTCTATGTTCCGGACATCTCATTTAGGGCACAAAGCCTTGTTTTGTGGTCCCAAAGCTTCCTCTTCAGAGTCCAAAGCTTTGATTCTGTGGTTGAATTCCTCGTTTTATAATCCAAACCCTCACGTTTATTGCACAAACCCTCATTTTTAGGGCCCAAACGCTCATTTTTATGCTGCAAATCATTTCACTGGAAAATGCCTCCTTTTTATGCTCCAAATGCCTCCTTTAGGGCACGATGTCTGAATGTTAGGTCCCAAAGATTTGGTTAAGAGCCCAAAGCTTGGAGTCTAGGGTTCAAAGCCTGCTTTTTACTCTACAAACCCTCCTGTTTAGGGTACAAACCCTCCTTTTTGGTGCACAAGCCCTCGCTGTTAGGGTGCAAACACTCACGTTAAGATTCCCAAGCTTCGAGTCCAGGGTTGAAATCCACATCTTTATGCTCCAAACGACCGTCTTTAGGCTTCAAATCCGACTTTTAATTCTGAAATCCCACTTTTTTACGCTCCAAACGCTACATTAAGGGCACAAAGTCTCCATTTTAGGTCACAACGCTTCCTTTTTAGAGTCCGGAACGTTGGTTCCAGGGTTGAAAGCCTCCCTGTTCTGCTTCAAAGCGTCATTTAGAAGGTACAAGCCCTCATTTTTAGGGCGCAACGCCTCATTTTTTGGCCGCGAATCCTCCTTTTTAGGGGTCAATACGTCCTTTTTGCTGTAAAATCCCTCACTTTTATGTTCCGGACATCTCATTTAGGGCACAAAGCCTTGTTTTGTGGTCCCAAAGCTTCCTCTTCAGAGTCCAAAGCTTTGATTCTGTGGTTGAATTCCTCGTTTTATAATCCAAACCCTCACGTTTATTGCGCAAACCCTCATTTTTAGGGCCCAAACGCTCATTTTTATGCTGCAAATCATTTCACTGGAAAATGCCTCCTTTTTGTGCTCCAAACGCCTCCTTTAGGGCACGATGTCTGAATGTTAGGTCCCAAAGATTTGGTTAAGAGCCCAAAGCTTGGAGTCTAGGGTTCAAAGCCTGCTTTTTACTCTACAAACCCTCCTGTTTAGGGTACAAACCCTCCTTTTTGGTGCACAAGCCCTCGCTGTTAGGGTGCAAACACTCACGTTAAGATTCCCAAGCTTCGAGTCCAGGGTTGAAATCCACATCTTTATGCTCCAAACGACCGTCTTTAGGCTTCAAATCCGACTTTTAATTCTGAAATCCCACTTTTTTACGCTCCAAACGCTACATTAAGGGCACAAAGTCTCCATTTTAGGTCACAACGCTTCCTTTTTAGAGTCCGGAACGTTGGTTCCAGGGTTGAAAGCCTCCCTGTTCTGCTTCAAAGCGTCATTTAGAAGGTACAAGCCCTCATTTTTAGGGCGCAACGCCTCATTTTTTGGCCGCGAATCCTCCTTTTTAGGGGTCAATACGTCCTTTTTGCTGTAAAATCCCTCACTTCTATGTTCCGGACATCTCATTTAGGGCACAAAGCCTTGTTTTGTGGTCCCAAAGCTTCCTCTTCAGAGTCCAAAGCTTTGATTCTGTGGTTGAATTCCTCGTTTTATAATCCAAACCCTCACGTTTATTGCACAAACCCTCATTTTTAGGGCCCAAACGCTCATTTTTATGCTGCAAATCATTTCACTGGAAAATGCCTCCTTTTTATGCTCCAAACGCCTCCTTTAGGGCACGATGTCTGAATGTTAGGTCCCAAAGATTTGGTTAAGAGCCCAAAGCTTGGAGTCTAGGGTTCAAAGCCTGCTTTTTACTCTACAAACCCTCCTGTTTAGGGTACAAACCCTCCTTTTTGGTGCACAAGCCCTCGCTGTTAGGGTGCAAACACTCACGTTAAGATTCCCAAGCTTCGAGTCCAGGGTTGAAATCCACATCTTTATGCTCCAAACGACCGTCTTTGGGCTTCAAATCCGACTTTTAATTCTGAAATCCCACTTTTTTACGCTCCAAACGCTACATTAAGGGCACAAAGTCTCCATTTTAGGTCACAACGCTTCCTTTTTAGAGTCCGGAACGTTGGTTCCAGGGTTGAAAGCCTCCCTGTTCTGCTTCAAAGCGTCATTTAGAAGGTACAAGCCCTCATTTTTAGGGCGCAACGCCTCATTTTTTGGCCGCGAATCCTCCTTTTTAGGGGTCAATACGTCCTTTTTGCTGTAAAATCCCTCACTTCTATGTTCCGGACATCTCATTTAGGGCACAAAGCCTTGTTTTGTGGTCCCAAAGCTTCCTCTTCAGAGTCCAAAGCTTTGATTCTGTGGTTGAATTCCTCGTTTTATAATCCAAACCCTCACGTTTATTGCACAAACCCTCATTTTTAGGGCCCAAACGCTCATTTTTATGCTGCAAATCATTTCACTGGAAAATGCCTCCTTTTTATGCTCCAAACGCCTCCTTTAGGGCACGATGTCTGAATGTTAGGTCCCAAAGATTTGGTTAAGAGCCCAAAGCTTGGAGTCTAGGGTTGAAAGCCTGCTTTTTACTCTACAAACCCTCCTGTTTAGGGTACAAACCCTCCTTTTTGGTGCACAAGCCCTCGCTGTTAGGGTGCAAACACTCACGTTAAGATTCCCAAGCTTCGAGTCCAGGGTTGAAATCCACATCTTTATGCTCCAAACGACCGTCTTTAGGCTTCAAATCCGACTTTTAATTCTGAAATCCCACTTTTTTACGCTCCAAACGCTACATTAAGGGCACAAAGTCTCCATTTTAGGTCACAACGCTTCCTTTTTAGAGTCCGGAACGTTGGTTCCAGGGTTGAAAGCCTCCCTGTTCTGCTTCAAAGCGTCATTTAGAAGGTACAAGCCCTCATTTTTAGGGCGCAACGCCTCATTTTTTGGCCGCGAATCCTCCTTTTTAGGGGTCAATACGTCCTTTTTGCTGTAAAATCCCTCACTTCTATGTTCCGGACATCTCATTTAGGGCACAAAGCCTTGTTTTGTGGTCCCAAAGCTTCCTCTTCAGAGTCCAAAGCTTTGATTCTGTGGTTGAATTCCTCGTTTTATAATCCAAACCCTCACGTTTATTGCACAAACCCTCATTTTTAGGGCCCAAACGCTCATTTTTATGCTGCAAATCATTTCACTGGAAAATGCCTCCTTTTTATGCTCCAAACGCCTCCTTTAGGGCACGATGTCTGAATGTTAGGTCCCAAAGATTTGGTTAAGAGCCCAAAGCTTGGAGTCTAGGGTTCAAAGCCTGCTTTTTACTCTACAAACCCTCCTGTTTAGGGTACAAACCCTCCTTTTTGGTGCACAAGCCCTCGCTGTTAGGGTGCAAACACTCACGTTAAGATTCCCAAGCTTCGAGTCCAGGGTTGAAATCCACATCTTTATGCTCCAAACGACCGTCTTTAGGCTTCAAATCCGACTTTTAATTCTGAAATCCCACTTTTTTACGCTCCAAACGCTACATTAAGGGCACAAAGTCTCCATTTTAGGTCACAACGCTTCCTTTTTAGAGTCCGGAACGTTGGTTCCAGGGTTGAAAGCCTCCCTGTTCTGCTTCAAAGCGTCATTTAGAAGGTACAAGCCCTCATTTTTAGGGCGCAACGCCTCATTTTTTGGCCGCGAATCCTCCTTTTTAGGGGTCAATACGTCCTTTTTGCTGTAAAATCCCTCACTTCTATGTTCCGGACATCTCATTTAGGGCACAAAGCCTTGTTTTGTGGTCCCAAAGCTTCCTCTTCAGAGTCCAAAGCTTTGATTCTGTGGTTGAATTCCTCGTTTTATAATCCAAACCCTCACGTTTATTGCACAAACCCTCATTTTTAGGGCCCAAACGCTCATTTTTATGCTGCAAATCATTTCACTGGAAAATGCCTCCTTTTTATGCTCCAAACGCCTCCTTTAGGGCACGATGTCTGAATGTTAGGTCCCAAAGATTTGGTTAAGAGCCCAAAGCTTGGAGTCTAGGGTTCAAAGCCTGCTTTTTACTCTACAAACCCTCCTGTTTAGGGTACAAACCCTCCTTTTTGGTGCACAAGCCCTCGCTGTTAGGGTGCAAACACTCACGTTAAGATTCCCAAGCTTCGAGTCCAGGGTTGAAATCCACATCTTTATGCTCCAAACGACCGTCTTTAGGCTTCAAATCCGACTTTTAATTCTGAAATCCCACTTTTTTACGCTCCAAACGCTACATTAAGGGCACAAAGTCTCCATTTTAGGTCACAACGCTTCCTTTTTAGAGTCCGGAACGTTGGTTCCAGGGTTGAAAGCCTCCCTGTTCTGCTTCAAAGCGTCATTTAGAAGGTACAAGCCCTCATTTTTAGGGCGCAACGCCTCATTTTTTGGCCGCGAATCCTCCTTTTTAGGGGTCAATACGTCCTTTTTGCTGTAAAATCCCTCACTTTTATGTTCCGGACATCTCATTTAGGGCACAAAGCCTTGTTTTGTGGTCCCAAAGCTTCCTCTTCAGAGTCCAAAGCTTTGATTCTGTGGTTGAATTCCTCGTTTTATAATCCAAACCCTCACGTTTATTGTGCAAACCCTCATTTTTAGGGCCCAAACGCTCATTTTTATGCTGCAAATCATTTCACTGGAAAATGCCTCCTTTTTATGCTCCAAACGCCTCCTTTAGGGCACGATGTCTGAATGTTAGGTCCCAAAGATTTGGTTAAGAGCCCAAAGCTTGGAGTCTAGGGTTGAAAGCCTGCTTTTTACTCTACAAACCCTCCTGTTTAGGGTACAAACCCTCCTTTTTGGTGCACAAGCCCTCGCTGTTAGGGTGCAAACACTCACGTTAAGATTCCCAAGCTTCGAGTCCAGGGTTGAAATCCACATCTTTATGCTCCAAACGACCGTCTTTAGGCTTCAAATCCGACTTTTAATTCTGAAATCCCACTTTTTTACGCTCCAAACGCTACATTAAGGGCACAAAGTCTCCATTTTAGGTCACAACGCTTCCTTTTTAGAGTCCGGAACGTTGGTTCCAGGGTTGAAAGCCTCCCTGTTCTGCTTCAAAGCGTCATTTAGAAGGTACAAGCCCTCATTTTTAGGGCGCAACGCCTCATTTTTTGGCCGCGAATCCTCCTTTTTAGGGGTCAATACGTCCTTTTTGCTGTAAAATCCCTCACTTCTATGTTCCGGACATCTCATTTAGGGCACAAAGCCTTGTTTTGTGGTCCCAAAGCTTCCTCTTCAGAGTCCAAAGCTTTGATTCTGTGGTTGAATTCCTCGTTTTATAATCCAAACCCTCACGTTTATTGCACAAACCCTCATTTTTAGGGCCCAAACGCTCATTTTTATGCTGCAAATCATTTCACTGGAAAATGCCTCCTTTTTATGCTCCAAATGCCTCCTTTAGGGCACGATGTCTGAATGTTAGGTCCCAAAGATTTGGTTAAGAGCCCAAAGCTTGGAGTCTAGGGTTCAAAGCCTGCTTTTTACTCTACAAACCCTCCTGTTTAGGGTACAAACCCTCCTTTTTGGTGCACAAGCCCTCGCTGTTAGGGTGCAAACACTCACGTTAAGATTCCCAAGCTTCGAGTCCAGGGTTGAAATCCACATCTTTATGCTCCAAACGACCGTCTTTAGGCTTCAAATCCGACTTTTAATTCTGAAATCCCACTTTTTTACGCTCCAAACGCTACATTAAGGGCACAAAGTCTCCATTTTAGGTCACAACGCTTCCTTTTTAGAGTCCGGAACGTTGGTTCCAGGGTTGAAAGCCTCCCTGTTCTGCTTCAAAGCGTCATTTAGAAGGTACAAGCCCTCATTTTTAGGGCGCAACGCCTCATTTTTTGGCCGCGAATCCTCCTTTTTAGGGGTCAATACGTCCTTTTTGCTGTAAAATCCCTCACTTTTATGTTCCGGACATCTCATTTAGGGCACAAAGCCTTGTTTTGTGGTCCCAAAGCTTCCTCTTCAGAGTCCAAAGCTTTGATTCTGTGGTTGAATTCCTCGTTTTATAATCCAAACCCTCACGTTTATTGCGCAAACCCTCATTTTTAGGGCCCAAACGCTCATTTTTATGCTGCAAATCATTTCACTGGAAAATGCCTCCTTTTTGTGCTCCAAACGCCTCCTTTAGGGCACGATGTCTGAATGTTAGGTCCCAAAGATTTGGTTAAGAGCCCAAAGCTTGGAGTCTAGGGTTCAAAGCCTGCTTTTTACTCTACAAACCCTCCTGTTTAGGGTACAAACCCTCCTTTTTGGTGCACAAGCCCTCGCTGTTAGGGTGCAAACACTCACGTTAAGATTCCCAAGCTTCGAGTCCAGGGTTGAAATCCACATCTTTATGCTCCAAACGACCGTCTTTAGGCTTCAAATCCGACTTTTAATTCTGAAATCCCACTTTTTTACGCTCCAAACGCTACATTAAGGGCACAAAGTCTCCATTTTAGGTCACAACGCTTCCTTTTTAGAGTCCGGAACGTTGGTTCCAGGGTTGAAAGCCTCCCTGTTCTGCTTCAAAGCGTCATTTAGAAGGTACAAGCCCTCATTTTTAGGGCGCAACGCCTCATTTTTTGGCCGCGAATCCTCCTTTTTAGGGGTCAATACGTCCTTTTTGCTGTAAAATCCCTCACTTCTATGTTCCGGACATCTCATTTAGGGCACAAAGCCTTGTTTTGTGGTCCCAAAGCTTCCTCTTCAGAGTCCAAAGCTTTGATTCTGTGGTTGAATTCCTCGTTTTATAATCCAAACCCTCACGTTTATTGCACAAACCCTCATTTTTAGGGCCCAAACGCTCATTTTTATGCTGCAAATCATTTCACTGGAAAATGCCTCCTTTTTATGCTCCAAACGCCTCCTTTAGGGCACGATGTCTGAATGTTAGGTCCCAAAGATTTGGTTAAGAGCCCAAAGCTTGGAGTCTAGGGTTCAAAGCCTGCTTTTTACTCTACAAACCCTCCTGTTTAGGGTACAAACCCTCCTTTTTGGTGCACAAGCCCTCGCTGTTAGGGTGCAAACACTCACGTTAAGATTCCCAAGCTTCGAGTCCAGGGTTGAAATCCACATCTTTATGCTCCAAACGACCGTCTTTGGGCTTCAAATCCGACTTTTAATTCTGAAATCCCACTTTTTTACGCTCCAAACGCTACATTAAGGGCACAAAGTCTCCATTTTAGGTCACAACGCTTCCTTTTTAGAGTCCGGAACGTTGGTTCCAGGGTTGAAAGCCTCCCTGTTCTGCTTCAAAGCGTCATTTAGAAGGTACAAGCCCTCATTTTTAGGGCGCAACGCCTCATTTTTTGGCCGCGAATCCTCCTTTTTAGGGGTCAATACGTCCTTTTTGCTGTAAAATCCCTCACTTCTATGTTCCGGACATCTCATTTAGGGCACAAAGCCTTGTTTTGTGGTCCCAAAGCTTCCTCTTCAGAGTCCAAAGCTTTGGTTCTGTGGTTGAATTCCTCGTTTTATAATCCAAACCCTCACGTTTATTGCACAAACCCTCATTTTTAGGGCCCAAACGCTCATTTTTATGCTGCAAATCATTTCACTGGAAAATGCCTCCTTTTTATGCTCCAAACGCCTCCTTTAGGGCACGATGTCTGAATGTTAGGTCCCAAAGATTTGGTTAAGAGCCCAAAGCTTGGAGTCTAGGGTTGAAAGCCTGCTTTTTACTCTACAAACCCTCCTGTTTAGGGTACAAACCCTCCTTTTTGGTGCACAAGCCCTCGCTGTTAGGGTGCAAACACTCACGTTAAGATTCCCAAGCTTCGAGTCCAGGGTTGAAATCCACATCTTTATGCTCCAAACGACCGTCTTTAGGCTTCAAATCCGACTTTTAATTCTGAAATCCCACTTTTTTACGCTCCAAACGCTACATTAAGGGCACAAAGTCTCCATTTTAGGTCACAACGCTTCCTTTTTAGAGTCCGGAACGTTGGTTCCAGGGTTGAAAGCCTCCCTGTTCTGCTTCAAAGCGTCATTTAGAAGGTACAAGCCCTCATTTTTAGGGCGCAACGCCTCATTTTTTGGCCGCGAATCCTCCTTTTTAGGGGTCAATACGTCCTTTTTGCTGTAAAATCCCTCACTTCTATGTTCCGGACATCTCATTTAGGGCACAAAGCCTTGTTTTGTGGTCCCAAAGCTTCCTCTTCAGAGTCCAAAGCTTTGATTCTGTGGTTGAATTCCTCGTTTTATAATCCAAACCCTCACGTTTATTGCACAAACCCTCATTTTTAGGGCCCAAACGCTCATTTTTATGCTGCAAATCATTTCACTGGAAAATGCCTCCTTTTTATGCTCCAAACGCCTCCTTTAGGGCACGATGTCTGAATGTTAGGTCCCAAAGATTTGGTTAAGAGCCCAAAGCTTGGAGTCTAGGGTTCAAAGCCTGCTTTTTACTCTACAAACCCTCCTGTTTAGGGTACAAACCCTCCTTTTTGGTGCACAAGCCCTCGCTGTTAGGGTGCAAACACTCACGTTAAGATTCCCAAGCTTCGAGTCCAGGGTTGAAATCCACATCTTTATGCTCCAAACGACCGTCTTTAGGCTTCAAATCCGACTTTTAATTCTGAAATCCCACTTTTTTACGCTCCAAACGCTACATTAAGGGCACAAAGTCTCCATTTTAGGTCACAACGCTTCCTTTTTAGAGTCCGGAACGTTGGTTCCAGGGTTGAAAGCCTCCCTGTTCTGCTTCAAAGCGTCATTTAGAAGGTACAAGCCCTCATTTTTAGGGCGCAACGCCTCATTTTTTGGCCGCGAATCCTCCTTTTTAGGGGTCAATACGTCCTTTTTGCTGTAAAATCCCTCACTTCTATGTTCCGGACATCTCATTTAGGGCACAAAGCCTTGTTTTGTGGTCCCAAAGCTTCCTCTTCAGAGTCCAAAGCTTTGATTCTGTGGTTGAATTCCTCGTTTTATAATCCAAACCCTCACGTTTATTGCACAAACCCTCATTTTTAGGGCCCAAACGCTCATTTTTATGCTGCAAATCATTTCACTGGAAAATGCCTCCTTTTTATGCTCCAAACGCCTCCTTTAGGGCACGATGTCTGAATGTTAGGTCCCAAAGATTTGGTTAAGAGCCCAAAGCTTGGAGTCTAGGGTTCAAAGCCTGCTTTTTACTCTACAAACCCTCCTGTTTAGGGTACAAACCCTCCTTTTTGGTGCACAAGCCCTCGCTGTTAGGGTGCAAACACTCACGTTAAGATTCCCAAGCTTCGAGTCCAGGGTTGAAATCCACATCTTTATGCTCCAAACGACCGTCTTTAGGCTTCAAATCCGACTTTTAATTCTGAAATCCCACTTTTTTACGCTCCAAACGCTACATTAAGGGCACAAAGTCTCCATTTTAGGTCACAACGCTTCCTTTTTAGAGTCCGGAACGTTGGTTCCAGGGTTGAAAGCCTCCCTGTTCTGCTTCAAAGCGTCATTTAGAAGGTACAAGCCCTCATTTTTAGGGCGCAACGCCTCATTTTTTGGCCGCGAATCCTCCTTTTTAGGGGTCAATACGTCCTTTTTGCTGTAAAATCCCTCACTTTTATGTTCCGGACATCTCATTTAGGGCACAAAGCCTTGTTTTGTGGTCCCAAAGCTTCCTCTTCAGAGTCCAAAGCTTTGATTCTGTGGTTGAATTCCTCGTTTTATAATCCAAACCCTCACGTTTATTGTGCAAACCCTCATTTTTAGGGCCCAAACGCTCATTTTTATGCTGCAAATCATTTCACTGGAAAATGCCTCCTTTTTATGCTCCAAACGCCTCCTTTAGGGCACGATGTCTGAATGTTAGGTCCCAAAGATTTGGTTAAGAGCCCAAAGCTTGGAGTCTAGGGTTGAAAGCCTGCTTTTTACTCTACAAACCCTCCTGTTTAGGGTACAAACCCTCCTTTTTGGTGCACAAGCCCTCGCTGTTAGGGTGCAAACACTCACGTTAAGATTCCCAAGCTTCGAGTCCAGGGTTGAAATCCACATCTTTATGCTCCAAACGACCGTCTTTAGGCTTCAAATCCGACTTTTAATTCTGAAATCCCACTTTTTTACGCTCCAAACGCTACATTAAGGGCACAAAGTCTCCATTTTAGGTCACAACGCTTCCTTTTTAGAGTCCGGAACGTTGGTTCCAGGGTTGAAAGCCTCCCTGTTCTGCTTCAAAGCGTCATTTAGAAGGTACAAGCCCTCATTTTTAGGGCGCAACGCCTCATTTTTTGGCCGCGAATCCTCCTTTTTAGGGGTCAATACGTCCTTTTTGCTGTAAAATCCCTCACTTTTATGTTCCGGACATCTCATTTAGGGCACAAAGCCTTGTTTTGTGGTCCCAAAGCTTCCTCTTCAGAGTCCAAAGCTTTGATTCTGTGGTTGAATTCCTCGTTTTATAATCCAAACCCTCACGTTTATTGCACAAACCCTCATTTTTAGGGCCCAAACGCTCATTTTTATGCTGCAAATCATTTCACTGGAAAATGCCTCCTTTTTATGCTCCAAACGCCTCCTTTAGGGCACGATGTCTGAATGTTAGGTCCCAAAGATTTGGTTAAGAGCCCAAAGCTTGGAGTCTAGGGTTCAAAGCCTGCTTTTTACTCTACAAACCCTCCTGTTTAGGGTACAAACCCTCCTTTTTGGTGCACAAGCCCTCGCTGTTAGGGTGCAAACACTCACGTTAAGATTCCCAAGCTTCGAGTCCAGGGTTGAAATCCACATCTTTATGCTCCAAACGACCGTCTTTAGGCTTCAAATCCGACTTTTAATTCTGAAATCCCACTTTTTTACGCTCCAAACGCTACATTAAGGGCACAAAGTCTCCATTTTAGGTCACAACGCTTCCTTTTTAGAGTCCGGAACGTTGGTTCCAGGGTTGAAAGCCTCCCTGTTCTGCTTCAAAGCGTCATTTAGAAGGTACAAGCCCTCATTTTTAGGGCGCAACGCCTCATTTTTTGGCCGCGAATCCTCCTTTTTAGGGGTCAATACGTCCTTTTTGCTGTAAAATCCCTCACTTCTATGTTCCGGACATCTCATTTAGGGCACAAAGCCTTGTTTTGTGGTCCCAAAGCTTCCTCTTCAGAGTCCAAAGCTTTGATTCTGTGGTTGAATTCCCCGTTTTATAATCCAAACCCTCACGTTTATTGCACAAACCCTCATTTTTAGGGCCCAAACGCTCATTTTTATGCTGCAAATCATTTCACTGGAAAATGCCTCCTTTTTATGCTCCAAACGCCTCCTTTAGGGCACGATGTCTGAATGTTAGGTCCCAAAGATTTGGTTAAGAGCCCAAAGCTTGGAGTCTAGGGTTGAAAGCCTGCTTTTTACTCTACAAACCCTCCTGTTTAGGGTACAAACCCTCCTTTTTGGTGCACAAGCCCTCGCTGTTAGGGTGCAAACACTCACGTTAAGATTCCCAAGCTTCGAGTCCAGGGTTGAAATCCACATCTTTATGCTCCAAACGACCGTCTTTAGGCTTCAAATCTGACTTTTAATTCTGAAATCCCACTTTTTTACGCTCCAAATGCTACATTAAGGGCACAAAGTCTCCATTTTAGGTCACAACGCTTCCTTTTTAGAGTCCGGAACGTTGGTTCCAGGGTTGAAAGCCTCCCTGTTCTGCTTCAAAGCGTCATTTAGAAGGTACAAGCCCTCATTTTTAGGGCGCAACGCCTCATTTTTTGGCCGCGAATCCTCCTTTTTAGGGGTCAATACGTCCTTTTTGCTGTAAAATCCCTCACTTTTATGTTCCGGACATCTCATTTAGGGCACAAAGCCTTGTTTTGTGGTCCCAAAGCTTCCTCTTCAGAGTCCAAAGCTTTGATTCTGTGGTTGAATTCCTCGTTTTATAATCCAAACCCTCACGTTTATTGCACAAACCCTCATTTTTAGGGCCCAAACGCTCATTTTTATGCTGCAAATCATTTCACTGGAAAATGCCTCCTTTTTATGCTCCAAACGCCTCCTTTAGGGCACGATGTCTGAATGTTAGGTCCCAAAGATTTGGTTAAGAGCCCAAAGCTTTGAGTCTAGGGTTGAAAGCCTGCTTTTTACTCTACAAACCCTCCTGTTTAGGGTACAAACCCTCCTTTTTGGTGCACAAGCCCTCGCTGTTAGGGTGCAAACACTCACGTTAAGATTCCCAAGCTTCGAGTCCAGGGTTGAAATCCACATCTTTATGCTCCAAACGACCGTCTTTAGGCTTCAAATCCGACTTTTAATTCTGAAATCCCACTTTTTTACGCTCCAAACGCTACATTAAGGGCACAAAGTCTCCATTTTAGGTCACAACGCTTCCTTTTTAGAGTCCGGAACGTTGGTTCCAGGGTTGAAAGCCTCCCTGTTCTGCTTCAAAGCGTCATTTAGAAGGTACAAGCCCTCATTTTTAGGGCGCAACGCCTCATTTTTTGGCCGCGAATCCTCCTTTTTAGGGGTCAATACGTCCTTTTTGCTGTAAAATCCCTCACTTCTATGTTCCGGACATCTCATTTAGGGCACAAAGCCTTGTTTTGTGGTCCCAAAGCTTCCTCTTCAGAGTCCAAAGCTTTGGTTCTGTGGTTGAATTCCTCGTTTTATAATCCAAACCCTCACGTTTATTGCACAAACCCTCATTTTTAGGGCCCAAACGCTCATTTTTATGCTGCAAATCATTTCACTGGAAAATGCCTCCTTTTTATGCTCCAAACGCCTCCTTTAGGGCACGATGTCTGAATGTTAGGTCCCAAAGATTTGGTTAAGAGCCCAAAGCTTGGAGTCTAGGGTTGAAAGCCTGCTTTTTACTCTACAAACCCTCCTGTTTAGGGTACAAACCCTCCTTTTTGGTGCACAAGCCCTCGCTGTTAGGGTGCAAACACTCACGTTAAGATTCCCAAGCTTCGAGTCCAGGGTTGAAATCCACATCTTTATGCTCCAAACGACCGTCTTTAGGCTTCAAATCCGACTTTTAATTCTGAAATCCCACTTTTTTACGCTCCAAACGCTACATTAAGGGCACAAAGTCTCCATTTTAGGTCACAACGCTTCCTTTTTAGAGTCCGGAACGTTGGTTCCAGGGTTGAAAGCCTCCCTGTTCTGCTTCAAAGCGTCATTTAGAAGGTACAAGCCCTCATTTTTAGGGCGCAACGCCTCATTTTTTGGCCGCGAATCCTCCTTTTTAGGGGTCAATACGTCCTTTTTGCTGTAAAATCCCTCACTTTTATGTTCCGGACATCTCTTTTAGGGCACAAAGCCTTGTTTTGTGGTCCCAAAGCTTCCTCTTCAGAGTCCAAAGCTTTGGTTCTGTGGTTGAATTCCTCGTTTTATAATCCAAACTCTCACGTTTATTGTACAAACCCTCATTTTTAGGGCCCAAACGCTCATTTTTATGCTGCAAATCATTTCACTGGAAAATGCCTCCTTTTTATGCTCCAAACGCCTCCTTTAGGGCACGATGTCTGAATGTTAGGTCCCAAAGATTTGGTTAAGAGCCCAAAGCTTGGAGTCTAGGGTTGAAAGCCTGCTTTTTACTCTACAAACCCTCCTGTTTAGGGTACAAACCCTCCTTTTTGGTGCACAAGCCCTCGCTGTTAGGGTGCAAACACTCACGTTAAGATTCCCAAGCTTCGAGTCCAGGGTTGAAATCCACATCTTTATGCTCCAAACGACCGTCTTTAGGCTTCAAATCCGACTTTTAATTCTGAAATCCCACTTTTTTACGCTCCAAACGCTACATTAAGGGCACAAAGTCTCCATTTTAGGTCACAACGCTTCCTTTTTAGAGTCCGGAACGTTGGTTCCAGGGTTGAAAGCCTCCCTGTTCTGCTTCAAAGCGTCATTTAGAAGGTACAAGCCCTCATTTTTAGGGCGCAACGCCTCATTTTTTGGCCGCGAATCCTCCTTTTTAGGGGTCAATACGTCCTTTTTGCTGTAAAATCCCTCACTTTTATGTTCCGGACATCTCATTTAGGGCACAAAGCCTTGTTTTGTGGTCCCAAAGCTTCCTCTTCAGAGTCCAAAGCTTTGATTCTGTGGTTGAATTCCTCGTTTTATAATCCAAACCCTCACGTTTATTGCACAAACCCTCATTTTTAGGGCCCAAACGCTCATTTTTATGCTGCAAATCATTTCACTGGAAAATGCCTCCTTTTTATGCTCCAAACGCCTCCTTTAGGGCACGATGTCTGAATGTTAGGTCCCAAAGATTTGGTTAAGAGCCCAAAGCTTTGAGTCTAGGGTTGAAAGCCTGCTTTTTACTCTACAAACCCTCCTGTTTAGGGTACAAACCCTCCTTTTTGGTGCACAAGCCCTCGCTGTTAGGGTGCAAACACTCACGTTAAGATTCCCAAGCTTCGAGTCCAGGGTTGAAATCCACATCTTTATGCTCCAAACGACCGTCTTTAGGCTTCAAATCCGACTTTTAATTCTGAAATCCCACTTTTTTACGCTCCAAACGCTACATTAAGGGCACAAAGTCTCCATTTTAGGTCACAACGCTTCCTTTTTAGAGTCCGGAACGTTGGTTCCAGGGTTGAAAGCCTCCCTGTTCTGCTTCAAAGCGTCATTTAGAAGGTACAAGCCCTCATTTTTAGGGCGCAACGCCTCATTTTTTGGCCGCGAATCCTCCTTTTTAGGGGTCAATACGTCCTTTTTGCTGTAAAATCCCTCACTTCTATGTTCCGGACATCTCATTTAGGGCACAAAGCCTTGTTTTGTGGTCCCAAAGCTTCCTCTTCAGAGTCCAAAGCTTTGATTCTGTGGTTGAATTCCCCGTTTTATAATCCAAACCCTCACGTTTATTGCACAAACCCTCATTTTTAGGGCCCAAACGCTCATTTTTATGCTGCAAATCATTTCACTGGAAAATGCCTCCTTTTTATGCTCCAAACGCCTCCTTTAGGGCACGATGTCTGAATGTTAGGTCCCAAAGATTTGGTTAAGAGCCCAAAGCTTGGAGTCTAGGGTTGAAAGCCTGCTTTTTACTCTACAAACCCTCCTGTTTAGGGTACAAACCCTCCTTTTTGGTGCACAAGCCCTCGCTGTTAGGGTGCAAACACTCACGTTAAGATTCCCAAGCTTCGAGTCCAGGGTTGAAATCCACATCTTTATGCTCCAAACGACCGTCTTTAGGCTTCAAATCCGACTTTTAATTCTGAAATCCCACTTTTTTACGCTCCAAATGCTACATTAAGGGCACAAAGTCTCCATTTTAGGTCACAACGCTTCCTTTTTAGAGTCCGGAACGTTGGTTCCAGGGTTGAAAGCCTCCCTGTTCTGCTTCAAAGCGTCATTTAGAAGGTACAAGCCCTCATTTTTAGGGCGCAACGCCTCATTTTTTGGCCGCGAATCCTCCTTTTTAGGGGTCAATACGTCCTTTTTGCTGTAAAATCCCTCACTTTTATGTTCCGGACATCTCATTTAGGGCACAAAGCCTTGTTTTGTGGTCCCAAAGCTTCCTCTTCAGAGTCCAAAGCTTTGATTCTGTGGTTGAATTCCTCGTTTTATAATCCAAACCCTCACGTTTATTGCACAAACCCTCATTTTTAGGGCCCAAACGCTCATTTTTATGCTGCAAATCATTTCACTGGAAAATGCCTCCTTTTTATGCTCCAAACGCCTCCTTTAGGGCACGATGTCTGAATGTTAGGTCCCAAAGATTTGGTTAAGAGCCCAAAGCTTTGAGTCTAGGGTTGAAAGCCTGCTTTTTACTCTACAAACCCTCCTGTTTAGGGTACAAACCCTCCTTTTTGGTGCACAAGCCCTCGCTGTTAGGGTGCAAACACTCACGTTAAGATTCCCAAGCTTCGAGTCCAGGGTTGAAATCCACATCTTTATGCTCCAAACGACCGTCTTTAGGCTTCAAATCCGACTTTTAATTCTGAAATCCCACTTTTTTACGCTCCAAACGCTACATTAAGGGCACAAAGTCTCCATTTTAGGTCACAACGCTTCCTTTTTAGAGTCCGGAACGTTGGTTCCAGGGTTGAAAGCCTCCCTGTTCTGCTTCAAAGCGTCATTTAGAAGGTACAAGCCCTCATTTTTAGGGCGCAACGCCTCATTTTTTGGCCGCGAATCCTCCTTTTTAGGGGTCAATACGTCCTTTTTGCTGTAAAATCCCTCACTTCTATGTTCCGGACATCTCATTTAGGGCACAAAGCCTTGTTTTGTGGTCCCAAAGCTTCCTCTTCAGAGTCCAAAGCTTTGGTTCTGTGGTTGAATTCCTCGTTTTATAATCCAAACCCTCACGTTTATTGCACAAACCCTCATTTTTAGGGCCCAAACGCTCATTTTTATGCTGCAAATCATTTCACTGGAAAATGCCTCCTTTTTATGCTCCAAACGCCTCCTTTAGGGCACGATGTCTGAATGTTAGGTCCCAAAGATTTGGTTAAGAGCCCAAAGCTTGGAGTCTAGGGTTGAAAGCCTGCTTTTTACTCTACAAACCCTCCTGTTTAGGGTACAAACCCTCCTTTTTGGTGCACAAGCCCTCGCTGTTAGGGTGCAAACACTCACGTTAAGATTCCCAAGCTTCGAGTCCAGGGTTGAAATCCACATCTTTATGCTCCAAACGACCGTCTTTAGGCTTCAAATCCGACTTTTAATTCTGAAATCCCACTTTTTTACGCTCCAAACGCTACATTAAGGGCACAAAGTCTCCATTTTAGGTCACAACGCTTCCTTTTTAGAGTCCGGAACGTTGGTTCCAGGGTTGAAAGCCTCCCTGTTCTGCTTCAAAGCGTCATTTAGAAGGTACAAGCCCTCATTTTTAGGGCGCAACGCCTCATTTTTTGGCCGCGAATCCTCCTTTTTAGGGGTCAATACGTCCTTTTTGCTGTAAAATCCCTCACTTTTATGTTCCGGACATCTCTTTTAGGGCACAAAGCCTTGTTTTGTGGTCCCAAAGCTTCCTCTTCAGAGTCCAAAGCTTTGATTCTGTGGTTGAATTCCTCGTTTTATAATCCAAACCCTCACGTTTATTGTACAAACCCTCATTTTTAGGGCCCAAACGCTCATTTTTATGCTGCAAATCATTTCACTGGAAAATGCCTCCTTTTTATGCTCCAAACGCCTCCTTTAGGGCACGATGTCTGAATGTTAGGTCCCAAAGATTTGGTTAAGAGCCCAAAGCTTGGAGTCTAGGGTTCAAAGCCTGCTTTTTACTCTACAAACCCTCCTGTTTAGGGTACAAACCCTCCTTTTTGGTGCACAAGCCCTCGCTGTTAGGGTGCAAACACTCACGTTAAGATTCCCAAGCTTCGAGTCCAGGGTTGAAATCCACATCTTTATGCTCCAAACAACCGTCTTTAGGCTTCAAATCCGACTTTTAATTCTGAAATCCCACTTTTTTACGCTCCAAACGCTACATTAAGGGCACAAAGTCTCCATTTTAGGTCACAACGCTTCCTTTTTAGAGTCCGGAACGTTGGTTCCAGGGTTGAAAGCCTCCCTGTTCTGCTTCAAAGCGTCATTTAGAAGGTACAAGCCCTCATTTTTAGGGCGCAACGCCTCATTTTTTGGCCGCGAATCCTCCTTTTTAGGGGTCAATACGTCCTTTTTGCTGTAAAATCCCTCACTTTTATGTTCCGGACATCTCATTTAGGGCACAAAGCCTTGTTTTGTGGTCCCAAAGCTTCCTCTTCAGAGTCCAAAGCTTTGATTCTGTGGTTGAATTCCTCGTTTTATAATCCAAACCCTCACGTTTATTGCACAAACCCTCATTTTTAGGGCCCAAACGCTCATTTTTATGCTGCAAATCATTTCACTGGAAAATGCCTCCTTTTTATGCTCCAAACGCCTCCTTTAGGGCACGATGTCTGAATGTTAGGTCCCAAAGATTTGGTTAAGAGCCCAAAGCTTGGAGTCTAGGGTTCAAAGCCTGCTTTTTACTCTACAAACCCTCCTGTTTAGGGTACAAACCCTCCTTTTTGGTGCACAAGCCCTCGCTGTTAGGGTGCAAACACTCACGTTAAGATTCCCAAGCTTCGAGTCCAGGGTTGAAATCCACATCTTTATGCTCCAAACGACCGTCTTTAGGCTTCAAATCCGACTTTTAATTCTGAAATCCCACTTTTTTACGCTCCAAACGCTACATTAAGGGCACAAAGTCTCCATTTTAGGTCACAACGCTTCCTTTTTAGAGTCCGGAACGTTGGTTCCAGGGTTGAAAGCCTCCCTGTTCTGCTTCAAAGCGTCATTTAGAAGGTACAAGCCCTCATTTTTAGGGCGCAACGCCTCATTTTTTGGCCGCGAATCCTCCTTTTTAGGGGTCAATACGTCTTTTTTGCTGTAAAATCCCTCACTTCTATGTTCCGGACATCTCATTTAGGGCACAAAGCCTTGTTTTGTGGTCCCAAAGCTTCCTCTTCAGAGTCCAAAGCTTTGATTCTGTGGTTGAATTCCTCGTTTTATAATCCAAACCCTCACGTTTATTGCACAAACCCTCATTTTTAGGGCCCAAACGCTCATTTTTATGCTGCAAATCATTTCACTGGAAAATGCCTCCTTTTTATGCTCCAAACGCCTCCTTTAGGGCACGATGTCTGAATGTTAGGTCCCAAAGATTTGGTTAAGAGCCCAAAGCTTGGAGTCTAGGGTTGAAAGCCTGCTTTTTACTCTACAAACCCTCCTGTTTAGGGTACAAACCCTCCTTTTTGGTGCACAAGCCCTCGCTGTTAGGGTGCAAACACTCACGTTAAGATTCCCAAGCTTCGAGTCCAGGGTTGAAATCCACATCTTTATGCTCCAAACGACCGTCTTTAGGCTTCAAATCCGACTTTTAATTCTGAAATCCCACTTTTTTACGCTCCAAACGCTACATTAAGGGCACAAAGTCTCCATTTTAGGTCACAACGCTTCCTTTTTAGAGTCCGGAACGTTGGTTCCAGGGTTGAAAGCCTCCCTGTTCTGCTTCAAAGCGTCATTTAGAAGGTACAAGCCCTCATTTTTAGGGCGCAACGCCTCATTTTTTGGCCGCGAATCCTCCTTTTTAGGGGTCAATACGTCCTTTTTGCTGTAAAATCCCTCACTTTTATGTTCCGGACATCTCATTTAGGGCACAAAGCCTTGTTTTGTGGTCCCAAAGCTTCCTCTTCAGAGTCCAAAGCTTTGATTCTGTGGTTGAATTCCTCGTTTTATAATCCAAACCCTCACGTTTATTGCACAAACCCTCATTTTTAGGGCCCAAACGCTCATTTTTATGCTGCAAATCATTTCACTGGAAAATGCCTCCTTTTTATGCTCCAAACGCCTCCTTTAGGGCACGATGTCTGAATGTTAGGTCCCAAAGATTTGGTTAAGAGCCCAAAGCTTGGAGTCTAGGGTTGAAAGCCTGCTTTTTACTCTACAAACCCTCCTGTTTAGGGTACAAACCCTCCTTTTTGGTGCACAAGCCCTCGCTGTTAGGGTGCAAACACTCACGTTAAGATTCCCAAGCTTCGAGTCCAGGGTTGAAATCCACATCTTTATGCTCCAAACGACCGTCTTTAGGCTTCAAATCCGACTTTTAATTCTGAAATCCCACTTTTTTACGCTCCAAACGCTACATTAAGGGCACAAAGTCTCCATTTTAGGTCACAACGCTTCCTTTTTAGAGTCCGGAACGTTGGTTCCAGGGTTGAAAGCCTCCCTGTTCTGCTTCAAAGCGTCATTTAGAAGGTACAAGCCCTCATTTTTAGGGCGCAACGCCTCATTTTTTGGCCGCGAATCCTCCTTTTTAGGGGTCAATACGTCCTTTTTGCTGTAAAATCCCTCACTTTTATGTTCCGGACATCTCTTTTAGGGCACAAAGCCTTGTTTTGTGGTCCCAAAGCTTCCTCTTCAGAGTCCAAAGCTTTGGTTCTGTGGTTGAATTCCTCGTTTTATAATCCAAACCCTCACGTTTATTGTACAAACCCTCATTTTTAGGGCCCAAACGCTCATTTTTATGCTGCAAATCATTTCACTGGAAAATGCCTCCTTTTTATGCTCCAAACGCCTCCTTTAGGGCACGATGTCTGAATGTTAGGTCCCAAAGATTTGGTTAAGAGCCCAAAGCTTGGAGTCTAGGGTTCAAAGCCTGCTTTTTACTCTACAAACCCTCCTGTTTAGGGTACAAACCCTCCTTTTTGGTGCACAAGCCCTCGCTGTTAGGGTGCAAACACTCACGTTAAGATTCCCAAGCTTCGAGTCCAGGGTTGAAATCCACATCTTTATGCTCCAAACGACCGTCTTTAGGCTTCAAATCCGACTTTTAATTCTGAAATCCCACTTTTTTACGCTCCAAACGCTACATTAAGGGCACAAAGTCTCCATTTTAGGTCACAACGCTTCCTTTTTAGAGTCCGGAACGTTGGTTCCAGGGTTGAAAGCCTCCCTGTTCTGCTTCAAAGCGTCATTTAGAAGGTACAAGCCCTCATTTTTAGGGCGCAACACCTCATTTTTTGGCCGCGAATCCTCCTTTTTAGGGGTCAATACGTCCTTTTTGCTGTAAAATCCCTCACTTTTATGTTCCGGACATCTCATTTAGGGCACAAAGCCTTGTTTTGTGGTCCCAAAGCTTCCTCTTCAGAGTCCAAAGCTTTGATTCTGTGGTTGAATTCCTCGTTTTATAATCCAAACCCTCACGTTTATTGCACAAACCCTCATTTTTAGGGCCCAAACTCTCATTTTTATGCTGCAAATCATTTCACTGTAAAATCCCTCCTTTTTATGCTCCAAACGCCTCCTTTAGGGCATGATGTCTGAATGTTAGGTCCCAAAGATTTGGTTAAGAGCCCAAAGCTTGGAGTCTAGGGTTGAAAGCCTGCTTTTTACTCTACAAACCCTCCTGTTTAGGGTACAAACCCTCCTTTTTGGTGCACAAGCCCTCGCTGTTAGGGTGCAAACACTCACGTTAAGATTCCCAAGCTTCGAGTCCAGGGTTGAAATCCACATCTTTATGCTCCAAACGACCGTCTTTAGGCTTCAAATCCGACTTTTAATTCTGAAATCCCACTTTTTTACGCTCCAAACGCTACATTAAGGGCACAAAGTCTCCATTTTAAGTCACAACGCTTCCTTTTTAGAGTCCGGAACGTTGGTTCCAGGGTTGAAAGCCTCCCTGTTCTGCTTCAAAGCGTCATTTAGAAGGTACAAGCCCTCATTTTTACGGCGCAACGCCTCATTTTTTGGCCGCGAATCCTCCTTTTTAGGGGTCAATACGTCCTTTTTGCTGTAAAATCCCTCACTTTTATGTTCCGGACATCTCATTTAGGGCACAAAGCCTTGTTTTGTGGTCCCAAAGCTTCCTCTTCAGAGTCCAAAGCTTTGATTCTGTGGTTGAATTCCTCGTTTTATAATCCAAACCCTCACGTTTATTGCACAAACCCTCATTTTTAGGGCCCAAACGCTCATTTTTATGCTGCAAATCATTTCACTGGAAAATGCCTCCTTTTTATGCTCCAAACGCCTCCTTTAGGGCACGATGTCCGAATGTTAGGTCCCAAAGATTTGGTTAAGAGCCCAAAGCTTGGAGTCTAGGGTTCAAAGCCTGCTTTTTACTCTACAAACCCTCCTGTTTAGGGTACAAACCCTCCTTTTTGGTGCACAAGCCCTCGCTGTTAGGGTGCAAACACTCACGTTAAGATTCCCAAGCTTCGAGTCCAGGGTTGAAATCCACATCTTTATGCTCCAAACGACCGTCTTTAGGCTTCAAATCCGACTTTTAATTCTGAAATCCCACTTTTTTACGCTCCAAACGCTACATTAAGGGCACAAAGTCTCCATTTTAGGTCACAACGCTTCCTTTTTAGAGTCCGGAACGTTGGTTCCAGGGTTGAAAGCCTCCCTGTTCTGCTTCAAAGCGTCATTTAGAAGGTACAAGCCCTCATTTTTAGGGCGCAACGCCTCATTTTTTGGCCGCGAATCCTCCTTTTTAGGGGTCAATACGTCTTTTTTGCTGTAAAATCCCTCACTTCTATGTTCCGGACATCTCATTTAGGGCACAAAGCCTTGTTTTGTGGTCCCAAAGCTTCCTCTTCAGAGTCCAAAGCTTTGATTCTGTGGTTGAATTCCTCGTTTTATAATCCAAACCCTCACGTTTATTGCACAAACCCTCATTTTTAGGGCCCAAACGCTCATTTTTATGCTGCAAATCATTTCACTGGAAAATGCCTCCTTTTTATGCTCCAAACGCCTCCTTTAGGGCACGATGTCTGAATGTTAGGTCCCAAAGATTTGGTTAAGAGCCCAAAGCTTGGAGTCTAGGGTTGAAAGCCTGCTTTTTACTCTACAAACCCTCCTGTTTAGGGTACAAACCCTCCTTTTTGGTGCACAAGCCCTCGCTGTTAGGGTGCAAACACTCACGTTAAGATTCCCAAGCTTCGAGTCCAGGGTTGAAATCCACATCTTTATGCTCCAAACGACCGTCTTTAGGCTTCAAATCCGACTTTTAATTCTGAAATCCCACTTTTTTACGCTCCAAACGCTACATTAAGGGCACAAAGTCTCCATTTTAGGTCACAACGCTTCCTTTTTAGAGTCCGGAACGTTGGTTCCAGGGTTGAAAGCCTCCCTGTTCTGCTTCAAAGCGTCATTTAGAAGGTACAAGCCCTCATTTTTAGGGCGCAACGCCTCATTTTTTGGCCGCGAATCCTCCTTTTTAGGGGTCAATACGTCCTTTTTGCTGTAAAATCCCTCACTTTTATGTTCCGGACATCTCATTTAGGGCACAAAGCCTTGTTTTGTGGTCCCAAAGCTTCCTCTTCAGAGTCCAAAGCTTTGATTCTGTGGTTGAATTCCTCGTTTTATAATCCAAACCCTCACGTTTATTGCACAAACCCTCATTTTTAGGGCCCAAACGCTCATTTTTATGCTGCAAATCATTTCACTGGAAAATGCCTCCTTTTTATGCTCCAAACGCCTCCTTTAGGGCATGATGTCTGAATGTTAGGTCCCAAAGATTTGGTTAAGAGCCCAAAGCTTGGAGTCTAGGGTTGAAAGCCTGCTTTTTACTCTACAAACCCTCCTGTTTAGGGTACAAACCCTCCTTTTTGGTGCACAAGCCCTCGCTGTTAGGGTGCAAACACTCACGTTAAGATTCCCAAGCTTCGAGTCCAGGGTTGAAATCCACATCTTTATGCTCCAAACGACCGTCTTTAGGCTTCAAATCCGACTTTTAATTCTGAAATCCCACTTTTTTACGCTCCAAACGCTACATTAAGGGCACAAAGTCTCCATTTTAGGTCACAACGCTTCCTTTTTAGAGTCCGGAACGTTGGTTCCAGGGTTGAAAGCCTCCCTGTTCTGCTTCAAAGCGTCATTTAGAAGGTACAAGCCCTCATTTTTAGGGCGCAACGCCTCATTTTTTGGCCGCGAATCCTCCTTTTTAGGGGTCAATACGTCCTTTTTGCTGTAAAATCCCTCACTTTTATGTTCCGGACATCTCTTTTAGGGCACAAAGCCTTGTTTTGTGGTCCCAAAGCTTCCTCTTCAGAGTCCAAAGCTTTGGTTCTGTGGTTGAATTCCTCGTTTTATAATCCAAACCCTCACGTTTATTGTACAAACCCTCATTTTTAGGGCCCAAACGCTCATTTTTATGCTGCAAATCATTTCACTGGAAAATGCCTCCTTTTTATGCTCCAAACGCCTCCTTTAGGGCACGATGTCTGAATGTTAGGTCCCAAAGATTTGGTTAAGAGCCCAAAGCTTGGAGTCTAGGGTTCAAAGCCTGCTTTTTACTCTACAAACCCTCCTGTTTAGGGTACAAACCCTCCTTTTTGGTGCACAAGCCCTCGCTGTTAGGGTGCAAACACTCACGTTAAGATTCCCAAGCTTCGAGTCCAGGGTTGAAATCCACATCTTTATGCTCCAAACGACCGTCTTTAGGCTTCAAATCCGACTTTTAATTCTGAAATCCCACTTTTTTACGCTCCAAACGCTACATTAAGGGCACAAAGTCTCCATTTTAGGTCACAACGCTTCCTTTTTAGAGTCCGGAACGTTGGTTCCAGGGTTGAAAGCCTCCCTGTTCTGCTTCAAAGCGTCATTTAGAAGGTACAAGCCCTCATTTTTAGGGCGCAACACCTCATTTTTTGGCCGCGAATCCTCCTTTTTAGGGGTCAATACGTCCTTTTTGCTGTAAAATCCCTCACTTTTATGTTCCGGACATCTCATTTAGGGCACAAAGCCTTGTTTTGTGGTCCCAAAGCTTCCTCTTCAGAGTCCAAAGCTTTGATTCTGTGGTTGAATTCCTCGTTTTATAATCCAAACCCTCACGTTTATTGCACAAACCCTCATTTTTAGGGCCCAAACTCTCATTTTTATGCTGCAAATCATTTCACTGTAAAATCCCTCCTTTTTATGCTCCAAACGCCTCCTTTAGGGCATGATGTCTGAATGTTAGGTCCCAAAGATTTGGTTAAGAGCCCAAAGCTTGGAGTCTAGGGTTGAAAGCCTGCTTTTTACTCTACAAACCCTCCTGTTTAGGGTACAAACCCTCCTTTTTGGTGCACAAGCCCTCGCTGTTAGGGTGCAAACACTCACGTTAAGATTCCCAAGCTTCGAGTCCAGGGTTGAAATCCACATCTTTATGCTCCAAACGACCGTCTTTAGGCTTCAAATCCGACTTTTAATTCTGAAATCCCACTTTTTTACGCTCCAAACGCTACATTAAGGGCACAAAGTCTCCATTTTAGGTCACAACGCTTCCTTTTTAGAGTCCGGAACGTTGGTTCCAGGGTTGAAAGCCTCCCTGTTCTGCTTCAAAGCGTCATTTAGAAGGTACAAGCCCTCATTTTTACGGCGCAACGCCTCATTTTTTGGCCGCGAATCCTCCTTTTTAGGGGTCAATACGTCCTTTTTGCTGTAAAATCCCTCACTTTTATGTTCCGGACATCTCATTTAGGGCACAAAGCCTTGTTTTGTGGTCCCAAAGCTTCCTCTTCAGAGTCCAAAGCTTTGATTCTGTGGTTGAATTCCTCGTTTTATAATCCAAACCCTCACGTTTATTGCACAAACCCTCATTTTTAGGGCCCAAACGCTCATTTTTATGCTGCAAATCATTTCACTGGAAAATGCCTCCTTTTTATGCTCCAAACGCCTCCTTTAGGGCACGATGTCCGAATGTTAGGTCCCAAAGATTTGGTTAAGAGCCCAAAGCTTGGAGTCTAGGGTTCAAAGCCTGCTTTTTACTCTACAAACCCTCCTGTTTAGGGTACAAACCCTCCTTTTTGGTGCACAAGCCCTCGCTGTTAGGGTGCAAACACTCACGTTAAGATTCCCAAGCTTCGAGTCCAGGGTTGAAATCCACATCTTTATGCTCCAAACGACCGTCTTTAGGCTTCAAATCCGACTTTTAATTCTGAAATCCCACTTTTTTACGCTGCAAACGCTACATTAAGGGCACAAAGTCTCCATTTTAGGTCACAACGCTTCCTTTTTAGAGTCCGGAACGTTGGTTCCAGGGTTGAAAGCCTCCCTGTTCTGCTTCAAAGCGTCATTTAGAAGGTACAAGCCCTCATTTTTAGGGCGCAACGCCTCATTTTTTGGCCGCGAATCCTCCTTTTTAGGGGTCAATACGTCCTTTTTGCTGTAAAATCCCTCACTTTTATGTTCCGGACATCTCTTTTAGGGCACAAAGCCTTGTTTTGTGGTCCCAAAGCTTCCTCTTCAGAGTCCAAAGCTTTGATTCTGTGGTTGAATTCCTCGTTTTATAATCCAAACCCTCACGTTTATTGCACAAACCCTCATTTTTAGGGCCCAAACTCTCATTTTTATGCTGCAAATCATTTCACTGGAAAATGCCTCCTTTTTATGCTCCAAACGCCTCCTTTAGGGCATGATGTCTGAATGTTAGGTCCCAAAGATTTGGTTAAGAGCCCAAAGCTTGGAGTCTAGGGTTCAAAGCCTGCTTTTTACTCTACAAACCCTCCTGTTTAGGGTACAAACCCTCCTTTTTGGTGCACAAGCCCTCGCTGTTAGGGTGCAAACACTCACGTTAAGATTCCCAAGCTTCGAGTCCAGGGTTGAAATCCACATCTTTATGCTCCAAACGACCGTCTTTAGGCTTCAAATCCGACTTTTAATTCTGAAATCCCACTTTTTTACGCTCCAAACGCTACATTAAGGGCACAAAGTCTCCATTTTAGGTCACAACGCTTCCTTTTTAGAGTCCGGAACGTTGGTTCCAGGGTTGAAAGCCTCCCTGTTCTGCTTCAAAGCGTCATTTAGAAGGTACAAGCCCTCATTTTTACGGCGCAACGCCTCATTTTTTGGCCGCGAATCCTCCTTTTTAGGGGTCAATACGTCCTTTTTGCTGTAAAATCCCTCACTTCTATGTTCCGGACATCTCATTTAGGGCACAAAGCCTTGTTTTGTGGTCCCAAAGCTTCCTCTTCAGAGTCCAAAGCTTTGATTCTGTGGTTGAATTCCTCGTTTTATAATCCAAACCCTCACGTTTATTGCACAAACCCTCATTTTTAGGGCCCAAACGCTCATTTTTATGCTGCAAATCATTTCACTGGAAAATGCCTCCTTTTTATGCTCCAAACGCCTCCTTTAGGGCACGATGTCTGAATGTTAGGTCCCAAAGATTTGGTTAAGAGCCCAAAGCTTGGAGTCTAGGGTTCAAAGCCTGCTTTTTACTCTACAAACCCTCCTGTTTAGGGTACAAACCCTCCTTTTTGGTGCACAAGCCCTCGCTGTTAGGGTGCAAACACTCACGTTAAGATTCCCAAGCTTCGAGTCCAGGGTTGAAATCCACATCTTTATGCTCCAAACGACCGTCTTTAGGCTTCAAATCCGACTTTTAATTCTGAAATCCCACTTTTTTACGCTCCAAGCGCTACATTAAGGGCACAAAGTCTCCATTTTAGGTCACAACGCTTCCTTTTTAGAGTCCGGAACGTTGGTTCCAGGGTTGAAAGCCTCCCTGTTCTGCTTCAAAGCGTCATTTAGAAGGTACAAGCCCTCATTTTTAGGGCGCAACGCCTCATTTTTTGGCCGCGAATCCTCCTTTTTAGGGGTCAATACGTCCTTTTTGCTGTAAAATCCCTCACTTTTATGTTCCGGACATCTCATTTAGGGCACAAAGCCTTGTTTTGTGGTCCCAAAGCTTCCTCTTCAGAGTCCAAAGCTTTGATTCTGTGGTTGAATTCCTCGTTTTATAATCCAAACCCTCACGTTTATTGCACAAACCCTCATTTTTAGGGCCCAAACTCTCATTTTTATGATGCAAATCATTTCACTGGAAAATGCCTCCTTTTTATGCTCCAAACGCCTCCTTTAGGGCATGATGTCTGAATGTTAGGTCCCAAAGATTTGGTTAAGAGCCCAAAGCTTGGAGTCTAGGGTTGAAAGCCTGCTTTTTACTCTACAAACCCTCCTGTTTAGGGTACAAACCCTCCTTTTTGGTGCACAAGCCCTCGCTGTTAGGGTGCAAACACTCACGTTAAGATTCCCAAGCTTCGAGTCCAGGGTTGAAATCCACATCTTTATGCTCCAAGCGACCGTCTTTAGGCTTCAAATCCGACTTTTAATTCTGAAATCCCACTTTTTTACGCTCCAAACGCTACATTAAGGGCACAAAGTCTCCATTTTAGGTCACAACGCTTCCTTTTTAGAGTCCGGAACGTTGGTTCCAGGGTTGAAAGCCTCCCTGTTCTGCTTCAAAGCGTCATTTAGAAGGTACAAGCCCTCATTTTTAGGGCGCAACGCCTCATTTTTTGGCCGCGAATCCTCCTTTTTAGGGGTCAATACGTCCTTTTTGCTGTAAAATCCCTCACTTCTATGTTCCGGACATCTCATTTAGGGCACAAAGCCTTGTTTTGTGGTCCCAAAGCTTCCTCTTCAGAGTCCAAAGCTTTGATTCTGTGGTTGAATTCCTCGTTTTATAATCCAAACCCTCACGTTTATTGCACAAACCCTCATTTTTAGGGCCCAAACGCTCATTTTTATGCTGCAAATCATTTCACTGGAAAATGCCTCCTTTTTATGCTCCAAACGCCTCCTTTAGGGCACGATGTCTGAATGTTAGGTCCCAAAGATTTGGTTAAGAGCCCAAAGCTTGGAGTCTAGGGTTCAAAGCCTGCTTTTTACTCTACAAACCCTCCTGTTTAGGGTACAAACCCTCCTTTTTGGTGCACAAGCCCTCGCTGTTAGGGTGCAAACACTCACGTTAAGATTCCCAAGCTTCGAGTCCAGGGTTGAAATCCACATCTTTATGCTCCAAGCGACCGTCTTTAGGCTTCAAATCCGACTTTTAATTCTGAAATCCCACTTTTTTACGCTCCAAACGCTACATTAAGGGCACAAAGTCTCCATTTTAGGTCACAACGCTTCCTTTTTAGAGTCCGGAACGTTGGTTCCAGGGTTGAAAGCCTCCCTGTTCTGCTTCAAAGCGTCATTTAGAAGGTACAAGCCCTCATTTTTAGGGCGCAACGCCTCATTTTTTGGCCGCGAATCCTCCTTTTTAGGGGTCAATACGTCCTTTTTGCTGTAAAATCCCTCACTTTTATGTTCCGGACATCTCATTTAGGGCACAAAGCCTTGTTTTGTGGTCCCAAAGCTTCCTCTTCAGAGTCCAAAGCTTTGATTCTGTGGTTGAATTCCTCGTTTTATAATCCAAACCCTCACGTTTATTGCACAAACCCTCATTTTTAGGGCCCAAACTCTCATTTTTATGCTGCAAATCATTTCACTGGAAAATGCCTCCTTTTTATGCTCCAAACGCCTCCTTTAGGGCATGATGTCTGAATGTTAGGTCCCAAAGATTTGGTTAAGAGCCCAAAGCTTGGAGTCTAGGGTTGAAAGCCTGCTTTTTACTCTACAAACCCTCCTGTTTAGGGTACAAACCCTCCTTTTTGGTGCACAAGCCCTCGCTGTTAGGGTGCAAACACTCACGTTAAGATTCCCAAGCTTCGAGTCCAGGGTTGAAATCCACATCTTTATGCTCCAAACGACCGTCTTTAGGCTTCAAATCCGACTTTTAATTCTGAAATCCCACTTTTTTACGCTCCAAACGCTACATTAAGGGCACAAAGTCTCCATTTTAGGTCACAACGCTTCCTTTTTAGAGTCCGGAACGTTGGTTCCAGGGTTGAAAGCCTCCCTGTTCTGCTTCAAAGCGTCATTTAGAAGGTACAAGCCCTCATTTTTAGGGCGCAACGCCTCATTTTTTGGCCGCGAATCCTCCTTTTTAGGGGTCAATACGTCCTTTTTGCTGTAAAATCCCTCACTTCTATGTTCCGGACATCTCATTTAGGGCACAAAGCCTTGTTTTGTGGTCCCAAAGCTTCCTCTTCAGAGTCCAAAGCTTTGATTCTGTGGTTGAATTCCTCGTTTTATAATCCAAACCCTCACGTTTATTGCACAAACCCTCATTTTTAGGGCCCAAACTCTCATGTTTATGCTGCAAATCATTTCACTGTAAAATCCCTCCTTTTTATGCTCCAAACGCCTCCTTTAGGGCATGATGTCTGAATGTTAGGTCCCAAAGATTTGGTTAAGAGCCCAAAGCTTGGAGTCTAGGGTTGAAAGCCTGCTTTTTACTCTACAAACCCTCCTGTTTAGGGTACAAACCCTCCTTTTTGGTGCACAAGCCCTCGCTGTTAGGGTGCAAACACTCACGTTAAGATTCCCAAGCTTCGAGTCCAGGGTTGAAATCCACATCTTTATGCTCCAAATGACCGTCTTTAGGCTTCAAATCCGACTTTTAATTCTGAAATCCCACTTTTTTACGCTCCAAACGCTACATTAAGGGCACAAAGTCTCCATTTTAGGTCACAACGCTTCCTTTTTAGAGTCCGGAACGTTGGTTCCAGGGTTGAAAGCCTCCCTGTTCTGCTTCAAAGCGTCATTTAGAAGGTACAAGCCCTCATTTTTAGGGCGCAACGCCTCATTTTTTCGCCGCGAATCCTCCTTTTTAGGGGTCAATACGTCCTTTTTGCTGTAAAATCCCTCACTTTTATGTTCCGGACATCTCATTTAGGGCACAAAGCCTTGTTTTGTGGTCCCAAAGCTTCCTCTTCAGAGTCCAAAGCTTTGATTCTGTGGTTGAATTCCTCATTTTATAATCCAAAACCTCACGTTTATTGTGCAAACCCTCATTTTTAGGGCCCAAACGCTCATTTTTATGCTGCAAATCATTTCACTGTAAAATCCCTCCTTTTTATGCTCCAAACGCCTCCTTTAGGGCACGATGTCTGAATGTTAGGTCCCAAAGATTTGGTTAAGAGCCCAAAGCTTGGAGTCTAGGGTTGAAAGCCTGCTTTTTACTCTACAAACCCTCCTGTTTAGGGTACAAACCCTCCTTTTTGGTGCACAAGCCCTCGCTGTTAGGGTGCAAACACTCACGTTAAGATTCCCAAGCTTCGAGTCCAGGGTTGAAATCCACATCTTTATGCTCCAAACGACCGTCTTTAGGCTTCAAATCCGACTTTTAATTCTGAAATCCCACTTTTTTACGCTCCAAACGCTACATTAAGGGCACAAAGTCTCCATTTTAGGTCACAACGCTTCCTTTTTAGAGTCCGGAACGTTGGTTCCAGGGTTGAAAGCCTCCCTGTTCTGCTTCAAAGCGTCATTTAGAAGGTACAAGCCCTCATTTTTAGGGCGCAACGCCTCATTTTTTGGCCGCGAATCCTCCTTTTTAGGGGTCAATACGTCCTTTTTGCTGTAAAATCCCTCACTTCTATGTTCCGGACATCTCTTTTAGGGCACAAAGCCTTGTTTTGTGGTCCCAAAGCTTCCTCTTCAGAGTCCAAAGCTTTGATTCTGTGGTTGAATTCCTCGTTTTATAATCCAAACCCTCACATTTATTGTACAAACCCTCATTTTTAGGGCCCAAACGCTCATTTTTATGCTACAAATCATTTCACTGGAAAATGCCTCCTTTTTATGCTCCAAACGCCTCCTTTAGGGCACGATGTCTGAATGTTAGGTCCCAAAGATGTGGTTAAGAACCCAAAGCTTGCAGTCTAGGGTTGAAAGCCTGCTTTTTACTCTACAAACCCTCCTGTTTAGGGTACAAACCCTCCTTTTTGGTGCACAAGCCCTCACTGTTAGGGTGCAAACACTCACGTTAAGATTCCCAAGCTTCGAGTCCAGGGTTGAAATCCACATCTTTATGCTCCAAACGACCGTCTTTAGGCTTCAAATCCGACTTTTAATTCTGAAATCCCACTTTTTTACGCTCCAAACGCTACATTAAGGGCACAAAGTCTCCATTTTAGGTCACAACGCTTCCTTTTTAGAGTCCGGAACGTTGGTTCCAGGGTTGAAAGCCTCCCTGTTCTGCTTCAAAGCGTCATTTAGAAGGTACAAGCCCTCATTTTTAGGGCGCAACGCCTCATTTTTTGGCCGCGAATCCTCCTTTTTAGGGGTCAATACGTCCTTTTTGCTGTAAAATCCCTCACTTCTATGTTCCGGACATCTCATTTAGGGCACAAAGCCTTGTTTTGTGGTCCCAAAGCTTCCTCTTCAGAGTCCAAAGCTTTGGTTCTGTGGTTGAATTCCTCGTTTTATAATCCAAACCCTCACGTTTATTGCACAAACCCTCATTTTTAGGGCCCAAACGCTCATTTTTATGCTGCAAATCATTTCACTGGAAAATGCCTCCTTTTTATGCTCCAAACGCCTCCTTTAGGGCACGATGTCTGAATGTTAGGTCCCAAAGATTTGGTTAAGAGCCCAAAGCTTGGAGTCTAGGGTTGAAAGCCTGCTTTTTACTCCACAAACCCTCCTGTTTAGGGTACAAACCCTCCTTTTTGGTGCACAAGCCCTCGCTGTTAGGGTGCAAACACTCACGTTAAGATTCCCAAGCTTCGAGTCCAGGGTTGAAATCCACATCTTTATGCTCCAAACGACCGTCTTTAGGCTTCAAATCCGACTTTTAATTCTGAAATCCCACTTTTTTACGCTCCAAACGCTACATTAAGGGCACAAAGTCTCCATTTTAGGTCACAACGCTTCCTTTTTAGAGTCCGGAACGTTGGTTCCAGGGTTGAAAGCCTCCCTGTTCTGCTTCAAAGCGTCATTTAGAAGGTACAAGCCCTCATTTTTAGGGCGCAACGCCTCATTTTTTGGCCGCGAATCCTCCTTTTTAGGGGTCAATACGTCCTTTTTGCTGTAAAATCCCTCACTTTTATGTTCCGGACATCTCATTTAGGGCACAAAGCCTTGTTTTGTGGTCCCAAAGCTTCCTCTTCAGAGTCCAAAGCTTTGGTTCTGTGGTTGAATTCCTCGTTTTATAATCCAAACCCTCACGTTTATTGCACAAACCCTCATTTTTAGGGCCCAAACGCTCATTTTTATGCTGCAAATCATTTCACTGGAAAATGCCTCCTTTTTATGCTCCAAACGCCTCCTTTAGGGCACGATGTCTGAATGTTAGGTCCCAAAGATTTGGTTAAGAGCCCAAAGCTTGGAGTCTAGGGTTGAAAGCCTGCTTTTTACTCTACAAACCCTCCTGTTTAGGGTACAAACCCTCCTTTTTGGTGCACAAGCCCTCGCTGTTAGGGTGCAAACACTCACGTTAAGATTCCCAAGCTTCGAGTCCAGGGTTGAAATCCACATCTTTATGCTCCAAACGACCGTCTTTAGGCTTCAAATCCGACTTTTAATTCTGAAATCCCACTTTTTTACGCTCCAAACGCTACATTAAGGGCACAAAGTCTCCATTTTAGGTCACAACGCTTCCTTTTTAGAGTCCGGAACGTTGGTTCCAGGGTTGAAAGCCTCCCTGTTCTGCTTCAAAGCGTCATTTAGAAGGTACAAGCCCTCATTTTTAGGGCGCAACGCCTCATTTTTTGGCCGCGAATCCTCCTTTTTAGGGGTCAATACGTCCTTTTTGCTGTAAAATCCCTCACTTCTATGTTCCGGACATCTCATTTAGGGCACAAAGCCTTGTTTTGTGGTCCCAAAGCTTCCTCTTCAGAGTCCAAAGCTTTGATTCTGTGGTTGAATTCCTCGTTTTATAATCCAAACCCTCACGTTTATTGCACAAACCCTCATTTTTAGGGCCCAAACTCTCATGTTTATGCTGCAAATCATTTCACTGTAAAATCCCTCCTTTTTATGCTCCAAACGCCTCCTTTAGGGCATGATGTCTGAATGTTAGGTCCCAAAGATTTGGTTAAGAGCCCAAAGCTTGGAGTCTAGGGTTGAAAGCCTGCTTTTTACTCTACAAACCCTCCTGTTTAGGGTACAAACCCTCCTTTTTGGTGCACAAGCCCTCGCTGTTAGGGTGCAAACACTCACGTTAAGATTCCCAAGCTTCGAGTCCAGGGTTGAAATCCACATCTTTATGCTCCAAACGACCGTCTTTAGGCTTCAAATCCGACTTTTAATTCTGAAATCCCACTTTTTTACGCTCCAAACGCTACATTAAGGGCACAAAGTCTCCATTTTAGGTCACAACGCTTCCTTTTTAGAGTCCGGAACGTTGGTTCCAGGGTTGAAAGCCTCCCTGTTCTGCTTCAAAGCGTCATTTAGAAGGTACAAGCCCTCATTTTTAGGGCGCAACGCCTCATTTTTTGCCGCGAATCCTCCTTTTTAGGGGTCAATACGTCCTTTTTGCTGTAAAATCCCTCACTTTTATGTTCCAGACATCTCATTTAGGGCACAAAGCCTTGTTTTGTGGTCCCAAAGCTTCCTCTTCAGAGTCCAAAGCTTTGATTCTGTAGTTGAATTCCTCGTTTTATAATCCAAACCCTCACGTTTATTGCACAAACCCTCATTTTTAGGGCCCAAACGCTCATTTTTATGCTGCAAATCATTTCACTGGAAAATGCCTCCTTTTTATGCTCCAAACGCCTCCTTTAGGGCACGATGTCTGAATGTTAGGTCCCAAAGATTTGGTTAAGAGCCCAAAGCTTGGAGTCTAGGGTTGAAAGCCTGCTTTTTACTCCACAAACCCTCCTGTTTAGGGTACAAACCCTCCTTTTTGGTGCACAAGCCCTCGCTGTTAGGGTGCAAACACTCACGTTAAGATTCCCAAGCTTCGAGTCCAGGGTTGAAATCCACATCTTTATGCTCCAAACGACCGTCTTTAGGCTTCAAATCCGACTTTTAATTCTGAAATCCCACTTTTTTACGCTCCAAACGCTACATTAAGGGCACAAAGTCTCCATTTTAGGTCACAACGCTTCCTTTTTAGAGTCCGGAACGTTGGTTCCAGGGTTGAAAGCCTCCCTGTTCTGCTTCAAAGCGTCATTTAGAAGGTACAAGCCCTCATTTTTAGGGCGCAACGCCTCATTTTTTGGCCGCGAATCCTCCTTTTTAGGGGTCAATACGTCCTTTTTGCTGTAAAATCCCTCACTTTTATGTTCCGGACATCTCATTTAGGGCACAAAGCCTTGTTTTGTGGTCCCAAAGCTTCCTCTTCAGAGTCCAAAGCTTTGATTCTGTGGTTGAATTCCTCGTTTTATAATCCAAACCCTCACGTTTATTGCACAAACCCTCATTTTTAGGGCCCAAACGCTCATTTTTATGCTGCAAATCATTTCACTGGAAAATGCCTCCTTTTTATGCTCCAAACGCCTCCTTTAGGGCACGATGTCTGAATGTTAGGTCCCAAAGATTTGGTTAAGAGCCCAAAGCTTGGAGTCTAGGGTTGAAAGCCTGCTTTTTACTCTACAAACCCTCCTGTTTAGGGTACAAACCCTCCTTTTTGGTGCACAAGCCCTCGCTGTTAGGGTGCAAACACTCACGTTAAGATTCCCAAGCTTCGAGTCCAGGGTTGAAATCCACATCTTTATGCTCCAAACGACCGTCTTTAGGCTTCAAATCCGACTTTTAATTCTGAAATCCCACTTTTTTACGCTCCAAACGCTACATTAAGGGCACAAAGTCTCCATTTTAGGTCACAACGCTTCCTTTTTAGAGTCCGGAACGTTGGTTCCAGGGTTGAAAGCCTCCCTGTTCTGCTTCAAAGCGTCATTTAGAAGGTACAAGCCCTCATTTTTAGGGCGCAACGCCTCATTTTTTGCCGCGAATCCTCCTTTTTAGGGGTCAATACGTCCTTTTTGCTGTAAAATCCCTCACTTTTATGTTCCAGACATCTCATTTAGGGCACAAAGCCTTGTTTTGTGGTCCCAAAGCTTCCTCTTCAGAGTCCAAAGCTTTGATTCTGTAGTTGAATTCCTCGTTTTATAATCCAAACCCTCACGTTTATTGCACAAACCCTCATTTTTAGGGCCCAAACGCTCATTTTTATGCTGCAAATCATTTCACTGGAAAATGCCTCCTTTTTATGCTCCAAACGCCTCCTTTAGGGCACGATGTCTGAATGTTAGGTCCCAAAGATTTGGTTAAGAGCCCAAAGCTTGGAGTCTAGGGTTGAAAGCCTGCTTTTTACTCCACAAACCCTCCTGTTTAGGGTACAAACCCTCCTTTTTGGTGCACAAGCCCTCGCTGTTAGGGTGCAAACACTCACGTTAAGATTCCCAAGCTTCGAGTCCAGGGTTGAAATCCACATCTTTATGCTCCAAACGACCGTCTTTAGGCTTCAAATCCGACTTTTAATTCTGAAATCCCACTTTTTTACGCTCCAAACGCTACATTAAGGGCACAAAGTCTCCATTTTAGGTCACAACGCTTCCTTTTTAGAGTCCGGAACGTTGGTTCCAGGGTTGAAAGCCTCCCTGTTCTGCTTCAAAGCGTCATTTAGAAGGTACAAGCCCTCATTTTTAGGGCGCAACGCCTCATTTTTTGGCCACGAATCCTCCTTTTTAGGGGTCAATACGTCCTTTTTGCTGTAAAATCCCTCACTTTTATGTTCCGGACATCTCATTTAGGGCACAAAGCCTTGTTTTGTGGTCCCAAAGCTTCCTCTTCAGAGTCCAAAGCTTTGGTTCTGTGGTTGAATTCCTCGTTTTATAATCCAAACCCTCACGTTTATTGCACAAACCCTCATTTTTAGGGCCCAAACGCTCATTTTTATGCTGCAAATCATTTCACTGGAAAATGCCTCCTTTTTATGCTCCAAACGCCTCCTTTAGGGCACGATGTCTGAATGTTAGGTCCCAAAGATTTGGTTAAGAGCCCAAAGCTTGGAGTCTAGGGTTGAAAGCCTGCTTTTTACTCCACAAACCCTCCTGTTTAGGGTACAAACCCTCCTTTTTGGTGCACAAGCCCTCGCTGTTAGGGTGCAAACACTCACGTTAAGATTCCCAAGCTTCGAGTCCAGGGTTGAAATCCACATCTTTATGCTCCAAACGACCGTCTTTAGGCTTCAAATCCGACTTTTAATTCTGAAATCCCACTTTTTTACGCTCCAAACGCTACATTAAGGGCACAAAGTCTCCATTTTAGGTCACAACGCTTCCTTTTTAGAGTCCGGAACGTTGGTTCCAGGGTTGAAAGCCTCCCTGTTCTGCTTCAAAGCGTCATTTAGAAGGTACAAGCCCTCATTTTTAGGGCGCAACGCCTCATTTTTTGGCCACGAATCCTCCTTTTTAGGGGTCAATACGTCCTTTTTGCTGTAAAATCCCTCACTTTTATGTTCCGGACATCTCATTTAGGGCACAAAGCCTTGTTTTGTGGTCCCAAAGCTTCCTCTTCAGAGTCCAAAGCTTTGGTTCTGTGGTTGAATTCCTCGTTTTATAATCCAAACCCTCACGTTTATTGCACAAACCCTCATTTTTAGGGCCCAAACGCTCATTTTTATGCTGCAAATCATTTCACTGGAAAATGCCTCCTTTTTATGCTCCAAACGCCTCCTTTAGGGCACGATGTCTGAATGTTAGGTCCCAAAGATTTGGTTAAGAGCCCAAAGCTTGGAGTCTAGGGTTGAAAGCCTGCTTTTTACTCCACAAACCCTCCTGTTTAGGGTACAAACCCTCCTTTTTGGTGCACAAGCCCTCGCTGTTAGGGTGCAAACACTCACGTTAAGATTCCCAAGCTTCGAGTCCAGGGTTGAAATCCACATCTTTATGCTCCAAACGACCGTCTTTAGGCTTCAAATCCGACTTTTAATTCTGAAATCCCACTTTTTTACGCTCCAAACGCTACATTAAGGGCACAAAGTCTCCATTTTAGGTCACAACGCTTCCTTTTTAGAGTCCGGAACGTTGGTTCCAGGGTTGAAAGCCTCCCTGTTCTGCTTCAAAGCGTCATTTAGAAGGTACAAGCCCTCATTTTTAGGGCGCAACGCCTCATTTTTTGGCCGCGAATCCTCCTTTTTAGGGGTCAATACGTCCTTTTTGCTGTAAAATCCCTCACTTCTATGTTCCGGACATCTCTTTTAGGGCACAAAGCCTTGTTTTGTGGTCCCAAAGCTTCCTCTTCAGAGTCCAAAGCTTTGATTCTGTGGTTGAATTCCTCGTTTTATAATCCAAACCCTCACGTTTATTGCACAAACCCTCATTTTTAGGGCCCAAACGCTCATTTTTATGCTGCAAATCATTTCACTGGAAAATGCCTCCTTTTTATGCTCCAAACGCCTCCTTTAGGGCACGATGTCTGAATGTTAGGTCCCAAAGATTTGGTTAAGAGCCCAAAGCTTGGAGTCTAGGGTTGAAAGCCTGCTTTTTACTCTACAAACCCTCCTGTTTAGGGTACAAACCCTCCTTTTTGGTGCACAAGCCCTCGCTGTTAGGGTGCAAACACTCACGTTAAGATTCCCAAGCTTCGAGTCCAGGGTTGAAATCCACATCTTTATGCTCCAAACGACCGTCTTTAGGCTTCAAATCCGACTTTTAATTCTGAAATCCCACTTTTTTACGCTCCAAACGCTACATTAAGGGCACAAAGTCTCCATTTTAGGTCACAACGCTTCCTTTTTAGAGTCCGGAACGTTGGTTCCAGGGTTGAAAGCCTCCCTGTTCTGCTTCAAAGCGTCATTTAGAAGGTACAAGCCCTCATTTTTAGGGCGCAACGCCTCATTTTTTGGCCGCGAATCCTCCTTTTTAGGGGTCAATACGTCCTTTTTGCTGTAAAATCCCTCACTTCTATGTTCCGGACATCTCATTTAGGGCACAAAGCCTTGTTTTGTGGTCCCAAAGCTTCCTCTTCAGAGTCCAAAGCTTTGGTTCTGTGGTTGAATTCCTCGTTTTATAATCCAAACCCTCACGTTTATTGCACAAACCCTCATTTTTAGGGCCCAAACGCTCATTTTTATGCTGCAAATCATTTCACTGGAAAATGCCTCCTTTTTATGCTCCAAACGCCTCCTTTAGGGCACGATGTCTGAATGTTAGGTCCCAAAGATTTGGTTAAGAGCCCAAAGCTTGGAGTCTAGGGTTGAAAGCCTGCTTTTTACTCTACAAACCCTCCTGTTTAGGGTACAAACCCTCCTTTTTGGTGCACAAGCCCTCGCTGTTAGGGTGCAAACACTCACGTTAAGATTCCCAAGCTTCGAGTCCAGGGTTGAAATCCACATCTTTATGCTCCAAACGACCGTCTTTAGGCTTCAAATCCGACTTTTAATTCTGAAATCCCACTTTTTTACGCTCCAAACGCTACATTAAGGGCACAAAGTCTCCATTTTAGGTCACAACGCTTCCTTTTTAGAGTCCAGAACGTTGGTTCCAGGGTTGAAAGCCTCCCTGTTCTGCTTCAAAGCGTCATTTAGAAGGTACAAGCCCTCATTTTTAGGGCGCAACGCCTCATTTTTTGGCCGCGAATCCTCCTTTTTAGGGGTCAATACGTCCTTTTTGCTGTAAAATCCCTCACTTTTATGTTCCGGACATCTCATTTAGGGCACAAAGCCTTGTTTTGTGGTCCCAAAGCTTCCTCTTCAGAGTCCAAAGCTTTGATTCTGTGCTTGAATTCCTCATTTTATAATCCAAACCCTCACGTTTATTGTACAAACCCTCATTTTTAGGGCCCAAACGCTCATTTTTATGCTGCAAATCATTTCACTGGAAAATGCCTCCTTTTTATGCTCCAAACGCCTCCTTTAGGGCACGATGTCTGAATGTTAGGTCCCAAAGATTTGGTTAAGAGCCCAAAGCTTGGAGTCTAGGGTTCAAAGCCTGCTTTTTACTCTACAAACCCTCCTGTTTAGGGTACAAACCCTCCTTTTTGGTGCACAAGCCCTCGCTGTTAGGGTGCAAACACTCACGTTAAGATTCCCAAGCTTCGAGTCCAGGGTTGAAATCCACATCTTTATGCTCCAAACGACCGTCTTTAGGCTTCAAATCCGACTTTTAATTCTGAAATCCCACTTTTTTACGCTCCAAACGCTACATTAAGGGCACAAAGTCTCCATTTTAGGTCACAACGCTTCCTTTTTAGAGTCCGGAACGTTGGTTCCAGGGTTGAAAGCCTCCCTGTTCTGCTTCAAAGCGTCATTTAGAAGGTACAAGCCCTCATTTTTAGGGCGCAACGCCTCATTTTTTGGCCGCGAATCCTCCTTTTTAGGGGTCAATACGTCCTTTTTGCTGTAAAATCCCTCACTTTTATGTTCCGGACATCTCATTTAGGGCACAAAGCCTTGTTTTGTGGTCCCAAAGCTTCCTCTTCAGAGTCCAAAGCTTTGGTTCTGTGGTTGAATTCCTCGTTTTATAATCCAAACCCTCACGTTTATTGCACAAACCCTCATTTTTAGGGCCCAAACGCTCATTTTTATGCTGCAAATCATTTCACTGGAAAATGCCTCCTTTTTATGCTCCAAACGCCTCCTTTAGGGCACGATGTCTGAATGTTAGGTCCCAAAGATTTGGTTAAGAGCCCAAAGCTTGGAGTCTAGGGTTGAAAGCCTGCTTTTTACTCTACAAACCCTCCTGTTTAGGGTACAAACCCCCCTTTTTGGTGCACAAGCCCTCGCTGTTAGGGTGCAAACACTCACGTTAAGATTCCCAAGCTTCGAGTCCAGGGTTGAAATCCACATCTTTATGCTCCAAACGACCGTCTTTAGGCTTCAAATCCGACTTTTAATTCTGAAATCCCACTTTTTTACGCTCCAAACGATACATTAGGGGCACAAAGTCTCCATTTTAGGTCACAACGCTTCCTTTTTAGAGTCCGGAACGTTGGTTCCAGGGTTGAAAGCCTCCCTGTTCTGCTTCAAAGCGTCATTTAGAAGGTACAAGCCCTCATTTTTAGGGCGCAACGCCTCATTTTTTGGCCGCGAATCCTCCTTTTTAGGGGTCAATACGTCCTTTTTGCTGTAAAATCCCTCACTTTTATGTTCCGGACATCTCATTTAGGGCACAAAGCCTTGTTTTGTGGTCCCAAAGCTTCCTCTTCAGAGTCCAAAGCTTTGGTTCTGTGGTTGAATTCCTCGTTTTATAATCCAAACCCTCACGTTTATTGCACAAACCCTCATTTTTAGGGCCCAAACGCTCATTTTTATGCTGCAAATCATTTCACTGGAAAATGCCTCCTTTTTATGCTCCAAACGCCTCCTTTAGGGCACGATGTCTGAATGTTAGGTCCCAAAGATTTGGTTAAGAGCCCAAAGCTTGGAGTCTAGGGTTGAAAGCCTGCTTTTTACTCTACAAACCCTCCTGTTTAGGGTACAAACCCTCCTTTTTGGTGCACAAGCCCTCGCTGTTAGGGTGCAAACACTCACGTTAAGATTCCCAAGCTTCGAGTCCAGGGTTGAAATCCACATCTTTATGCTCCAAACGACCGTCTTTAGGCTTCAAATCCGACTTTTAATTCTGAAATCCCACTTTTTTACGCTCCAAACGCTACATTAAGGGCACAAAGTCTCCATTTTAGGTCACAACGCTTCCTTTTTAGAGTCCGGAACGTTGGTTCCAGGGTTGAAAGCCTCCCTGTTCTGCTTCAAAGCGTCATTTAGAAGGTACAAGCCCTCATTTTTAGGGCGCAACGCCTCATTTTTTGGCCGCGAATCCTCCTTTTTAGGGGTCAATACGTCCTTTTTGCTGTAAAATCCCTCACTTTTATGTTCCGGACATCTCATTTAGGGCACAAAGCCTTGTTTTGTGGTCCCAAAGCTTCCTCTTCAGAGTCCAAAGCTTTGATTCTGTGGTTGAATTCCTCGTTTTATAATCCAAACCCTCACGTTTATTGCACAAACCCTCATTTTTAGGGCCCAAACGCTCATTTTTATGCTGCAAATCATTTCACTGGAAAATGCCTCCTTTTTATGCTCCAAACGCCTCCTTTAGGGCACGATGTCTGAATGTTAGGTCCCAAAGATTTGGTTAAGAGCCCAAAGCTTGGAGTCTAGGGTTGAAAGCCTGCTTTTTACTCTACAAACCCTCCTGTTTAGGGTACAAACCCTCCTTTTTGGTGCACAAGCCCTCGCTGTTAGGGTGCAAACACTCACGTTAAGATTCCCAAGCTTCGAGTCCAGGGTTGAAATCCACATCTTTATGCTCCAAACGACCGTCTTTAGGCTTCAAATCCGACTTTTAATTCTGAAATCCCACTTTTTTACGCTCCAAACGCTACATTAAGGGCACAAAGTCTCCATTTTAGGTCACAACGCTTCCTTTTTAGAGTCCGGAACGTTGGTTCCAGGGTTGAAAGCCTCCCTGTTCTGCTTCAAAGCGTCATTTAGAAGGTACAAGCCCTCATTTTTAGGGCGCAACGCCTCATTTTTTGGCCGCGAATCCTCCTTTTTAGGGGTCAATACGTCCTTTTTGCTGTAAAATCCCTCACTTCTATGTTCCGGACATCTCATTTAGGGCACAAAGCCTTGTTTTGTGGTCCCAAAGCTTCCTCTTCAGAGTCCAAAGCTTTGATTCTGTGGTTGAATTCCTCGTTTTATAATCCAAACCCTCACGTTTATTGCACAAACCCTCATTTTTAGGGCCCAAACGCTCATTTTTATGCTGCAAATCATTTCACTGGAAAATGCCTCCTTTTTATGCTCCAAACGCCTCCTTTAGGGCACGATGTCTGAATGTTAGGTCCCAAAGATTTGGTTAAGAGCCCAAAGCTTGGAGTCTAGGGTTGAAAGCCTGCTTTTTACTCTACAAACCCTCCTGTTTAGGGTACAAACCCTCCTTTTTGGTGCACAAGCCCTCGCTGTTAGGGTGCAAACACTCACGTTAAGATTCCCAAGCTTCGAGTCCAGGGTTGAAATCCACATCTTTATGCTCCAAACGACCGTCTTTAGGCTTCAAATCCGACTTTTAATTCTGAAATCCCACTTTTTTACGCTCCAAACGCTACATTAAGGGCACAAAGTCTCCATTTTAGGTCACAACGCTTCCTTTTTAGAGTCCGGAACGTTGGTTCCAGGGTTGAAAGCCTCCCTGTTCTGCTTCAAAGCGTCATTTAGAAGGTACAAGCCCTCATTTTTAGGGCGCAACGCCTCATTTTTTGGCCACGAATCCTCCTTTTTAGGGGTCAATACGTCCTTTTTGCTGTAAAATCCCTCACTTTTATGTTCCGGACATCTCATTTAGGGCACAAAGCCTTGTTTTGTGGTCCCAAAGCTTCCTCTTCAGAGTCCAAAGCTTTGATTCTGTGGTTGAATTCCTCGTTTTATAATCCAAACCCTCACATTTATTGTACAAACCCTCATTTTTAGGGCCCAAACGCTCATTTTTATGCTGCAAATCATTTCACTGGAAAATGCCTCCTTTTTATGCTCCAAACGCCTCCTTTAGGGCACGATGTCTGAATGTTAGGTCCCAAAGATGTGGTTAAGAACCCAAAGCTTGGAGTCTAGGGTTGAAAGCCTGCTTTTTACTCTACAAACCCTCCTGTTTAGGGTACAAACCCTCCTTTTTGGTGCACAAGCCCTCACTG
This sequence comes from Strix aluco, assembly GCF_031877795.1. NCBI lineage: Eukaryota > Metazoa > Chordata > Aves > Strigiformes > Strigidae > Strix > Strix aluco. The sequence continues at coordinate 8,952,830 of NC_133970.1, forward strand.
TTAGGGTGCAAACACTCACGTTAAGATTCCCAAGCTTCGAGTCCAGGGTTGAAATCCACATCTTTATGCTCCAAACGACCGTCTTTAGGCTTCAAATCCGACTTTTAATTCTGAAATCCCACTTTTTTACGCTCCAAACGCTACATTAAGGGCACAAAGTCTCCATTTTAGGTCACAACGCTTCCTTTTTAGAGTCCGGAACGTTGGTTCCAGGGTTGAAAGCCTCCCTGTTCTGCTTCAAAGCGTCATTTAGAAGGTACAAGCCCTCATTTTTAGGGCGCAACGCCTCATTTTTTGGCCGCGAATCCTCCTTTTTAGGGGTCAATACGTCCTTTTTGCTGTAAAATCCCTCACTTTTATGTTCCGGACATCTCATTTAGGGCACAAAGCCTTGTTTTGTGGTCCCAAAGCTTCCTCTTCAGAGTCCAAAGCTTTGATTCTGTGGTTGAATTCCTCGTTTTATAATCCAAACCCTCACGTTTATTGCACAAACCCTCATTTTTAGGGCCCAAACGCTCATTTTTATGCTGCAAATCATTTCACTGGAAAATGCCTCCTTTTTATGCTCCAAACGCCTCCTTTAGGGCACGATGTCTGAATGTTAGGTCCCAAAGATTTGGTTAAGAGCCCAAAGCTTGGAGTCTAGGGTTGAAAGCCTGCTTTTTACTCTACAAACCCTCCTGTTTAGGGTACAAACCCTCCTTTTTGGTGCACAAGCCCTCGCTGTTAGGGTGCAAACACTCACGTTAAGATTCCCAAGCTTCGAGTCCAGGGTTGAAATCCACATCTTTATGCTCCAAACGACCGTCTTTAGGCTTCAAATCCGACTTTTAATTCTGAAATCCCACTTTTTTACGCTCCAAACGCTACATTAAGGGCACAAAGTCTCCATTTTAGGTCACAACGCTTCCTTTTTAGAGTCCGGAACGTTGGTTCCAGGGTTGAAAGCCTCCCTGTTCTGCTTCAAAGCGTCATTTAGAAGGTACAAGCCCTCATTTTTTGGCCGCAACGCCTCATTTTTTGGCCGCGAATCCTCCTTTTTAGGGGTCAATACGTCCTTTTTGCTGTAAAATCCCTCACTTCTATGTTCCGGACATCTCTTTTAGGGCACAAAGCCTTGTTTTGTGGTCCCAAAGCTTCCTCTTCAGAGTCCAAAGCTTTGATTCTGTGGTTGAATTCCTCGTTTTATAATCCAAACCCTCACGTTTATTGCACAAACCCTCATTTTTAGGGCCCAAACGCTCATTTTTATGCTGCAAATCATTTCACTGGAAAATGCCTCCTTTTTATGCTCCAAACGCCTCCTTTAGGGCACGATGTCTGAATGTTAGGTCCCAAAGATTTGGTTAAGAGCCCAAAGCTTGGAGTCTAGGGTTGAAAGCCTGCTTTTTACTCTACAAACCCTCCTGTTTAGGGTACAAACCCTCCTTTTTGGTGCACAAGCCCTCGCTGTTAGGGTGCAAACACTCACGTTAAGATTCCCAAGCTTCGAGTCCAGGGTTGAAATCCACATCTTTATGCTCCAAACGACCGTCTTTAGGCTTCAAATCCGACTTTTAATTCTGAAATCCCACTTTTTTACGCTCCAAACGCTACATTAAGGGCACAAAGTCTCCATTTTAGGTCACAACGCTTCCTTTTTAGAGTCCGGAACGTTGGTTCCAGGGTTGAAAGCCTCCCTGTTCTGCTTCAAAGCGTCATTTAGAAGGTACAAGCCCTCATTTTTAGGGCGCAACGCCTCATTTTTTGGCCGCGAATCCTCCTTTTTAGGGGTCAATACGTCCTTTTTGCTGTAAAATCCCTCACTTCTATGTTCCGGACATCTCATTTAGGGCACAAAGCCTTGTTTTGTGGTCCCAAAGCTTCCTCTTCAGAGTCCAAAGCTTTGGTTCTGTGGTTGAATTCCTCGTTTTATAATCCAAACCCTCACGTTTATTGTACAAACCCTCATTTTTAGGGCCCAAACGCTCATTTTTATGCTGCAAATCATTTCACTGGAAAATGCCTCCTTTTTATGCTCCAAACGCCTCCTTTAGGGCACGATGTCTGAATGTTAGGTCCCAAAGATTTGGTTAAGAGCCCAAAGCTTGGAGTCTAAGGTTCAAAGCCTGCTTTTTACTCTACAAACCCTCCTGTTTAGGGTACAAACCCTCCTTTTTGGTGCACAAGCCCTCGCTGTTAGGGTGCAAACAGTCACGTTAAGATTCCCAAGCTTCGAGTCCAGGGTTGAAATCCACATCTTTATGCTCCAAACGACCGTCTTTAGGCTTCAAATCCGACTTTTAATTCTGAAATCCCACTTTTTTACGCTCCAAACGCTACATTAAGGGCACAAAGTCTCCATTTTAGGTCACAACGCTTCCTTTTTAGAGTCCGGAACGTTGGTTCCAGGGTTGAAAGCCTCCCTGTTCTGCTTCAAAGCGTCATTTAGAAGGTACAAGCCCTCATTTTTAGGGCGCAACGCCTCATTTTTTGGCCGCGAATCCTCCTTTTTAGGGGTCAATACGTCCTTTTTGCTGTAAAATCCCTCACTTTTATGTTCCGGACATCTCATTTAGGGCACAAAGCCTTGTTTTGTGGTCCCAAAGCTTCCTCTTCAGAGTCCAAAGCTTTGGTTCTGTGGTTGAATTCCTCGTTTTATAATCCAAACCCTCACGTTTATTGTACAAACCCTCATTTTTAGGGCCCAAACGCTCATTTTTATGCTGCAAATCATTTCACTGGAAAATGCCTCCTTTTTATGCTCCAAACGCCTCCTTTAGGGCACGATGTCTGAATGTTAGGTCCCAAAGATTTGGTTAAGAGCCCAAAGCTTGGAGTCTAGGGTTGAAAGCCTGCTTTTTACTCTACAAACCCTCCTGTTTAGGGTACAAACCCTCCTTTTTGGTGCACAAGCCCTCGCTGTTAGGGTGCAAACACTCACGTTAAGATTCCCAAGCTTCGAGTCCAGGGTTGAAATCCACATCTTTATGCTCCAAACGACCGTCTTTAGGCTTCAAATCCGACTTTTAATTCTGAAATCCCACTTTTTTACGCTCCAAACGCTACATTAAGGGCACAAAGTCTCCATTTTAGGTCACAACGCTTCCTTTTTAGAGTCCGGAACGTTGGTTCCAGGGTTGAAAGCCTCCCTGTTCTGCTTCAAAGCGTCATTTAGAAGGTACAAGCCCTCATTTTTAGGGCGCAACGCCTCATTTTTTGGCCGCGAATCCTCCTTTTTAGGGGTCAATACGTCCTTTTTGCTGTAAAATCCCTCACTTCTATGTTCCGGACATCTCTTTTAGGGCACAAAGCCTTGTTTTGTGGTCCCAAAGCTTCCTCTTCAGAGTCCAAAGCTTTGATTCTGTGTTTGAATTCCTCGTTTTATAATCCAAACCCTCACGTTTATTGCACAAACCCTCATTTTTAGGGCCCAAACGCTCATTTTTATGCTGCAAATCATTTCACTGGAAAATGCCTCCTTTTTATGCTCCAAACGCCTCCTTTAGGGCACGATGTCTGAATGTTAGGTCCCAAAGATTTGGTTAAGAGCCCAAAGCTTGGAGTCTAGGGTTGAAAGCCTGCTTTTTACTCTACAAACCCTCCTGTTTAGGGTACAAACCCTCCTTTTTGGTGCACAAGCCCTCGCTGTTAGGGTGCAAACACTCACGTTAAGATTCCCAAGCTTCGAGTCCACGGTTGAAATCCACATCTTTATGCTCCAAACGACCGTCTTTAGGCTTCAAATCCGACTTTTAATTCTGAAATCCCACTTTTTTACGCTCCAAACGCTACATTAAGGGCACAAAGTCTCCATTTTAGGTCACAACGCTTCCTTTTTAGAGTCCGGAACGTTGGTTCCAGGGTTGAAAGCCTCCCTGTTCTGCTTCAAAGCGTCATTTAGAAGGTACAAGCCCTCATTTTTAGGGCGCAACGCCTCATTTTTTGGCCGCGAATCCTCCTTTTTAGGGGTCAATACGTCCTTTTTGCTGTAAAATCCCTCACTTTTATGTTCCGGACATCTCATTTAGGGCACAAAGCCTTGTTTTGTGGTCCCAAAGCTTCCTCTTCAGAGTCCAAAGCTTTGATTCTGTGGTTGAATTCCTCGTTTTATAATCCAAACCCTCACGTTTATTGCACAAACCCTCATTTTTAGGGCCCAAACGCTCATTTTTATGCTACAAATCATTTCACTGGAAAATGCCTCCTTTTTATGCTCCAAACGCCTCCTTTAGGGCATGATGTCTGAATGTTAGGTCCCAAAGATTTGGTTAAGAGCCCAAAGCTTGGAGTCTAGGGTTGAAAGCCTGCTTTTTACTCTACAAACCCTCCTGTTTAGGGTACAAACCCTCCTTTTTGGTGCACAAGCCCTCGCTGTTAGGGTGCAAACACTCACGTTAAGATTCCCAAGCTTCGAGTCCAGGGTTGAAATCCACATCTTTATGCTCCAAACGACCGTCTTTAGGCTTCAAATCCGACTTTTAATTCTGAAATCCCACTTTTTTACGCTCCAAACGCTACATTAAGGGCACAAAGTCTCCATTTTAGGTCACAACGCTTCCTTTTTAGAGTCCGGAACGTTGGTTCCAGGGTTGAAAGCCTCCCTGTTCTGCTTCAAAGCGTCATTTAGAAGGTACAAGCCCTCATTTTTAGGGCGCAACGCCTCATTTTTTGGCCGCGAATCCTCCTTTTTAGGGGTCAATACGTCCTTTTTGCTGTAAAATCCCTCACTTTTATGTTCCGGACATCTCATTTAGGGCACAAAGCCTTGTTTTGTGGTCCCAAAGCTTCCTCTTCAGAGTCCAAAGCTTTGATTCTGTGGTTGAATTCCTCGTTTTATAATCCAAACCCTCACATTTATTGTACAAACCCTCATTTTTAGGGCCCAAACGCTCATTTTTATGCTACAAATCATTTCACTGGAAAATGCCTCCTTTTTATGCTCCAAACGCCTCCTTTAGGGCACGATGTCTGAATGTTAGGTCCCAGAGATGTGGTTAAGAACCCAAAGCTTGGAGTCTAGGGTTGAAAGCCTGCTTTTTACTCTACAAACCCTCCTGTTTAGGGTACAAACCCTCCTTTTTGGTGCACAAGCCCTCACTGTTAGGGTGCAAACACTCACGTTAAGATTCCCAAGCTTCGAGTCCAGGGTTGAAATCCACATCTTTATGCTCCAAACGACCGTCTTTAGGCTTCAAATCCGACTTTTAATTCTGAAATCCCACTTTTTTACGCTCCAAACGCTACATTAAGGGCACAAAGTCTCCATTTTAGGTCACAATGCTTCCTTTTTAGAGTCCGGAACGTTGGTTCCAGGGTTGAAAGCCTCCCTGTTCTGCTTCAAAGCGTCATTTAGAAGGTACAAGCCCTCATTTTTAGGGCGCAATGCCTCATTTTTTGGCCGCGAATCCTCCTTTTTAGGGGTCAATACGTCCTTTTTGCTGTAAAATCCCTCACTTCTATGTTCCGGACATCTCATTTAGGGCACAAAGCCTTGTTTTGTGGTCCCAAAGCTTCCTCTTCAGAGTCCAAAGCTTTGATTCTGTGGTTGAATTCCTCGTTTTATAATCCAAACCCTCACGTTTATTGCACAAACCCTCATTTTTAGGGCCCAAACGCTCATTTTTATGCTGCAAATCATTTCACTGGAAAATGCCTCCTTTTTATGCTCCAAACGCCTCCTTTAGGGCACGATGTCTGAATGTTAGGTCCCAAAGATTTGGTTAAGAGCCCAAAGCTTGGAGTCTAGGGTTGAAAGCCTGCTTTTTACTCTACAAACCCTCCTGTTTAGGGTACAAACCCTCCTTTTTGGTGCACAAGCCCTCGCTGTTAGGGTGCAAACACTCACGTTAAGATTCCCAAGCTACGAGTCCACGGTTGAAATCCACATCTTTATGCTCCAAACGACCGTCTTTAGGCTTCAAATCCGACTTTTAATTCTGAAATCCCACTTTTTTACGCTCCAAACGCTACATTAAGGGCACAAAGTCTCCATTTTAGGTCACAACGCTTCCTTTTTAGAGTCCGGAACGTTGGTTCCAGGGTTGAAAGCCTCCCTGTTCTGCTTCAAAGCGTCATTTAGAAGGTACAAGCCCTCATTTTTAGGGCGCAACGCCTCATTTTTTGGCCGCGAATCCTCCTTTTTAGGGGTCAATACGTCCTTTTTGCTGTAAAATCCCTCACTTCTATGTTCCGGACATCTCTTTTAGGGCACAAAGCCTTGTTTTGTGGTCCCAAAGCTTCCTCTTCAGAGTCCAAAGCTTTGATTCTGTGGTTGAATTCCTCGTTTTATAATCCAAACCCTCACGTTTATTGCGCAAACCCTCATTTTTAGGGCCCAAACGCTCATTTTTATGCTGCAAATCATTTCACTGGAAAATGCCTCCTTTTTATGCTCCAAACGCCTCCTTTAGGGCACGATGTCTGAATGTTAGGTCCCAAAGATTTGGTTAAGAGCCCAAAGCTTGGAGTCTAGGGTTGAAAGCCTGCTTTTTACTCTACAAACCCTCCTGTTTAGGGTACAAACCCTCCTTTTTGGTGCACAAGCCCTCGCTGTTAGGGTGCAAACACTCACGTTAAGATTCCCAAGCTTCGAGTCCAGGGTTGAAATCCACATCTTTATGCTCCAAACGACCGTCTTTAGGCTTCAAATCCGACTTTTAATTCTGAAATCCCACTTTTTTACGCTCCAAACGCTACATTAAGGGCACAAAGTCTCCATTTTAGGTCACAACGCTTCCTTTTTAGAGTCCGGAACGTTGGTTCCAGGGTTGAAAGCCTCCCTGTTCTGCTTCAAAGCGTCATTTAGAAGGTACAAGCCCTCATTTTTAGGGCGCAACGCCTCATTTTTTGGCCGCGAATCCTCCTTTTTAGGGGTCAATACGTCCTTTTTGCTGTAAAATCCCTCACTTTTATGTTCCGGACATCTCATTTAGGGCACAAAGCCTTGTTTTGTGGTCCCAAAGCTTCCTCTTCAGAGTCCAAAGCTTTGGTTCTGTGGTTGAATTCCTCGTTTTATAATCCAAACCCTCACGTTTATTGTACAAACCCTCATTTTTAGGGCCCAAACGCTCATTTTTATGCTGCAAATCATTTCACTGGAAAATGCCTCCTTTTTATGCTCCAAACGCCTCCTTTAGGGCACGATGTCTGAATGTTAGGTCCCAAAGATTTGGTTAAGAGCCCAAAGCTTGGAGTCTAGGGTTGAAAGCCTGCTTTTTACTCTACAAACCCTCCTGTTTAGGGTACAAACCCTCCTTTTTGGTGCACAAGCCCTCGCTGTTAGGGTGCAATCACTCACGTTAAGATTCCCAAGCTTCGAGTCCAGGGTTGAAATCCACATCTTTATGCTCCAAACGACCGTCTTTAGGCTTCAAATCCGACTTTTAATTCTGAAATCCCACTTTTTTACGCTCCAAACGCTACATTAAGGGCACAAAGTCTCCATTTTAGGTCACAACGCTTCCTTTTTAGAGTCCGGAACGTTGGTTCCAGGGTTGAAAGCCTCCCTGTTCTGCTTCAAAGCGTCATTTAGAAGGTACAAGCCCTCATTTTTAGGGCGCAACGCCTCATTTTTTGGCCGCGAATCCTCCTTTTTAGGGGTCAATACGTCCTTTTTGCTGTAAAATCCCTCACTTTTATGTTCCGGACATCTCATTTAGGGCACAAAGCCTTGTTTTGTGGTCCCAAAGCTTCCTCTTCAGAGTCCAAAGCTTTGATTCTGTGGTTGAATTCCTCGTTTTATAATCCAAACCCTCACATTTATTGTACAAACCCTCATTTTTAGGGCCCAAACGCTCATTTTTATGCTACAAATCATTTCACTGGAAAATGCCTCCTTTTTATGCTCCAAACGCCTCCTTTAGGGCACGATGTCTGAATGTTAGGTCCCAGAGATGTGGTTAAGAACCCAAAGCTTGGAGTCTAGGGTTGAAAGCCTGCTTTTTACTCTACAAACCCTCCTGTTTAGGGTACAAACCCTCCTTTTTGGTGCACAAGCCCTCACTGTTAGGGTGCAAACACTCACGTTAAGATTCCCAAGCTTCGAGTCCAGGGTTGAAATCCACATCTTTATGCTCCAAACGACCGTCTTTAGGCTTCAAATCCGACTTTTAATTCTGAAATCCCACTTTTTTACGCTCCAAACGCTACATTAAGGGCACAAAGTCTCCATTTTAGGTCACAATACTTCCTTTTTAGAGTCCGGAACGTTGGTTCCAGGGTTGAAAGCCTCCCTGTTCTGCTTCAAAGCGTCATTTAGAAGGTACAAGCCCTCATTTTTAGGGCGCAATGCCTCATTTTTTGGCCGCGAATCCTCCTTTTTAGGGGTCAATACGTCCTTTTTGCTGTAAAATCCCTCACTTCTATGTTCCGGACATCTCATTTAGGGCACAAAGCCTTGTTTTGTGGTCCCAAAGCTTCCTCTTCAGAGTCCAAAGCTTTGATTCTGTGGTTGAATTCCTCGTTTTATAATCCAAACCCTCACGTTTATTGCACAAACCCTCATTTTTAGGGCCCAAACGCTCATTTTTATGCTGCAAATCATTTCACTGGAAAATGCCTCCTTTTTATGCTCCAAACGCCTCCTTTAGGGCACGATGTCTGAATGTTAGGTCCCAAAGATTTGGTTAAGAGCCCAAAGCTTGGAGTCTAGGGTTGAAAGCCTGCTTTTTACTCTACAAACCCTCCTGTTTAGGGTACAAACCCTCCTTTTTGGTGCACAAGCCCTCGCTGTTAGGGTGCAAACACTCACGTTAAGATTCCCAAGCTACGAGTCCACGGTTGAAATCCACATCTTTATGCTCCAAACGACCGTCTTTAGGCTTCAAATCCGACTTTTAATTCTGAAATCCCACTTTTTTACGCTCCAAACGCTACATTAAGGGCACAAAGTCTCCATTTTAGGTCACAACGCTTCCTTTTTAGAGTCCGGAACGTTGGTTCCAGGGTTGAAAGCCTCCCTGTTCTGCTTCAAAGCGTCATTTAGAAGGTACAAGCCCTCATTTTTAGGGCGCAACGCCTCATTTTTTGGCCGCGAATCCTCCTTTTTAGGGGTCAATACGTCCTTTTTGCTGTAAAATCCCTCACTTTTATGTTCCGGACATCTCATTTAGGGCACAAAGCCTTGTTTTGTGGTCCCAAAGCTTCCTCTTCAGAGTCCAAAGCTTTGATTCTGTGGTTGAATTCCTCGTTTTATAATCCAAACCCTCACGTTTATTGCACAAACCCTCATTTTTAGGGCCCAAACGCTCATTTTTATGCTGCAAATCATTTCACTGGAAAATGCCTCCTTTTTATGCTCCAAACGCCTCCTTTAGGGCATGATGTCTGAATGTTAGGTCCCAAAGATTTGGTTAAGAGCCCAAAGCTTGGAGTCTAGGGTTGAAAGCCTGCTTTTTACTCTACAAACCCTCCTGTTTAGGGTACAAACCCTCCTTTTTGGTGCACAAGCCCTCGCTGTTAGGGTGCAAACACTCACGTTAAGATTCCCAAGCTTCGAGTCCACGGTTGAAATCCACATCTTTATGCTCCAAACGACCGTCTTTAGGCTTCAAATCCGACTTTTAATTCTGAAATCCCACTTTTTTACGCTCCAAACGCTACATTAAGGGCACAAAGTCTCCATTTTAGGTCACAACGCTTCCTTTTTAGAGTCCGGAACGTTGGTTCCAGGGTTGAAAGCCTCCCTGTTCTGCTTCAAAGCGTCATTTAGAAGGTACAAGCCCTCATTTTTAGGGCGCAACGCCTCATTTTTTGGCCGCGAATCCTCCTTTTTAGGGGTCAATACGTCCTTTTTGCTGTAAAATCCCTCACTTCTATGTTCCGGACATCTCTTTTAGGGCACAAAGCCTTGTTTTGTGGTCCCAAAGCTTCCTCTTCAGAGTCCAAAGCTTTGATTCTGTGGTTGAATTCCTCGTTTTATAATCCAAACCCTCACGTTTATTGCACAAACCCTCATTTTTAGGGCCCAAACGCTCATTTTTATGCTGCAAATCATTTCACTGGAAAATGCCTCCTTTTTATGCTCCAAACGCCTCCTTTAGGGCATGATGTCTGAATGTTAGGTCCCAAAGATTTGGTTAAGAGCCCAAAGCTTGGAGTCTAGGGTTGAAAGCCTGCTTTTTACTCTACAAACCCTCCTGTTTAGGGTACAAACCCTCCTTTTTGGTGCACAAGCCCTCGCTGTTAGGGTGCAAACACTCACGTTAAGATTCCCAAGCTTCGAGTCCAGGGTTGAAATCCACATCTTTATGCTCCAAACGACCGTCTTTAGGCTTCAAATCCGACTTTTAATTCTGAAATCCCACTTTTTTACGCTCCAAACGCTACATTAAGGGCACAAAGTCTCCATTTTAGGTCACAACGCTTCCTTTTTAGAGTCCGGAACGTTGGTTCCAGGGTTGAAAGCCTCCCTGTTCTGCTTCAAAGCGTCATTTAGAAGGTACAAGCCCTCATTTTTAGGGCGCAACGCCTCATTTTTTGGCCGCGAATCCTCCTTTTTAGGGGTCAATACGTCCTTTTTGCTGTAAAATCCCTCACTTCTATGTTCCGGACATCTCATTTAGGGCACAAAGCCTTGTTTTGTGGTCCCAAAGCTTCCTCTTCAGAGTCCAAAGCTTTGATTCTGTGGTTGAATTCCTCGTTTTATAATCCAAACCCTCACGTTTATTGCACAAACCCTCATTTTTAGGGCCCAAACGCTCATTTTTATGCTGCAAATCATTTCACTGGAAAATGCCTCCTTTTTATGCTCCAAACGCCTCCTTTAGGGCACGATGTCTGAATGTTAGGTCCCAAAGATTTGGTTAAGAGCCCAAAGCTTGGAGTCTAGGGTTGAAAGCCTGCTTTTTACTCTACAAACCCTCCTGTTTAGGGTACAAACCCTCCTTTTTGGTGCACAAGCCCTCGCTGTTAGGGTGCAAACACTCACGTTAAGATTCCCAAGCTTCGAGTCCAGGGTTGAAATCCACATCTTTATGCTCCAAACGACCGTCTTTAGGCTTCAAATCCGACTTTTAATTCTGAAATCCCACTTTTTTACGCTCCAAACGCTACATTAAGGGCACAAAGTCTCCATTTTAGGTCACAACGCTTCCTTTTTAGAGTCCGGAACGTTGGTTCCAGGGTTGAAAGCCTCCCTGTTCTGCTTCAGAGCGTCATTTAGAGGGTACAAGCCCTCATTTTTACGGCGCAACGCCTCATTTTTTGGCCGCGAATCCTCCTTTTTAGGGGTCAATACGTCCTTTTTGCTGTAAAATCCCTCACTTCTATGTTCCGGACATCTCATTTAGGGCACAAAGCCTTGTTTTGTGGTCCCAAAGCTTCCTCTTCAGAGTCCAAAGCTTTGATTCTGTGGTTGAATTCCTCGTTTTATAATCCAAACCCTCACGTTTATTGCACAAACCCTCATTTTTAGGGCCCAAACGCTCATTTTTATGCTGCAAATCATTTCACTGGAAAATGCCTCCTTTTTATGCTCCAAACGCCTCCTTTAGGGCACGATGTCTGAATGTTAGGTCCCAAAGATTTGGTTAAGAGCCCAAAGCTTGGAGTCTAGGGTTGAAAGCCTGCTTTTTACTCTACAAACCCTCCTGTTTAGGGTACAAACCCTCCTTTTTGGTGCACAAGCCCTCGCTGTTAGGGTGCAAACACTCACGTTAAGATTCCCAAGCTTCGAGTCCAGGGTTGAAATCCACATCTTTATGCTCCAAACGACCGTCTTTAGGCTTCAAATCCGACTTTTAATTCTGAAATCCCACTTTTTTACGCTCCAAACGCTACATTAAGGGCACAAAGTCTCCATTTTAGGTCACAACGCTTCCTTTTTAGAGTCCGGAACGTTGGTTCCAGGGTTGAAAGCCTCCCTGTTCTGCTTCAAAGCGTCATTTAGAAGGTACAAGCCCTCATTTTTAGGGCGCAACGCCTCATTTTTTGGCCGCGAATCCTCCTTTTTAGGGGTCAATACGTCCTTTTTGCTGTAAAATCCCTCACTTTTATGTTCCGGACATCTCATTTAGGGCACAAAGCCTTGTTTTGTGGTCCCAAAGCTTCCTCTTCAGAGTCCAAAGCTTTGATTCTGTGGTTGAATTCCTCGTTTTATAATCCAAACCCTCACGTTTATTGCACAAACCCTCATTTTTAGGGCCCAAACGCTCATTTTTATGCTGCAAATCATTTCACTGGAAAATGCCTCCTTTTTATGCTCCAAACGCCTCCTTTAGGGCACGATGTCTGAATGTTAGGTCCCAAAGATTTGGTTAAGAGCCCAAAGCTTGGAGTCTAGGGTTGAAAGCCTGCTTTTTACTCTACAAACCCTCCTGTTTAGGGTACAAACCCTCCTTTTTGGTGCACAAGCCCTCGCTGTTAGGGTGCAAACACTCACGTTAAGATTCCCAAGCTTCGAGTCCAGGGTTGAAATCCACATCTTTATGCTCCAAACGACCGTCTTTAGGCTTCAAATCCGACTTTTAATTCTGAAATCCCACTTTTTTACGCTCCAAACGCTACATTAAGGGCACAAAGTCTCCATTTTAGGTCACAACGCTTCCTTTTTAGAGTCCGGAACGTTGGTTCCAGGGTTGAAAGCCTCCCTGTTCTGCTTCAAAGCGTCATTTAGAAGGTACAAGCCCTCATTTTTAGGGCGCAACGCCTCATTTTTTGGCCGCGAATCCTCCTTTTTAGGGGTCAATACGTCCTTTTTGCTGTAAAATCCCTCACTTTTATGTTCCGGACATCTCTTTTAGGGCACAAAGCCTTGTTTTGTGGTCCCAAAGCTTCCTCTTCAGAGTCCAAAGCTTTGATTCTGTGGTTGAATTCCTCGTTTTATAATCCAAACCCTCACGTTTATTGCACAAACCCTCATTTTTAGGGCCCAAACGCTCATTTTTATGCTGCAAATCATTTCACTGGAAAATGCCTCCTTTTTATGCTCCAAACGCCTCCTTTAGGGCACGATGTCTGAATGTTAGGTCCCAAAGATTTGGTTAAGAGCCCAAAGCTTGGAGTCTAGGGTTGAAAGCCTGCTTTTTACTCTACAAACCCTCCTGTTTAGGGTACAAACCCTCCTTTTTGGTGCACAAGCCCTCGCTGTTAGGGTGCAAACACTCACGTTAAGATTCCCAAGCTTCGAGTCCAGGGTTGAAATCCACATCTTTATGCTCCAAACGACCGTCTTTAGGCTTCAAATCCGACTTTTAATTCTGAAATCCCACTTTTTTACGCTCCAAACGCTACATTAAGGGCACAAAGTCTCCATTTTAGGTCACAACGCTTCCTTTTTAGAGTCCGGAACGTTGGTTCCAGGGTTGAAAGCCTCCCTGTTCTGCTTCAAAGCGTCATTTAGAAGGTACAAGCCCTCATTTTTAGGGCGCAACGCCTCATTTTTTGGCCGCGAATCCTCCTTTTTAGGGGTCAATACGTCCTTTTTGCTGTAAAATCCCTCACTTTTATGTTCCGGACATCTCATTTAGGGCACAAAGCCTTGTTTTGTGGTCCCAAAGCTTCCTCTTCAGAGTCCAAAGCTTTGATTCTGTGGTTGAATTCCTCGTTTTATAATCCAAACCCTCACGTTTATTGCACAAACCCTCATTTTTAGGGCCCAAACGCTCATTTTTATGCTGCAAATCATTTCACTGGAAAATGCCTCCTTTTTATGCTCCAAACGCCTCCTTTAGGTCACGATGTCTGAATGTTAGGTCCCAAAGATTTGGTTAAGAGCCCAAAGCTTGGAGTCTAGGGTTGAAAGCCTGCTTTTTACTCTACAAACCCTCCTGTTTAGGGTACAAACCCTCCTTTTTGGTGCACAAGCCCTCGCTGTTAGGGTGCAAACACTCACGTTAAGATTCCCAAGCTTCGAGTCCACGGTTGAAATCCACATCTTTATGCTCCAAACGACCGTCTTTAGGCTTCAAATCCGACTTTTAATTCTGAAATCCCACTTTTTTACGCTCCAAACGCTACATTAAGGGCACAAAGTCTCCATTTTAGGTCACAACGCTTCCTTTTTAGAGTCCGGAACGTTGGTTCCAGGGTTGAAAGCCTCCCTGTTCTGCTTCAAAGCGTCATTTAGAAGGTACAAGCCCTCATTTTTAGGGCGCAACGCCTCATTTTTTGGCCGCGAATCCTCCTTTTTAGGGGTCAATACGTCCTTTTTGCTGTAAAATCCCTCACTTTTATGTTCCGGACATCTCATTTAGGGCACAAAGCCTTGTTTTGTGGTCCCAAAGCTTCCTCTTCAGAGTCCAAAGCTTTGATTCTGTGGTTGAATTCCTCGTTTTATAATCCAAACCCTCACGTTTATTGTACAAACCCTCATTTTTAGGGCCCAAACGCTCATTTTTATGCTGCAAATCATTTCACTGGAAAATGCCTCCTTTTTATGCTCCAAACGCCTCCTTTAGGGCACGATGTCTGAATGTTAGGTCCCAAAGATTTGGTTAAGAGCCCAAAGCTTGGAGTCTAGGGTTGAAAGCCTGCTTTTTACTCTACAAACCCTCCTGTTTAGGGTACAAACCCTCCTTTTTGGTGCACAAGCCCTCGCTGTTAGGGTGCAAACACTCACGTTAAGATTCCCAAGCTTCGAGTCCAGGGTTGAAATCCACATCTTTATGCTCCAAACGACCGTCTTTAGGCTTCAAATCCTACTTTTAATTCTGAAATCCCACTTTTTTACGCTCCAAACGCTACATTAAGGGCACAAAGTCTCCATTTTAGGTCACAACGCTTCCTTTTTAGAGTCCGGAACGTTGGTTCCAGGGTTGAAAGCCTCCCTGTTCTGCTTCAAAGCGTCATTTAGAAGGTACAAGCCCTCATTTTTAGGGCGCAACGCCTCATTTTTTGGCCGCGAATCCTCCTTTTTAGGGGTCAATACGTCCTTTTTGCTGTAAAATCCCTCACTTTTATGTTTCGGACATCTCATTTAGGGCACAAAGCCTTGTTTTGTGGTCCCAAAGCTTCCTCTTCAGAGTCCAAAGCTTTGATTCTGTGGTTGAATTCCTCGTTTTATAATCCAAACCCTCACGTTTATTGCACAAACCCTCATTTTTAGGGCCCAAACGCTCATTTTTATGCTGCAAATCATTTCACTGGAAAATGCCTCCTTTTTATGCTCCAAACGCCTCCTTTAGGGCATGATGTCTGAATGTTAGGTCCCAAAGATTTGGTTAAGAGCCCAAAGCTTGGAGTCTAGGGTTGAAAGCCTGCTTTTTACTCTACAAACCCTCCTGTTTAGGGTACAAACCCTCCTTTTTGGTGCACAAGCCCTCGCTGTTAGGGTGCAAACACTCACGTTAAGATTCCCAAGCTTCGAGTCCAGGGTTGAAATCCACATCTTTATGCTCCAAACGACCGTCTTTAGGCTTCAAATCCGACTTTTAATTCTGAAATCCCACTTTTTTACGCTCCAAACGCTACATTAAGGGCACAAAGTCTCCATTTTAGGTCACAACGCTTCCTTTTTAGAGTCCGGAACGTTGGTTCCAGGGTTGAAAGCCTCCCTGTTCTGCTTCAAAGCGTCATTTAGAAGGTACAAGCCCTCATTTTTAGGGCGCAACGCCTCATTTTTTGGCCGCGAATCCTCCTTTTCAGGGGTCAATACGTCCTTTTTGCTGTAAAATCCCTCACTTCTATGTTCCGGACATCTCATTTAGGGCACAAAGCCTTGTTTTGTGGTCCCAAAGCTTCCTCTTCAGAGTCCAAAGCTTTGATTCTGTGGTTGAATTCCTCGTTTTATAATCCAAACCCTCACGTTTATTGCACAAACCCTCATTTTTAGGGCCCAAACGCTCATTTTTATGCTGCAAATCATTTCACTGGAAAATGCCTCCTTTTTATGCTCCAAACGCCTCCTTTAGGGCACGATGTCTGAATGTTAGGTCCCAAAGATTTGGTTAAGAGCCCAAAGCTTGGAGTCTAGGGTTGAAAGCCTGCTTTTTACTCTACAAACCCTCCTGTTTAGGGTACAAACCCTCCTTTTTGGTGCACAAGCCCTCGCTGTTAGGGTGCAAACACTCACGTTAAGATTCCCAAGCTTCGAGTCCAGGGTTGAAATCCACATCTTTATGCTCCAAACGACCGTCTTTAGGCTTCAAATCCGACTTTTAATTCTGAAATCCCACTTTTTTACGCTCCAAACGCTACATTAAGGGCACAAAGTCTCCATTTTAGGTCACAACGCTTCCTTTTTAGAGTCCGGAACGTTGGTTCCAGGGTTGAAAGCCTCCCTGTTCTGCTTCAAAGCGTCATTTAGAAGGTACAAGCCCTCATTTTTAGGGCGCAACGCCTCATTTTTTGGCCGTGAATCCTCCTTTTTAGGGGTCAATACGTCCTTTTTGCTGTAAAATCCCTCACTTTTATGTTCCGGACATCTCTTTTAGGGCACAAAGCCTTGTTTTGTGGTCCCAAAGCTTCCTCTTCAGAGTCCAAAGCTTTGATTCTGTGGTTGAATTCCTCGTTTTATAATCCAAACCCTCACGTTTATTGCACAAACCCTCATTTTTAGGGCCCAAACGCTCATTTTTATGCTGCAAATCATTTCACTGGAAAATCCCTCCTTTTTATGCTCCAAACGCCTCCTTTAGGGCACGATGTCTGAATGTTAGGTCCCAAAGATTTGGTTAAGAGCCCAAAGCTTGGAGTCTAGGGTTGAAAGCCTGCTTTTTACTCTACAAACCCTCCTGTTTAGGGTACAAACCCTCCTTTTTGGTGCACAAGCCCTCGCTGTTAGGGTGCAAACACTCACGTTAAGATTCCCAAGCTTCGAGTCCAGGGTTGAAATCCACATCTTTATGCTCCAAACGACCGTCTTTAGGCTTCAAATCCGACTTTTAATTCTGAAATCCCACTTTTTTACGCTCCAAACGCTACATTAAGGGCACAAAGTCTCCATTTTAGGTCACAACGCTTCCTTTTTAGAGTCCGGAACGTTGGTTCCAGGGTTGAAAGCCTCCCTGTTCTGCTTCAAAGCGTCATTTAGAAGGTACAAGCCCTCATTTTTAGGGCGCAACGCCTCATTTTTTGGCCGCGAATCCTCCTTTTTAGGGGTCAATACGTCCTTTTTGCTGTAAAATCCCTCACTTTTATGTTCCGGACATCTCATTTAGGGCACAAAGCCTTGTTTTGTGGTCCCAAAGCTTCCTCTTCAGAGTCCAAAGCTTTGATTCTGTGGTTGAATTCCTCGTTTTATAATCCAAACCCTCACGTTTATTGCACAAACCCTCATTTTTAGGGCCCAAACGCTCATTTTTATGCTGCAAATCATTTCACTGGAAAATGCCTCCTTTTTATGCTCCAAACGCCTCCTTTAGGGCACGATGTCTGAATGTTAGGTCCCAAAGATTTGGTTAAGAGCCCAAAGCTTGGAGTCTAGGGTTGAAAGCCTGCTTTTTACTCTACAAACCCTCCTGTTTAGGGTACAAACCCTCCTTTTTGGTGCACAAGCCCTCGCTGTTAGGGTGCAAACACTCACGTTAAGATTCCCAAGCTTCGAGTCCAGGGTTGAAATCCACATCTTTATGCTCCAAACGACCGTCTTTAGGCTTCAAATCCGACTTTTAATTCTGAAATCCCACTTTTTTACGCTCCAAACGCTACATTAAGGGCACAAAGTCTCCATTTTAGGTCACAACGCTTCCTTTTTAGAGTCCGGAACGTTGGTTCCAGGGTTGAAAGCCTCCCTGTTCTGCTTCAAAGCGTCATTTAGAAGGTACAAGCCCTCATTTTTAGGGCGCAACGCCTCATTTTTTGGCCGCGAATCCTCCTTTTTAGGGGTCAATACGTCCTTTTTGCTGTAAAATCCCTCACTTTTATGTTCCGGACATCTCATTTAGGGCACAAAGCCTTGTTTTGTGGTCCCAAAGCTTCCTCTTCAGAGTCCAAAGCTTTGATTCTGTGGTTGAATTCCTCGTTTTATAATCCAAACCCTCACGTTTATTGTACAAACCCTCATTTTTAGGGCCCAAACGCTCATTTTTATGCTGCAAATCATTTCACTGGAAAATGCCTCCTTTTTATGCTCCAAACGCCTCCTTTAGGGCACGATGTCTGAATGTTAGGTCCCAAAGATTTGGTTAAGAGCCCAAAGCTTGGAGTCTAGGGTTGAAAGCCTGCTTTTTACTCTACAAACCCTCCTGTTTAGGGTACAAACCCTCCTTTTTGGTGCACAAGCCCTCACTGTTAGGGTGCAAACACTCACGTTAAGATTCCCAAGCTTCGAGTCCAGGGTTGAAATCCACATCTTTATGCTCCAAACGACCGTCTTTAGGCTTCAAATCCGACTTTTAATTCTGAAATCCCACTTTTTTACGCTCCAAACGCTACATTAAGGGCACAAAGTCTCCATTTTAGGTCACAACGCTTCCTTTTTAGAGTCCGGAACGTTGGTTCCAGGGTTGAAAGCCTCCCTGTTCTGCTTCAAAGCGTCATTTAGAAGGTACAAGCCCTCATTTTTAGGGCGCAACGCCTCATTTTTTGGCCACGAATCCTCCTTTTTAGGGGTCAATACGTCCTTTTTGCTGTAAAATCCCTCACTTCTATGTTCCGGACATCTCATTTAGGGCACAAAGCCTTGTTTTGTGGTCCCAAAGCTTCCTCTTCAGAGTCCAAAGCTTTGATTCTGTGGTTGAATTCCTCGTTTTATAATCCAAACCCTCACGTTTATTGCACAAACCCTCATTTTTAGGGCCCAAACGCTCATTTTTATGCTGCAAATCATTTCACTGGAAAATGCCTCCTTTTTATGCTCCAAACGCCTCCTTTAGGGCACGATGTCTGAATGTTAGGTCCCAAAGATTTGGTTAAGAGCCCAAAGCTTGGAGTCTAGGGTTGAAAGCCTGCTTTTTACTCTACAAACCCTCCTGTTTAGGGTACAAACCCTCCTTTTTGGTGCACAAGCCCTCGCTGTTAGGGTGCAAACACTCACGTTAAGATTCCCAAGCTTCGAGTCCAGGGTTGAAATCCACATCTTTATGCTCCAAACGACCGTCTTTAGGCTTCAAATCCGACTTTTAATTCTGAAATCCCACTTTTTTACGCTCCAAACGCTACATTAAGGGCACAAAGTCTCCATTTTAGGTCACAACGCTTCCTTTTTAGAGTCCGGAACGTTGGTTCCAGGGTTGAAAGCCTCCCTGTTCTGCTTCAAAGCGTCATTTAGAAGGTACAAGCCCTCATTTTTAGGGCGCAACGCCTCATTTTTTGGCCGCGAATCCTCCTTTTTAGGGGTCAATACGTCCTTTTTGCTGTAAAATCCCTCACTTCTATGTTCCGGACATCTCATTTAGGGCACAAAGCCTTGTTTTGTGGTCCCAAAGCTTCCTCTTCAGAGTCCAAAGCTTTGATTCTGTGGTTGAATTCCTCGTTTTATAATCCAAACCCTCACGTTTATTGCACAAACCCTCATTTTTAGGGCGCAACGCCTCATTTTTTGGCCGCGAATCCTCCTTTTTAGGGGTCAATACGTCCTTTTTGCTGTAAAATCCCTCACTTTTATGTTCCGGACATCTCATTTAGGGCACAAAGCCTTGTTTTGTGGTCCCAAAGCTTCCTCTTCAGAGTCCAAAGCTTTGATTCTGTGGTTGAATTCCTCGTTTTATAATCCAAACCCTCACGTTTATTGTACAAACCCTCATTTTTAGGGCCCAAACGCTCATTTTTATGCTGCAAATCATTTCACTGGAAAATGCCTCCTTTTTATGCTCCAAACGCCTCCTTTAGGGCACGATGTCTGAATGTTAGGTCCCAAAGATTTGGTTAAGAGCCCAAAGCTTGGAGTCTAGGGTTGAAAGCCTGCTTTTTACTCTACAAACCCTCCTGTTTAGGGTACAAACCCTCCTTTTTGGTGCACAAGCCCTCACTGTTAGGGTGCAAACACTCACGTTAAGATTCCCAAGCTTCGAGTCCAGGGTTGAAATCCACATCTTTATGCTCCAAACGACCGTCTTTAGGCTTCAAATCCGACTTTTAATTCTGAAATCCCACTTTTTTACGCTCCAAACGCTACATTAAGGGCACAAAGTCTCCATTTTAGGTCACAACGCTTCCTTTTTAGAGTCCGGAACGTTGGTTCCAGGGTTGAAAGCCTCCCTGTTCTGCTTCAAAGCGTCATTTAGAAGGTACAAGCCCTCATTTTTAGGGCGCAACGCCTCATTTTTTGGCCACGAATCCTCCTTTTTAGGGGTCAATACGTCCTTTTTGCTGTAAAATCCCTCACTTCTATGTTCCGGACATCTCATTTAGGGCACAAAGCCTTGTTTTGTGGTCCCAAAGCTTCCTCTTCAGAGTCCAAAGCTTTGATTCTGTGGTTGAATTCCTCGTTTTATAATCCAAACCCTCACGTTTATTGCACAAACCCTCATTTTTAGGGCCCAAACGCTCATTTTTATGCTGCAAATCATTTCACTGGAAAATGCCTCCTTTTTATGCTCCAAACGCCTCCTTTAGGGCACGATGTCTGAATGTTAGGTCCCAAAGATTTGGTTAAGAGCCCAAAGCTTGGAGTCTAGGGTTGAAAGCCTGCTTTTTACTCTACAAACCCTCCTGTTTAGGGTACAAACCCTCCTTTTTGGTGCACAAGCCCTCGCTGTTAGGGTGCAAACACTCACGTTAAGATTCCCAAGCTTCGAGTCCAGGGTTGAAATCCACATCTTTATGCTCCAAACGACCGTCTTTAGGCTTCAAATCCGACTTTTAATTCTGAAATCCCACTTTTTTACGCTCCAAACGCTACATTAAGGGCACAAAGTCTCCATTTTAGGTCACAACGCTTCCTTTTTAGAGTCCGGAACGTTGGTTCCAGGGTTGAAAGCCTCCCTGTTCTGCTTCAAAGCGTCATTTAGAAGGTACAAGCCCTCATTTTTAGGGCGCAACGCCTCATTTTTTGGCCGCGAATCCTCCTTTTTAGGGGTCAATACGTCCTTTTTGCTGTAAAATCCCTCACTTCTATGTTCCGGACATCTCATTTAGGGCACAAAGCCTTGTTTTGTGGTCCCAAAGCTTCCTCTTCAGAGTCCAAAGCTTTGATTCTGTGGTTGAATTCCTCGTTTTATAATCCAAACCCTCACGTTTATTGCACAAACCCTCATTTTTAGGGCCCAAACGCTCATTTTTATGCTGCAAATCATTTCACTGGAAAATCCCTCCTTTTTATGCTCCAAACGCCTCCTTTAGGGCACGATGTCTGAATGTTAGGTCCCAAAGATTTGGTTAAGAGCCCAAAGCTTGGAGTCTAGGGTTGAAAGCCTGCTTTTTACTCTACAAACCCTCCTGTTTAGGGTACAAACCCTCCTTTTTGGTGCACAAGCCCTCGCTGTTAGGGTGCAAACACTCACGTTAAGATTCCCAAGCTACGAGTCCACGGTTGAAATCCACATCTTTATGCTCCAAACGACCGTCTTTAGGCTTCAAATCCGACTTTTAATTCTGAAATCCCACTTTTTTACGCTCCAAACGCTACATTAAGGGCACAAAGTCTCCATTTTAGGTCACAACGCTTCCTTTTTAGAGTCCGGAACGTTGGTTCCAGGGTTGAAAGCCTCCCTGTTCTGCTTCAAAGCGTCATTTAGAAGGTACAAGCCCTCATTTTTAGGGCGCAACGCCTCATTTTTTGGCCGCGAATCCTCCTTTTTAGGGGTCAATACGTCCTTTTTGCTGTAAAATCCCTCACTTCTATGTTCCGGACATCTCATTTAGGGCACAAAGCCTTGTTTTGTGGTCCCAAAGCTTCCTCTTCAGAGTCCAAAGCTTTGATTCTGTGGTTGAATTCCTCGTTTTATAATCCAAACCCTCACGTTTATTGCACAAACCCTCATTTTTAGGGCCCAAACGCTCATTTTTATGCTGCAAATCATTTCACTGGAAAATGCCTCCTTTTTATGCTCCAAATGCCTCCTTTAGGGCACGATGTCTGAATGTTAGGTCCCAAAGATGTGGTTAAGAACCCAAAGCTTGGAGTCTAGGGTTGAAAGCCTGCTTTTTACTCTACAAACCCTCCTGTTTAGGGTACAAACCCTCCTTTTTGGTGCACAAGCCCTCGCTGTTAGGGTGCAAACACTCACGTTAAGATTCCCAAGCTTCGAGTCCAGGGTTGAAATCCACATCTTTATGCTCCAAACGACCGTCTTTAGGCTTCAAATCCGACTTTTAATTCTGAAATCCCACTTTTTTACGCTCCAAACGCTACATTAAGGGCACAAAGTCTCCATTTTAGGTCACAACGCTTCCTTTTTAGAGTCCGGAACGTTGGTTCCAGGGTTGAAAGCCTCCCTGTTCTGCTTCAAAGCGTCATTTAGAAGGTACAAGCCCTCATTTTTAGGGCGCAACGCCTCATTTTTTGGCCGCGAATCCTCCTTTTTAGGGGTCAATACGTCCTTTTTGCTGTAAAATCCCTCACTTCTATGTTCCGGACATCTCATTTAGGGCACAAAGCCTTGTTTTGTGGTCCCAAAGCTTCCTCTTCAGAGTCCAAAGCTTTGATTCTGTGGTTGAATTCCTCGTTTTATAATCCAAACCCTCACGTTTATTGCACAAACCCTCATTTTTAGGGCCCAAACGCTCATTTTTATGCTGCAAATCATTTCACTGGAAAATGCCTCCTTTTTATGCTCCAAACGCCTCCTTTAGGGCACGATGTCTGAATGTTAGGTCCCAAAGATTTGGTTAAGAGCCCAAAGCTTGGAGTCTAGGGTTCAAAGCCTGCTTTTTACTCTACAAACCCTCCTGTTTAGGGTACAAACCCTCCTTTTTGGTGCACAAGCCCTCGCTGTTAGGGTGCAAACACTCACGTTAAGATTCCCAAGCTTCGAGTCCAGGGTTGAAATCCACATCTTTATGCTCCAAACGACCGTCTTTAGGCTTCAAATCCGACTTTTAATTCTGAAATCCCACTTTTTTATGCTCCAAACGCTACATTAAGGGCACAAAGTCTCCATTTTAGGTCACAACGCTTCCTTTTTAGAGTCCGGAACGTTGGTTCCAGGGTTGAAAGCCTCCCTGTTCTGCTTCAAAGCGTCATTTAGAAGGTACAAGCCCTCATTTTTAGGGCGCAACGCCTCATTTTTTGGCCGCGAATCCTCCTTTTTAGGGGTCAATACGTCCTTTTTGCTGTAAAATCCCTCACTTCTATGTTCCGGACATCTCATTTAGGGCACAAAGCCTTGTTTTGTGGTCCCAAAGCTTCCTCTTCAGAGTCCAAAGCTTTGATTCTGTGGTTGAATTCCTCGTTTTATAATCCAAACCCTCACGTTTATTGCACAAACCCTCATTTTTAGGGCCCAAACGCTCATTTTTATGCTGCAAATCATTTCACTGGAAAATGCCTCCTTTTTATGCTCCAAACGCCTCCTTTAGGGCACGATGTCTGAATGTTAGGTCCCAAAGATTTGGTTAAGAGCCCAAAGCTTGGAGTCTAGGGTTGAAAGCCTGCTTTTTACTCTACAAACCCTCCTGTTTAGGGTACAAACCCTCCTTTTTGGTGCACAAGCCCTCGCTGTTAGGGTGCAAACACTCACGTTAAGATTCCCAAGCTACGAGTCCACGGTTGAAATCCACATCTTTATGCTCCAAACGACCGTCTTTAGGCTTCAAATCCGACTTTTAATTCTGAAATCCCACTTTTTTACGCTCCAAACGCTACATTAAGGGCACAAAGTCTCCATTTTAGGTCACAACGCTTCCTTTTTAGAGTCCGGAACGTTGGTTCCAGGGTTGAAAGCCTCCCTGTTCTGCTTCAAAGCGTCATTTAGAAGGTACAAGCCCTCATTTTTAGGGCGCAACGCCTCATTTTTTGGCCGCGAATCCTCCTTTTTAGGGGTCAATACGTCCTTTTTGCTGTAAAATCCCTCACTTCTATGTTCCGGACATCTCATTTAGGGCACAAAGCCTTGTTTTGTGGTCCCAAAGCTTCCTCTTCAGAGTCCAAAGCTTTGATTCTGTGGTTGAATTCCTCGTTTTATAATCCAAACCCTCACGTTTATTGCACAAACCCTCATTTTTAGGGCCCAAACGCTCATTTTTATGCTGCAAATCATTTCACTGGAAAATGCCTCCTTTTTATGCTCCAAACGCCTCCTTTAGGGCACGATGTCTGAATGTTAGGTCCCAAAGATTTGGTTAAGAGCCCAAAGCTTGGAGTCTAGGGTTGAAAGCCTGCTTTTTACTCTACAAACCCTCCTGTTTAGGGTACAAACCCTCCTTTTTGGTGCACAAGCCCTCGCTGTTAGGGTGCAAACACTCACGTTAAGATTCCCAAGCTACGAGTCCACGGTTGAAATCCACATCTTTATGCTCCAAACGACCGTCTTTAGGCTTCAAATCCGACTTTTAATTCTGAAATCCCACTTTTTTACGCTCCAAACGCTACATTAAGGGCACAAAGTCTCCATTTTAGGTCACAACGCTTCCTTTTTAGAGTCCGGAACGTTGGTTCCAGGGTTGAAAGCCTCCCTGTTCTGCTTCAAAGCGTCATTTAGAAGGTACAAGCCCTCATTTTTAGGGCGCAACGCCTCATTTTTTGGCCGCGAATCCTCCTTTTTAGGGGTCAATACGTCCTTTTTGCTGTAAAATCCCTCACTTCTATGTTCCGGACATCTCATTTAGGGCACAAAGCCTTGTTTTGTGGTCCCAAAGCTTCCTCTTCAGAGTCCAAAGCTTTGATTCTGTGGTTGAATTCCTCGTTTTATAATCCAAACCCTCACGTTTATTGTACAAACCCTCATTTTTAGGGCCCAAACGCTCATTTTTATGCTGCAAATCATTTCACTGGAAAATGCCTCCTTTTTATGCTCCAAACGCCTCCTTTAGGGCACGATGTCTGAATGTTAGGTCCCAAAGATTTGGTTAAGAGCCCAAAGCTTGGAGTCTAGGGTTGAAAGCCTGCTTTTTACTCTACAAACCCTCCTGTTTAGGGTACAAACCCTCCTTTTTGGTGCACAAGCCCTCGCTGTTAGGGTGCAAACACTCACGTTAAGATTCCCAAGCTTCGAGTCCAGGGTTGAAATCCACATCTTTATGCTCCAAACGACCGTCTTTAGGCTTCAAATCCGACTTTTAATTCTGAAATCCCACTTTTTTACGCTCCAAACGCTACATTAAGGGCACAAAGTCTCCATTTTAGGTCACAACGCTTCCTTTTTAGAGTCCGGAACGTTGGTTCCAGGGTTGAAAGCCTCCCTGTTCTGCTTCAAAGCGTCATTTAGAAGGTACAAGCCCTCATTTTTAGGGCGCAACGCCTCATTTTTTGGCCGCGAATCCTCCTTTTTAGGGGTCAATACGTCTTTTTTGCTGTAAAATCCCTCACTTTTATGTTCCGGACATCTCATTTAGGGCACAAAGCCTTGTTTTGTGGTCCCAAAGCTTCCTCTTCAGAGTCCAAAGCTTTGATTCTGTGGTTGAATTCCTCGTTTTATAATCCAAACCCTCACGTTTATTGTACAAACCCTCATTTTTAGGGCCCAAACGCTCATTTTTATGCTACAAATCATTTCACTGGAAAATGCCTCCTTTTTATGCTCCAAACGCCTCCTTTAGGGCACGATGTCTGAATGTTAGGTCCCAAAGATGTGGTTAAGAACCCAAAGCTTGGAGTCTAGGGTTGAAAGCCTGCCTTTTACTCTACAAACCCTCCTGTTTAGGGTACAAACCCTCCTTTTTGGTGCACAAGCCCTCGCTGTTAGGGTGCAAACACTCACGTTAAGATTCCCAAGCTTCGAGTCCAGGGTTGAAATCCACATCTTTATGCTCCAAACGACCGTCTTTAGGCTTCAAATCCGACTTTTAATTCTGAAATCCCACTTTTTTACGCTCCAAACGCTACATTAAGGGCACAAAGTCTCCATTTTAGGTCACAACGCTTCCTTTTTAGAGTCCGGAACGTTGGTTCCAGGGTTGAAAG
The DNA here is from genome assembly GCF_031877795.1 of Strix aluco. Classification (NCBI taxonomy): domain Eukaryota; kingdom Metazoa; phylum Chordata; class Aves; order Strigiformes; family Strigidae; genus Strix; species Strix aluco. The sequence goes on from NC_133970.1 coordinate 8,978,691, forward strand.
CCTCCCTGTTCTGCTTCAAAGCGTCATTTAGAAGGTACAAGCCCTCATTTTTAGGGCGCAACGCCTCATTTTTTGGCCGCGAATCCTCCTTTTTAGGGGTCAATACGTCCTTTTTGCTGTAAAATCCCTCACTTCTATGTTCCGGACATCTCATTTAGGGCACAAAGCCTTGTTTTGTGGTCCCAAAGCTTCCTCTTCAGAGTCCAAAGCTTTGATTCTGTGGTTGAATTCCTCGTTTTATAATCCAAACCCTCACGTTTATTGCACAAACCCTCATTTTTAGGGCCCAAACGCTCATTTTTATGCTGCAAATCATTTCACTGGAAAATGCCTCCTTTTTATGCTCCAAACGCCTCCTTTAGGGCACGATGTCTGAATGTTAGGTCCCAAAGATTTGGTTAAGAGCCCAAAGCTTGGAGTCTAGGGTTGAAAGCCTGCTTTTTACTCTACAAACCCTCCTGTTTAGGGTACAAACCCTCCTTTTTGGTGCACAAGCCCTCGCTGTTAGGGTGCAAACACTCACGTTAAGATTCCCAAGCTTCGAGTCCAGGGTTGAAATCCACATCTTTATGCTCCAAACGACCGTCTTTAGGCTTCAAATCCGACTTTTAATTCTGAAATCCCACTTTTTTACGCTCCAAACGCTACATTAAGGGCACAAAGTCTCCATTTTAGGTCACAACGCTTCCTTTTTAGAGTCCGGAACGTTGGTTCCAGGGTTGAAAGCCTCCCTGTTCTGCTTCAAAGCGTCATTTAGAAGGTACAAGCCCTCATTTTTAGGGCGCAACGCCTCATTTTTTGGCCGCGAATCCTCCTTTTTAGGGGTCAATACGTCCTTTTTGCTGTAAAATCCCTCACTTCTATGTTCCGGACATCTCATTTAGGGCACAAAGCCTTGTTTTGTGGTCCCAAAGCTTCCTCTTCAGAGTCCAAAGCTTTGATTCTGTGGTTGAATTCCTCGTTTTATAATCCAAACCCTCACGTTTATTGCACAAACCCTCATTTTTAGGGCCCAAACGCTCATTTTTATGCTGCAAATCATTTCACTGGAAAATGCCTCCTTTTTATGCTCCAAACGCCTCCTTTAGGGCACGATGTCTGAATGTTAGGTCCCAAAGATTTGGTTAAGAGCCCAAAGCTTGGAGTCTAGGGTTGAAAGCCTGCTTTTTACTCTACAAACCCTCCTGTTTAGGGTACAAACCCTCCTTTTTGGTGCACAAGCCCTCGCTGTTAGGGTGCAAACACTCACGTTAAGATTCCCAAGCTACGAGTCCACGGTTGAAATCCACATCTTTATGCTCCAAACGACCGTCTTTAGGCTTCAAATCCGACTTTTAATTCTGAAATCCCACTTTTTTACGCTCCAAACGCTACATTAAGGGCACAAAGTCTCCATTTTAGGTCACAACGCTTCCTTTTTAGAGTCCGGAACGTTGGTTCCAGGGTTGAAAGCCTCCCTGTTCTGCTTCAAAGCGTCATTTAGAAGGTACAAGCCCTCATTTTTAGGGCGCAACGCCTCATTTTTTGGCCGCGAATCCTCCTTTTTAGGGGTCAATACGTCCTTTTTGCTGTAAAATCCCTCACTTCTATGTTCCGGACATCTCATTTAGGGCACAAAGCCTTGTTTTGTGGTCCCAAAGCTTCCTCTTCAGAGTCCAAAGCTTTGATTCTGTGGTTGAATTCCTCGTTTTATAATCCAAACCCTCACGTTTATTGCACAAACCCTCATTTTTAGGGCCCAAACGCTCATTTTTATGCTGCAAATCATTTCACTGGAAAATGCCTCCTTTTTATGCTCCAAACGCCTCCTTTAGGGCACGATGTCTGAATGTTAGGTCCCAAAGATTTGGTTAAGAGCCCAAAGCTTGGAGTCTAGGGTTGAAAGCCTGCTTTTTACTCTACAAACCCTCCTGTTTAGGGTACAAACCCTCCTTTTTGGTGCACAAGCCCTCGCTGTTAGGGTGCAAACACTCACGTTAAGATTCCCAAGCTTCGAGTCCAGGGTTGAAATCCACATCTTTATGCTCCAAACGACCGTCTTTAGGCTTCAAATCCGACTTTTAATTCTGAAATCCCACTTTTTTACGCTCCAAACGCTACATTAAGGGCACAAAGTCTCCATTTTAGGTCACAACGCTTCCTTTTTAGAGTCCGGAACGTTGGTTCCAGGGTTGAAAGCCTCCCTGTTCTGCTTCAAAGCGTCATTTAGAAGGTACAAGCCCTCATTTTTAGGGCGCAACGCCTCATTTTTTGGCCGCGAATCCTCCTTTTTAGGGGTCAATACGTCCTTTTTGCTGTAAAATCCCTCACTTCTATGTTCCGGACATCTCATTTAGGGCACAAAGCCTTGTTTTGTGGTCCCAAAGCTTCCTCTTCAGAGTCCAAAGCTTTGATTCTGTGGTTGAATTCCTCGTTTTATAATCCAAACCCTCACGTTTATTGCACAAACCCTCATTTTTAGGGCCCAAACGCTCATTTTTATGCTGCAAATCATTTCACTGGAAAATGCCTCCTTTTTATGCTCCAAACGCCTCCTTTAGGGCACGATGTCTGAATGTTAGGTCCCAAAGATTTGGTTAAGAGCCCAAAGCTTGGAGTCTAGGGTTGAAAGCCTGCTTTTTACTCTACAAACCCTCCTGTTTAGGGTACAAACCCTCCTTTTTGGTGCACAAGCCCTCGCTGTTAGGGTGCAAACACTCACGTTAAGATTCCCAAGCTACGAGTCCACGGTTGAAATCCACATCTTTATGCTCCAAACGACCGTCTTTAGGCTTCAAATCCGACTTTTAATTCTGAAATCCCACTTTTTTACGCTCCAAACGCTACATTAAGGGCACAAAGTCTCCATTTTAGGTCACAACGCTTCCTTTTTAGAGTCCGGAACGTTGGTTCCAGGGTTGAAAGCCTCCCTGTTCTGCTTCAAAGCGTCATTTAGAAGGTACAAGCCCTCATTTTTAGGGCGCAACGCCTCATTTTTTGGCCGCGAATCCTCCTTTTTAGGGGTCAATACGTCCTTTTTGCTGTAAAATCCCTCACTTCTATGTTCCGGACATCTCATTTAGGGCACAAAGCCTTGTTTTGTGGTCCCAAAGCTTCCTCTTCAGAGTCCAAAGCTTTGATTCTGTGGTTGAATTCCTCGTTTTATAATCCAAACCCTCACGTTTATTGCACAAACCCTCATTTTTAGGGCCCAAACGCTCATTTTTATGCTGCAAATCATTTCACTGGAAAATGCCTCCTTTTTATGCTCCAAACGCCTCCTTTAGGGCACGATGTCTGAATGTTAGGTCCCAAAGATTTGGTTAAGAGCCCAAAGCTTGGAGTCTAGGGTTGAAAGCCTGCTTTTTACTCTACAAACCCTCCTGTTTAGGGTACAAACCCTCCTTTTTGGTGCACAAGCCCTCGCTGTTAGGGTGCAAACACTCACGTTAAGATTCCCAAGCTTCGAGTCCAGGGTTGAAATCCACATCTTTATGCTCCAAACGACCGTCTTTAGGCTTCAAATCCGACTTTTAATTCTGAAATCCCACTTTTTTACGCTCCAAACGCTACATTAAGGGCACAAAGTCTCCATTTTAGGTCACAACGCTTCCTTTTTAGAGTCCGGAACGTTGGTTCCAGGGTTGAAAGCCTCCCTGTTCTGCTTCAAAGCGTCATTTAGAAGGTACAAGCCCTCATTTTTAGGGCGCAACGCCTCATTTTTTGGCCGCGAATCCTCCTTTTTAGGGGTCAATACGTCCTTTTTGCTGTAAAATCCCTCACTTCTATGTTCCGGACATCTCATTTAGGGCACAAAGCCTTGTTTTGTGGTCCCAAAGCTTCCTCTTCAGAGTCCAAAGCTTTGATTCTGTGGTTGAATTCCTCGTTTTATAATCCAAACCCTCACGTTTATTGCACAAACCCTCATTTTTAGGGCCCAAACGCTCATTTTTATGCTGCAAATCATTTCACTGGAAAATGCCTCCTTTTTATGCTCCAAACGCCTCCTTTAGGGCACGATGTCTGAATGTTAGGTCCCAAAGATTTGGTTAAGAGCCCAAAGCTTGGAGTCTAGGGTTGAAAGCCTGCTTTTTACTCTACAAACCCTCCTGTTTAGGGTACAAACCCTCCTTTTTGGTGCACAAGCCCTCGCTGTTAGGGTGCAAACACTCACGTTAAGATTCCCAAGCTACGAGTCCACGGTTGAAATCCACATCTTTATGCTCCAAACGACCGTCTTTAGGCTTCAAATCCGACTTTTAATTCTGAAATCCCACTTTTTTACGCTCCAAACGCTACATTAAGGGCACAAAGTCTCCATTTTAGGTCACAACGCTTCCTTTTTAGAGTCCGGAACGTTGGTTCCAGGGTTGAAAGCCTCCCTGTTCTGCTTCAAAGCGTCATTTAGAAGGTACAAGCCCTCATTTTTAGGGCGCAACGCCTCATTTTTTGGCCGCGAATCCTCCTTTTTAGGGGTCAATACGTCCTTTTTGCTGTAAAATCCCTCACTTCTATGTTCCGGACATCTCATTTAGGGCACAAAGCCTTGTTTTGTGGTCCCAAAGCTTCCTCTTCAGAGTCCAAAGCTTTGATTCTGTGGTTGAATTCCTCGTTTTATAATCCAAACCCTCACGTTTATTGCACAAACCCTCATTTTTAGGGCCCAAACGCTCATTTTTATGCTGCAAATCATTTCACTGGAAAATGCCTCCTTTTTATGCTCCAAACGCCTCCTTTAGGGCACGATGTCTGAATGTTAGGTCCCAAAGATTTGGTTAAGAGCCCAAAGCTTGGAGTCTAGGGTTGAAAGCCTGCTTTTTACTCTACAAACCCTCCTGTTTAGGGTACAAACCCTCCTTTTTGGTGCACAAGCCCTCGCTGTTAGGGTGCAAACACTCACGTTAAGATTCCCAAGCTACGAGTCCACGGTTGAAATCCACATCTTTATGCTCCAAACGACCGTCTTTAGGCTTCAAATCCGACTTTTAATTCTGAAATCCCACTTTTTTACGCTCCAAACGCTACATTAAGGGCACAAAGTCTCCATTTTAGGTCACAACGCTTCCTTTTTAGAGTCCGGAACGTTGGTTCCAGGGTTGAAAGCCTCCCTGTTCTGCTTCAAAGCGTCATTTAGAAGGTACAAGCCCTCATTTTTAGGGCGCAACGCCTCATTTTTTGGCCGCGAATCCTCCTTTTTAGGGGTCAATACGTCCTTTTTGCTGTAAAATCCCTCACTTCTATGTTCCGGACATCTCATTTAGGGCACAAAGCCTTGTTTTGTGGTCCCAAAGCTTCCTCTTCAGAGTCCAAAGCTTTGATTCTGTGGTTGAATTCCTCGTTTTATAATCCAAACCCTCACGTTTATTGTACAAACCCTCATTTTTAGGGCCCAAACGCTCATTTTTATGCTGCAAATCATTTCACTGGAAAATGCCTCCTTTTTATGCTCCAAACGCCTCCTTTAGGGCACGATGTCTGAATGTTAGGTCCCAAAGATTTGGTTAAGAGCCCAAAGCTTGGAGTCTAGGGTTGAAAGCCTGCTTTTTACTCTACAAACCCTCCTGTTTAGGGTACAAACCCTCCTTTTTGGTGCACAAGCCCTCGCTGTTAGGGTGCAAACACTCACGTTAAGATTCCCAAGCTTCGAGTCCAGGGTTGAAATCCACATCTTTATGCTCCAAACGACCGTCTTTAGGCTTCAAATCCGACTTTTAATTCTGAAATCCCACTTTTTTACGCTCCAAACGCTACATTAAGGGCACAAAGTCTCCATTTTAGGTCACAACGCTTCCTTTTTAGAGTCCGGAACGTTGGTTCCAGGGTTGAAAGCCTCCCTGTTCTGCTTCAAAGCGTCATTTAGAAGGTACAAGCCCTCATTTTTAGGGCGCAACGCCTCATTTTTTGGCCGCGAATCCTCCTTTTTAGGGGTCAATACGTCTTTTTTGCTGTAAAATCCCTCACTTTTATGTTCCGGACATCTCATTTAGGGCACAAAGCCTTGTTTTGTGGTCCCAAAGCTTCCTCTTCAGAGTCCAAAGCTTTGATTCTGTGGTTGAATTCCTCGTTTTATAATCCAAACCCTCACGTTTATTGTACAAACCCTCATTTTTAGGGCCCAAACGCTCATTTTTATGCTACAAATCATTTCACTGGAAAATGCCTCCTTTTTATGCTCCAAACGCCTCCTTTAGGGCACGATGTCTGAATGTTAGGTCCCAAAGATGTGGTTAAGAACCCAAAGCTTGGAGTCTAGGGTTGAAAGCCTGCCTTTTACTCTACAAACCCTCCTGTTTAGGGTACAAACCCTCCTTTTTGGTGCACAAGCCCTCGCTGTTAGGGTGCAAACAGTCACGTTAAGATTCCCAAGCTTCGAGTCCAGGGTTGAAATCCACATCTTTATGCTCCAAACGACCGTCTTTAGGCTTCAAATCCGACTTTTAATTCTGAAATCCCACTTTTTTACGCTCCAAACGCTACATTAAGGGCACAAAGTCTCCATTTTAGGTCACAACGCTTCCTTTTTAGAGTCCGGAACGTTGGTTCCAGGGTTGAAAGCCTCCCTGTTCTGCTTCAAAGCGTCATTTAGAAGGTACAAGCCCTCATTTTTAGGGCGCAACGCCTCATTTTTTGGCCGCGAATCCTCCTTTTTAGGGGTCAATACGTCCTTTTTGCTGTAAAATCCCTCACTTCTATGTTCCGGACATCTCATTTAGGGCACAAAGCCTTGTTTTGTGGTCCCAAAGCTTCCTCTTCAGAGTCCAAAGCTTTGATTCTGTGGTTGAATTCCTCGTTTTATAATCCAAACCCTCACGTTTATTGCACAAACCCTCATTTTTAGGGCCCAAACGCTCATTTTTATGCTGCAAATCATTTCACTGGAAAATGCCTCCTTTTTATGCTCCAAACGCCTCCTTTAGGGCACGATGTCTGAATGTTAGGTCCCAAAGATTTGGTTAAGAGCCCAAAGCTTGGAGTCTAGGGTTGAAAGCCTGCTTTTTACTCTACAAACCCTCCTGTTTAGGGTACAAACCCTCCTTTTTGGTGCACAAGCCCTCGCTGTTAGGGTGCAAACACTCACGTTAAGATTCCCAAGCTTCGAGTCCAGGGTTGAAATCCACATCTTTATGCTCCAAACGACCGTCTTTAGGCTTCAAATCCGACTTTTAATTCTGAAATCCCACTTTTTTACGCTCCAAACGCTACATTAAGGGCACAAAGTCTCCATTTTAGGTCACAACGCTTCCTTTTTAGAGTCCGGAACGTTGGTTCCAGGGTTGAAAGCCTCCCTGTTCTGCTTCAAAGCGTCATTTAGAAGGTACAAGCCCTCATTTTTAGGGCGCAACGCCTCATTTTTTGGCCGCGAATCCTCCTTTTTAGGGGTCAATACGTCCTTTTTGCTGTAAAATCCCTCACTTCTATGTTCCGGACATCTCATTTAGGGCACAAAGCCTTGTTTTGTGGTCCCAAAGCTTCCTCTTCAGAGTCCAAAGCTTTGATTCTGTGGTTGAATTCCTCGTTTTATAATCCAAACCCTCACGTTTATTGCACAAACCCTCATTTTTAGGGCCCAAACGCTCATTTTTATGCTGCAAATCATTTCACTGGAAAATGCCTCCTTTTTATGCTCCAAACGCCTCCTTTAGGGCACGATGTCTGAATGTTAGGTCCCAAAGATTTGGTTAAGAGCCCAAAGCTTGGAGTCTAGGGTTGAAAGCCTGCTTTTTACTCTACAAACCCTCCTGTTTAGGGTACAAACCCTCCTTTTTGGTGCACAAGCCCTCGCTGTTAGGGTGCAAACACTCACGTTAAGATTCCCAAGCTACGAGTCCACGGTTGAAATCCACATCTTTATGCTCCAAACGACCGTCTTTAGGCTTCAAATCCGACTTTTAATTCTGAAATCCCACTTTTTTACGCTCCAAACGCTACATTAAGGGCACAAAGTCTCCATTTTAGGTCACAACGCTTCCTTTTTAGAGTCCGGAACGTTGGTTCCAGGGTTGAAAGCCTCCCTGTTCTGCTTCAAAGCGTCATTTAGAAGGTACAAGCCCTCATTTTTAGGGCGCAACGCCTCATTTTTTGGCCGCGAATCCTCCTTTTTAGGGGTCAATACGTCCTTTTTGCTGTAAAATCCCTCACTTCTATGTTCCGGACATCTCATTTAGGGCACAAAGCCTTGTTTTGTGGTCCCAAAGCTTCCTCTTCAGAGTCCAAAGCTTTGATTCTGTGGTTGAATTCCTCGTTTTATAATCCAAACCCTCACGTTTATTGCACAAACCCTCATTTTTAGGGCCCAAACGCTCATTTTTATGCTGCAAATCATTTCACTGGAAAATCCCTCCTTTTTATGCTCCAAACGCCTCCTTTAGGGCACGATGTCTGAATGTTAGGTCCCAAAGATTTGGTTAAGAGCCCAAAGCTTGGAGTCTAGGGTTGAAAGCCTGCTTTTTACTCTACAAACCCTCCTGTTTAGGGTACAAACCCTCCTTTTTGGTGCACAAGCCCTCGCTGTTAGGGTGCAAACACTCACGTTAAGATTCCCAAGCTTCGAGTCCAGGGTTGAAATCCACATCTTTATGCTCCAAACGACCGTCTTTAGGCTTCAAATCCGACTTTTAATTCTGAAATCCCACTTTTTTACGCTCCAAACGCTACATTAAGGGCACAAAGTCTCCATTTTAGGTCACAACGCTTCCTTTTTAGAGTCCGGAACGTTGGTTCCAGGGTTGAAAGCCTCCCTGTTCTGCTTCAAAGCGTCATTTAGAAGGTACAAGCCCTCATTTTTAGGGCGCAACGCCTCATTTTTTGGCCGCGAATCCTCCTTTTTAGGGGTCAATACGTCCTTTTTGCTGTAAAATCCCTCACTTCTATGTTCCGGACATCTCATTTAGGGCACAAAGCCTTGTTTTGTGGTCCCAAAGCTTCCTCTTCAGAGTCCAAAGCTTTGATTCTGTGGTTGAATTCCTCGTTTTATAATCCAAACCCTCACGTTTATTGTACAAACCCTCATTTTTAGGGCCCAAACGCTCATTTTTATGCTGCAAATCATTTCACTGGAAAATGCCTCCTTTTTATGCTCCAAACGCCTCCTTTAGGGCACGATGTCTGAATGTTAGGTCCCAAAGATTTGGTTAAGAGCCCAAAGCTTGGAGTCTAGGGTTGAAAGCCTGCTTTTTACTCTACAAACCCTCCTGTTTAGGGTACAAACCCTCCTTTTTGGTGCACAAGCCCTCGCTGTTAGGGTGCAAACACTCACGTTAAGATTCCCAAGCTTCGAGTCCAGGGTTGAAATCCACATCTTTATGCTCCAAACGACCGTCTTTAGGCTTCAAATCCGACTTTTAATTCTGAAATCCCACTTTTTTACGCTCCAAACGCTACATTAAGGGCACAAAGTCTCCATTTTAGGTCACAACGCTTCCTTTTTAGAGTCCGGAACGTTGGTTCCAGGGTTGAAAGCCTCCCTGTTCTGCTTCAAAGCGTCATTTAGAAGGTACAAGCCCTCATTTTTAGGGCGCAACGCCTCATTTTTTGGCCGCGAATCCTCCTTTTTAGGGGTCAATACGTCTTTTTTGCTGTAAAATCCCTCACTTTTATGTTCCGGACATCTCATTTAGGGCACAAAGCCTTGTTTTGTGGTCCCAAAGCTTCCTCTTCAGAGTCCAAAGCTTTGATTCTGTGGTTGAATTCCTCGTTTTATAATCCAAACCCTCACATTTATTGTACAAACCCTCATTTTTAGGGCCCAAACGCTCATTTTTATGCTACAAATAATTTCACTGGAAAATGCCTCCTTTTTATGCTCCAAACGCCTCCTTTAGGGCACGATGTCTGAATGTTAGGTCCCAAAGATGTGGTTAAGAACCCAAAGCTTGGAGTCTAGGGTTGAAAGCCTGCCTTTTACTCTACAAACCCTCCTGTTTAGGGTACAAACCCTCCTTTTTGGTGCACAAGCCCTCGCTGTTAGGGTGCAAACACTCACGTTAAGATTCCCAAGCTTCGAGTCCAGGGTTGAAATCCACATCTTTATGCTCCAAACGACCGTCTTTAGGCTTCAAATCCGACTTTTAATTCTGAAATCCCACTTTTTTACGCTCCAAACGCTACATTAAGGGCACAAAGTCTCCATTTTAGGTCACAACGCTTCCTTTTTAGAGTCCGGAACGTTGGTTCCAGGGTTGAAAGCCTCCCTGTTCTGCTTCAAAGCGTCATTTAGAAGGTACAAGCCCTCATTTTTAGGGCGCAACGCCTCATTTTTTGGCCGCGAATCCTCCTTTTTAGGGGTCAATACGTCCTTTTTGCTGTAAAATCCCTCACTTCTATGTTCCGGACATCTCATTTAGGGCACAAAGCCTTGTTTTGTGGTCCCAAAGCTTCCTCTTCAGAGTCCAAAGCTTTGATTCTGTGGTTGAATTCCTCGTTTTATAATCCAAACCCTCACGTTTATTGTACAAACCCTCATTTTTAGGGCCCAAACGCTCATTTTTATGCTGCAAATCATTTCACTGGAAAATGCCTCCTTTTTATGCTCCAAACGCCTCCTTTAGGGCACGATGTCTGAATGTTAGGTCCCAAAGATGTGGTTAAGAACCCAAAGCTTGGAGTCTAGGGTTGAAAGCCTGCTTTTTACTCTACAAACCCTCCTGTTTAGGGTACAAACCCTCCTTTTTGGTGCACAAGCCCTCGCTGTTAGGGTGCAAACAGTCACGTTAAGATTCCCAAGCTTCGAGTCCAGGGTTGAAATCCACATCTTTATGCTCCAAACGACCGTCTTTAGGCTTCAAATCCGACTTTTAATTCTGAAATCCCACTTTTTTACGCTCCAAACGCTACATTAAGGGCACAAAGTCTCCATTTTAGGTCACAACGCTTCCTTTTTAGAGTCCGGAACGTTGGTTCCAGGGTTGAAAGCCTCCCTGTTCTGCTTCAAAGCGTCATTTAGAAGGTACAAGCCCTCATTTTTAGGGCGCAACGCCTCATTTTTTGGCCGCGAATCCTCCTTTTTAGGGGTCAATACGTCTTTTTTGCTGTAAAATCCCTCACTTCTATGTTCCGGACATCTCATTTAGGGCACAAAGCCTTGTTTTGTGGTCCCAAAGCTTCCTCTTCAGAGTCCAAAGCTTTGATTCTGTGGTTGAATTCCTCGTTTTATAATCCAAACCCTCACATTTATTGTACAAACCCTCATTTTTAGGGCCCAAACGCTCATTTTTATGCTACAAATAATTTCACTGGAAAATGCCTCCTTTTTATGCTCCAAACGCCTCCTTTAGGGCACGATGTCTGAATGTTAGGTCCCAAAGATGTGGTTAAGAACCCAAAGCTTGGAGTCTAGGGTTGAAAGCCTGCCTTTTACTCTACAAACCCTCCTGTTTAGGGTACAAACCCTCCTTTTTGGTGCACAAGCCCTCGCTGTTAGGGTGCAAACACTCACGTTAAGATTCCCAAGCTTCGAGTCCAGGGTTGAAATCCACATCTTTATGCTCCAAACGACCGTCTTTAGGCTTCAAATCCGACTTTTAATTCTGAAATCCCACTTTTTTACGCTCCAAACGCTACATTAAGGGCACAAAGTCTCCATTTTAGGTCACAACGCTTCCTTTTTAGAGTCCGGAACGTTGGTTCCAGGGTTGAAAGCCTCCCTGTTCTGCTTCAAAGCGTCATTTAGAAGGTACAAGCCCTCATTTTTAGGGCGCAACGCCTCATTTTTTGGCCGCGAATCCTCCTTTTTAGGGGTCAATACGTCCTTTTTGCTGTAAAATCCCTCACTTCTATGTTCCGGACATCTCATTTAGGGCACAAAGCCTTGTTTTGTGGTCCCAAAGCTTCCTCTTCAGAGTCCAAAGCTTTGATTCTGTGGTTGAATTCCTCGTTTTATAATCCAAACCCTCACATTTATTGTACAAACCCTCATTTTTAGGGCCCAAACGCTCATTTTTATGCTGCAAATCATTTCACTGGAAAATGCCTCCTTTTTATGCTCCAAACGCCTCCTTTAGGGCACGATGTCTGAATGTTATGTCCCAAAGATGTGGTTAAGAACCCAAAGCTTGGAGTCTAGGGTTGAAAGCCTGCTTTTTACTCTACAAACCCTCCTGTTTAGGGTACAAACCCTCCTTTTTGGTGCACAAGCCCTCACTGTTAGGGTGCAAACACTCACGTTAAGATTCCCAAGCTTCGAGTCCAGGGTTGAAATCCACATCTTTATGCTCCAAACGACCGTCTTTAGGCTTCAAATCCGACTTTTAATTCTGAAATCCCACTTTTTTACGCTCCAAACGCTACATTAAGGGCACAAAGTCTCCATTTTAGGTCACAACGCTTCCTTTTTAGAGTCCGGAACGTTGGTTCCAGGGTTGAAAGCCTCCCTGTTCTGCTTCAAAGCGTCATTTAGAAGGTACAAGCCCTCATTTTTAGGGCGCAACGCCTCATTTTTTGGCCGCGAATCCTCCTTTTTAGGGGTCAATACGTCTTTTTTGCTGTAAAATCCCTCACTTTTATGTTCCGGACATCTCATTTAGGGCACAAAGCCTTGTTTTGTGGTCCCAAAGCTTCCTCTTCAGAGTCCAAAGCTTTGATTCTGTGGTTGAATTCCTCGTTTTATAATCCAAACCCTCACATTTATTGTACAAACCCTCATTTTTAGGGCCCAAACGCTCATTTTTATGCTACAAATCATTTCACTGGAAAATGCCTCCTTTTTATGCTCCAAACGCCTCCTTTAGGGCACGATGTCTGAATGTTAGGTCCCAAAGATGTGGTTAAGAACCCAAAGCTTGGAGTCTAGGGTTGAAAGCCTGCCTTTTACTCTACAAACCCTCCTGTTTAGGGTACAAACCCTCCTTTTTGGTGCACAAGCCCTCGCTGTTAGGGTGCAAACACTCACGTTAAGATTCCCAAGCTTCGAGTCCAGGGTTGAAATCCACATCTTTATGCTCCAAACGACCGTCTTTAGGCTTCAAATCCGACTTTTAATTCTGAAATCCCACTTTTTTACGCTCCAAACGCTACATTAAGGGCACAAAGTCTCCATTTTAGGTCACAACGCTTCCTTTTTAGAGTCCGGAACGTTGGTTCCAGGGTTGAAAGCCTCCCTGTTCTGCTTCAAAGCGTCATTTAGAAGGTACAAGCCCTCATTTTTAGGGCGCAATGCCTCATTTTTTGGCCGCGAATCCTCCTTTTTAGGGGTCAATACGTCCTTTTTGCTGTAAAATCCCTCACTTCTATGTTCCGGACATCTCATTTAGGGCACAAAGCCTTGTTTTGTTGTCCCAAAGCTTCCTCTTCAGAGTCCAAAGCTTTGATTCTGTAGTTGAATTCCTCGTTTTATAATCCAAACCCTCACGTTTATTGCACAAACCCTCATTTTTAGGGCCCAAACGCTCATTTTTATGCTGCAAATCATTTCACTGGAAAATGCCTCCTTTTTATGCTCCAAACGCCTCCTTTAGGGCATGATGTCTGAATGTTAGGTCCCAAAGATTTGGTTAAGAGCCCAAAGCTTGGAGTCTAGGGTTGAAAGCCTGCTTTTTACTCTACAAACCCTCCTGTTTAGGGTACAAACCCTCCTTTTTGGTGCACAAGCCCTCGCTGTTAGGGTGCAAACACTCACGTTAAGATTCCCAAGCTTCGAGTCCAGGGTTGAAATCCACATCTTTATGCTCCAAACGACCGTCTTTAGGCTTCAAATCCGACTTTTAATTCTGAAATCCCACTTTTTTACGCTCCAAACGCTACATTAAGGGCACAAAGTCTCCATTTTAGGTCACAACGCTTCCTTTTTAGAGTCCGGAACGTTGGTTCCAGGGTTGAAAGCCTCCCTGTTCTGCTTCAAAGCGTCATTTAGAAGGTACAAGCCCTCATTTTTAGGGCGCAACGCCTCATTTTTTGGCCGCGAATCCTCCTTTTTAGGGGTCAATACGTCTTTTTTGCTGTAAAATCCCTCACTTTTATGTTCCGGACATCTCATTTAGGGCACAAAGCCTTGTTTTGTGGTCCCAAAGCTTCCTCTTCAGAGTCCAAAGCTTTGATTCTGTGGTTGAATTCCTCGTTTTATAATCCAAACCCTCACATTTATTGTACAAACCCTCATTTTTAGGGCCCAAACGCTCATTTTTATGCTACAAATCATTTCACTGGAAAATGCCTCCTTTTTATGCTCCAAACGCCTCCTTTAGGGCACGATGTCTGAATGTTAGGTCCCAAAGATGTGGTTAAGAACCCAAAGCTTGGAGTCTAGGGTTGAAAGCCTGCCTTTTACTCTACAAACCCTCCTGTTTAGGGTACAAACCCTCCTTTTTGGTGCACAAGCCCTCGCTGTTAGGGTGCAAACACTCACGTTAAGATTCCCAAGCTTCGAGTCCAGGGTTGAAATCCACATCTTTATGCTCCAAACGACCGTCTTTAGGCTTCAAATCCGACTTTTAATTCTGAAATCCCACTTTTTTACGCTCCAAACGCTACATTAAGGGCACAAAGTCTCCATTTTAGGTCACAACGCTTCCTTTTTAGAGTCCGGAACGTTGGTTCCAGGGTTGAAAGCCTCCCTGTTCTGCTTCAAAGCGTCATTTAGAAGGTACAAGCCCTCATTTTTAGGGCGCAACGCCTCATTTTTTGGCCGCGAATCCTCCTTTTTAGGGGTCAATACGTCCTTTTTGCTGTAAAATCCCTCACTTTTATGTTCCGGACATCTCTTTTAGGGCACAAAGCCTTGTTTTGTGGTCCCAAAGCTTCCTCTTCAGAGTCCAAAGCTTTGATTCTGTGGTTGAATTCCTCGTTTTATAATCCAAACCCTCACATTTATTGTACAAACCCTCATTTTTAGGGCCCAAACGCTCATTTTTATGCTACAAATCATTTCACTGGAAAATGCCTCCTTTTTATGCTCCAAACGCCTCCTTTAGGGCACGATGTCTGAATGTTAGGTCCCAAAGATGTGGTTAAGAACCCAAAGCTTGGAGTCTAGGGTTGAAAGCCTGCCTTTTACTCTACAAACCCTCCTGTTTAGGGTACAAACCCTCCTTTTTGGTGCACAAGCCCTCGCTGTTAGGGTGCAAACACTCACGTTAAGATTCCCAAGCTTCGAGTCCAGGGTTGAAATCCACATCTTTATGCTCCAAACGACCGTCTTTAGGCTTCAAATCCGACTTTTAATTCTGAAATCCCACTTTTTTACGCTCCAAACGCTACATTAAGGGCACAAAGTCTCCATTTTAGGTCACAACGCTTCCTTTTTAGAGTCCGGAACGTTGGTTCCAGGGTTGAAAGCCTCCCTGTTCTGCTTCAAAGCGTCATTTAGAAGGTACAAGCCCTCATTTTTAGGGCGCAACGCCTCATTTTTTGGCCGCGAATCCTCCTTTTTAGGGGTCAATACGTCCTTTTTGCTGTAAAATCCCTCACTTCTATGTTCCGGACATCTCATTTAGGGCACAAAGCCTTGTTTTGTGGTCCCAAAGCTTCCTCTTCAGAGTCCAAAGCTTTGATTCTGTGGTTGAATTCCTCGTTTTATAATCCAAACCCTCACGTTTATTGCACAAACCCTCATTTTTAGGGCCCAAACGCTCATTTTTATGCTGCAAATCATTTCACTGGAAAATGCCTCCTTTTTATGCTCCAAACGCCTCCTTTAGGGCACGATGTCTGAATGTTAGGTCCCAAAGATTTGGTTAAGAGCCCAAAGCTTGGAGTCTAGGGTTGAAAGCCTGCTTTTTACTCTACAAACCCTCCTGTTTAGGGTACAAACCCTCCTTTTTGGTGCACAAGCCCTCGCTGTTAGGGTGCAAACAGTCACGTTAAGATTCCCAAGCTTCGAGTCCAGGGTTGAAATCCACATCTTTATGCTCCAAACGACTGTCTTTAGGCTTCAAATCCGACTTTTAATTCTGAAATCCCACTTTTTTACGCTCCAAACGCTACATTAAGGGCACAAAGTCTCCATTTTAGGTCACAACGCTTCCTTTTTAGAGTCCGGAACGTTGGTTCCAGGGTTGAAAGCCTCCCTGTTCTGCTTCAAAGCGTCATTTAGAAGGTACAAGCCCTCATTTTTAGGGCGCAACGCCTCATTTTTTGGCCGCGAATCCTCCTTTTTAGGGGTCAATACGTCCTTTTTGCTGTAAAATCCCTCACTTTTATGTTCCGGACATCTCATTTAGGGCACAAAGCCTTGTTTTGTGGTCCCAAAGCTTCCTCTTCAGAGTCCAAAGCTTTGATTCTGTGGTTGAATTCCTCGTTTTATAATCCAAACCCTCACATTTATTGTACAAACCCTCATTTTTAGGGCCCAAACGCTCATTTTTATGCTACAAATCATTTCACTGGAAAATGCCTCCTTTTTATGCTCCAAACGCCTCCTTTAGGGCACGATGTCTGAATGTTAGGTCCCAAAGATGTGGTTAAGAACCCAAAGCTTGGAGTCTAGGGTTGAAAGCCTGCCTTTTACTCTACAAACCCTCCTGTTTAGGGTACAAACCCTCCTTTTTGGTGCACAAGCCCTCGCTGTTAGGGTGCAAACACTCACGTTAAGATTCCCAAGCTTCGAGTCCAGGGTTGAAATCCACATCTTTATGCTCCAAACGACCGTCTTTAGGCTTCAAATCCGACTTTTAATTCTGAAATCCCACTTTTTTACGCTCCAAACGCTACATTAAGGGCACAAAGTCTCCATTTTAGGTCACAACGCTTCCTTTTTAGAGTCCGGAACGTTGGTTCCAGGGTTGAAAGCCTCCCTGTTCTGCTTCAAAGCGTCATTTAGAAGGTACAAGCCCTCATTTTTAGGGCGCAACGCCTCATTTTTTGGCCGCGAATCCTCCTTTTTAGGGGTCAATACGTCCTTTTTGCTGTAAAATCCCTCACTTTTATGTTCCGGACATCTCTTTTAGGGCACAAAGCCTTGTTTTGTGGTCCCAAAGCTTCCTCTTCAGAGTCCAAAGCTTTGATTCTGTGGTTGAATTCCTCGTTTTATAATCCAAACCCTCACGTTTATTGCACAAACCCTCATTTTTAGGGCCCAAACGCTCATTTTTATGCTGCAAATCATTTCACTGGAAAATGCCTCCTTTTTATGCTCCAAACGCCTCCTTTAGGGCACGATGTCTGAATGTTAGGTCCCAAAGATTTGGTTAAGAGCCCAAAGCTTGGAGTCTAGGGTTGAAAGCCTGCTTTTTACTCTACAAACCCTCCTGTTTAGGGTACAAACCCTCCTTTTTGGTGCACAAGCCCTCGCTGTTAGGGTGCAAACAGTCACGTTAAGATTCCCAAGCTTCGAGTCCAGGGTTGAAATACACATCTTTATGCTCCAAACGACTGTCTTTAGGCTTCAAATCCGACTTTTAATTCTGAAATCCCACTTTTTTACGCTCCAAACGCTACATTAAGGGCACAAAGTCTCCATTTTAGGTCACAACGCTTCCTTTTTAGAGTCCGGAACGTTGGTTCCAGGGTTGAAAGCCTCCCTGTTCTGCTTCAAAGCGTCATTTAGAAGGTACAAGCCCTCATTTTTAGGGCGCAACGCCTCATTTTTTGGCCGCGAATCCTCCTTTTTAGGGGTCAATACGTCCTTTTTGCTGTAAAATCCCTCACTTCTATGTTCCGGACATCTCATTTAGGGCACAAAGCCTTGTTTTGTGGTCCCAAAGCTTCCTCTTCAGAGTCCAAAGCTTTGATTCTGTGGTTGAATTCCTCGTTTTATAATCCAAACCCTCACGTTTATTGCACAAACCCTCATTTTTAGGGCCCAAACGCTCATTTTTATGCTGCAAATCATTTCACTGGAAAATGCCTCCTTTTTATGCTCCAAACGCCTCCTTTAGGGCACGATGTCTGAATGTTAGGTCCCAAAGATTTGGTTAAGAGCCCAAAGCTTGGAGTCTTGAAGTGCTAAGGCTTGGACAATAAGCCCAAGCCAGAGTTGACCTATAGATGAATCCTGTACATTTTATAACTGATAACCATTGTGCTATTAGGTATTATACTAAGTTATAGCAAACCAACTGTTCTGATGTAAAAGGTGGGAATACTGAAGCCTGAGCAACAGGCCCTGAACTGAAACTGCTAACTCTGTATGTAGTCATTAGTGAAATATGCATAGAAGATGTAGTTTAAACAGCATAAAACATGTCTATCCTGAATGTATCCTTATATTTCTTTATGTGTGAGCAAGATAACAAGACCACGGAAACAGTTGTCTGGCCTTGTGACCTTGCTCATAAATTAACTAGATAAGCAGGGAAACTCCCTTAGCTTCTCCCTTAAGCCCTGGCCAGGCTCTGGGGGGAACCTAACTGAGATGAAAACCAGATATTTCCGCTTAAAACAAAGGTGTCAGCTATTCTGGCTTACTGATTTTTAGGTATATAAGGCTGGGCCCGCTCACAGCGACTTTGGAAGCCTCACCTACGGGTGGACGCACCGCGTAGGATTTCCCACTTGCAGGGAAAGGTTCTCCAAATCCTTGCTGTAACCGGGGCTCCCCAGCGACTGCGGATCTGGATGATGGTAACGTATGCAAGTGGTGATGGATCTTTCTTAATCACTATTCTCTCTCTCTCTCAAGTAGTAATGATTTGATGCATTACCCTGTATTTTCCTATTTGTTTAAGTGCACTATTCTGTCTTTTCTTACTGTATGTTTTCTGTATTATTCTGTTACATTATTTAGTTATTTCTAGTAAAATATGCCTGCTCTTTTCACTCTGGTGTCTGAGTTTAATTGATATCCCTGATCAGCAAAACATAAATTGGTGTCAGAAGTGGGATCCAACAAAAATGCCATTATTTAAAGTGACCATTGGATGTTTTAAATTGTATGAAAACGTACCTATTGAAAAAGGAAAAGAAACTACAAATTCAAGTAAACGAGGGTGGATTTTGTTAACTGCATGTAGAAAACAACACCAGAGTAAAGAGAGGCTGTTGTTAGAGAGCTCCCAGATGGAGCGACAGATATGTGATTTGAAGAGTCAAATAGTGATGTTGCAATGCCAGAATAAGTTGTTTGCTGATAAGCTGGATACTTATCAGACAGTGGCAAAGAAAGCTGCGGTGCGAGTAGCACAATATAAGTATAGGAAAAGGAGAAAGTGTAAGAAAGTTCATGCAGTGATTGCAGAAGCGAGTGTGCAGTGGGATCCTGGTAGAGATCCTAATATTGGGCAACCTGTGAGGAAGGATATGATAGAGGATTATACACAGTATGAAGTAAATGATATAATTGAAAGATTTAAGCAGAGACCGGGGGAATCCTTGCTCTCTTGGATGGTGCATTTGCAGGATCAGGGAGTGGCAGGGGTAACCCTAGACGCAGGAGATTCTAAAAAGTTTTTGATTTTAAGTTCAAATGCTTTTGTGCAGGATGCATTTCAAAACAACACTCAGGATATTAATTTGTTAGCACTGGCTGCTCTGGGATGTAATACCAAATATCCTACAGAGAATGACTGGCTGGCATCTGACCGTCAGTGGTATACTTTGCGAGATTGTATACAGCAAATGAAAGAGGAAGGGATGAAAGCAGCTATTTTTGTAGGAGATGCTGACTTTATGGTGTGGCATCCTTTGTCGGTCACTATGAGAAACAGAGTGATTAAAACCGTTCCACTGGCATATAAAAATGTAATTATACCCCTTTGCATTAATGAAATGGGGGATCCCCTCGATGAAGTAATAGAAAAAGTGCAACAGTTACGTGACCTTGAAGAGTGGAGCCCCCGAGGGAGTGCAGGGAATCGAGATACTCGAGACAGCCCTAAAGGCAGTGAAAACAGGATTTCTCGTACGGAAATGTTTACGGCTTTGTTAAAAGACAGCATGTCTCATGAAAAAATTTATGGTATTCCAACTAACGAGCCGTGGCGAATATATACACAGAGAGGGCTGAATAAACCTAGCAAGAGAGTGCAGAGTGCTAAAACTAAGGATCCAGGGACAACTCAGCCTATGGCACCCCTTCTCGAACCTCAACGGGACCCTCCATCTGCCCACGGAGGGCCCCCCGTGAGTGGATCACCGGTTCCGGGGGTGAAAGAGGATGTGGCAGCATTTTCTGACTTGTACCCTTTGCAGGAGGCAAGGGAGGGGAATCAATGTTATAATCAGCACATATGAATTAATGGCCAAGCTCCAGGGCAGTGAGTGCAGAAGGACCGATGGCCCCATGTAGAACTTAAAGTTTTGGTTTTTTTATTTTTTTTCTTTTGTTGTTGTTTGTTTGTTTTTTATCTAGAACAACCAGTTCCCACAAACTGTAAATACCCTAATTGAGGATGGAGCAGAGGCCTCCTTAATATATGGGAATCCCAGGAAATCTAAAAGACAACCTGTAATTATTACAGGTTTGGGAGAAAAATAAATTAAAACTGTACAAACACAAATGGAAATGAAAACAGGAAACCTCCCAAAATTATTATATTCAGTCATGATTGTCCCCATTCCTGAATATAAAATCAATATAGACATTCTAAGAAGACTAACTTTAAATCTTTCTGATAGTCAGTATCAATTTGGAGTTAAACCCTGTATTACTACCAGACCTGTTACGGTCAGCAAAGTAAAAAAAAAAAAAAAAAAAAAAAAAAAAAAAGCCTCCTGAGCAGATCCTGGCTGCAACTAAGTTAGTTACAATGAGGCAATATAGAATTCTGGGAGGACATGAAGAGATATCACAGACAATTAGAAATTTATTAGATGTAGAAGTTTTGAGGTGGCAGTCCGGTGTGGCCTGTCAAGAAAAGTGATGGATCCTAGAGAATGACAGTGGATTTTAGAGAAGTAAACAAA
The DNA here is from genome assembly GCF_031877795.1 of Strix aluco. NCBI lineage: Eukaryota > Metazoa > Chordata > Aves > Strigiformes > Strigidae > Strix > Strix aluco. The sequence continues at coordinate 8,999,442 of NC_133970.1, forward strand.
CATACTGCACCGCTTGCAGCAGCTGTGCCAGACACTGTCACTTTAATAGAAGAAGTTCAGAAACATCCAGGAACTTGGTACGCTGTAATAAATTTAACTAGTGCATTTTTATTTTTTTATTTTTACTATCCCAATTGCAGAAAAGCATTTGCTTTCTCAAGGGTGGCTGCAGAGCCCCACTATCTGTTATAGAATTGTAGCTGAACACTTAGATGAAATACAGCTGCCTCCTCACACACAATTAAGCCACTATATAGATGATATTTTGATTCAAGGAAATGATGAGGAGGAAATACAACAAGTTCTTGAATTAGCAGTAGATCATATGAAACAGAAGGGTTGGGAAATTAACTCTGCAAAAATCCAAGGACCGTCTGAGACAGTGAAGTTTCTGGGAATTCAGTGGCATTGTGGGCATCAAGCCAGCCCCACATGGCCCTGACCACACCAGAAATCCATCCTATTTTACAGGACAACCTGTCTTAGTCAAATTCCCCATGGTGGGAGCAGTACTATTAGTATTGGATACCCAAATAAACAAGTATACCTGGAAAGCAAAGATGCTCATGGAAAGGAGCACGAAATTAATACAATGTGGATTATCCCATCTTTCTAATTATAACCCACTTCCGGTTCTCAAAATGAACCGAGAAGCTTTTCTTTCCTTTTTCTTGCAGGTAAACCCCCCGGAGAAAGATATCCTGAGTCACGACGGGGGATCCTTATGTGAATTTAAATTTTTGTATAGTGTTGATGTTCATTGTCTTATTAATATTTCTAAGATGTATTGTCTATCATTGCAAAAATTGCTTTGGGTGACTGTTCCCCTCTCCCTTGGTTCTGGGGGAAGCACCGGCTTCCTAAGTGTTAACCAAGAATGGGAGGAAAACGAATTTGTGGATTTAAGTCAGTTACCAGTATTATGAGCAAACAACAGACACCAAATCAGGGGAAGGTCCCTTTGCTAATGGGGCCTGGGCTTTAAAAGGTCATTACTGGGCCCATGAAGGCAAGATGGAAATACCAAGACCTAAACCACACATGCACTCTGGGCTGGGAGCATGGAAATTCATTTTCCTGCTGCAAAGGCAGACCCCAGCTCCAGCGAGCCAGACCATCTTCAGCTCCACAATTGACAACAACAACCAGAATATTTTCCCTTGTGATATGTATGTGTTAGTCTTATAAGTGTCCATGTAAAACATCCTGTAATTGTACTTGTTCATGCAGACAACCACCTTCTTCCCCCAATCCCCAAGGACCGGGAGTACATCCATTAGGCCCAGCGTGGGACACATTTTAGTTAAATATGTTTGGTTAAAATATTGTTAATTGACATTGTTATTGTCACTGTTACCTTTATTATATGTTTGGTTAGGATGTTGTTAACCATTGTCAGTGTTAATATTGTTTTATTTGTTATTTGTAGTGTTATTGCTCATTTACCTTTGTTTAAATCTGGGATAGAAGTTTCTAGGCCCAGATGACACATACGCTTTAGGATAAAGGGGCGTGGAAAGAGATTTTCCTGCTGTGTATGCTGACCCCAACTTTGTCAGAGCAGGGCAACAGACTGCGTGGACTACCAGAGCCACAAACACTCAGTGATATATTACCAGAATCACGGAGAAATAATGGATAATATGTTAGTAATAATTTCAATTCACTTTATAGCCTGAGCCTTGATAATAATTTTCTTATTTGTTCTTATAATACATCTTTTTTGTCCCTGTGAATGTCAATCATGTAAACTGCCATTGTGTTCTTCTACTGATTCCTTGCAACCTTAAAATCGGTTTGTAGAATGTTTTGGTTTTGTAGAGTTAGTTAATTTTGAGCATGACATGTTTGTTAGAGATGTTGTTAGCTATATGCTTATTAACTGAAGATATTCATATTTGTTAAATATATTGTTAGTTACATGTTTATTAACAGAAAATTTATATATCTGTTAAAGATGTTATTAGTTATATGTTAGTCAGAAATATCGTTAGTTGTCATGTTGCACGCTATTTCTGTCCTTTCTTTCTCTCTCTCTTTATATCTCTATCCTTCGCACCACCACGAGGACAGCAATGTCAAACCATGGGGCAGTGTGAGAGACTGTATTGCCTCGACATTGCTGCTGCACCACTACCACTACATGACCTCAACATCCTGTCGCCGTGAAGGAGTACGCTCTGAAGGAGATGAATTGTCCCCGAAGAAACCACTATATCTGCCTGAAACCAGAACAACATCATCCTTGGCAGTGCCTGCCAAGCTGCGCTTGTGCACGAGCCAGGTGGAGAAGAAATCAGGGTGAGGAAGGCGTGCGGAAGCTGAAGACACCACAGGCCGACACCCCTCCTCCAGCACGACCACTGAGAACACCTGGACATGTGCACCTGGAGGAACACGGAGCGGCACGTATGACAATGAGCTCCGTGGAAATGGGTGGACTCTTTGGAGAAATTGTGGGGACTTGGACAATAAAAAGACTGCATACTCCTCTCTCAGGGCTCAGAGATGAGATTTCAGGAGAGACTGAACCAACAGGACATCACTGGATTCGTGGTGGTAACTGATTTTGTTGCATCTCTTCTGTTTGCTTGCTTAGGTATTCTGACTTTTTCTTTCTTCTTTCCTCTGTCCTATTGCTATTATTGCTTGTTACAGGAAATAGAGTTTACAAGGTTGCATGGTATCTAACCTCGTTTGTGTCTTAAGATCACTACTAAGATCATTTAAGAACCCTCCCTGATATTGGATCGGGACACGCCTGACAAAACATCATCAACTGATGAACGAAAACTAATGTCACTAACCATAGAGATGGTTTGAGAGCCATGATTCACCTATAGGTCAAAGGACCGAATGAAGTGCTAAGGCTTGGACAATAAGCCCAAGCCAGAGTTGACCTATAGATGAATCCTGTACATTTTATAACTGATAACCATTGTGCTATTAGGTATTATACTAAGTTATAGCAAACCAACTGTTCTGATGTAAAAGGTGGGAATACTGAAGCCTGAGCAACAGGCCCTGAACTGAAACTGCTAACTCTGTATGTAGTCATTAGTGAAATATGCATAGAAGATGTAGTTTAAACAGCATAAAACATGTCTATCCTGAATGTATCCTTATATTTCTTTATGTGTGAGCAAGATAACAAGACCACGGAAACAGTTGTCTGGCCTTGTGACCTTGCTCATAAATTAACTAGATAAGCAGGGAAACTCCCTTAGCTTCTCCCTTAAGCCCTGGCCAGGCTCTGGGGGGAACCTAACTGAGATGAAAACCAGATATTTCCGCTTAAAACAAAGGTGTCAGCTATTCTGGCTTACTGATTTTTAGGTATATAAGGCTGGGCCCGCTCACAGCGACTTTGGAAGCCTCACCTACGGGTGGACGCACCGCGTAGGATTTCCCACTTGCAGGGAAAGGTTCTCCAAATCCTCGCTGTAACCGGGGCTCCCCAGCGACTGCGGATCTGGATGATGGTAACGTATGCAAGTGGTGATGGATCTTTCTTAATCACTATTCTCTCTCTCTCTCAAGTAGTAATGATTTGATGCATTACCCTGTATTTTCCTATTTGTTTAAGTGCACTATTCTGTCTTTTCTTACTGTATGTTTTCTGTATTATTCTGTTACATTATTTAGTTATTTCTAGTAAAATATGCCTGCTCTTTTCACTCTGGTGTCTGAGTTTAATTGATATCCCTGATCAGCAAAACAAGTCTAGGGTTGAAAGCCTGCTTTTTACTCTACAAACCCTCCTGTTTAGGGTACAAACCCTCCTTTTTGGTGCACAAGCCCTCGCTGTTAGGGTGCAAACACTCACGTTAAGATTCCCAAGCTTCGAGTCCAGGGTTGAAATCCACATCTTTATGCTCCAAACGACCGTCTTTAGGCTTCAAATCCGACTTTTAATTCTGAAATCCCACTTTTTTACGCTCCAAACGCTACATTAAGGGCACAAAGTCTCCATTTTAGGTCACAACGCTTCCTTTTTAGAGTCCGGAACGTTGGTTCCAGGGTTGAAAGCCTCCCTGTTCTGCTTCAAAGCGTCATTTAGAAGGTACAAGCCCTCATTTTTAGGGCGCAACGCCTCATTTTTTGGCCGCGAATCCTCCTTTTTAGGGGTCAATACGTCCTTTTTGCTGTAAAATCCCTCACTTTTATGTTCCGGACATCTCATTTAGGGCACAAAGCCTTGTTTTGTGGTCCCAAAGCTTCCTCTTCAGAGTCCAAAGCTTTGGTTCTGTGGTTGAATTCCTCGTTTTATAATCCAAACCCTCACGTTTATTGTACAAACCCTCATTTTTAGGGCCCAAACGCTCATTTTTATGCTGCAAATCATTTCACTGGAAAATGCCTCCTTTTTATGCTCCAAACGCCTCCTTTAGGGCACGATGTCTGAATGTTAGGTCCCAAAGATTTGGTTAAGAGCCCAAAGCTTGGAGTCTAGGGTTGAAAGCCTGCCTTTTACTCTACAAACCCTCCTGTTTAGGGTACAAACCCTCCTTTTTGGTGCACAAGCCCTCACTGTTAGGGTGCAAACACTCACGTTAAGATTCCCAAGCTTCGAGTCCAGGGTTGAAATCCACATCTTTATGCTCCAAACGACCGTCTTTAGGCTTCAAATCCGACTTTTAATTCTGAAATCCCACTTTTTTACGCTCCAAACGCTACATTAAGGGCACAAAGTCTCCATTTTAGGTCACAACGCTTCCTTTTTAGAGTCCGGAACGTTGGTTCCAGGGTTGAAAGCCTCCCTGTTCTGCTTCAAAGCGTCATTTAGAAGGTACAAGCCCTCATTTTTAGGGCGCAACGCCTCATTTTTTGGCCGCGAATCCTCCTTTTTAGGGGTCAATACGTCCTTTTTGCTGTAAAATCCCTCACTTCTATGTTCCGGACATCTCATTTAGGGCACAAAGCCTTGTTTTGTGGTCCCAAAGCTTCCTCTTCAGAGTCCAAAGCTTTGATTCTGTGGTTGAATTCCTCGTTTTATAATCCAAACCCTCACGTTTATTGCACAAACCCTCATTTTTAGGGCCCAAACGCTCATTTTTATGCTGCAAATCATTTCACTGGAAAATGCCTCCTTTTTATGCTCCAAACACCTCCTTTAGGGCACGATGTCTGAATGTTAGGTCCCAAAGATTTGGTTAAGAGCCCAAAGCTTGGAGTCTAGGGTTGAAAGCCTGCTTTTTACTCTACAAACCCTCCTGTTTAGGGTACAAACCCTCTTTTTTGGTGCACAAGCCCTCGCTGTTAGGGTGCAAATACTCACGTTAAGATTCCCAAGCTTCGAGTCCAGGGTTGAAATCCACATCTTTATGCTCCAAACGACCGTCTTTAGGCTTCAAATCCGACTTTTAATCCTGAAATCCCACTTTTTTACGCTCCAAACGCTACATTAAGGGCACAAAGTCTCCATTTTAGGTCACAACGCTTCCTTTTTAGAGTCCGGAACGTTGGTTCCAGGGTTGAAAGCCTCCCTGTTCTGCTTCAAAGCGTCATTTAGAAGGTACAAGCCCTCATTTTTAGGGCGCAACGCCTCATTTTTTGGCCGCGAATCCTCCTTTTTAGGGGTCAATACGTCCTTTTTGCTGTAAAATCCCTCACTTTTATGTTCCGGACATCTCATTTAGGGCACAAAGCCTTGTTTTGTGGTCCCAAAGCTTCCTCTTCAGAGTCCAAAGCTTTGATTCTGTGGTTGAATTCCTCGTTTTATAATCCAAACCCTCACGTTTATTGCACAAACCCTCATTTTTAGGGCCCAAACGCTCATTTTTATGCTGCAAATCATTTCACTGGAAAATGCCTCCTTTTTATGCTCCAAACACCTCCTTTAGGGCACGATGTCTGAATGTTAGGTCCCAAAGATTTGGTTAAGAGCCCAAAGCTTGGAGTCTAGGGTTGAAAGCCTGCTTTTTACTCTACAAACCCTCTTGTTTAGGGTACAAACCCTCTTTTTTGGTGCACAAGCCCTCGCTGTTAGGGTGCAAACACTCACGTTAAGATTCCCAAGCTTCGAGTCCAGGGTTGAAATCCACATCTTTATGCTCCAAACGACCGTCTTTAGGCTTCAAATCCGACTTTTAATCCTGAAATCCCACTTTTTTACGCTCCAAACGCTACATTAAGGGCACAAAGTCTCCATTTTAGGTCACAACGCTTCCTTTTTAGAGTCCGGAACGTTGGTTCCAGGGTTGAAAGCCTCCCTGTTCTGCTTCAAAGCGTCATTTAGAAGGTACAAGCCCTCATTTTTAGGGCGCAACGCCTCATTTTTTGGCCGCGAATCCTCCTTTTTAGGGGTCAATACGTCCTTTTTGCTGTAAAATCCCTCACTTCTATGTTCCGGACATCTCATTTAGGGCACAAAGCCTTGTTTTGTGGTCCCAAAGCTTCCTCTTCAGAGTCCAAAGCTTTGATTCTGTGGTTGAATTCCTCGTTTTATAATCCAAAACCTCACGTTTATTGTGCAAACCCTCATTTTTAGGGCCCAAACGCTCATTTTTATGCTGCAAATCATTTCACTGGAAAATGCCTCCTTTCTATGCTCCAAACACCTCCTTTAGGGCACGATGTCTGAATGTTAGGTCCCAAAGATTTGGTTAAGAGCCCAAAGCTTGGAGTCTAGGGTTGAAAGCCTGCTTTTTACTCTACAAACCCTCCTGTTTAGGGTACAAACCCTCTTTTTTGGTGCACAAGCCCTCGCTGTTAGGGTGCAAATACTCACGTTAAGATTCCCAAGCTTCGAGTCCAGGGTTGAAATCCACATCTTTATGCTCCAAACGACCGTCTTTAGGCTTCAAATCCGACTTTTAATCCTGAAATCCCACTTTTTTACGCTCCAAACGCTACATTAAGGGCACAAAGTCTCCATTTTAGGTCACAACGCTTCCTTTTTAGAGTCCGGAACGTTGGTTCCAGGGTTGAAAGCCTCCCTGTTCTGCTTCAAAGCGTCATTTAGAAGGTACAAGCCCTCATTTTTAGGGCGCAACGCCTCATTTTTTGGCCGCGAATCCTCCTTTTTAGGGGTCAATACGTCCTTTTTGCTGTAAAATCCCTCACTTCTATGTTCCGGACATCTCATTTAGGGCACAAAGCCTTGTTTTGTGGTCCCAAAGCTTCCTCTTCAGAGTCCAAAGCTTTGATTCTGTGGTTGAATTCCTCGTTTTATAATCCAAACCCTCACGTTTATTGCACAAACCCTCATTTTTAGGGCCCAAACGCTCATTTTTATGCTGCAAATCATTTCACTGGAAAATGCCTCCTTTTTATGCTCCAAACACCTCCTTTAGGGCACGATGTCTGAATGTTAGGTCCCAAAGATTTGGTTAAGAGCCCAAAGCTTGGAGTCTAGGGTTCAAAGCCTGCTTTTTACTCTACAAACCCTCCTGTTTAGGGTACAAACCCTCCTTTTTGGTGCACAAGCCCTCGCTGTTAGGGTGCAAACACTCACGTTAAGATTCCCAAGCTTCGAGTCCAGGGTTGAAATCCACATCTTTATGCTCCAAACGAACGTCTTTAGGCTTCAAATCCGACTTTTAATCCTGAAATCCCACTTTTTTACGCTCCAAACGCTACATTAAGGGCACAAAGTCTCCATTTTAGGTCACAACGCTTCCTTTTTAGAGTCCGGAACGTTGGTTCCAGGGTTGAAAGCCTCCCTGTTCTGCTTCAAAGCGTCGTTTAGAAGGTACAAGCCCTCATTTTTAGGGCGCAACGCCTCATTTTTTGGCCGCGAATCCTCCTTTTTAGGGGTCGATACGTCCTTTTTGCTGTAAAATCCCTCACTTCTATGTTCCGGACATCTCTTTTAGGGCACAAAGCCTTGTTTTGTGGTCCCAAAGCTTCCTCTTCAGAGTCCAAAGCTTTGATTCTGTGGTTGAATTCCTCGTTTTATAATCCAAACCCTCACGTTTATTGCACAAACCCTCATTTTTAGGGCCCAAACGCTCATTTTTATGCTGCAAATCATTTCACTGGAAAATGCCTCCTTTTTATGCTCCAAACGCCTCCTTTAGGGCACGATGTCTGAATGTTAGGTCCCAAAGATTTGGTTAAGAGCCCAAAGCTTGGAGTCTAGGGTTGAAAGCCTGCTTTTTACTCTACAAACCCTCCTGTTTAGGGTACAAACCCTCTTTTTTGGTGCACAAGCCCTCGCTGTTAGGGTGCAAATACTCACGTTAAGATTCCCAAGCTTCGAGTCCAGGGTTGAAATCCACATCTTTATGCTCCAAACGACCGTCTTTAGGCTTCAAATCCGACTTTTAATCCTGAAATCCCACTTTTTTACGCTCCAAACGCTACATTAAGGGCACAAAGTCTCCATTTTAGGTCACAACGCTTCCTTTTTAGAGTCCGGAACGTTGGTTCCAGGGTTGAAAGCCTCCCTGTTCTGCTTCAAAGCGTCATTTAGAAGGTACAAGCCCTCATTTTTAGGGCGCAACGCCTCATTTTTTGGCCGCGAATCCTCCTTTTTAGGGGTCAATACGTCCTTTTTGCTGTAAAATCCCTCACTTCTATGTTCCGGACATCTCTTTTAGGGCACAAAGCCTTGTTTTGTGGTCCCAAAGCTTCCTCTTCAGAGTCCAAAGCTTTGATTCTGTGGTTGAATTCCTCGTTTTATAATCCAAACCCTCACGTTTATTGCACAAACCCTCATTTTTAGGGCCCAAACGCTCATTTTTATGCTGCAAATCATTTCACTGGAAAATGCCTCCTTTTTATGCTCCAAACGCCTCCTTTAGGGCACGATGTCTGAATGTTAGGTCCCAAAGATTTGGTTAAGAGCCCAAAGCTTGGAGTCTAGGGTTCAAAGCCTGCTTTTTACTCTACAAACCCTCCTGTTTAGGGTACAAACCCTCCTTTTTGGTGCACAAGCCCTCGCTGTTAGGGTGCAAACACTCACGTTAAGATTCCCAAGCTTCGAGTCCAGGGTTGAAATCCACATCTTTATGCTCCAAACGACCGTCTTTAGGCTTCAAATCCGACTTTTAATCCTGAAATCCCACTTTTTTACGCTCCAAACGCTACATTAAGGGCACAAAGTCTCCATTTTAGGTCACAACGCTTCCTTTTTAGAGTCCGGAACGTTGGTTCCAGGGTTGAAAGCCTCCCTGTTCTGCTTCAAAGCGTCATTTAGAAGGTACAAGCCCTCATTTTTAGGGCGCAACGCCTCATTTTTTGGCCGCGAATCCTCCTTTTTAGGGGTCAATACGTCCTTCTGGCTGTAAAATCCCTCACTTCTATGTTCCGGACATCTCATTTAGGGCACAAAGCCTTGTTTTGTGGTCCCAAAGCTTCCTCTTCAGAGTCCAAAGCTTTGATTCTGTGGTTGAATTCCTCGTTTTATAATCCAAACCCTCACGTTTATTGCACAAACCCTCATTTTTAGGGCCCAAACGCTCATTTTTATGCTGCAAATCATTTCACTGGAAAATGCCTCCTTTTTATGCTCCAAACACCTCCTTTAGGGCACGATGTCTGAATGTTAGGTCCCAAAGATTTGGTTAAGAGCCCAAAGCTTGGAGTCTAGGGTTCAAAGCCTGCTTTTTACTCTACAAACCCTCCTGTTTAGGGTACAAACCCTCTTTTTTGGTGCACAAGCCCTCGCTGTTAGGGTGCAAATACTCACGTTAAGATTCCCAAGCTTCGAGTCCAGGGTTGAAATCCACATCTTTATGCTCCAAACGACCGTCTTTAGGCTTCAAATCCGACTTTTAATCCTGAAATCCCACTTTTTTACGCTCCAAACGCTACATTAAGGGCACAAAGTCTCCATTTTAGGTCACAACGCTTCCTTTTTAGAGTCCGGAACGTTGGTTCCAGGGTTGAAAGCCTCCCTGTTCTGCTTCAAAGCGTCATTTAGAAGGTACAAGCCCTCATTTTTAGGGCGCAACGCCTCATTTTTTGGCCGCGAATCCTCCTTTTTAGGGGTCAATACGTCCTTTTTGCTGTAAAATCCCTCACTTTTATGTTCCGGACATCTCATTTAGGGCACAAAGCCTTGTTTTGTGGTCCCAAAGCTTCCTCTTCAGAGTCCAAAGCTTTGATTCTGTGGTTGAATTCCTCGTTTTATAATCCAAACCCTCACGTTTATTGCACAAACCCTCATTTTTAGGGCCCAAACGCTCATTTTTATGCTGCAAATCATTTCACTGGAAAATGCCTCCTTTTTATGCTCCAAACACCTCCTTTAGGGCACGATGTCTGAATGTTAGGTCCCAAAGATTTGGTTAAGAGCCCAAAGCTTGGAGTCTAGGGTTGAAAGCCTGCTTTTTACTCTACAAACCCTCTTGTTTAGGGTACAAACCCTCTTTTTTGGTGCACAAGCCCTCGCTGTTAGGGTGCAAACACTCACGTTAAGATTCCCAAGCTTCGAGTCCAGGGTTGAAATCCACATCTTTATGCTCCAAACGACCGTCTTTAGGCTTCAAATCCGACTTTTAATCCTGAAATCCCACTTTTTTACGCTCCAAACGCTACATTAAGGGCACAAAGTCTCCATTTTAGGTCACAACGCTTCCTTTTTAGAGTCCGGAACGTTGGTTCCAGGGTTGAAAGCCTCCCTGTTCTGCTTCAAAGCGTCATTTAGAAGGTACAAGCCCTCATTTTTAGGGCGCAACGCCTCATTTTTTGGCCGCGAATCCTCCTTTTTAGGGGTCAATACGTCCTTTTTGCTGTAAAATCCCTCACTTTTATGTTCCGGACATCTCATTTAGGGCACAAAGCCTTGTTTTGTGGTCCCAAAGCTTCCTCTTCAGAGTCCAAAGCTTTGATTCTGTGGTTGAATTCCTCGTTTTATAATCCAAAACCTCACGTTTATTGCGCAAACCCTCATTTTTAGGGCCCAAACGCTCATTTTTATGCTGCAAATCATTTCACTGGAAAATGCCTCCTTTCTATGCTCCAAACACCTCCTTTAGGGCACGATGTCTGAATGTTAGGTCCCAAAGATTTGGTTAAGAGCCCAAAGCTTGGAGTCTAGGGTTGAAAGCCTGCTTTTTACTCTACAAACCCTCCTGTTTAGGGTACAAACCCTCTTTTTTGGTGCACAAGCCCTCGCTGTTAGGGTGCAAACACTCACGTTAAGATTCCCAAGCTTCGAGTCCAGGGTTGAAATCCACATCTTTATGCTCCAAACGACCGTCTTTAGGCTTCAAATCCGACTTTTAATCCTGAAATCCCACTTTTTTACGCTCCAAACGCTACATTAAGGGCACAAAGTCTCCATTTTAGGTCACAACGCTTCCTTTTTAGAGTCCGGAACGTTGGTTCCAGGGTTGAAAGCCTCCCTGTTCTGCTTCAAAGCGTCATTTAGAAGGTACAAGCCCTCATTTTTAGGGCGCAACGCCTCATTTTTTGGCCGCGAATCCTCCTTTTTAGGGGTCAATACGTCCTTTTTGCTGTAAAATCCCTCACTTTTATGTTCCGGACATCTCATTTAGGGCACAAAGCCTTGTTTTGTGGTCCCAAAGCTTCCTCTTCAGAGTCCAAAGCTTTGATTCTGTGGTTGAATTCCTCGTTTTATAATCCAAACCCTCACGTTTATTGCACAAACCCTCATTTTTAGGGCCCAAACGCTCATTTTTATGCTGCAAATCATTTCACTGGAAAATGCCTCCTTTATATGCTCCAAACGCCTCCTTTAGGGCACGATGTCTGAATGTTAGGTCCCAAAGATTTGGTTAAGAGCCCAAAGCTTGGAGTCTAGGGTTCAAAGCCTGCTTTTTACTCTACAAACCCTCCTGTTTAGGGTACAAACCCTCTTTTTTGGTGCACAAGCCCTCGCTGTTAGGGTGCAAATACTCACGTTAAGATTCCCAAGCTTCGAGTCCAGGGTTGAAATCCACATCTTTATGCTCCAAACGACCGTCTTTAGGCTTCAAATCCGACTTTTAATTCTGAATTCCCACTTTTTTACGCTCCAAACGCTACATTAAGGGCACAAAGTCTCCATTTTAGGTCACAACGCTTCCTTTTTAGAGTCCGGAACGTTGGTTCCAGGGTTGAAAGCCTCCCTGTTCTGCTTCAAAGCGTCGTTTAGAAGGTACAAGCCCTCATTTTTAGGGCGCAACGCCTCATTTTTTGGCCGCGAATCCTCCTTTTTAGGGGTCAATACGTCCTTTTTGCTGTAAAATCCCTCACTTCTATGTTCCGGACATCTCTTTTAGGGCACAAAGCCTTGTTTTGTGGTCCCAAAGCTTCCTCTTCAGAGTCCAAAGCTTTGATTCTGTGGTTGAATTCCTCGTTTTATAATCCAAACCCTCACGTTTATTGCACAAACCCTCATTTTTAGGGCCCAAACGCTCATTTTTATGCTGCAAATCATTTCACTGGAAAATGCCTCCTTTTTATGCTCCAAACACCTCCTTTAGGGCACGATGTCTGAATGTTAGGTCCCAAAGATTTGGTTAAGAGCCCAAAGCTTGGAGTCTAGGGTTGAAAGCCTGCTTTTTACTCTACAAACCCTCCTATTTAGGGTACAAACCCTCTTTTTTGGTGCACAAGCCCTCGCTGTTAGGGTGCAAACACTCACGTTAAGATTCCCAAGCTTCGAGTCCAGGGTTGAAATCCACATCTTTATGCTCCAAACGACCGTCTTTAGGCTTCAAATCCGACTTTTAATCCTGAAATCCCACTTTTTTACGCTCCAAACGCTACATTAAGGGCACAAAGTCTCCATTTTAGGTCACAACGCTTCCTTTTTAGAGTCCGGAACGTTGGTTCCAGGGTTGAAAGCCTCCCTGTTCTGCTTCAAAGCGTCATTTAGAAGGTACAAGCCCTCATTTTTAGGGCGCAACGCCTCATTTTTTGGCCGCGAATCCTCCTTTTTAGGGGTCAATACGTCCTTTTTGCTGTAAAATCCCTCACTTTTATGTTCCGGACATCTCATTTAGGGCACAAAGCCTTGTTTTGTGGTCCCAAAGCTTCCTCTTCAGAGTCCAAAGCTTTGATTCTGTGGTTGAATTCCTCGTTTTATAATCCAAACCCTCACGTTTATTGTACAAACCCTCATTTTTAGGGCCCAAACGCTCATTTTTATGCTGCAAATCATTTCACTGGAAAATGCCTCCTTTTTATGCTCCAAACGCCTCCTTTAGGGCACGATGTCTGAATGTTAGGTCCCAAAGATTTGGTTAAGAGCCCAAAGCTTGGAGTCTAGGGTTCAAAGCCTGCTTTTTACTCTACAAACCCTCCTGTTTAGGGTACAAACCCTCCTTTTTGGTGCACAAGCCCTCGCTGTTAGGGTGCAAACACTCACGTTAAGATTCCCAAGCTTCGAGTCCAGGGTTGAAATCCACATCTTTATGCTCCAAACGACCGTCTTTAGGCTTCAAATCCGACTTTTAATCCTGAAATCCCACTTTTTTACGCTCCAAACGCTACATTAAGGGCACAAAGTCTCCATTTTAGGTCACAACGCTTCCTTTTTAGAGTCCGGAACGTTGGTTCCAGGGTTGAAAGCCTCCCTGTTCTGCTTCAAAGCGTCATTTAGAAGGTACAAGCCCTCATTTTTAGGGCGCAACGCCTCATTTTTTGGCCGCGAATCCTCCTTTTTAGGGGTCAATACGTCCTTTTTGCTGTAAAATCCCTCACTTTTATGTTCCGGACATCTCATTTAGGGCACAAAGCCTTGTTTTGTGGTCCCAAAGCTTCCTCTTCAGAGTCCAAAGCTTTGATTCTGTGGTTGAATTCCTCGTTTTATAATCCAAACCCTCACGTTTATTGCACAAACCCTCATTTTTAGGGCCCAAACGCTCATTTTTATGCTGCAAATCATTTCACTGGAAAATGCCTCCTTTTTATGCTCCAAACGCCTCCTTTAGGGCACGATGTCTGAATGTTAGGTCCCAAAGATTTGGTTAAGAGCCCAAAGCTTGGAGTCTAGGGTTGAAAGCCTGCTTTTTACTCTACAAACCCTCCTGTTTAGGGTACAAACCCTCTTTTTTGGTGCACAAGCCCTCGCTGTTAGGGTGCAAACACTCACGTTAAGATTCCCAAGCTTCGAGTCCAGGGTTGAAATCCACATCTTTATGCTCCAAACGACCGTCTTTAGGCTTCAAATCCGACTTTTAATTCTGAAATCCCACTTTTTTACGCTCCAAACGCTACATTAAGGGCACAAAGTCTCCATTTTAGGTCACAACGCTTCCTTTTTAGAGTCCGGAACGTTGGTTCCAGGGTTGAAAGCCTCCCTGTTCTGCTTCAAAGCGTCATTTAGAAGGTACAAGCCCTCATTTTTAGGGCGCAACGCCTCATTTTTTGGCCGCGAATCCTCCTTTTTAGGGGTCAATACGTCCTTTTTGCTGTAAAATCCCTCACTTTTATGTTCCGGACATCTCATTTAGGGCACAAAGCCTTGTTTTGTGGTCCCAAAGCTTCCTCTTCAGAGTCCAAAGCTTTGATTCTGTGGTTGAATTCCTCGTTTTATAATCCAAACCCTCACGTTTATTGTACAAACCCTCATTTTTAGGGCCCAAACGCTCATTTTTATGCTGCAAATCATTTCACTGGAAAATGCCTCCTTTTTATGCTCCAAACGCCTCCTTTAGGGCACGATGTCTGAATGTTAGGTCCCAAAGATTTGGTTAAGAGCCCAAAGCTTGGAGTCTAGGGTTCAAAGCCTGCTTTTTACTCTACAAACCCTCCTGTTTAGGGTACAAACCCTCTTTTTTGGTGCACAAGCCCTCGCTGTTAGGGTGCAAATACTCACGTTAAGATTCCCAAGCTTCGAGTCCAGGGTTGAAATCCACATCTTTATGCTCCAAACGACCGTCTTTAGGCTTCAAATCCGACTTTTAATCCTGAAATCCCACTTTTTTACGCTCCAAACGCTACATTAAGGGCACAAAGTCTCCATTTTAGGTCACAACGCTTCCTTTTTAGAGTCCGGAACGTTGGTTCCAGGGTTGAAAGCCTCCCTGTTCTGCTTCAAAGCGTCATTTAGAAGGTACAAGCCCTCATTTTTAGGGCGCAACGCCTCATTTTTTGGCCGCGAATCCTCCTTTTTAGGGGTCAATACGTCCTTTTTGCTGTAAAATCCCTCACTTCTATGTTCCGGACATCTCATTTAGCGCACAAAGCCTTGTTTTGTGGTCCCAAAGCTTCCTCTTCAGAGTCCAAAGCTTTGATTCTGTGGTTGAATTCCTCGTTTTATAATCCAAACCCTCACGTTTATTGCACAAACCCTCATTTTTAGGGCCCAAACGCTCATTTTTATGCTGCAAATCATTTCACTGGAAAATGCCTCCTTTTTATGCTCCAAACACCTCCTTTAGGGCACGATGTCTGAATGTTAGGTCCCAAAGATTTGGTTAAGAGCCCAAAGCTTGGAGTCTAGGGTTCAAAGCCTGCTTTTTACTCTACAAACCCTCCTGTTTAGGGTACAAACCCTCTTTTTTGGTGCACAAGCCCTCGCTGTTAGGGTGCAAATACTCACGTTAAGATTCCCAAGCTTCGAGTCCAGGGTTGAAATCCACATCTTTATGCTCCAAACGACCGTCTTTAGGCTTCAAATCCGACTTTTAATCCTGAAATCCCACTTTTTTACGCTCCAAACGCTACATTAAGGGCACAAAGTCTCCATTTTAGGTCACAACGCTTCCTTTTTAGAGTCCGGAACGTTGGTTCCAGGGTTGAAAGCCTCCCTGTTCTGCTTCAAAGCGTCATTTAGAAGGTACAAGCCCTCATTTTTAGGGCGCAACGCCTCATTTTTTGGCCGCGAATCCTCCTTTTTAGGGGTCAATACGTCCTTTTTGCTGTAAAATCCCTCACTTCTATGTTCCGGACATCTCATTTAGCGCACAAAGCCTTGTTTTGTGGTCCCAAAGCTTCCTCTTCAGAGTCCAAAGCTTTGATTCTGTGGTTGAATTCCTCGTTTTATAATCCAAACCCTCACGTTTATTGCACAAACCCTCATTTTTAGGGCCCAAACGCTCATTTTTATGCTGCAAATCATTTCACTGGAAAATGCCTCCTTTTTATGCTCCAAACGCCTCCTTTAGGGCACGATGTCTGAATGTTAGGTCCCAAAGATTTGGTTAAGAGCCCAAAGCTTGGAGTCTAGGGTTGAAAGCCTGCTTTTTACTCTACAAACCCTCCTGTTTAGGGTACAAACCCTCCTTTTTGGTGCACAAGCCCTCGCTGTTAGGGTGCAAACACTCACGTTAAGATTCCCAAGCTTCGAGTCCAGGGTTGAAATCCACATCTTTATGCTCCAAACGACCGTCTTTAGGCTTCAAATCCGACTTTTAATCCTGAAATCCCACTTTTTTACGCTCCAAACGCTACATTAAGGGCACAAAGTCTCCATTTTAGGTCACAACGCTTCCTTTTTAGAGTCCGGAACGTTGGTTCCAGGGTTGAAAGCCTCCCTGTTCTGCTTCAAAGCGTCATTTAGAAGGTACAAGCCCTCATTTTTAGGGCGCAACGCCTCATTTTTTGGCCGCGAATCCTCCTTTTTAGGGGTCAATACGTCCTTTTTGCTGTAAAATCCCTCACTTTTATGTTCCGGACATCTCATTTAGGGCACAAAGCCTTGTTTTGTGGTCCCAAAGCTTCCTCTTCAGAGTCCAAAGCTTTGATTCTGTGGTTGAATTCCTCGTTTTATAATCCAAACCCTCACGTTTATTGCACAAACCCTCATTTTTAGGGCCCAAACGCTCATTTTTATGCTGCAAATCATTTCACTGGAAAATGCCTCCTTTTTATGCTCCAAACGCCTCCTTTAGGGCACGATGTCTGAATGTTAGGTCCCAAAGATTTGGTTAAGAGCCCAAAGCTTGGAGTCTAGGGTTCAAAGCCTGCTTTTTACTCTACAAACCCTCCTGTTTAGGGTACAAACCCTCTTTTTTGGTGCACAAGCCCTCGCTGTTAGGGTGCAAATACTCACGTTAAGATTCCCAAGCTTCGAGTCCAGGGTTGAAATCCACATCTTTATGCTCCAAACGACCGTCTTTAGGCTTCAAATCCGACTTTTAATCCTGAAATCCCACTTTTTTACGCTCCAAACGCTACATTAAGGGCACAAAGTCTCCATTTTAGGTCACAACGCTTCCTTTTTAGAGTCCGGAACGTTGGTTCCAGGGTTGAAAGCCTCCCTGTTCTGCTTCAAAGCGTCATTTAGAAGGTACAAGCCCTCATTTTTAGGGCGCAACGCCTCATTTTTTGGCCGCGAATCCTCCTTTTTAGGGGTCAATACGTCCTTTTTGCTGTAAAATCCCTCACTTTTATGTTCCGGACATCTCATTTAGGGCACAAAGCCTTGTTTTGTGGTCCCAAAGCTTCCTCTTCAGAGTCCAAAGCTTTGATTCTGTGGTTGAATTCCTCGTTTTATAATCCAAACCCTCACGTTTATTGCACAAACCCTCATTTTTAGGGCCCAAACGCTCATTTTTATGCTGCAAATCATTTCACTGGAAAATGCCTCCTTTTTATGCTCCAAACACCTCCTTTAGGGCACGATGTCTGAATGTTAGGTCCCAAAGATTTGGTTAAGAGCCCAAAGCTTGGAGTCTAGGGTTGAAAGCCTGCTTTTTACTCTACAAACCCTCCTGTTTAGGGTACAAACCCTCTTTTTTGGTGCACAAGCCCTCGCTGTTAGGGTGCAAACACTCACGTTAAGATTCCCAAGCTTCGAGTCCAGGGTTGAAATCCACATCTTTATGCTCCAAACGACCGTCTTTAGGCTTCAAATCCGACTTTTAATTCTGAAATCCCACTTTTTTACGCTCCAAACGCTACATTAAGGGCACAAAGTCTCCATTTTAGGTCACAACGCTTCCTTTTTAGAGTCCGGAACGTTGGTTCCAGGGTTGAAAGCCTCCCTGTTCTGCTTCAAAGCGTCATTTAGAAGGTACAAGCCCTCATTTTTAGGGCGCAACGCCTCATTTTTTGGCCGCGAATCCTCCTTTTTAGGGGTCAATACGTCCTTTTTGCTGTAAAATCCCTCACTTTTATGTTCCGGACATCTCATTTAGGGCACAAAGCCTTGTTTTGTGGTCCCAAAGCTTCCTCTTCAGAGTCCAAAGCTTTGATTCTGTGGTTGAATTCCTCGTTTTATAATCCAAACCCTCACGTTTATTGCACAAACCCTCATTTTTAGGGCCCAAACGCTCATTTTTATGCTGCAAATCATTTCACTGGAAAATGCCTCCTTTTTATGCTCCAAACGCCTCCTTTAGGGCACGATGTCTGAATGTTAGGTCCCAAAGATTTGGTTAAGAGCCCAAAGCTTGGAGTCTAGGGTTGAAAGCCTGCTTTTTACTCTACAAACCCTCCTGTTTAGGGTACAAACCCTCTTTTTTGGTGCACAAGCCCTCGCTGTTAGGGTGCAAACACTCACGTTAAGATTCCCAAGCTTCGAGTCCAGGGTTGAAATCCACATCTTTATGCTCCAAACGACCGTCTTTAGGCTTCAAATCCGACTTTTAATTCTGAAATCCCACTTTTTTACGCTCCAAACGCTACATTAAGGGCACAAAGTCTCCATTTTAGGTCACAACGCTTCCTTTTTAGAGTCCGGAACGTTGGTTCCAGGGTTGAAAGCCTCCCTGTTCTGCTTCAAAGCGTCATTTAGAAGGTACAAGCCCTCATTTTTAGGGCGCAACGCCTCATTTTTTGGCCGCGAATCCTCCTTTTTAGGGGTCAATACGTCCTTTTTGCTGTAAAATCCCTCACTTTTATGTTCCGGACATCTCATTTAGGGCACAAAGCCTTGTTTTGTGGTCCCAAAGCTTCCTCTTCAGAGTCCAAAGCTTTGATTCTGTGGTTGAATTCCTCGTTTTATAATCCAAACCCTCACGTTTATTGTACAAACCCTCATTTTTAGGGCCCAAACGCTCATTTTTATGCTGCAAATCATTTCACTGGAAAATGCCTCCTTTTTATGCTCCAAACGCCTCCTTTAGGGCACGATGTCTGAATGTTAGGTCCCAAAGATTTGGTTAAGAGCCCAAAGCTTGGAGTCTAGGGTTCAAAGCCTGCTTTTTACTCTACAAACCCTCCTGTTTAGGGTACAAACCCTCTTTTTTGGTGCACAAGCCCTCGCTGTTAGGGTGCAAATACTCACGTTAAGATTCCCAAGCTTCGAGTCCAGGGTTGAAATCCACATCTTTATGCTCCAAACGACCGTCTTTAGGCTTCAAATCCGACTTTTAATCCTGAAATCCCACTTTTTTACGCTCCAAACGCTACATTAAGGGCACAAAGTCTCCATTTTAGGTCACAACGCTTCCTTTTTAGAGTCCGGAACGTTGGTTCCAGGGTTGAAAGCCTCCCTGTTCTGCTTCAAAGCGTCATTTAGAAGGTACAAGCCCTCATTTTTAGGGCGCAACGCCTCATTTTTTGGCCGCGAATCCTCCTTTTTAGGGGTCAATACGTCCTTTTTGCTGTAAAATCCCTCACTTCTATGTTCCGGACATCTCATTTAGCGCACAAAGCCTTGTTTTGTGGTCCCAAAGCTTCCTCTTCAGAGTCCAAAGCTTTGATTCTGTGGTTGAATTCCTCGTTTTATAATCCAAACCCTCACGTTTATTGCACAAACCCTCATTTTTAGGGCCCAAACGCTCATTTTTATGCTGCAAATCATTTCACTGGAAAATGCCTCCTTTTTATGCTCCAAACACCTCCTTTAGGGCACGATGTCTGAATGTTAGGTCCCAAAGATTTGGTTAAGAGCCCAAAGCTTGGAGTCTAGGGTTCAAAGCCTGCTTTTTACTCTACAAACCCTCCTGTTTAGGGTACAAACCCTCTTTTTTGGTGCACAAGCCCTCGCTGTTAGGGTGCAAATACTCACGTTAAGATTCCCAAGCTTCGAGTCCAGGGTTGAAATCCACATCTTTATGCTCCAAACGACCGTCTTTAGGCTTCAAATCCGACTTTTAATCCTGAAATCCCACTTTTTTACGCTCCAAACGCTACATTAAGGGCACAAAGTCTCCATTTTAGGTCACAACGCTTCCTTTTTAGAGTCCGGAACGTTGGTTCCAGGGTTGAAAGCCTCCCTGTTCTGCTTCAAAGCGTCATTTAGAAGGTACAAGCCCTCATTTTTAGGGCGCAACGCCTCATTTTTTGGCCGCGAATCCTCCTTTTTAGGGGTCAATACGTCCTTTTTGCTGTAAAATCCCTCACTTCTATGTTCCGGACATCTCATTTAGCGCACAAAGCCTTGTTTTGTGGTCCCAAAGCTTCCTCTTCAGAGTCCAAAGCTTTGATTCTGTGGTTGAATTCCTCGTTTTATAATCCAAACCCTCACGTTTATTGCGCAAACCCTCATTTTTAGGGCCCAAACGCTCATTTTTATGCTGCAAATCATTTCACTGGAAAATGCCTCCTTTTTATGCTCCAAACGCCTCCTTTAGGGCACGATGTCTGAATGTTAGGTCCCAAAGATTTGGTTAAGAGCCCAAAGCTTGGAGTCTAGGGTTGAAAGCCTGCTTTTTACTCTACAAACCCTCCTGTTTAGGGTACAAACCCTCCTTTTTGGTGCACAAGCCCTCGCTGTTAGGGTGCAAACACTCACGTTAAGATTCCCAAGCTTCGAGTCCAGGGTTGAAATCCACATCTTTATGCTCCAAACGACCGTCTTTAGGCTTCAAATCCGACTTTTAATCCTGAAATCCCACTTTTTTACGCTCCAAACGCTACATTAAGGGCACAAAGTCTCCATTTTAGGTCACAACGCTTCCTTTTTAGAGTCCGGAACGTTGGTTCCAGGGTTGAAAGCCTCCCTGTTCTGCTTCAAAGCGTCATTTAGAAGGTACAAGCCCTCATTTTTAGGGCGCAACGCCTCATTTTTTGGCCGCGAATCCTCCTTTTTAGGGGTCAATACGTCCTTTTTGCTGTAAAATCCCTCACTTTTATGTTCCGGACATCTCATTTAGGGCACAAAGCCTTGTTTTGTGGTCCCAAAGCTTCCTCTTCAGAGTCCAAAGCTTTGATTCTGTGGTTGAATTCCTCGTTTTATAATCCAAACCCTCACGTTTATTGCACAAACCCTCATTTTTAGGGCCCAAACGCTCATTTTTATGCTGCAAATCATTTCACTGGAAAATGCCTCCTTTTTATGCTCCAAACGCCTCCTTTAGGGCACGATGTCTGAATGTTAGGTCCCAAAGATTTGGTTAAGAGCCCAAAGCTTGGAGTCTAGGGTTCAAAGCCTGCTTTTTACTCTACAAACCCTCCTGTTTAGGGTACAAACCCTCTTTTTTGGTGCACAAGCCCTCGCTGTTAGGGTGCAAATACTCACGTTAAGATTCCCAAGCTTCGAGTCCAGGGTTGAAATCCACATCTTTATGCTCCAAACGACCGTCTTTAGGCTTCAAATCCGACTTTTAATCCTGAAATCCCACTTTTTTACGCTCCAAACGCTACATTAAGGGCACAAAGTCTCCATTTTAGGTCACAACGCTTCCTTTTTAGAGTCCGGAACGTTGGTTCCAGGGTTGAAAGCCTCCCTGTTCTGCTTCAAAGCGTCATTTAGAAGGTACAAGCCCTCATTTTTAGGGCGCAACGCCTCATTTTTTGGCCGCGAATCCTCCTTTTTAGGGGTCAATACGTCCTTTTTGCTGTAAAATCCCTCACTTTTATGTTCCGGACATCTCATTTAGGGCACAAAGCCTTGTTTTGTGGTCCCAAAGCTTCCTCTTCAGAGTCCAAAGCTTTGATTCTGTGGTTGAATTCCTCGTTTTATAATCCAAACCCTCACGTTTATTGCACAAACCCTCATTTTTAGGGCCCAAACGCTCATTTTTATGCTGCAAATCATTTCACTGGAAAATGCCTCCTTTTTATGCTCCAAACACCTCCTTTAGGGCACGATGTCTGAATGTTAGGTCCCAAAGATTTGGTTAAGAGCCCAAAGCTTGGAGTCTAGGGTTGAAAGCCTGCTTTTTACTCTACAAACCCTCCTGTTTAGGGTACAAACCCTCTTTTTTGGTGCACAAGCCCTCGCTGTTAGGGTGCAAACACTCACGTTAAGATTCCCAAGCTTCGAGTCCAGGGTTGAAATCCACATCTTTATGCTCCAAACGACCGTCTTTAGGCTTCAAATCCGACTTTTAATTCTGAAATCCCACTTTTTTACGCTCCAAACGCTACATTAAGGGCACAAAGTCTCCATTTTAGGTCACAACGCTTCCTTTTTAGAGTCCGGAACGTTGGTTCCAGGGTTGAAAGCCTCCCTGTTCTGCTTCAAAGCGTCATTTAGAAGGTACAAGCCCTCATTTTTAGGGCGCAACGCCTCATTTTTTGGCCGCGAATCCTCCTTTTTAGGGGTCAATACGTCCTTTTTGCTGTAAAATCCCTCACTTTTATGTTCCGGACATCTCATTTAGGGCACAAAGCCTTGTTTTGTGGTCCCAAAGCTTCCTCTTCAGAGTCCAAAGCTTTGATTCTGTGGTTGAATTCCTCGTTTTATAATCCAAACCCTCACGTTTATTGTACAAACCCTCATTTTTAGGGCCCAAACGCTCATTTTTATGCTGCAAATCATTTCACTGGAAAATGCCTCCTTTTTATGCTCCAAACGCCTCCTTTAGGGCACGATGTCTGAATGTTAGGTCCCAAAGATTTGGTTAAGAGCCCAAAGCTTGGAGTCTAGGGTTGAAAGCCTGCTTTTTACTCTACAAACCCTCCTGTTTAGGGTACAAACCCTCCTTTTTGGTGCACAAGCCCTCGCTGTTAGGGTGCAAACACTCACGTTAAGATTCCCAAGCTTCGAGTCCAGGGTTGAAATCCACATCTTTATGCTCCAAACGACCGTCTTTAGGCTTCAAATCCGACTTTTAATCCTGAAATCCCACTTTTTTACGCTCCAAACGCTACATTAAGGGCACAAAGTCTCCATTTTAGGTCACAACGCTTCCTTTTTAGAGTCCGGAACGTTGGTTCCAGGGTTGAAAGCCTCCCTGTTCTGCTTCAAAGCGTCATTTAGAAGGTACAAGCCCTCATTTTTAGGGCGCAACGCCTCATTTTTTGGCCGCGAATCCTCCTTTTTAGGGGTCAATACGTCCTTTTTGCTGTAAAATCCCTCACTTCTATGTTCCGGACATCTCATTTAGGGCACAAAGCCTTGTTTTGTGGTCCCAAAGCTTCCTCTTCAGAGTCCAAAGCTTTGATTCTGTGGTTGAATTCCTCGTTTTATAATCCAAACCCTCACGTTTATTGCACAAACCCTCATTTTTAGGGCCCAAACGCTCATTTTTATGCTGCAAATCATTTCACTGGAAAATGCCTCCTTTTTATGCTCCAAACACCTCCTTTAGGGCACGATGTCTGAATGTTAGGTCCCAAAGATTTGGTTAAGAGCCCAAAGCTTGGAGTCTAGGGTTCAAAGCCTGCTTTTTACTCTACAAACCCTCCTGTTTAGGGTACAAACCCTCTTTTTTGGTGCACAAGCCCTCGCTGTTAGGGTGCAAATACTCACGTTAAGATTCCCAAGCTTCGAGTCCAGGGTTGAAATCCACATCTTTATGCTCCAAACGACCGTCTTTAGGCTTCAAATCCGACTTTTAATCCTGAAATCCCACTTTTTTACGCTCCAAACGCTACATTAAGGGCACAAAGTCTCCATTTTAGGTCACAACGCTTCCTTTTTAGAGTCCGGAACGTTGGTTCCAGGGTTGAAAGCCTCCCTGTTCTGCTTCAAAGCGTCATTTAGAAGGTACAAGCCCTCATTTTTAGGGCGCAACGCCTCATTTTTTGGCCGCGAATCCTCCTTTTTAGGGGTCAATACGTCCTTTTTGCTGTAAAATCCCTCACTTCTATGTTCCGGACATCTCATTTAGCGCACAAAGCCTTGTTTTGTGGTCCCAAAGCTTCCTCTTCAGAGTCCAAAGCTTTGATTCTGTGGTTGAATTCCTCGTTTTATAATCCAAACCCTCACGTTTATTGCACAAACCCTCATTTTTAGGGCCCAAACGCTCATTTTTATGCTGCAAATCATTTCACTGGAAAATGCCTCCTTTTTATGCTCCAAACGCCTCCTTTAGGGCACGATGTCTGAATGTTAGGTCCCAAAGATTTGGTTAAGAGCCCAAAGCTTGGAGTCTAGGGTTGAAAGCCTGCTTTTTACTCTACAAACCCTCCTGTTTAGGGTACAAACCCTCTTTTTTGGTGCACAAGCCCTCGCTGTTAGGGTGCAAATACTCACGTTAAGATTCCCAAGCTTCGAGTCCAGGGTTGAAATCCACATCTTTATGCTCCAAACGACCGTCTTTAGGCTTCAAATCCGACTTTTAATCCTGAAATCCCACTTTTTTACGCTCCAAACGCTACATTAAGGGCACAAAGTCTCCATTTTAGGTCACAACGCTTCCTTTTTAGAGTCCGGAACGTTGGTTCCAGGGTTGAAAGCCTCCCTGTTCTGCTTCAAAGCGTCATTTAGAAGGTACAAGCCCTCATTTTTAGGGCGCAACGCCTCATTTTTTGGCCGCGAATCCTCCTTTTTAGGGGTCAATACGTCCTTTTTGCTGTAAAATCCCTCACTTTTATGTTCCGGACATCTCATTTAGGGCACAAAGCCTTGTTTTGTGGTCCCAAAGCTTCCTCTTCAGAGTCCAAAGCTTTGATTCTGTGGTTGAATTCCTCGTTTTATAATCCAAACCCTCACGTTTATTGCACAAACCCTCATTTTTAGGGCCCAAACGCTCATTTTTATGCTGCAAATCATTTCACTGGAAAATGCCTCCTTTTTATGCTCCAAACACCTCCTTTAGGGCACGATGTCTGAATGTTAGGTCCCAAAGATTTGGTTAAGAGCCCAAAGCTTGGAGTCTAGGGTTGAAAGCCTGCTTTTTACTCTACAAACCCTCCTGTTTAGGGTACAAACCCTCTTTTTTGGTGCACAAGCCCTCGCTGTTAGGGTGCAAACACTCACGTTAAGATTCCCAAGCTTCGAGTCCAGGGTTGAAATCCACATCTTTATGCTCCAAACGACCGTCTTTAGGCTTCAAATCCGACTTTTAATTCTGAAATCCCACTTTTTTACGCTCCAAACGCTACATTAAGGGCACAAAGTCTCCATTTTAGGTCACAACGCTTCCTTTTTAGAGTCCGGAACGTTGGTTCCAGGGTTGAAAGCCTCCCTGTTCTGCTTCAAAGCGTCATTTAGAAGGTACAAGCCCTCATTTTTAGGGCGCAACGCCTCATTTTTTGGCCGCGAATCCTCCTTTTTAGGGGTCAATACGTCCTTTTTGCTGTAAAATCCCTCACTTCTATGTTCCGGACATCTCATTTAGGGCACAAAGCCTTGTTTTGTGGTCCCAAAGCTTCCTCTTCAGAGTCCAAAGCTTTGATTCTGTGGTTGAATTCCTCGTTTTATAATCCAAACCCTCACGTTTATTGCACAAACCCTCATTTTTAGGGCCCAAACGCTCATTTTTATGCTGCAAATCATTTCACTGGAAAATGCCTCCTTTTTATGCTCCAAACGCCTCCTTTAGGGCACGATGTCTGAATGTTAGGTCCCAAAGATTTGGTTAAGAGCCCAAAGCTTGGAGTCTAGGGTTGAAAGCCTGCTTTTTACTCTACAAACCCTCCTGTTTAGGGTACAAACCCTCCTTTTTGGTGCACAAGCCCTCGCTGTTAGGGTGCAAACACTCACGTTAAGATTCCCAAGCTTCGAGTCCAGGGTTGAAATCCACATCTTTATGCTCCAAACGACCGTCTTTAGGCTTCAAATCCAACTTTTAATCCTGAAATCCCACTTTTTTACGCTCCAAACGCTACATTAAGGGCACAAAGTCTCCATTTTAGGTCACAACGCTTCCTTTTTAGAGTCCGGAACGTTGGTTCCAGGGTTGAAAGCCTCCCTGTTCTGCTTCAAAGCGTCATTTAGAAGGTACAAGCCCTCATTTTTAGGGCGCAACGCCTCATTTTTTGGCCGCGAATCCTCCTTTTTAGGGGTCAATACGTCCTTTTTGCTGTAAAATCCCTCACTTTTATGTTCCGGACATCTCATTTAGGGCACAAAGCCTTGTTTTGTGGTCCCAAAGCTTCCTCTTCAGAGTCCAAAGCTTTGATTCTGTGGTTGAATTCCTCGTTTTATAATCCAAACCCTCACGTTTATTGCACAAACCCTCATTTTTAGGGCCCAAACGCTCATTTTTATGCTGCAAATCATTTCACTGGAAAATGCCTCCTTTTTATGCTCCAAACGCCTCCTTTAGGGCACGATGTCTGAATGTTAGGTCCCAAAGATTTGGTTAAGAGCCCAAAGCTTGGAGTCTAGGGTTCAAAGCCTGCTTTTTACTCTACAAACCCTCCTGTTTAGGGTACAAACCCTCTTTTTTGGTGCACAAGCCCTCGCTGTTAGGGTGCAAATACTCACGTTAAGATTCCCAAGCTTCGAGTCCAGGGTTGAAATCCACATCTTTATGCTCCAAACGACCGTCTTTAGGCTTCAAATCCGACTTTTAATCCTGAAATCCCACTTTTTTACGCTCCAAACGCTACATTAAGGGCACAAAGTCTCCATTTTAGGTCACAACGCTTCCTTTTTAGAGTCCGGAACGTTGGTTCCAGGGTTGAAAGCCTCCCTGTTCTGCTTCAAAGCGTCATTTAGAAGGTACAAGCCCTCATTTTTAGGGCGCAACGCCTCATTTTTTGGCCGCGAATCCTCCTTTTTAGGGGTCAATACGTCCTTTTTGCTGTAAAATCCCTCACTTTTATGTTCCGGACATCTCATTTAGGGCACAAAGCCTTGTTTTGTGGTCCCAAAGCTTCCTCTTCAGAGTCCAAAGCTTTGATTCTGTGGTTGAATTCCTCGTTTTATAATCCAAACCCTCACGTTTATTGCACAAACCCTCATTTTTAGGGCCCAAACGCTCATTTTTATGCTGCAAATCATTTCACTGGAAAATGCCTCCTTTTTATGCTCCAAACACCTCCTTTAGGGCACGATGTCTGAATGTTAGGTCCCAAAGATTTGGTTAAGAGCCCAAAGCTTGGAGTCTAGGGTTGAAAGCCTGCTTTTTACTCTACAAACCCTCCTGTTTAGGGTACAAACCCTCTTTTTTGGTGCACAAGCCCTCGCTGTTAGGGTGCAAACACTCACGTTAAGATTCCCAAGCTTCGAGTCCAGGGTTGAAATCCACATCTTTATGCTCCAAACGACCGTCTTTAGGCTTCAAATCCGACTTTTAATTCTGAAATCCCACTTTTTTACGCTCCAAACGCTACATTAAGGGCACAAAGTCTCCATTTTAGGTCACAACGCTTCCTTTTTAGAGTCCGGAACGTTGGTTCCAGGGTTGAAAGCCTCCCTGTTCTGCTTCAAAGCGTCATTTAGAAGGTACAAGCCCTCATTTTTAGGGCGCAACGCCTCATTTTTTGGCCGCGAATCCTCCTTTTTAGGGGTCAATACGTCCTTTTTGCTGTAAAATCCCTCACTTCTATGTTCCGGACATCTCATTTAGGGCACAAAGCCTTGTTTTGTGGTCCCAAAGCTTCCTCTTCAGAGTCCAAAGCTTTGATTCTGTGGTTGAATTCCTCGTTTTATAATCCAAACCCTCACGTTTATTGCACAAACCCTCATTTTTAGGGCCCAAACGCTCATTTTTATGCTGCAAATCATTTCACTGGAAAATGCCTCCTTTTTATGCTCCAAACGCCTCCTTTAGGGCACGATGTCTGAATGTTAGGTCCCAAAGATTTGGTTAAGAGCCCAAAGCTTGGAGTCTAGGGTTCAAAGCCTGCTTTTTACTCTACAAACCCTCCTGTTTAGGGTACAAACCCTCCTTTTTGGTGCACAAGCCCTCGCTGTTAGGGTGCAAACACTCACGTTAAGATTCCCAAGCTTCGAGTCCAGGGTTGAAATCCACATCTTTATGCTCCAAACGACCGTCTTTAGGCTTCAAATCCGACTTTTAATTCTGAAATCCCACTTTTTTACGCTCCAAACGCTACATTAAGGGCACAAAGTCTCCATTTTAGGTCACAACGCTTCCTTTTTAGAGTCCGGAACGTTGGTTCCAGGGTTGAAAGCCTCCCTGTTCTGCTTCAAAGCGTCATTTAGAAGGTACAAGCCCTCATTTTTAGGGCGCAACGCCTCATTTTTTGGCCGCGAATCCTCCTTTTTAGGGGTCAATACGTCCTTTTTGCTGTAAAATCCCTCACTTTTATGTTCCGGACATCTCATTTAGGGCACAAAGCCTTGTTTTGTGGTCCCAAAGCTTCCTCTTCAGAGTCCAAAGCTTTGATTCTGTGGTTGAATTCCTCGTTTTATAATCCAAAACCTCACGTTTATTGCACAAACCCTCATTTTTAGGGCCCAAACGCTCATTTTTATGCTGCAAATCATTTCACTGGAAAATGCCTCCTTTTTATGCTCCAAACGCCTCCTTTAGGGCACGATGTCTGAATGTTAGGTCCCAAAGATTTGGTTAAGAGCCCAAAGCTTGGAGTCTAGGGTTCAAAGCCTGCTTTTTACTCTACAAACCCTCCTGTTTAGGGTACAAACCCTCTTTTTTGGTGCACAAGCCCTCGCTGTTAGGGTGCAAATACTCACGTTAAGATTCCCAAGCTTCGAGTCCAGGGTTGAAATCCACATCTTTATGCTCCAAACGACCGTCTTTAGGCTTCAAATCCGACTTTTAATTCTGAATTCCCACTTTTTTACGCTCCAAACGCTACATTAAGGGCACAAAGTCTCCATTTTAGGTCACAACGCTTCCTTTTTAGAGTCCGGAACGTTGGTTCCAGGGTTGAAAGCCTCCCTGTTCTGCTTCAAAGCGTCATTTAGAAGGTACAAGCCCTCATTTTTAGGGCGCAACGCCTCATTTTTTGGCCGCGAATCCTCCTTTTTAGGGGTCAATACGTCCTTTTTGCTGTAAAATCCCTCACTTTTATGTTCCGGACATCTCATTTAGGGCACAAAGCCTTGTTTTGTGGTCCCAAAGCTTCCTCTTCAGAGTCCAAAGCTTTGATTCTGTGGTTGAATTCCTCGTTTTATAATCCAAACCCTCACGTTTATTGCACAAACCCTCATTTTTAGGGCCCAAACGCTCATTTTTATGCTGCAAATCATTTCACTGGAAAATGCCTCCTTTTTATGCTCCAAACACCTCCTTTAGGGCACGATGTCTGAATGTTAGGTCCCAAAGATTTGGTTAAGAGCCCAAAGCTTGGAGTCTAGGGTTGAAAGCCTGCTTTTTACTCTACAAACCCTCCTATTTAGGGTACAAACCCTCTTTTTTGGTGCACAAGCCCTCGCTGTTAGGGTGCAAACACTCACGTTAAGATTCCCAAGCTTCGAGTCCAGGGTTGAAATCCACATCTTTATGCTCCAAACGACCGTCTTTAGGCTTCAAATCCGACTTTTAATTCTGAAATCCCACTTTTTTACGCTCCAAACGCTACATTAAGGGCACAAAGTCTCCATTTTAGGTCACAACGCTTCCTTTTTAGAGTCCGGAACGTTGGTTCCAGGGTTGAAAGCCTCCCTGTTCTGCTTCAAAGCGTCATTTAGAAGGTACAAGCCCTCATTTTTAGGGCGCAACGCCTCATTTTTTGGCCGCGAATCCTCCTTTTTAGGGGTCAATACGTCCTTTTTGCTGTAAAATCCCTCACTTCTATGTTCCGGACATCTCTTTTAGGGCACAAAGCCTTGTTTTGTGGTCCCAAAGCTTCCTCTTCAGAGTCCAAAGTTTTGATTCTGTGGTTGAATTCCTCGTTTTATAATCCAAACCCTCACGTTTATTGCACAAACCCTCATTTTTAGGGCCCAAACGCTCATTTTTATGCTGCAAATCATTTCACTGGAAAATGCCTCCTTTTTATGCTCCAAACACCTCCTTTAGGGCACGATGTCTGAATGTTAGGTCCCAAAGATTTGGTTAAGAGCCCAAAGCTTGGAGTCTAGGGTTCAAAGCCTGCTTTTTACTCTACAAACCCTCCTGTTTAGGGTACAAACCCTCTTTTTTGGTGCACAAGCCCTCGCTGTTAGGGTGCAAATACTCACGTTAAGATTCCCAAGCTTCGAGTCCAGGGTTGAAATCCACATCTTTATGCTCCAAACGACCGTCTTTAGGCTTCAAATCCGACTTTTAATCCTGAAATCCCACTTTTTTACGCTCCAAACGCTACATTAAGGGCACAAAGTCTCCATTTTAGGTCACAACGCTTCCTTTTTAGAGTCCGGAACGTTGGTTCCAGGGTTGAAAGCCTCCCTGTTCTGCTTCAAAGCGTCATTTAGAAGGTACAAGCCCTCATTTTTAGGGCGCAACGCCTCATTTTTTGGCCGCGAATCCTCCTTTTTAGGGGTCAATACGTCCTTTTTGCTGTAAAATCCCTCACTTTTATGTTCCGGACATCTCATTTAGGGCACAAAGCCTTGTTTTGTGGTCCCAAAGCTTCCTCTTCAGAGTCCAAAGCTTTGATTCTGTGGTTGAATTCCTCGTTTTATAATCCAAACCCTCACGTTTATTGCACAAACCCTCATTTTTAGGGCCCAAACGCTCATTTTTATGCTGCAAATCATTTCACTGGAAAATGCCTCCTTTTTATGCTCCAAACGCCTCCTTTAGGGCACGATGTCTGAATGTTAGGTCCCAAAGATTTGGTTAAGAGCCCAAAGCTTGGAGTCTAGGGTTGAAAGCCTGCTTTTTACTCTACAAACCCTCCTGTTTAGGGTACAAACCCTCTTTTTTGGTGCACAAGCCCTCGCTGTTAGGGTGCAAACACTCACGTTAAGATTCCCAAGCTTCGAGTCCAGGGTTGAAATCCACATCTTTATGCTCCAAACGACCGTCTTTAGGCTTCAAATCCGACTTTTAATTCTGAAATCCCACTTTTTTACGCTCCAAACGCTACATTAAGGGCACAAAGTCTCCATTTTAGGTCACAACGCTTCCTTTTTAGAGTCCGGAACGTTGGTTCCAGGGTTGAAAGCCTCCCTGTTCTGCTTCAAAGCGTCATTTAGAAGGTACAAGCCCTCATTTTTAGGGCGCAACGCCTCATTTTTTGGCCGCGAATCCTCCTTTTTAGGGGTCAATACGTCCTTTTTGCTGTAAAATCCCTCACTTTTATGTTCCGGACATCTCATTTAGGGCACAAAGCCTTGTTTTGTGGTCCCAAAGCTTCCTCTTCAGAGTCCAAAGCTTTGATTCTGTGGTTGAATTCCTCGTTTTATAATCCAAACCCTCACGTTTATTGTACAAACCCTCATTTTTAGGGCCCAAACGCTCATTTTTATGCTGCAAATCATTTCACTGGAAAATGCCTCCTTTTTATGCTCCAAACGCCTCCTTTAGGGCACGATGTCTGAATGTTAGGTCCCAAAGATTTGGTTAAGAGTCCAAAGCTTGGAGTCTAGGGTTCAAAGCCTGCTTTTTACTCTACAAACCCTCCTGTTTAGGGTACAAACCCTCCTTTTTGGTGCACAAGCCCTCGCTGTTAGGGTGCAAACACTCACGTTAAGATTCCCAAGCTTCGAGTCCAGGGTTGAAATCCACATCTTTATGCTCCAAACGACCGTCTTTAGGCTTCAAATCCGACTTTTAATTCTGAAATCCCACTTTTTTACGCTCCAAACGCTACATTAAGGGCACAAAGTCTCCATTTTAGGTCACAACGCTTCCTTTTTAGAGTCCGGAACGTTGGTTCCAGGGTTGAAAGCCTCCCTGTTCTGCTTCAAAGCGTCATTTAGAAGGTACAAGCCCTCATTTTTAGGGCGCAACGCCTCATTTTTTGGCCGCGAATCCTCCTTTTTAGGGGTCAATACGTCCTTTTTGCTGTAAAATCCCTCACTTCTATGTTCCGGACATCTCATTTAGGGCACAAAGCCTTGTTTTGTGGTCCCAAAGCTTCCTCTTCAGAGTCCAAAGCTTTGATTCTGTGGTTGAATTCCTCGTTTTATAATCCAAACCCTCACGTTTATTGCACAAACCCTCATTTTTAGGGCCCAAACGCTCATTTTTATGCTGCAAATCATTTCACTGGAAAATGCCTCCTTTTTATGCTCCAAACGCCTCCTTTAGGGCACGATGTCTGAATGTTAGGTCCCAAAGATTTGGTTAAGAGCCCAAAGCTTGGAGTCTAGGGTTCAAAGCCTGCTTTTTACTCTACAAACCCTCCTGTTTAGGGTACAAACCCTCTTTTTTGGTGCACAAGCCCTCGCTGTTAGGGTGCAAATACTCACGTTAAGATTCCCAAGCTTCGAGTCCAGGGTTGAAATCCACATCTTTATGCTCCAAACGACCGTCTTTAGGCTTCAAATCCGACTTTTAATCCTGAAATCCCACTTTTTTACGCTCCAAACGCTACATTAAGGGCACAAAGTCTCCATTTTAGGTCACAACGCTTCCTTTTTAGAGTCCGGAACGTTGGTTCCAGGGTTGAAAGCCTCCCTGTTCTGCTTCAAAGCGTCATTTAGAAGGTACAAGCCCTCATTTTTAGGGCGCAACGCCTCATTTTTTGGCCGCGAATCCTCCTTTTTAGGGGTCAATACGTCCTTTTTGCTGTAAAATCCCTCACTTCTATGTTCCGGACATCTCATTTAGCGCACAAAGCCTTGTTTTGTGGTCCCAAAGCTTCCTCTTCAGAGTCCAAAGCTTTGATTCTGTGGTTGAATTCCTCGTTTTATAATCCAAACCCTCACGTTTATTGCACAAACCCTCATTTTTAGGGCCCAAACGCTCATTTTTATGCTGCAAATCATTTCACTGGAAAATGCCTCCTTTTTATGCTCCAAACACCTCCTTTAGGGCACGATGTCTGAATGTTAGGTCCCAAAGATTTGGTTAAGAGCCCAAAGCTTGGAGTCTAGGGTTCAAAGCCTGCTTTTTACTCTACAAACCCTCCTGTTTAGGGTACAAACCCTCTTTTTTGGTGCACAAGCCCTCGCTGTTAGGGTGCAAATACTCACGTTAAGATTCCCAAGCTTCGAGTCCAGGGTTGAAATCCACATCTTTATGCTCCAAACGACCGTCTTTAGGCTTCAAATCCGACTTTTAATCCT
The DNA here is from genome assembly GCF_031877795.1 of Strix aluco. NCBI lineage: Eukaryota > Metazoa > Chordata > Aves > Strigiformes > Strigidae > Strix > Strix aluco. Next base: position 9,032,401 of record NC_133970.1, read on the forward strand.
GAAATCCCACTTTTTTACGCTCCAAACGCTACATTAAGGGCACAAAGTCTCCATTTTAGGTCACAACGCTTCCTTTTTAGAGTCCGGAACGTTGGTTCCAGGGTTGAAAGCCTCCCTGTTCTGCTTCAAAGCGTCATTTAGAAGGTACAAGCCCTCATTTTTAGGGCGCAACGCCTCATTTTTTGGCCGCGAATCCTCCTTTTTAGGGGTCAATACGTCCTTTTTGCTGTAAAATCCCTCACTTCTATGTTCCGGACATCTCATTTAGCGCACAAAGCCTTGTTTTGTGGTCCCAAAGCTTCCTCTTCAGAGTCCAAAGCTTTGATTCTGTGGTTGAATTCCTCGTTTTATAATCCAAACCCTCACGTTTATTGCGCAAACCCTCATTTTTAGGGCCCAAACGCTCATTTTTATGCTGCAAATCATTTCACTGGAAAATGCCTCCTTTTTATGCTCCAAACGCCTCCTTTAGGGCACGATGTCTGAATGTTAGGTCCCAAAGATTTGGTTAAGAGCCCAAAGCTTGGAGTCTAGGGTTGAAAGCCTGCTTTTTACTCTACAAACCCTCCTGTTTAGGGTACAAACCCTCCTTTTTGGTGCACAAGCCCTCGCTGTTAGGGTGCAAACACTCACGTTAAGATTCCCAAGCTTCGAGTCCAGGGTTGAAATCCACATCTTTATGCTCCAAACGACCGTCTTTAGGCTTCAAATCCGACTTTTAATTCTGAAATCCCACTTTTTTACGCTCCAAACGCTACATTAAGGGCACAAAGTCTCCATTTTAGGTCACAACGCTTCCTTTTTAGAGTCCGGAACGTTGGTTCCAGGGTTGAAAGCCTCCCTGTTCTGCTTCAAAGCGTCATTTAGAAGGTACAAGCCCTCATTTTTAGGGCGCAACGCCTCATTTTTTGGCCGCGAATCCTCCTTTTTAGGGGTCAATACGTCCTTTTTGCTGTAAAATCCCTCACTTCTATGTTCCGGACATCTCATTTAGGGCACAAAGCCTTGTTTTGTGGTCCCAAAGCTTCCTCTTCAGAGTCCAAAGCTTTGATTCTGTGGTTGAATTCCTCGTTTTATAATCCAAACCCTCACGTTTATTGTACAAACCCTCATTTTTAGGGCCCAAACGCTCATTTTTATGCTGCAAATCATTTCACTGGAAAATGCCTCCTTTTTATGCTCCAAACGCCTCCTTTAGGGCACGATGTCTGAATGTTAGGTCCCAAAGATTTGGTTAAGAGCCCAAAGCTTGGAGTCTAGGGTTCAAAGCCTGCTTTTTACTCTACAAACCCTCCTGTTTAGGGTACAAACCCTCCTTTTTGGTGCACAAGCCCTCGCTGTTAGGGTGCAAACACTCACGTTAAGATTCCCAAGCTTCGAGTCCAGGGTTGAAATCCACATCTTTATGCTCCAAACGACCGTCTTTAGGCTTCAAATCCGACTTTTAATTCTGAAATCCCACTTTTTTACGCTCCAAACGCTACATTAAGGGCACAAAGTCTCCATTTTAGGTCACAACGCTTCCTTTTTAGAGTCCGGAACGTTGGTTCCAGGGTTGAAAGCCTCCCTGTTCTGCTTCAAAGCGTCATTTAGAAGGTACAAGCCCTCATTTTTAGGGCGCAACGCCTCATTTTTTGGCCGCGAATCCTCCTTTTTAGGGGTCAATACGTCCTTTTTGCTGTAAAATCCCTCACTTCTATGTTCCGGACATCTCTTTTAGGGCACAAAGCCTTGTTTTGTGGTCCCAAAGCTTCCTCTTCAGAGTCCAAAGCTTTGATTCTGTGGTTGAATTCCTCGTTTTATAATCCAAACCCTCACGTTTATTGCACAAACCCTCATTTTTAGGGCCCAAACGCTCATTTTTATGCTGCAAATCATTTCACTGGAAAATGCCTCCTTTTTATGCTCCAAACGCCTCCTTTAGGGCACGATGTCTGAATGTTAGGTCCCAAAGATTTGGTTAAGAGCCCAAAGCTTGGAGTCTAGGGTTCAAAGCCTGCTTTTTACTCTACAAACCCTCCTGTTTAGGGTACAAACCCTCTTTTTTGGTGCACAAGCCCTCGCTGTTAGGGTGCAAATACTCACGTTAAGATTCCCAAGCTTCGAGTCCAGGGTTGAAATCCACATCTTTATGCTCCAAACGACCGTCTTTAGGCTTCAAATCCGACTTTTAATCCTGAAATCCCACTTTTTTACGCTCCAAACGCTACATTAAGGGCACAAAGTCTCCATTTTAGGTCACAACGCTTCCTTTTTAGAGTCCGGAACGTTGGTTCCAGGGTTGAAAGCCTCCCTGTTCTGCTTCAAAGCGTCATTTAGAAGGTACAAGCCCTCATTTTTAGGGCGCAACGCCTCATTTTTTGGCCGCGAATCCTCCTTTTTAGGAGTCAATACGTCCTTTTTGCTGTAAAATCCCTCACTTCTATGTTCCGGACATCTCATTTAGCGCACAAAGCCTTGTTTTGTGGTCCCAAAGCTTCCTCTTCAGAGTCCAAAGCTTTGATTCTGTGGTTGAATTCCTCGTTTTATAATCCAAACCCTCACGTTTATTGCACAAACCCTCATTTTTAGGGCCCAAACGCTCATTTTTATGCTGCAAATCATTTCACTGGAAAATGCCTCCTTTTTATGCTCCAAACGCCTCCTTTAGGGCACGATGTCTGAATGTTAGGTCCCAAAGATTTGGTTAAGAGCCCAAAGCTTGGAGTCTAGGGTTCAAAGCCTGCTTTTTACTCTACAAACCCTCCTGTTTAGGGTACAAACCCTCCTTTTTGGTGCACAAGCCCTCGCTGTTAGGGTGCAAACACTCACGTTAAGATTCCCAAGCTTCGAGTCCAGGGTTGAAATCCACATCTTTATGCTCCAAACGACCGTCTTTAGGCTTCAAATCCAACTTTTAATCCTGAAATCCCACTTTTTTACGCTCCAAACGCTACATTAAGGGCACAAAGTCTCCATTTTAGGTCACAACGCTTCCTTTTTAGAGTCCGGAACGTTGGTTCCAGGGTTGAAAGCCTCCCTGTTCTGCTTCAAAGCGTCATTTAGAAGGTACAAGCCCTCATTTTTAGGGCGCAACGCCTCATTTTTTGGCCGCGAATCCTCCTTTTTAGGGGTCAATACGTCCTTTTTGCTGTAAAATCCCTCACTTTTATGTTCCGGACATCTCATTTAGGGCACAAAGCCTTGTTTTGTGGTCCCAAAGCTTCCTCTTCAGAGTCCAAAGCTTTGATTCTGTGGTTGAATTCCTCGTTTTATAATCCAAACCCTCACGTTTATTGCACAAACCCTCATTTTTAGGGCCCAAACGCTCATTTTTATGCTGCAAATCATTTCACTGGAAAATGCCTCCTTTTTATGCTCCAAACACCTCCTTTAGGGCACGATGTCTGAATGTTAGGTCCCAAAGATTTGGTTAAGAGCCCAAAGCTTGGAGTCTAGGGTTGAAAGCCTGCTTTTTACTCTACAAACCCTCCTGTTTAGGGTACAAACCCTCCTTTTTGGTGCACAAGCCCTCGCTGTTAGGGTGCAAACACTCACGTTAAGATTCCCAAGCTTCGAGTCCAGGGTTGAAATCCACATCTTTATGCTCCAAACGACCGTCTTTAGGCTTCAAATCTGACTTTTAATTCTGAAATCCCACTTTTTTACGCTCCAAACGCTACATTAAGGGCACAAAGTCTCCATTTTAGGTCACAACGCTTCCTTTTTAGAGTCCGGAACGTTGGTTCCAGGGTTGAAAGCCTCCCTGTTCTGCTTCAAAGCGTCATTTAGAAGGTACAAGCCCTCATTTTTAGGGCGCAACGCCTCATTTTTTGGCCGCGAATCCTCCTTTTTAGGGGTCAATACGTCCTTTTTGCTGTAAAATCCCTCACTTCTATGTTCCGGACATCTCATTTAGGGCACAAAGCCTTGTTTTGTGGTCCCAAAGCTTCCTCTTCAGAGTCCAAAGCTTTGATTCTGTGGTTGAATTCCTCGTTTTATAATCCAAACCCTCACGTTTATTGCACAAACCCTCATTTTTAGGGCCCAAACGCTCATTTTTATGCTGCAAATCATTTCACTGGAAAATGCCTCCTTTTTATGCTCCAAACGCCTCCTTTAGGGCACGATGTCTGAATGTTAGGTCCCAAAGATTTGGTTAAGAGCCCAAAGCTTGGAGTCTAGGGTTCAAAGCCTGCTTTTTACTCTACAAACCCTCCTGTTTAGGGTACAAACCCTCCTTTTTGGTGCACAAGCCCTCGCTGTTAGGGTGCAAACACTCACGTTAAGATTCCCAAGCTTCGAGTCCAGGGTTGAAATCCACATCTTTATGCTCCAAACGACCGTCTTTAGGCTTCAAATCCGACTTTTAATTCTGAAATCCCACTTTTTTACGCTCCAAACGCTACATTAAGGGCACAAAGTCTCCATTTTAGGTCACAACGCTTCCTTTTTAGAGTCCGGAACGTTGGTTCCAGGGTTGAAAGCCTCCCTGTTCTGCTTCAAAGCGTCATTTAGAAGGTACAAGCCCTCATTTTTAGGGCGCAACGCCTCATTTTTTGGCCGCGAATCCTCCTTTTTAGGGGTCAATACGTCCTTTTTGCTGTAAAATCCCTCACTTTTATGTTCCGGACATCTCATTTAGGGCACAAAGCCTTGTTTTGTGGTCCCAAAGCTTCCTCTTCAGAGTCCAAAGCTTTGATTCTGTGGTTGAATTCCTCGTTTTATAATCCAAAACCTCACGTTTATTGTGCAAACCCTCATTTTTAGGGCCCAAACGCTCATTTTTATGCTGTAAATCATTAAACTGGAAAATCCCTCCTTTATATGCTCCAAACGCCTCCTTTAGGGCACGATGTCTGAATGTTAGGTCCCAAAGATTTGGTTAAGAGCCCAAAGCTTGGAGTCTAGGGTTCAAAGCCTGCTTTTTACTCTACAAACCCTCCTGTTTAGGGTACAAACCCTCCTTTTTGGTGCACAAGCCCTCGCTGTTAGGGTGCAAACACTCACGTTAAGATTCCCAAGCTTCGAGTCCAGGGTTGAAATCCACATCTTTATGCTCCAAACGACCGTCTTTAGGCTTCAAATCCGACTTTTAATCCTGAAATCCCACTTTTTTACGCTCCAAACGCTACATTAAGGGCACAAAGTCTCCATTTTAGGTCACAACGCTTCCTTTTTAGAGTCCGGAACGTTGGTTCCAGGGTTGAAAGCCTCCCTGTTCTGCTTCAAAGCGTCATTTAGAAGGTACAAGCCCTCATTTTTAGGGCGCAACGCCTCATTTTTTGGCCGCGAATCCTCCTTTTTAGGGGTCAATACGTCCTTTTTGCTGTAAAATCCCTCACTTTTATGTTCCGGACATCTCATTTAGGGCACAAAGCCTTGTTTTGTGGTCCCAAAGCTTCCTCTTCAGAGTCCAAAGCTTTGATTCTGTGGTTGAATTCCTCGTTTTATAATCCAAACCCTCACGTTTATTGCACAAACCCTCATTTTTAGGGCCCAAACGCTCATTTTTATGCTGCAAATCATTTCACTGGAAAATGCCTCCTTTTTATGCTCCAAACGCCTCCTTTAGGGCACGATGTCTGAATGTTAGGTCCCAAAGATTTGGTTAAGAGCCCAAAGCTTGGAGTCTAGGGTTCAAAGCCTGCTTTTTACTCTACAAACCCTCCTGTTTAGGGTACAAACCCTCTTTTTTGGTGCACAAGCCCTCGCTGTTAGGGTGCAAATACTCACGTTAAGATTCCCAAGCTTCGAGTCCAGGGTTGAAATCCACATCTTTATGCTCCAAACGACCGTCTTTAGGCTTCAAATCCGACTTTTAATTCTGAATTCCCACTTTTTTACGCTCCAAACGCTACATTAAGGGCACAAAGTCTCCATTTTAGGTCACAACGCTTCCTTTTTAGAGTCCGGAACGTTGGTTCCAGGGTTGAAAGCCTCCCTGTTCTGCTTCAAAGCGTCATTTAGAAGGTACAAGCCCTCATTTTTAGGGCACAACGCCTCATTTTTTGGCCGCGAATCCTCCTTTTTAGGGGTCAATACGTCCTTTTTGCTGTAAAATCCCTCACTTTTATGTTCCGGACATCTCATTTAGGGCACAAAGCCTTGTTTTGTGGTCCCAAAGCTTCCTCTTCAGAGTCCAAAGCTTTGATTCTGTGGTTGAATTCCTCGTTTTATAATCCAAACCCTCACGTTTATTGCACAAACCCTCATTTTTAGGGCCCAAACGCTCATTTTTATGCTGCAAATCATTTCACTGGAAAATGCCTCCTTTTTATGCTCCAAACACCTCCTTTAGGGCACGATGTCTGAATGTTAGGTCCCAAAGATTTGGTTAAGAGCCCAAAGCTTGGAGTCTAGGGTTGAAAGCCTGCTTTTTACTCTACAAACCCTCCTATTTAGGGTACAAACCCTCTTTTTTGGTGCACAAGCCCTCGCTGTTAGGGTGCAAACACTCACGTTAAGATTCCCAAGCTTCGAGTCCAGGGTTGAAATCCACATCTTTATGCTCCAAACGACCGTCTTTAGGCTTCAAATCCGACTTTTAATTCTGAAATCCCACTTTTTTACGCTCCAAACGCTACATTAAGGGCACAAAGTCTCCATTTTAGGTCACAACGCTTCCTTTTTAGAGTCCGGAACGTTGGTTCCAGGGTTGAAAGCCTCCCTGTTCTGCTTCAAAGCGTCATTTAGAAGGTACAAGCCCTCATTTTTAGGGCGCAACGCCTCATTTTTTGGCCGCGAATCCTCCTTTTTAGGGGTCAATACGTCCTTTTTGCTGTAAAATCCCTCACTTCTATGTTCCGGACATCTCTTTTAGGGCACAAAGCCTTGTTTTGTGGTCCCAAAGCTTCCTCTTCAGAGTCCAAAGCTTTGATTCTGTGGTTGAATTCCTCGTTTTATAATCCAAACCCTCACGTTTATTGCACAAACCCTCATTTTTAGGGCCCAAACGCTCATTTTTATGCTGCAAATCATTTCACTGGAAAATGCCTCCTTTTTATGCTCCAAACACCTCCTTTAGGGCACGATGTCTGAATGTTAGGTCCCAAAGATTTGGTTAAGAGCCCAAAGCTTGGAGTCTAGGGTTCAAAGCCTGCTTTTTACTCTACAAACCCTCCTGTTTAGGGTACAAACCCTCTTTTTTGGTGCACAAGCCCTCGCTGTTAGGGTGCAAATACTCACGTTAAGATTCCCAAGCTTCGAGTCCAGGGTTGAAATCCACATCTTTATGCTCCAAACGACCGTCTTTAGGCTTCAAATCCGACTTTTAATCCTGAAATCCCACTTTTTTACGCTCCAAACGCTACATTAAGGGCACAAAGTCTCCATTTTAGGTCACAACGCTTCCTTTTTAGAGTCCGGAACGTTGGTTCCAGGGTTGAAAGCCTCCCTGTTCTGCTTCAAAGCGTCATTTAGAAGGTACAAGCCCTCATTTTTAGGGCGCAACGCCTCATTTTTTGGCCGCGAATCCTCCTTTTTAGGGGTCAATACGTCCTTTTTGCTGTAAAATCCCTCACTTCTATGTTCCGGACATCTCATTTAGGGCACAAAGCCTTGTTTTGTGGTCCCAAAGCTTCCTCTTCAGAGTCCAAAGCTTTGATTCTGTGGTTGAATTCCTCGTTTTATAATCCAAAACCTCACGTTTATTGTGCAAACCCTCATTTTTAGGGCCCAAACGCTCATTTTTATGCTGTAAATCATTAAACTGGAAAATCCCTCCTTTATATGCTCCAAACGCCTCCTTTAGGGCACGATGTCTGAATGTTAGGTCCCAAAGATTTGGTTAAGAGCCCAAAGCTTGGAGTCTAGGGTTCAAAGCCTGCTTTTTACTCTACAAACCCTCCTGTTTAGGGTACAAACCCTCCTTTTTGGTGCACAAGCCCTCGCTGTTAGGGTGCAAACACTCACGTTAAGATTCCCAAGCTTCGAGTCCAGGGTTGAAATCCACATCTTTATGCTCCAAACGACCGTCTTTAGGCTTCAAATCCGACTTTTAATTCTGAAATCCCACTTTTTTACGCTCCAAACGCTACATTAAGGGCACAAAGTCTCCATTTTAGGTCACAACGCTTCCTTTTTAGAGTCCGGAACGTTGGTTCCAGGGTTGAAAGCCTCCCTGTTCTGCTTCAAAGCGTCATTTAGAAGGTACAAGCCCTCATTTTTAGGGCGCAACGCCTCATTTTTTGGCCGCGAATCCTCCTTTTTAGGGGTCAATACGTCCTTTTTGCTGTAAAATCCCTCACTTTTATGTTCCGGACATCTCATTTAGGGCACAAAGCCTTGTTTTGTGGTCCCAAAGCTTCCTCTTCAGAGTCCAAAGCTTTGATTCTGTGGTTGAATTCCTCGTTTTATAATCCAAACCCTCACGTTTATTGCACAAACCCTCATTTTTAGGGCCCAAACGCTCATTTTTATGCTGCAAATCATTTCACTGGAAAATGCCTCCTTTTTATGCTCCAAACGCCTCCTTTAGGGCACGATGTCTGAATGTTAGGTCCCAAAGATTTGGTTAAGAGCCCAAAGCTTGGAGTCTAGGGTTGAAAGCCTGCTTTTTACTCTACAAACCCTCCTGTTTAGGGTACAAACCCTCCTTTTTGGTGCACAAGCCCTCGCTGTTAGGGTGCAAACAGTCACGTTAAGATTCCCAAGCTTCGAGTCCAGGGTTGAAATCCACATCTTTATGCTCCAAACGACCGTCTTTAGGCTTCAAATCCGACTTTTAATTCTGAAATCCCACTTTTTTACGCTCCAAACGCTACATTAAGGGCACAAAGTCTCCATTTTAGGTCACAACGCTTCCTTTTTAGAGTCCGGAACGTTGGTTCCAGGGTTGAAAGCCTCCCTGTTCTGCTTCAAAGCGTCATTTAGAAGGTACAAGCCCTCATTTTTAGGGCGCAACGCCTCATTTTTTGGCCGCGAATCCTCCTTTTTAGGGGTCAATACGTCCTTTTTGCTGTAAAATCCCTCACTTTTATGTTCCGGACATCTCATTTAGGGCACAAAGCCTTGTTTTGTGGTCCCAAAGCTTCCTCTTCAGAGTCCAAAGCTTTGATTCTGTGGTTGAATTCCTCGTTTTATAATCCAAACCCTCACGTTTATTGTACAAACCCTCATTTTTAGGGCCCAAACGCTCATTTTTATGCTGCAAATCATTTCACTGGAAAATGCCTCCTTTTTATGCTCCAAACGCCTCCTTTAGGGCACGATGTCTGAATGTTAGGTCCCAAAGATTTGGTTAAGAGCCCAAAGCTTGGAGTCTAGGGTTCAAAGCCTGCTTTTTACTCTACAAACCCTCCTGTTTAGGGTACAAACCCTCCTTTTTGGTGCACAAGCCCTCGCTGTTAGGGTGCAAACACTCACGTTAAGATTCCCAAGTTTCGAGTCCAGGGTTGAAATCCACATCTTTATGCTCCAAACGACCGTCTTTAGGCTTCAAATCCGACTTTTAATTCTGAAATCCCACTTTTTTACGCTCCAAACGCTACATTAAGGGCACAAAGTCTCCATTTTAGGTCACAACGCTTCCTTTTTAGAGTCCGGAACGTTGGTTCCAGGGTTGAAAGCCTCCCTGTTCTGCTTCAAAGCGTCATTTAGAAGGTACAAGCCCTCATTTTTAGGGCGCAACGCCTCATTTTTTGGCCGCGAATCCTCCTTTTTAGGGGTCAATACGTCCTTTTTGCTGTAAAATCCCTCACTTCTATGTTCCGGACATCTCTTTTAGGGCACAAAGCCTTGTTTTGTGGTCCCAAAGCTTCCTCTTCAGAGTCCAAAGCTTTGATTCTGTGGTTGAATTCCTCGTTTTATAATCCAAACCCTCACGTTTATTGCACAAACCCTCATTTTTAGGGCCCAAACGCTCATTTTTATGCTGCAAATCATTTCACTGGAAAATGCCTCCTTTTTATGCTCCAAACACCTCCTTTAGGGCACGATGTCTGAATGTTAGGTCCCAAAGATTTGGTTAAGAGCCCAAAGCTTGGAGTCTAGGGTTCAAAGCCTGCTTTTTACTCTACAAACCCTCCTGTTTAGGGTACAAACCCTCTTTTTTGGTGCACAAGCCCTCGCTGTTAGGGTGCAAATACTCACGTTAAGATTCCCAAGCTTCGAGTCCAGGGTTGAAATCCACATCTTTATGCTCCAAACGACCGTCTTTAGGCTTCAAATCCGACTTTTAATCCTGAAATCCCACTTTTTTACGCTCCAAACGCTACATTAAGGGCACAAAGTCTCCATTTTAGGTCACAACGCTTCCTTTTTAGAGTCCGGAACGTTGGTTCCAGGGTTGAAAGCCTCCCTGTTCTGCTTCAAAGCGTCATTTAGAAGGTACAAGCCCTCATTTTTAGGGCGCAACGCCTCATTTTTTGGCCGCGAATCCTCCTTTTTAGGGGTCAATACGTCCTTTTTGCTGTAAAATCCCTCACTTTTATGTTCCGGACATCTCATTTAGGGCACAAAGCCTTGTTTTGTGGTCCCAAAGCTTCCTCTTCAGAGTCCAAAGCTTTGATTCTGTGGTTGAATTCCTCGTTTTATAATCCAAACCCTCACGTTTATTGCACAAACCCTCATTTTTAGGGCCCAAACGCTCATTTTTATGCTGCAAATCATTTCACTGGAAAATGCCTCCTTTTTATGCTCCAAACGCCTCCTTTAGGGCACGATGTCTGAATGTTAGGTCCCAAAGATTTGGTTAAGAGCCCAAAGCTTGGAGTCTAGGGTTCAAAGCCTGCTTTTTACTCTACAAACCCTCCTGTTTAGGGTACAAACCCTCTTTTTTGGTGCACAAGCCCTCGCTGTTAGGGTGCAAATACTCACGTTAAGATTCCCAAGCTTCGAGTCCAGGGTTGAAATCCACATCTTTATGCTCCAAACGACCGTCTTTAGGCTTCAAATCCGACTTTTAATCCTGAAATCCCACTTTTTTACGCTCCAAACGCTACATTAAGGGCACAAAGTCTCCATTTTAGGTCACAACGCTTCCTTTTTAGAGTCCGGAACGTTGGTTCCAGGGTTGAAAGCCTCCCTGTTCTGCTTCAAAGCGTCATTTAGAAGGTACAAGCCCTCATTTTTAGGGCGCAACGCCTCATTTTTTGGCCGCGAATCCTCCTTTTTAGGGGTCAATACGTCCTTTTTGCTGTAAAATCCCTCACTTTTATGTTCCGGACATCTCATTTAGGGCACAAAGCCTTGTTTTGTGGTCCCAAAGCTTCCTCTTCAGAGTCCAAAGCTTTGATTCTGTGGTTGAATTCCTCGTTTTATAATCCAAACCCTCACGTTTATTGCACAAACCCTCATTTTTAGGGCCCAAACGCTCATTTTTATGCTGCAAATCATTTCACTGGAAAATGCCTCCTTTTTATGCTCCAAACACCTCCTTTAGGGCACGATGTCTGAATGTTAGGTCCCAAAGATTTGGTTAAGAGCCCAAAGCTTGGAGTCTAGGGTTGAAAGCCTGCTTTTTACTCTACAAACCCTCCTGTTTAGGGTACAAACCCTCTTTTTTGGTGCACAAGCCCTCGCTGTTAGGGTGCAAATACTCACGTTAAGATTCCCAAGCTTCGAGTCCAGGGTTGAAATCCACATCTTTATGCTCCAAACGACCGTCTTTAGGCTTCAAATCCGACTTTTAATTCTGAAATCCCACTTTTTTACGCTCCAAACGCTACATTAAGGGCACAAAGTCTCCATTTTAGGTCACAACGCTTCCTTTTTAGAGTCCGGAACGTTGGTTCCAGGGTTGAAAGCCTCCCTGTTCTGCTTCAAAGCGTCATTTAGAAGGTACAAGCCCTCATTTTTAGGGCGCAACGCCTCATTTTTTGGCCGCGAATCCTCCTTTTTAGGGGTCAATACGTCCTTTTTGCTGTAAAATCCCTCACTTTTATGTTCCGGACATCTCATTTAGGGCACAAAGCCTTGTTTTGTGGTCCCAAAGCTTCCTCTTCAGAGTCCAAAGCTTTGATTCTGTGGTTGAATTCCTCGTTTTATAATCCAAACCCTCACGTTTATTGTACAAACCCTCATTTTTAGGGCCCAAACGCTCATTTTTATGCTGCAAATCATTTCACTGGAAAATGCCTCCTTTTTATGCTCCAAACGCCTCCTTTAGGGCACGATGTCTGAATGTTAGGTCCCAAAGATTTGGTTAAGAGCCCAAAGCTTGGAGTCTAGGGTTGAAAGCCTGCTTTTTACTCTACAAACCCTCCTGTTTAGGGTACAAACCCTCCTTTTTGGTGCACAAGCCCTCGCTGTTAGGGTGCAAACACTCACGTTAAGATTCCCAAGCTTCGAGTCCAGGGTTGAAATCCACATCTTTATGCTCCAAACGACCGTCTTTAGGCTTCAAATCCGACTTTTAATTCTGAAATCCCACTTTTTTACGCTCCAAACGCTACATTAAGGGCACAAAGTCTCCATTTTAGGTCACAACGCTTCCTTTTTAGAGTCCGGAACGTTGGTTCCAGGGTTGAAAGCCTCCCTGTTCTGCTTCAAAGCGTCATTTAGAAGGTACAAGCCCTCATTTTTAGGGCGCAACGCCTCATTTTTTGGCCGCGAATCCTCCTTTTTAGGGGTCAATACGTCCTTTTTGCTGTAAAATCCCTCACTTTTATGTTCCGGACATCTCATTTAGGGCACAAAGCCTTGTTTTGTGGTCCCAAAGCTTCCTCTTCAGAGTCCAAAGCTTTGATTCTGTGGTTGAATTCCTCGTTTTATAATCCAAAACCTCACGTTTATTGTGCAAACCCTCATTTTTAGGGCCCAAACGCTCATTTTTATGCTGTAAATCATTAAACTGGAAAATCCCTCCTTTATATGCTCCAAACGCCTCCTTTAGGGCACGATGTCTGAATGTTAGGTCCCAAAGATTTGGTTAAGAGCCCAAAGCTTGGAGTCTAGGGTTCAAAGCCTGCTTTTTACTCTACAAACCCTCCTGTTTAGGGTACAAACCCTCCTTTTTGGTGCACAAGCCCTCGCTGTTAGGGTGCAAACACTCACGTTAAGATTCCCAAGCTTCGAGTCCAGGGTTGAAATCCACATCTTTATGCTCCAAACGACCGTCTTTAGGCTTCAAATCCGACTTTTAATCCTGAAATCCCACTTTTTTACGCTCCAAACGCTACATTAAGGGCACAAAGTCTCCATTTTAGGTCACAACGCTTCCTTTTTAGAGTCCGGAACGTTGGTTCCAGGGTTGAAAGCCTCCCTGTTCTGCTTCAAAGCGTCATTTAGAAGGTACAAGCCCTCATTTTTAGGGCGCAACGCCTCATTTTTTGGCCGCGAATCCTCCTTTTTAGGGGTCAATACGTCCTTTTTGCTGTAAAATCCCTCACTTTTATGTTCCGGACATCTCATTTAGGGCACAAAGCCTTGTTTTGTGGTCCCAAAGCTTCCTCTTCAGAGTCCAAAGCTTTGATTCTGTGGTTGAATTCCTCGTTTTATAATCCAAACCCTCACGTTTATTGCACAAACCCTCATTTTTAGGGCCCAAACGCTCATTTTTATGCTGCAAATCATTTCACTGGAAAATGCCTCCTTTTTATGCTCCAAACGCCTCCTTTAGGGCACGATGTCTGAATGTTAGGTCCCAAAGATTTGGTTAAGAGCCCAAAGCTTGGAGTCTAGGGTTCAAAGCCTGCTTTTTACTCTACAAACCCTCCTGTTTAGGGTACAAACCCTCCTTTTTGGTGCACAAGCCCTCGCTGTTAGGGTGCAAACACTCACGTTAAGATTCCCAAGCTTCGAGTCCAGGGTTGAAATCCACATCTTTATGCTCCAAACGACCGTCTTTAGGCTTCAAATCCGACTTTTAATTCTGAAATCCCACTTTTTTACGCTCCAAACGCTACATTAAGGGCACAAAGTCTCCATTTTAGGTCACAACGCTTCCTTTTTAGAGTCCGGAACGTTGGTTCCAGGGTTGAAAGCCTCCCTGTTCTGCTTCAAAGCGTCATTTAGAAGGTACAAGCCCTCATTTTTAGGGCGCAACGCCTCATTTTTTGGCCGCGAATCCTCCTTTTTAGGGGTCAATACGTCCTTTTTGCTGTAAAATCCCTCACTTTTATGTTCCGGACATCTCATTTAGGGCACAAAGCCTTGTTTTGTGGTCCCAAAGCTTCCTCTTCAGAGTCCAAAGCTTTGATTCTGTGGTTGAATTCCTCGTTTTATAATCCAAACCCTCACGTTTATTGTACAAACCCTCATTTTTAGGGCCCAAACGCTCATTTTTATGCTGCAAATCATTTCACTGGAAAATGCCTCCTTTTTATGCTCCAAACGCCTCCTTTAGGGCACGATGTCTGAATGTTAGGTCCCAAAGATTTGGTTAAGAGCCCAAAGCTTGGAGTCTAGGGTTGAAAGCCTGCTTTTTACTCTACAAACCCTCCTGTTTAGGGTACAAACCCTCCTTTTTGGTGCACAAGCCCTCGCTGTTAGGGTGCAAACACTCACGTTAAGATTCCCAAGCTTCGAGTCCAGGGTTGAAATCCACATCTTTATGCTCCAAACGACCGTCTTTAGGCTTCAAATCCGACTTTTAATTCTGAAATCCCACTTTTTTACGCTCCAAACGCTACATTAAGGGCACAAAGTCTCCATTTTAGGTCACAACGCTTCCTTTTTAGAGTCCGGAACGTTGGTTCCAGGGTTGAAAGCCTCCCTGTTCTGCTTCAAAGCGTCATTTAGAAGGTACAAGCCCTCATTTTTAGGGCGCAACGCCTCATTTTTTGGCCGCGAATCCTCCTTTTTAGGGGTCAATACGTCCTTTTTGCTGTAAAATCCCTCACTTTTATGTTCCGGACATCTCATTTAGGGCACAAAGCCTTGTTTTGTGGTCCCAAAGCTTCCTCTTCAGAGTCCAAAGCTTTGATTCTGTGGTTGAATTCCTCGTTTTATAATCCAAAACCTCACGTTTATTGTGCAAACCCTCATTTTTAGGGCCCAAACGCTCATTTTTATGCTGTAAATCATTAAACTGGAAAATCCCTCCTTTATATGCTCCAAACGCCTCCTTTAGGGCACGATGTCTGAATGTTAGGTCCCAAAGATTTGGTTAAGAGCCCAAAGCTTGGAGTCTAGGGTTCAAAGCCTGCTTTTTACTCTACAAACCCTCCTGTTTAGGGTACAAACCCTCCTTTTTGGTGCACAAGCCCTCGCTGTTAGGGTGCAAACACTCACGTTAAGATTCCCAAGCTTCGAGTCCAGGGTTGAAATCCACATCTTTATGCTCCAAACGACCGTCTTTAGGCTTCAAATCCGACTTTTAATCCTGAAATCCCACTTTTTTACGCTCCAAACGCTACATTAAGGGCACAAAGTCTCCATTTTAGGTCACAACGCTTCCTTTTTAGAGTCCGGAACGTTGGTTCCAGGGTTGAAAGCCTCCCTGTTCTGCTTCAAAGCGTCATTTAGAAGGTACAAGCCCTCATTTTTAGGGCGCAACGCCTCATTTTTTGGCCGCGAATCCTCCTTTTTAGGGGTCAATACGTCCTTTTTGCTGTAAAATCCCTCACTTTTATGTTCCGGACATCTCATTTAGGGCACAAAGCCTTGTTTTGTGGTCCCAAAGCTTCCTCTTCAGAGTCCAAAGCTTTGATTCTGTGGTTGAATTCCTCGTTTTATAATCCAAACCCTCACGTTTATTGCACAAACCCTCATTTTTAGGGCCCAAACGCTCATTTTTATGCTGCAAATCATTTCACTGGAAAATGCCTCCTTTTTATGCTCCAAACGCCTCCTTTAGGGCACGATGTCTGAATGTTAGGTCCCAAAGATTTGGTTAAGAGCCCAAAGCTTGGAGTCTAGGGTTCAAAGCCTGCTTTTTACTCTACAAACCCTCCTGTTTAGGGTACAAACCCTCTTTTTTGGTGCACAAGCCCTCGCTGTTAGGGTGCAAATACTCACGTTAAGATTCCCAAGCTTCGAGTCCAGGGTTCAAATCCACATCTTTATGCTCCAAACGACCGTCTTTAGGCTTCAAATCCGACTTTTAATTCTGAATTCCCACTTTTTTACGCTCCAAACGCTACATTAAGGGCACAAAGTCTCCATTTTAGGTCACAACGCTTCCTTTTTAGAGTCCGGAACGTTGGTTCCAGGGTTGAAAGCCTCCCTGTTCTGCTTCAAAGCGTCATTTAGAAGGTACAAGCCCTCATTTTTAGGGCGCAACGCCTCATTTTTTGGCCGCGAATCCTCCTTTTTAGGGGTCAATACGTCCTTTTTGCTGTAAAATCCCTCACTTTTATGTTCCGGACATCTCATTTAGGGCACAAAGCCTTGTTTTGTGGTCCCAAAGCTTCCTCTTCAGAGTCCAAAGCTTTGATTCTGTGGTTGAATTCCTCGTTTTATAATCCAAACCCTCACGTTTATTGTACAAACCCTCATTTTTAGGGCCCAAACGCTCATTTTTATGCTGCAAATCATTTCACTGGAAAATGCCTCCTTTTTATGCTCCAAACGCCTCCTTTAGGGCACGATGTCTGAATGTTAGGTCCCAAAGATTTGGTTAAGAGCCCAAAGCTTGGAGTCTAGGGTTCAAAGCCTGCTTTTTACTCTACAAACCCTCCTGTTTAGGGTACAAACCCTCCTTTTTGGTGCACAAGCCCTCGCTGTTAGGGTGCAAACACTCACGTTAAGATTCCCAAGTTTCGAGTCCAGGGTTGAAATCCACATCTTTATGCTCCAAACGACCGTCTTTAGGCTTCAAATCCGACTTTTAATTCTGAAATCCCACTTTTTTACGCTCCAAACGCTACATTAAGGGCACAAAGTCTCCATTTTAGGTCACAACGCTTCCTTTTTAGAGTCCGGAACGTTGGTTCCAGGGTTGAAAGCCTCCCTGTTCTGCTTCAAAGCGTCATTTAGAAGGTACAAGCCCTCATTTTTAGGGCGCAACGCCTCATTTTTTGGCCGCGAATCCTCCTTTTTAGGGGTCAATACGTCCTTTTTGCTGTAAAATCCCTCACTTTTATGTTCCGGACATCTCATTTAGGGCACAAAGCCTTGTTTTGTGGTCCCAAAGCTTCCTCTTCAGAGTCCAAAGCTTTGATTCTGTGGTTGAATTCCTCGTTTTATAATCCAAACCCTCACGTTTATTGTACAAACCCTCATTTTTAGGGCCCAAACGCTCATTTTTATGCTGCAAATCATTTCACTGGAAAATGCCTCCTTTTTATGATCCAAACGCCTCCTTTAGGGCACGATGTCTGAATGTTAGGTCCCAAAGATTTGGTTAAGAGCCCAAAGCTTGGAGTCTAGGGTTCAAAGCCTGCTTTTTACTCTACAAACCCTCCTGTTTAGGGTACAAACCCTCCTTTTTGGTGCACAAGCCCTCGCTGTTAGGGTGCAAACACTCACGTTAAGATTCCCAAGTTTCGAGTCCAGGGTTGAAATCCACATCTTTATGCTCCAAACGACCGTCTTTAGGCTTCAAATCCGACTTTTAATTCTGAAATCCCACTTTTTTACGCTCCAAACGCTACATTAAGGGCACAAAGTCTCCATTTTAGGTCACAACGCTTCCTTTTTAGAGTCCGGAACGTTGGTTCCAGGGTTGAAAGCCTCCCTGTTCTGCTTCAAAGCGTCATTTAGAAGGTACAAGCCCTCATTTTTAGGGCGCAACGCCTCATTTTTTGGCCGCGAATCCTCCTTTTTAGGGGTCAATACGTCCTTTTTGCTGTAAAATCCCTCACTTCTATGTTCCGGACATCTCTTTTAGGGCACAAAGCCTTGTTTTGTGGTCCCAAAGCTTCCTCTTCAGAGTCCAAAGCTTTGATTCTGTGGTTGAATTCCTCGTTTTATAATCCAAACCCTCACGTTTATTGCACAAACCCTCATTTTTAGGGCCCAAACGCTCATTTTTATGCTGCAAATCATTTCACTGGAAAATGCCTCCTTTTTATGCTCCAAACACCTCCTTTAGGGCACGATGTCTGAATGTTAGGTCCCAAAGATTTGGTTAAGAGCCCAAAGCTTGGAGTCTAGGGTTCAAAGCCTGCTTTTTACTCTACAAACCCTCCTGTTTAGGGTACAAACCCTCTTTTTTGGTGCACAAGCCCTCGCTGTTAGGGTGCAAATACTCACGTTAAGATTCCCAAGCTTCGAGTCCAGGGTTGAAATCCACATCTTTATGCTCCAAACGACCGTCTTTAGGCTTCAAATCCGACTTTTAATCCTGAAATCCCACTTTTTTACGCTCCAAACGCTACATTAAGGGCACAAAGTCTCCATTTTAGGTCACAACGCTTCCTTTTTAGAGTCCGGAACGTTGGTTCCAGGGTTGAAAGCCTCCCTGTTCTGCTTCAAAGCGTCATTTAGAAGGTACAAGCCCTCATTTTTAGGGCGCAACGCCTCATTTTTTGGCCGCGAATCCTCCTTTTTAGGGGTCAATACGTCCTTTTTGCTGTAAAATCCCTCACTTCTATGTTCCGGACATCTCTTTTAGGGCACAAAGCCTTGTTTTGTGGTCCCAAAGCTTCCTCTTCAGAGTCCAAAGCTTTGATTCTGTGGTTGAATTCCTCGTTTTATAATCCAAACCCTCACGTTTATTGCACAAACCCTCATTTTTAGGGCCCAAACGCTCATTTTTATGCTGCAAATCATTTCACTGGAAAATGCCTCCTTTTTATGCTCCAAACGCCTCCTTTAGGGCACGATGTCTGAATGTTAGGTCCCAAAGATTTGGTTAAGAGCCCAAAGCTTGGAGTCTAGGGTTCAAAGCCTGCTTTTTACTCTACAAACCCTCCTGTTTAGGGTACAAACCCTCTTTTTTGGTGCACAAGCCCTCGCTGTTAGGGTGCAAATACTCACGTTAAGATTCCCAAGCTTCGAGTCCAGGGTTGAAATCCACATCTTTATGCTCCAAACGACCGTCTTTAGGCTTCAAATCCGACTTTTAATCCTGAAATCCCACTTTTTTACGCTCCAAACGCTACATTAAGGGCACAAAGTCTCCATTTTAGGTCACAACGCTTCCTTTTTAGAGTCCGGAACGTTGGTTCCAGGGTTGAAAGCCTCCCTGTTCTGCTTCAAAGCGTCATTTAGAAGGTACAAGCCCTCATTTTTAGGGCGCAACGCCTCATTTTTTGGCCGCGAATCCTCCTTTTTAGGGGTCAATACGTCCTTTTTGCTGTAAAATCCCTCACTTTTATGTTCCGGACATCTCATTTAGGGCACAAAGCCTTGTTTTGTGGTCCCAAAGCTTCCTCTTCAGAGTCCAAAGCTTTGATTCTGTGGTTGAATTCCTCGTTTTATAATCCAAACCCTCACGTTTATTGCACAAACCCTCATTTTTAGGGCCCAAACGCTCATTTTTATGCTGCAAATCATTTCACTGGAAAATGCCTCCTTTTTATGCTCCAAACACCTCCTTTAGGGCACGATGTCTGAATGTTAGGTCCCAAAGATTTGGTTAAGAGCCCAAAGCTTGGAGTCTAGGGTTGAAAGCCTGCTTTTTACTCTACAAACCCTCCTGTTTAGGGTACAAACCCTCTTTTTTGGTGCACAAGCCCTCGCTGTTAGGGTGCAAATACTCACGTTAAGATTCCCAAGCTTCGAGTCCAGGGTTGAAATCCACATCTTTATGCTCCAAACGACCGTCTTTAGGCTTCAAATCCGACTTTTAATTCTGAAATCCCACTTTTTTACGCTCCAAACGCTACATTAAGGGCACAAAGTCTCCATTTTAGGTCACAACGCTTCCTTTTTAGAGTCCGGAACGTTGGTTCCAGGGTTGAAAGCCTCCCTGTTCTGCTTCAAAGCGTCATTTAGAAGGTACAAGCCCTCATTTTTAGGGCGCAACGCCTCATTTTTTGGCCGCGAATCCTCCTTTTTAGGGGTCAATACGTCCTTTTTGCTGTAAAATCCCTCACTTTTATGTTCCGGACATCTCATTTAGGGCACAAAGCCTTGTTTTGTGGTCCCAAAGCTTCCTCTTCAGAGTCCAAAGCTTTGATTCTGTGGTTGAATTCCTCGTTTTATAATCCAAACCCTCACGTTTATTGCACAAACCCTCATTTTTAGGGCCCAAACGCTCATTTTTATGCTGCAAATCATTTCACTGGAAAATGCCTCCTTTTTATGCTCCAAACGCCTCCTTTAGGGCACGATGTCTGAATGTTAGGTCCCAAAGATTTGGTTAAGAGCCCAAAGCTTGGAGTCTAGGGTTGAAAGCCTGCTTTTTACTCTACAAACCCTCCTGTTTAGGGTACAAACCCTCCTTTTTGGTGCACAAGCCCTCGCTGTTAGGGTGCAAACACTCACGTTAAGATTCCCAAGCTTCGAGTCCAGGGTTGAAATCCACATCTTTATGCTCCAAACGACCGTCTTTAGGCTTCAAATCCGACTTTTAATTCTGAAATCCCACTTTTTTACGCTCCAAACGCTACATTAAGGGCACAAAGTCTCCATTTTAGGTCACAACGCTTCCTTTTTAGAGTCCGGAACGTTGGTTCCAGGGTTGAAAGCCTCCCTGTTCTGCTTCAAAGCGTCATTTAGAAGGTACAAGCCCTCATTTTTAGGGCGCAACGCCTCATTTTTTGGCCGCGAATCCTCCTTTTTAGGGGTCAATACGTCCTTTTTGCTGTAAAATCCCTCACTTTTATGTTCCGGACATCTCATTTAGGGCACAAAGCCTTGTTTTGTGGTCCCAAAGCTTCCTCTTCAGAGTCCAAAGCTTTGATTCTGTGGTTGAATTCCTCGTTTTATAATCCAAAACCTCACGTTTATTGTGCAAACCCTCATTTTTAGGGCCCAAACGCTCATTTTTATGCTGTAAATCATTAAACTGGAAAATCCCTCCTTTATATGCTCCAAACGCCTCCTTTAGGGCACGATGTCTGAATGTTAGGTCCCAAAGATTTGGTTAAGAGCCCAAAGCTTGGAGTCTAGGGTTCAAAGCCTGCTTTTTACTCTACAAACCCTCCTGTTTAGGGTACAAACCCTCTTTTTTGGTGCACAAGCCCTCGCTGTTAGGGTGCAAATACTCACGTTAAGATTCCCAAGCTTCGAGTCCAGGGTTCAAATCCACATCTTTATGCTCCAAACGACCGTCTTTAGGCTTCAAATCCGACTTTTAATTCTGAATTCCCACTTTTTTACGCTCCAAACGCTACATTAAGGGCACAAAGTCTCCATTTTAGGTCACAACGCTTCCTTTTTAGAGTCCGGAACGTTGGTTCCAGGGTTGAAAGCCTCCCTGTTCTGCTTCAAAGCGTCATTTAGAAGGTACAAGCCCTCATTTTTAGGGCGCAACGCCTCATTTTTTGGCCGCGAATCCTCCTTTTTAGGGGTCAATACGTCCTTTTTGCTGTAAAATCCCTCACTTTTATGTTCCGGACATCTCATTTAGGGCACAAAGCCTTGTTTTGTGGTCCCAAAGCTTCCTCTTCAGAGTCCAAAGCTTTGATTCTGTGGTTGAATTCCTCGTTTTATAATCCAAACCCTCACGTTTATTGTACAAACCCTCATTTTTAGGGCCCAAACGCTCATTTTTATGCTGCAAATCATTTCACTGGAAAATGCCTCCTTTTTATGCTCCAAACGCCTCCTTTAGGGCACGATGTCTGAATGTTAGGTCCCAAAGATTTGGTTAAGAGCCCAAAGCTTGGAGTCTAGGGTTCAAAGCCTGCTTTTTACTCTACAAACCCTCCTGTTTAGGGTACAAACCCTCCTTTTTGGTGCACAAGCCCTCGCTGTTAGGGTGCAAACACTCACGTTAAGATTCCCAAGTTTCGAGTCCAGGGTTGAAATCCACATCTTTATGCTCCAAACGACCGTCTTTAGGCTTCAAATCCGACTTTTAATTCTGAAATCCCACTTTTTTACGCTCCAAACGCTACATTAAGGGCACAAAGTCTCCATTTTAGGTCACAACGCTTCCTTTTTAGAGTCCGGAACGTTGGTTCCAGGGTTGAAAGCCTCCCTGTTCTGCTTCAAAGCGTCATTTAGAAGGTACAAGCCCTCATTTTTAGGGCGCAACGCCTCATTTTTTGGCCGCGAATCCTCCTTTTTAGGGGTCAATACGTCCTTTTTGCTGTAAAATCCCTCACTTTTATGTTCCGGACATCTCATTTAGGGCACAAAGCCTTGTTTTGTGGTCCCAAAGCTTCCTCTTCAGAGTCCAAAGCTTTGATTCTGTGGTTGAATTCCTCGTTTTATAATCCAAACCCTCACGTTTATTGTACAAACCCTCATTTTTAGGGCCCAAACGCTCATTTTTATGCTGCAAATCATTTCACTGGAAAATGCCTCCTTTTTATGATCCAAACGCCTCCTTTAGGGCACGATGTCTGAATGTTAGGTCCCAAAGATTTGGTTAAGAGCCCAAAGCTTGGAGTCTAGGGTTCAAAGCCTGCTTTTTACTCTACAAACCCTCCTGTTTAGGGTACAAACCCTCCTTTTTGGTGCACAAGCCCTCGCTGTTAGGGTGCAAACACTCACGTTAAGATTCCCAAGTTTCGAGTCCAGGGTTGAAATCCACATCTTTATGCTCCAAACGACCGTCTTTAGGCTTCAAATCCGACTTTTAATTCTGAAATCCCACTTTTTTACGCTCCAAACGCTACATTAAGGGCACAAAGTCTCCATTTTAGGTCACAACGCTTCCTTTTTAGAGTCCGGAACGTTGGTTCCAGGGTTGAAAGCCTCCCTGTTCTGCTTCAAAGCGTCATTTAGAAGGTACAAGCCCTCATTTTTAGGGCGCAACGCCTCATTTTTTGGCCGCGAATCCTCCTTTTTAGGGGTCAATACGTCCTTTTTGCTGTAAAATCCCTCACTTCTATGTTCCGGACATCTCTTTTAGGGCACAAAGCCTTGTTTTGTGGTCCCAAAGCTTCCTCTTCAGAGTCCAAAGCTTTGATTCTGTGGTTGAATTCCTCGTTTTATAATCCAAACCCTCACGTTTATTGCACAAACCCTCATTTTTAGGGCCCAAACGCTCATTTTTATGCTGCAAATCATTTCACTGGAAAATGCCTCCTTTTTATGCTCCAAACACCTCCTTTAGGGCACGATGTCTGAATGTTAGGTCCCAAAGATTTGGTTAAGAGCCCAAAGCTTGGAGTCTAGGGTTCAAAGCCTGCTTTTTACTCTACAAACCCTCCTGTTTAGGGTACAAACCCTCTTTTTTGGTGCACAAGCCCTCGCTGTTAGGGTGCAAATACTCACGTTAAGATTCCCAAGCTTCGAGTCCAGGGTTGAAATCCACATCTTTATGCTCCAAACGACCGTCTTTAGGCTTCAAATCCGACTTTTAATCCTGAAATCCCACTTTTTTACGCTCCAAACGCTACATTAAGGGCACAAAGTCTCCATTTTAGGTCACAACGCTTCCTTTTTAGAGTCCGGAACGTTGGTTCCAGGGTTGAAAGCCTCCCTGTTCTGCTTCAAAGCGTCATTTAGAAGGTACAAGCCCTCATTTTTAGGGCGCAACGCCTCATTTTTTGGCCGCGAATCCTCCTTTTTAGGGGTCAATACGTCCTTTTTGCTGTAAAATCCCTCACTTTTATGTTCCGGACATCTCATTTAGGGCACAAAGCCTTGTTTTGTGGTCCCAAAGCTTCCTCTTCAGAGTCCAAAGCTTTGATTCTGTGGTTGAATTCCTCGTTTTATAATCCAAACCCTCACGTTTATTGCACAAACCCTCATTTTTAGGGCCCAAACGCTCATTTTTATGCTGCAAATCATTTCACTGGAAAATGCCTCCTTTTTATGCTCCAAACACCTCCTTTAGGGCACGATGTCTGAATGTTAGGTCCCAAAGATTTGGTTAAGAGCCCAAAGCTTGGAGTCTAGGGTTCAAAGCCTGCTTTTTACTCTACAAACCCTCCTGTTTAGGGTACAAACCCTCTTTTTTGGTGCACAAGCCCTCGCTGTTAGGGTGCAAATACTCACGTTAAGATTCCCAAGCTTCGAGTCCAGGGTTCAAATCCACATCTTTATGCTCCAAACGACCGTCTTTAGGCTTCAAATCCGACTTTTAATCCTGAAATCCCACTTTTTTACGCTCCAAACGCTACATTAAGGGCACAAAGTCTCCATTTTAGGTCACAACGCTTCCTTTTTAGAGTCCGGAACGTTGGTTCCAGGGTTGAAAGCCTCCCTGTTCTGCTTCAAAGCGTCATTTAGAAGGTACAAGCCCTCATTTTTAGGGCGCAACGCCTCATTTTTTGGCCGCGAATCCTCCTTTTTAGGGGTCAATACGTCCTTTTTGCTGTAAAATCCCTCACTTTTATGTTCCGGACATCTCATTTAGGGCACAAAGCCTTGTTTTGTGGTCCCAAAGCTTCCTCTTCAGAGTCCAAAGCTTTGATTCTGTGGTTGAATTCCTCGTTTTATAATCCAAACCCTCACGTTTATTGCACAAACCCTCATTTTTAGGGCCCAAACGCTCATTTTTATGCTGCAAATCATTTCACTGGAAAATGCCTCCTTTTTATGCTCCAAACGCCTCCTTTAGGGCACGATGTCTGAATGTTAGGTCCCAAAGATTTGGTTAAGAGCCCAAAGCTTGGAGTCTAGGGTTCAAAGCCTGCTTTTTACTCTACAAACCCTCCTGTTTAGGGTACAAACCCTCCTTTTTGGTGCACAAGCCCTCGCTGTTAGGGTGCAAACACTCACGTTAAGATTCCCAAGCTTCGAGTCCAGGGTTGAAATCCACATCTTTATGCTCCAAACGACCGTCTTTAGGCTTCAAATCCGACTTTTAATCCTGAAATCCCACTTTTTTACGCTCCAAACGCTACATTAAGGGCACAAAGTCTCCATTTTAGGTCACAACGCTTCCTTTTTAGAGTCCGGAACGTTGGTTCCAGGGTTGAAAGCCTCCCTGTTCTGCTTCAAAGCGTCATTTAGAAGGTACAAGCCCTCATTTTTAGGGCGCAACGCCTCATTTTTTGGCCGCGAATCCTCCTTTTTAGGGGTCAATACGTCCTTTTTGCTGTAAAATCCCTCACTTCTATGTTCCGGACATCTCTTTTAGGGCACAATGCCTTGTTTTGTGGTCCCAAAGCTTCCTCTTCAGAGTCCAAAGCTTTGATTCTGTGGTTGAATTCCTCGTTTTATAATCCAAACCCTCACGTTTATTGTACAAACCCTCATTTTTAGGGCCCAAACGCTCATTTTTATGCTGCAAATCATTTCACTGGAAAATGCCTCCTTTTTATGATCCAAACGCCTCCTTTAGGGCACGATGTCTGAATGTTAGGTCCCAAAGATTTGGTTAAGAGCCCAAAGCTTGGAGTCTAGGGTTCAAAGCCTGCTTTTTACTCTACAAACCCTCCTGTTTAGGGTACAAACCCTCCTTTTTGGTGCACAAGCCCTCGCTGTTAGGGTGCAAACACTCACGTTAAGATTCCCAAGCTTCGAGTCCAGGGTTGAAATCCACATCTTTATGCTCCAAACGACCGTCTTTAGGCTTCAAATCCGACTTTTAATTCTGAAATCCCACTTTTTTATGCTCCAAACGCTACATTAAGGGCACAAAGTCTCCATTTTAGGTCACAACGCTTCCTTTTTAGAGTCCGGAACGTTGGTTCCAGGGTTGAAAGCCTCCCTGTTCTGCTTCAAAGCGTCATTTAGAAGGTACAAGCCCTCATTTTTAGGGCGCAACGCCTCATTTTTTGGCCGCGAATCCTCCTTTTTAGGGGTCAATACGTCCTTTTTGCTGTAAAATCCCTCACTTTTATGTTCCGGACATCTCATTTAGGGCACAAAGCCTTGTTTTGTGGTCCCAAAGCTTCCTCTTCAGAGTCCAAAGCTTTGATTCTGTGGTTGAATTCCTCGTTTTATAATCCAAACCCTCACGTTTATTGCACAAACCCTCATTTTTAGGGCCCAAACGCTCATTTTTATGCTGCAAATCATTTCACTGGAAAATGCCTCCTTTTTATGCTCCAAACACCTCCTTTAGGGCACGATGTCTGAATGTTAGGTCCCAAAGATTTGGTTAAGAGCCCAAAGCTTGGAGTCTAGGGTTCAAAGCCTGCTTTTTACTCTACAAACCCTCCTGTTTAGGGTACAAACCCTCTTTTTTGGTGCACAAGCCCTCGCTGTTAGGGTGCAAATACTCACGTTAAGATTCCCAAGCTTCGAGTCCAGGGTTGAAATCCACATCTTTATGCTCCAAACGACCGTCTTTAGGCTTCAAATCCGACTTTTAATCCTGAAATCCCACTTTTTTACGCTCCAAACGCTACATTAAGGGCACAAAGTCTCCATTTTAGGTCACAACGCTTCCTTTTTAGAGTCCGGAACGTTGGTTCCAGGGTTGAAAGCCTCCCTGTTCTGCTTCAAAGCGTCATTTAGAAGGTACAAGCCCTCATTTTTAGGGCGCAACGCCTCATTTTTTGGCCGCGAATCCTCCTTTTTAGGGGTCAATACGTCCTTTTTGCTGTAAAATCCCTCACTTTTATGTTCCGGACATCTCATTTAGGGCACAAAGCCTTGTTTTGTGGTCCCAAAGCTTCCTCTTCAGAGTCCAAAGCTTTGATTCTGTGGTTGAATTCCTCGTTTTATAATCCAAACCCTCACGTTTATTGCACAAACCCTCATTTTTAGGGCCCAAACGCTCATTTTTATGCTGCAAATCATTTCACTGGAAAATGCCTCCTTTTTATGCTCCAAACACCTCCTTTAGGGCACGATGTCTGAATGTTAGGTCCCAAAGATTTGGTTAAGAGCCCAAAGCTTGGAGTCTAGGGTTCAAAGCCTGCTTTTTACTCTACAAACCCTCCTGTTTAGGGTACAAACCCTCTTTTTTGGTGCACAAGCCCTCGCTGTTAGGGTGCAAATACTCACGTTAAGATTCCCAAGCTTCGAGTCCAGGGTTGAAATCCACATCTTTATGCTCCAAACGACCGTCTTTAGGCTTCAAATCCGACTTTTAATTCTGAAATCCCACTTTTTTACGCTCCAAACGCTACATTAAGGGCACAAAGTCTCCATTTTAGGTCACAACGCTTCCTTTTTAGAGTCCGGAACGTTGGTTCCAGGGTTGAAAGCCTCCCTGTTCTGCTTCAAAGCGTCATTTAGAAGGTACAAGCCCTCATTTTTAGGGCGCAACGCCTCATTTTTTGGCCGCGAATCCTCCTTTTTAGGGGTCAATACGTCCTTTTTGCTGTAAAATCCCTCACTTTTATGTTCCGGACATCTCATTTAGGGCACAAAGCCTTGTTTTGTGGTCCCAAAGCTTCCTCTTCAGAGTCCAAAGCTTTGATTCTGTGGTTGAATTCCTCGTTTTATAATCCAAACCCTCACGTTTATTGTGCAAACCCTCATCTTTAGGGCCCAAACGCTCATTTTTATGCTGTAAATCATTTCACTGGAAAATCCCTCCTTTATATGCTCCAAACGCCTCCTTTAGGGCACGATGTCTGAATGTTAGGTCCCAAAGATTTGGTTAAGAGCCCAAAGCTTGGAGTCTAGGGTTCAAAGCCTGCTTTTTACTCTACAAACCCTCCTGTTTAGGGTACAAACCCTCCTTTTTGGTGCACAAGCCCTCGCTGTTAGGGTGCAAACACTCACGTTAAGATTCCCAAGCTTCGAGTCCAGGGTTGAAATCCACATCTTTATGCTCCAAACGACCGTCTTTAGGCTTCAAATCCGACTTTTAATCCTGAAATCCCACTTTTTTACGCTCCAAACGCTACATTAAGGGCACAAAGTCTCCATTTTAGGTCACAACGCTTCCTTTTTAGAGTCCGGAACGTTGGTTCCAGGGTTGAAAGCCTCCCTGTTCTGCTTCAAAGCGTCATTTAGAAGGTACAAGCCCTCATTTTTAGGGCGCAACGCCTCATTTTTTGGCCGCGAATCCTCCTTTTTAGGGGTCAATACGTCCTTTTTGCTGTAAAATCCCTCACTTCTATGTTCCGGACATCTCATTTAGGGCACAAAGCCTTGTTTTGTGGTCCCAAAGCTTCCTCTTCAGAGTCCAAAGCTTTGATTCTGTGGTTGAATTCCTCGTTTTATAATCCAAACCCTCACGTTTATTGCACAAACCCTCATTTTTAGGGCCCAAACGCTCATTTTTATGCTGCAAATCATTTCACTGGAAAATGCCTCCTTTTTATGCTCCAAACGCCTCCTTTAGGGCACGATGTCTGAATGTTAGGTCCCAAAGATTTGGTTAAGAGCCCAAAGCTTGGAGTCTAGGGTTCAAAGCCTGCTTTTTACTCTACAAACCCTCCTGTTTAGGGTACAAACCCTCTTTTTTGGTGCACAAGCCCTCGCTGTTAGGGTGCAAATACTCACGTTAAGATTCCCAAGCTTCGAGTCCAGGGTTGAAATCCACATCTTTATGCTCCAAACGACCGTCTTTAGGCTTCAAATCCGACTTTTAATTCTGAAATCCCACTTTTTTACGCTCCAAACGCTACATTAAGGGCACAAAGTCTCCATTTTAGGTCACAACGCTTCCTTTTTAGAGTCCGGAACGTTGGTTCCAGGGTTGAAAGCCTCCCTGTTCTGCTTCAAAGCGTCATTTAGAAGGTACAAGCCCTCATTTTTAGGGCGCAACGCCTCATTTTTTGGCCGCGAATCCTCCTTTTTAGGGGTCAATACGTCCTTTTTGCTGTAAAATCCCTCACTTTTATGTTCCGGACATCTCATTTAGGGCACAAAGCCTTGTTTTGTGGTCCCAAAGCTTCCTCTTCAGAGTCCAAAGCTTTGATTCTGTGGTTGAATTCCTCGTTTTATAATCCAAACCCTCACGTTTATTGCGCAAACCCTCATTTTTAGGGCCCAAACGCTCATTTTTATGCTGCAAATCATTTCACTGGAAAATGCCTCCTTTTTATGCTCCAAACGCCTCCTTTAGGGCACGATGTCTGAATGTTAGGTCCCAAAGATTTGGTTAAGAGCCCAAAGCTTGGAGTCTAGGGTTCAAAGCCTGCTTTTTACTCTACAAACCCTCCTGTTTAGGGTACAAACCCTCCTTTTTGGTGCACAAGCCCTCGCTGTTAGGGTGCAAACACTCACGTTAAGATTCCCAAGCTTCGAGTCCAGGGTTGAAATCCACATCTTTATGCTCCAAACGACCGTCTTTAGGCTTCAAATCCGACTTTTAATCCTGAAATCCCACTTTTTTACGCTCCAAACGCTACATTAAGGGCACAAAGTCTCCATTTTAGGTCACAACGCTTCCTTTTTAGAGTCCGGAACGTTGGTTCCAGGGTTGAAAGCCTCCCTGTTCTGCTTCAAAGCGTCATTTAGAAGGTACAAGCCCTCATTTTTAGGGCGCAACGCCTCATTTTTTGGCCGCGAATCCTCCTTTTTAGGGGTCAATACGTCCTTTTTGCTGTAAAATCCCTCACTTTTATGTTCCGGACATCTCATTTAGGGCACAAAGCCTTGTTTTGTGGTCCCAAAGCTTCCTCTTCAGAGTCCAAAGCTTTGATTCTGTGGTTGAATTCCTCGTTTTATAATCCAAACCCTCATGTTTATTGTACAAACCCTCATTTTTAGGGCCCAAACGCTCATTTTTATGCTGCAAATCATTTCACTGGAAAATGCCTCCTTTTTATGCTCCAAACGCCTCCTTTAGGGCACGATGTCTGAATGTTAGGTCCCAAAGATTTGGTTAAGAGCCCAAAGCTTGGAGTCTAGGGTTGAAAGCCTGCTTTTTACTCTACAAACCCTCCTGTTTAGGGTACAAACCCTCCTTTTTGGTGCACAAGCCCTCGCTGTTAGGGTGCAAACACTCACGTTAAGATTCCCAAGCTTCGAGTCCAGGGTTGAAATCCACATCTTTATGCTCCAAACGACCGTCTTTAGGCTTCAAATCCGACTTTTAATTCTGAAATCCCACTTTTTTACGCTCCAAACACTACATTAAGGGCACAAAGTCTCCATTTTAGGTCACAACGCTTCCTTTTTAGAGTCCGGAACGTTGGTTCCAGGGTTGAAAGCCTCCCTGTTCTGCTTCAAAGCGTCATTTAGAAGGTACAAGCCCTCATTTTTAGGGCGCAACGCCTCATTTTTTGGCCGCGAATCCTCCTTTTTAGGGGTCAATACGTCCTTTTTGCTGTAAAATCCCTCACTTTTATGTTCCGGACATCTCATTTAGGGCACAAAGCCTTGTTTTGTGGTCCCAAAGCTTCCTCTTCAGAGTCCAAAGCTTTGATTCTGTGGTTGAATTCCTCGTTTTATAATCCAAACCCTCACGTTTATTGCACAAACCCTCATTTTTAGGGCCCAAACGCTCATTTTTATGCTGCAAATCATTTCACTGGAAAATGCCTCCTTTTTATGCTCCAAACGCCTCCTTTAGGGCACGATGTCTGAATGTTAGGTCCCAAAGATTTGGTTAAGAGCCCAAAGCTTGGAGTCTAGGGTTCAAAGCCTGCTTTTTACTCTACAAACCCTCCTGTTTAGGGTACAAACCCTCCTTTTTGGTGCACAAGCCCTCGCTGTTAGGGTGCAAACACTCACGTTAAGATTCCCAAGCTTCGAGTCCAGGGTTGAAATCCACATCTTTATGCTCCAAACGACCGTCTTTAGGCTTCAAATCCGACTTTTAATTCTGAAATCCCACTTTTTTACGCTCCAAACGCTACATTAAGGGCACAAAGTCTCCATTTTAGGTCACAACGCTTCCTTTTTAGAGTCCGGAACGTTGGTTCCAGGGTTGAAAGCCTCCCTGTTCTGCTTCAAAGCGTCATTTAGAAGGTACAAGCCCTCATTTTTAGGGCGCAACGCCTCATTTTTTGGCCGCGAATCCTCCTTTTTAGGGGTCAATACGTCCTTTTTGCTGTAAAATCCCTCACTTCTATGTTCCGGACATCTCTTTTAGGGCACAAAGCCTTGTTTTGTGGTCCCAAAGCTTCCTCTTCAGAGTCCAAAGCTTTGATTCTGTGGTTGAATTCCTCGTTTTATAATCCAAAACCTCACGTTTATTGCACAAACCCTCATTTTTAGGGCCCAAACGCTCATTTTTATGCTGTAAATCGTTTCACTGGAAAATGCCTCCTTTATATGCTCCAAACGCCTCCTTTAGGGCACGATGTCTGAATGTTAGGTCCCAAAGATTTGGTTAAGAGCCCAAAGCTTGGAGTCTAGGGTTCAAAGCCTGCTTTTTACTCTACAAACCCTCCTGTTTAGGGTACAAACCCTCCTTTTTGGTGCACAAGCCCTCGCTGTTAGGGTGCAAACACTCACGTTAAGATTCCCAAGCTTCGAGTCCAGGGTTGAAATCCACATCTTTATGCTCCAAACGACCGTCTTTAGGCTTCAAATCCGACTTTTAATCCTGAAATCCCACTTTTTTACGCTCCAAACGCTACATTAAGGGCACAAAGTCTCCATTTTAGGTCACAACGCTTCCTTTTTAGAGTCCGGAACGTTGGTTCCAGGGTTGAAAGCCTCCCTGTTCTGCTTCAAAGCGTCATTTAGAAGGTACAAGCCCTCATTTTTAGGGCGCAACGCCTCATTTTTTGGCCGCGAATCCTCCTTTTTAGGGGTCAATACGTCCTTTTTGCTGTAAAATCCCTCACTTCTATGTTCCGGACATCTCTTTTAGGGCACAAAGCCTTGTTTTGTGGTCCCAAAGCTTCCTCTTCAGAGTCCAAAGCTTTGATTCTGTGGTTGAATTCCTCGTTTTATAATCCAAACCCTCACGTTTATTGCACAAACCCTCATTTTTAGGGCCCAAACGCTCATTTTTATGCTGCAAATCATTTCACTGGAAAATGCCTCCTTTTTATGCTCCAAACACCTCCTTTAGGGCACGATGTCTGAATGTTAGGTCCCAAAGATTTGGTTAAGAGCCCAAAGCTTGGAGTCTAGGGTTGAAAGCCTGCTTTTTACTCTACAAACCCTCCTGTTTAGGGTACAAACCCTCCTTTTTGGTGCACAAGCCCTCGCTGTTAGGGTGCAAACACTCACGTTAAGATTCCCAAGCTTTGAGTCCAGGGTTGAAATCCACATCTTTATGCTCCAAACGACCGTCTTTAGGCTTCAAATCCGACTTTTAATTCTGAAATCCCACTTTTTTACGCTCCAAACGCTACATTAAGGGCACAAAGTCTCCATTTTAGGTCACAACGCTTCCTTTTTAGAGTCCGGAACGTTGGTTCCAGGGTTGAAAGCCTCCCTGTTCTGCTTCAAAGCGTCGTTTAGAAGGTACAAGCCCTCATTTTTAGGGCGCAACGCCTCATTTTTTGGCCGCGAATCCTCCTTTTTAGGGGTCAATACGTCCTTTTTGCTGTAAAATCCCTCACTTTTATGTTCCGGACATCTCTTTTAGGGCACAAAGCCTTGTTTTGTGGTCCCAAAGCTTCCTCTTCAGAGTCCAAAGCTTTGATTCTGTGGTTGAATTCCTCGTTTTATAATCCAAACCCTCACGTTTATTGCACAAACCCTCATTTTTAGGGCCCAAACGCTCATTTTTATGCTGCAAATCATTTCACTGGAAAATGCCTCCTTTTTATGCTCCAAACGCCTCCTTTAGGGCACGATGTCTGAATGTTAGGTCCCAAAGATTTGGTTAAGAGCCCAAAGCTTGGAGTCTAGGGTTGAAAGCCTGCTTTTTACTCTACAAACCCTCCTGTTTAGGGTACAAACCCTCCTTTTTGGTGCACAAGCCCTCGCTGTTAGGGTGCAAACACTCACGTTAAGATTCCCAAGCTTCGAGTCCAGGGTTGAAATCCACATCTTTATGCTCCAAACGACCGTCTTTAGGCTTCAAATCCGACTTTTAATCCTGAAATCCCACTTATTTACGCTCCAAACGCTACATTAAGGGCACAAAGTCTCCATTTTAGGTCACAACGCTTCCTTTTTAGAGTCCGGAACGTTGGTTCCAGGGTTGAAAGCCTCCCTGTTCTGCTTCAAAGCGTCATTTAGAAGGTACAAGCCCTCATTTTTAGGGCGCAACGCCTCATTTTTTGGCCGCGAATCCTCCTTTTTAGGGGTCAATACGTCCTTTTTGCTGTAAAATCCCTCACTTTTATGTTCCGGACATCTCTTTTAGGGCACAAAGCCTTGTTTTGTGGTCCCAAAGCTTCCTCTTCAGAGTCCAAAGCTTTGATTCTGTGGTTGAATTCCTCGTTTTATAATCCAAACCCTCACGTTTATTGCACAAACCCTCATTTTTAGGGCCCAAACGCTCATTTTTATGCTGCAAATCATTTCACTGGAAAATGCCTCCTTTTTATGCTCCAAACGCCTCCTTTAGGGCACGATGTCTGAATGTTAGGTCCCAAAGATTTGGTTAAGAGCCCAAAGCTTGGAGTCTAGGGTTGAAAGCCTGCTTTTTACTCTACAAACCCTCCTGTTTAGGGTACAAACCCTCCTTTTTGGTGCACAAGCCCTCGCTGTTAGGGTGCAAACACTCACGTTAAGATTCCCAAGCTTCGAGTCCAGGGTTGAAATCCACATCTTTATGCTCCAAACGACCGTCTTTAGGCTTCAAATCCGACTTTTAATCCTGAAATCCCACTTTTTTACGCTCCAAACGCTACATTAAGGGCACAAAGTCTCCATTTTAGGTCACAACGCTTCCTTTTTAGAGTCCGGAACGTTGGTTCCAGGGTTGAAAGCCTCCCTGTTCTGCTTCAAAGCGTCATTTAGAAGGTACAAGCCCTCATTTTTAGGGCGCAACGCCTCATTTTTTGGCCGCGAATCCTCCTTTTTAGGGGTCAATACGTCCTTTTTGCTGTAAAATCCCTCACTTCTATGTTCCGGACATCTCTTTTAGGGCACAAAGCCTTGTTTTGTGGTCCCAAAGCTTCCTCTTCAGAGTCCAAAGCTTTGATTCTGTGGTTGAATTCCTCGTTTTATAATCCAAACCCTCACGTTTATTGCACAAACCCTCATTTTTAGGGCCCAAACGCTCATTTTTATGCTGCAAATCATTTCACTGGAAAATGCCTCCTTTTTATGCTCCAAACGCCTCCTTTAGGGCACGATGTCTGAATGTTAGGTCCCAAAGATTTGGTTAAGAGCCCAAAGCTTGGAGTCTAGGGTTGAAAGCCTGCTTTTTACTCTACAAACCCTCCTGTTTAGGGTACAAACCCTCCTTTTTGGTGCACAAGCCCTCGCTGTTAGGGTGCAAACACTCACGTTAAGATTCCCAAGCTTCGAGTCCAGGGTTGAAATCCACATCTTTATGCTCCAAACGACCGTCTTTAGGCTTCAAATCCGACTTTTAATTCTGAAATCCCACTTTTTTACGCTCCAAACGCTACATTAAGGGCACAAAGTCTCCATTTTAGGTCACAACGCTTCCTTTTTAGAGTCCGGAACGTTGGTTCCAGGGTTGAAAGCCTCCCTGTTCTGCTTCAAAGCGTCATTTAGAAGGTACAAGCCCTCATTTTTAGGGCGCAACGCCTCATTTTTTGGCCGCGAATCCTCCTTTTTAGGGGTCAATACGTCCTTTTTGCTGTAAAATCCCTCACTTTTATGTTCCGGACATCTCTTTTAGGGCACAAAGCCTTGTTTTGTGGTCCCAAAGCTTCCTCTTCAGAGTCCAAAGCTTTGATTCTGTGGTTGAATTCCTCGTTTTATAATCCAAACCCTCACGTTTATTGCACAAACCCTCATTTTTAGGGCCCAAACGCTCATTTTTATGCTGCAAATCATTTCACTGGAAAATGCCTCCTTTTTATGCTCCAAACGCCTCCTTTAGGGCACGATGTCTGAATGTTAGGTCCCAAAGATTTGGTTAAGAGCCCAAAGCTTGGAGTCTAGGGTTGAAAGCCTGCTTTTTACTCTACAAACCCTCCTGTTTAGGGTACAAACCCTCCTTTTTGGTGCACAAGCCCTCGCTGTTAGGGTGCAAACACTCACGTTAAGATTCCCAAGCTTCGAGTCCAGGGTTGAAATCCACATCTTTATGCTCCAAACGACCGTCTTTAGGCTTCAAATCCGACTTTTAATCCTGAAATCCCACTTTTTTACGCTCCAAACGCTACATTAAGGGCACAAAGTCTCCATTTTAGGTCACAATGCTTCCTTTTTAGAGTCCGGAACGTTGGTTCCAGGGTTGAAAGCCTCCCTGTTCTGCTTCAAAGCGTCATTTAGAAGGTACAAGCCCTCATTTTTAGGGCGCAACGCCTCATTTTTTGGCCGCGAATCCTCCTTTTTAGGGGTCAATACGTCCTTTTTGCTGTAAAATCCCTCACTTCTATGTTCCGGACATCTCTTTTAGGGCACAAAGCCTTGTTTTGTGGTCCCAAAGCTTCCTCTTCAGAGTCCAAAGCTTTGATTCTGTGGTTGAATTCCTCGTTTTATAATCCAAACCCTCACGTTTATTGCACAAACCCTCATTTTTAGGGCCCAAACGCTCATTTTTATGCTGCAAATCATTTCACTGGAAAATGCCTCCTTTTTATGCTCCAAACGCCTCCTTTAGGGCACGATGTCTGAATGTTAGGTCCCAAAGATTTGGTTAAGAGCCCAAAGCTTGGAGTCTAGGGTTGAAAGCCTGCTTTTTACTCTACAAACCCTCCTGTTTAGGGTACAAACCCTCCTTTTTGGTGCACAAGCCCTCGCTGTTAGGGTGCAAACACTCACGTTAAGATTCCCAAGCTTCGAGTCCAGGGTTGAAATCCACATCTTTATGCTCCAAACGACCGTCTTTAGGCTTCAAATCCGACTTTTAATTCTGAAATCCCACTTTTTTATGCTCCAAACGCTACATTAAGGGCACAAAGTCTCCATTTTAGGTCACAACGCTTCCTTTTTAGAGTCCGGAACGTTGGTTCCAGGGTTGAAAGCCTCCCTGTTCTGCTTCAAAGCGTCATTTAGAAGGTACAAGCCCTCATTTTTAGGGCGCAACGCCTCATTTTTTGGCCGCGAATCCTCCTTTTTAGGGGTCAATACGTCCTTTTTGCTGTAAAATCCCTCACTTTTATGTTCCGGACATCTCATTTAGGGCACAAAGCCTTGTTTTGTGGTCCCAAAGCTTCCTCTTCAGAGTCCAAAGCTTTGATTCTGTGGTTGAATTCCTCGTTTTATAATCCAAACCCTCACGTTTATTGCACAAACCCTCATTTTTAGGGCCCAAACGCTCATTTTTATGCTGCAAATCATTTCACTGGAAAATGCCTCCTTTTTATGCTCCAAACACCTCCTTTAGGGCACGATGTCTGAATGTTAGGTCCCAAAGATTTGGTTAAGAGCCCAAAGCTTGGAGTCTAGGGTTGAAAGCCTGCTTTTTACTCTACAAACCCTCCTGTTTAGGGTACAAACCCTCTTTTTTGGTGCACAAGCCCTCGCTGTTAGGGTGCAAACACTCACGTTAAGATTCCCAAGCTTCGAGTCCAGGGTTGAAATCCACATCTTTATGCTCCAAACGACCGTCTTTAGGCTTCAAATCCGACTTTTAATTCTGAAATCCCACTTTTTTACGCTCCAAACGCTACATTAAGGGCACAAAGTCTCCATTTTAGGTCACAACGCTTCCTTTTTAGAGTCCGGAACGTTGGTTCCAGGGTTGAAAGCCTCCCTGTTCTGCTTCAAAGCGTCATTTAGAAGGTACAAGCCCTCATTTTTAGGGCGCAACGCCTCATTTTTTGGCCGCGAATCCTCCTTTTTAGGGGTCAATACGTCCTTTTTGCTGTAAAATCCCTCACTTTTATGTTCCGGACATCTCTTTTAGGGCACAAAGCCTTGTTTTGTGGTCCCAAAGCTTCCTCTTCAGAGTCCAAAGCTTTGATTCTGTGGTTGAATTCCTCGTTTTATAATCCAAACCCTCACGTTTATTGCACAAACCCTCATTTTTAGGGCCCAAACGCTCATTTTTATGCTGCAAATCATTTCACTGGAAAATGCCTCCTTTTTATGCTCCAAACGCCTCCTTTAGGGCACGATGTCTGAATGTTAGGTCCCAAAGATTTGGTTAAGAGCCCAAAGCTTGGAGTCTAGGGTTCAAAGCCTGCTTTTTACTCTACAAACCCTCCTGTTTAGGGTACAAACCCTCTTTTTTGGTGCACAAGCCCTCGCTGTTAGGGTGCAAATACTCACGTTAAGATTCCCAAGCTTCGAGTCCAGGGTTGAAATCCACATCTTTATGCTCCAAACGACCGTCTTTAGGCTTCAAATCCGACTTTTAATCCTGAAATCCCACTTATTTACGCTCCAAACGCTACATTAAGGGCACAAAGTCTCCATTTTAGGTCACAACGCTTCCTTTTTAGAGTCCGGAACGTTGGTTCCAGGGTTGAAAGCCTCCCTGTTCTGCTTCAAAGCGTCATTTAGAAGGTACAAGCCCTCATTTTTAGGGCGCAACGCCTCATTTTTTGGCCGCGAATCCTCCTTTTTAGGGGTCAATACGTCCTTTTTGCTGTAAAATCCCTCACTTCTATGTTCCGGACATCTCTTTTAGGGCACAAAGCCTTGTTTTGTGGTCCCAAAGCTTCCTCTTCAGAGTCCAAAGCTTTGATTCTGTGGTTGAATTCCTCGTTTTATAATCCAAACCCTCACGTTTATTGCACAAACCCTCATTTTTAGGGCCCAAACGCTCATTTTTATGCTGCAAATCATTTCACTGGAAAATGCCTCCTTTTTATGCTCCAAACGCCTCCTTTAGGGCACGATGTCTGAATGTTAGGTCCCAAAGATTTGGTTAAGAGCCCAAAGCTTGGAGTCTAGGGTTCAAAGCCTGCTTTTTACTCTACAAACCCTCCTGTTTAGGGTACAAACCCTCCTTTTTGGTGCACAAGCCCTCGCTGTTAGGGTGCAAACACTCACGTTAAGATTCCCAAGCTTCGAGTCCAGGGTTGAAATCCACATCTTTATGCTCCAAACGACCGTCTTTAGGCTTCAAATCCGACTTTTAATTCTGAAATCCCACTTTTTTACGCTCCAAACGCTACATTAAGGGCACAAAGTCTCCATTTTAGGTCACAACGCTTCCTTTTTAGAGTCCGGAACGTTGGTTCCAGGGTTGAAAGCCTCCCTGTTCTGCTTCAAAGCGTCATTTAGAAGGTACAAGCCCTCATTTTTAGGGCGCAACGCCTCATTTTTTGGCCGCGAATCCTCCTTTTTAGGGGTCAATACGTCCTTTTTGCTGTAAAATCCCTCACTTTTATGTTCCGGACATCTCTTTTAGGGCACAAAGCCTTGTTTTGTGGTCCCAAAGCTTCCTCTTCAGAGTCCAAAGCTTTGATTCTGTGGTTGAATTCCTCGTTTTATAATCCAAACCCTCACGTTTATTGCACAAACCCTCATTTTTAGGGCCCAAACGCTCATTTTTATGCTGCAAATCATTTCACTGGAAAATGCCTCCTTTTTATGCTCCAAACGCCTCCTTTAGGGCACGATGTCTGAATGTTAGGTCCCAAAGATTTGGTTAAGAGCCCAAAGCTTGGAGTCTAGGGTTCAAAGCCTGCTTTTTACTCTACAAACCCTCCTGTTTAGGGTACAAACCCTCTTTTTTGGTGCACAAGCCCTCGCTGTTAGGGTGCAAATACTCACGTTAAGATTCCCAAGCTTCGAGTCCAGGGTTGAAATCCACATCTTTATGCTCCAAACGACCGTCTTTAGGCTTCAAATCCGACTTTTAATCCTGAAATCCCACTTATTTACGCTCCAAACGCTACATTAAGGGCACAAAGTCTCCATTTTAGGTCACAACGCTTCCTTTTTAGAGTCCGGAACGTTGGTTCCAGGGTTGAAAGCCTCCCTGTTCTGCTTCAAAGCGTCATTTAGAAGGTACAAGCCCTCATTTTTAGGGCGCAACGCCTCATTTTTTGGCCGCGAATCCTCCTTTTTAGGGGTCAATACGTCCTTTTTGCTGTAAAATCCCTCACTTCTATGTTCCGGACATCTCTTTTAGGGCACAAAGCCTTGTTTTGTGGTCCCAAAGCTTCCTCTTCAGAGTCCAAAGCTTTGATTCTGTGGTTGAATTCCTCGTTTTATAATCCAAACCCTCACGTTTATTGCACAAACCCTCATTTTTAGGGCCCAAACGCTCATTTTTATGCTGCAAATCATTTCACTGGAAAATGCCTCCTTTTTATGCTCCAAACGCCTCCTTTAGGGCACGATGTCTGAATGTTAGGTCCCAAAGATTTGGTTAAGAGCCCAAAGCTTGGAGTCTAGGGTTCAAAGCCTGCTTTTTACTCTACAAACCCTCCTGTTTAGGGTACAAACCCTCCTTTTTGGTGCACAAGCCCTCGCTGTTAGGGTGCAAACACTCACGTTAAGATTCCCAAGCTTCGAGTCCAGGGTTGAAATCCACATCTTTATGCTCCAAACGACCGTCTTTAGGCTTCAAATCCGACTTTTAATTCTGAAATCCCACTTTTTTACGCTCCAAACGCTACATTAAGGGCACAAAGTCTCCATTTTAGGTCACAACGCTTCCTTTTTAGAGTCCGGAACGTTGGTTCCAGGGTTGAAAGCCTCCCTGTTCTGCTTCAAAGCGTCATTTAGAAGGTACAAGCCCTCATTTTTAGGGCGCAACGCCTCATTTTTTGGCCGCGAATCCTCCTTTTTAGGGGTCAATACGTCCTTTTTGCTGTAAAATCCCTCACTTTTATGTTCCGGACATCTCTTTTAGGGCACAAAGCCTTGTTTTGTGGTCCCAAAGCTTCCTCTTCAGAGTCCAAAGCTTTGATTCTGTGGTTGAATTCCTCGTTTTATAATCCAAACCCTCACGTTTATTGCACAAACCCTCATTTTTAGGGCCCAAACGCTCATTTTTATGCTGCAAATCATTTCACTGGAAAATGCCTCCTTTTTATGCTCCAAACGCCTCCTTTAGGGCACGATGTCTGAATGTTAGGTCCCAAAGATTTGGTTAAGAGCCCAAAGCTTGGAGTCTAGGGTTGAAAGCCTGCTTTTTACTCTACAAACCCTCCTGTTTAGGGTACAAACCCTCCTTTTTGGTGCACAAGCCCTCGCTGTTAGGGTGCAAACACTCACGTTAAGATTCCCAAGCTTCGAGTCCAGGGTTGAAATCCACATCTTTATGCTCCAAACGACCGTCTTTAGGCTTCAAATCCGACTTTTAATTCTGAAATCCCACTTTTTTACGCTCCAAACGCTACATTAAGGGCACAAAGTCTCCATTTTAGGTCACAACGCTTCCTTTTTAGAGTCCGGAACGTTGGTTCCAGGGTTGAAAGCCTCCCTGTTCTGCTTCAAAGCGTCATTTAGAAGGTACAAGCCCTCATTTTTAGGGCGCAACGCCTCATTTTTTGGCCGCGAATCCTCCTTTTTAGGGGTCAATACGTCCTTTTTGCTGTAAAATCCCTCACTTTTATGTTCCGGACATCTCTTTTAGGGCACAAAGCCTTGTTTTGTGGTCCCAAAGCTTCCTCTTCAGAGTCCAAAGCTTTGATTCTGTGGTTGAATTCCTCGTTTTATAATCCAAACCCTCACGTTTATTGCACAAACCCTCATTTTTAGGGCCCAAACGCTCATTTTTATGCTGCAAATCATTTCACTGGAAAATGCCTCCTTTTTATGCTCCAAACGCCTCCTTTAGGGCACGATGTCTGAATGTTAGGTCCCAAAGATTTGGTTAAGAGCCCAAAGCTTGGAGTCTAGGGTTGAAAGCCTGCTTTTTACTCTACAAACCCTCCTGTTTAGGGTACAAACCCTCCTTTTTGGTGCACAAGCCCTCGCTGTTAGGGTGCAAACACTCACGTTAAGATTCCCAAGCTTCGAGTCCAGGGTTGAAATCCACATCTTTATGCTCCAAACGACCGTCTTTAGGCTTCAAATCCGACTTTTAATCCTGAAATCCCACTTTTTTACGCTCCAAACGCTACATTAAGGGCACAAAGTCTCCATTTTAGGTCACAATGCTTCCTTTTTAGAGTCCGGAACGTTGGTTCCAGGGTTGAAAGCCTCCCTGTTCTGCTTCAAAGCGTCATTTAGAAGGTACAAGCCCTCATTTTTAGGGCGCAACGCCTCATTTTTTGGCCGCGAATCCTCCTTTTTAGGGGTCAATACGTCCTTTTTGCTGTAAAATCCCTCACTTCTATGTTCCGGACATCTCTTTTAGGGCACAAAGCCTTGTTTTGTGGTCCCAAAGCTTCCTCTTCAGAGTCCAAAGCTTTGATTCTGTGGTTGAATTCCTCGTTTTATAATCCAAACCCTCACGTTTATTGCACAAACCCTCATTTTTAGGGCCCAAACGCTCATTTTTATGCTGCAAATCATTTCACTGGAAAATGCCTCCTTTTTATGCTCCAAACGCCTCCTTTAGGGCACGATGTCTGAATGTTAGGTCCCAAAGATTTGGTTAAGAGCCCAAAGCTTGGAGTCTAGGGTTGAAAGCCTGCTTTTTACTCTACAAACCCTCCTGTTTAGGGTACAAACCCTCCTTTTTGGTGCACAAGCCCTCGCTGTTAGGGTGCAAACACTCACGTTAAGATTCCCAAGCTTCGAGTCCAGGGTTGAAATCCACATCTTTATGCTCCAAACGACCGTCTTTAGGCTTCAAATCCGACTTTTAATTCTGAAATCCCACTTTTTTATGCTCCAAACGCTACATTAAGGGCACAAAGTCTCCATTTTAGGTCACAACGCTTCCTTTTTAGAGTCCGGAACGTTGGTTCCAGGGTTGAAAGCCTCCCTGTTCTGCTTCAAAGCGTCATTTAGAAGGTACAAGCCCTCATTTTTAGGGCGCAACGCCTCATTTTTTGGCCGCGAATCCTCCTTTTTAGGGGTCAATACGTCCTTTTTGCTGTAAAATCCCTCACTTTTATGTTCCGGACATCTCATTTAGGGCACAAAGCCTTGTTTTGTGGTCCCAAAGCTTCCTCTTCAGAGTCCAAAGCTTTGATTCTGTGGTTGAATTCCTCGTTTTATAATCCAAACCCTCACGTTTATTGCACAAACCCTCATTTTTAGGGCCCAAACGCTCATTTTTATGCTGCAAATCATTTCACTGGAAAATGCCTCCTTTTTATGCTCCAAACACCTCCTTTAGGGCACGATGTCTGAATGTTAGGTCCCAAAGATTTGGTTAAGAGCCCAAAGCTTGGAGTCTAGGGTTCAAAGCCTGCTTTTTACTCTACAAACCCTCCTGTTTAGGGTACAAACCCTCTTTTTTGGTGCACAAGCCCTCGCTGTTAGGGTGCAAACACTCACGTTAAGATTCCCAAGCTTCGAGTCCAGGGTTGAAATCCACATCTTTATGCTCCAAACGACCGTCTTTAGGCTTCAAATCCGACTTTTAATTCTGAAATCCCACTTTTTTACGCTCCAAACGCTACATTAAGGGCACAAAGTCTCCATTTTAGGTCACAACGCTTCCTTTTTAGAGTCCGGAACGTTGGTTCCAGGGTTGAAAGCCTCCCTGTTCTGCTTCAAAGCGTCATTTAGAAGGTACAAGCCCTCATTTTTAGGGCGCAACGCCTCATTTTTTGGCCGCGAATCCTCCTTTTTAGGGGTCAATACGTCCTTTTTGCTGTAAAATCCCTCACTTTTATGTTCCGGACATCTCTTTTAGGGCACAAAGCCTTGTTTTGTGGTCCCAAAGCTTCCTCTTCAGAGTCCAAAGCTTTGATTCTGTGGTTGAATTCCTCGTTTTATAATCCAAACCCTCACGTTTATTGCACAAACCCTCATTTTTAGGGCCCAAACGCTCATTTTTATGCTGCAAATCATTTCACTGGAAAATGCCTCCTTTTTATGCTCCAAACGCCTCCTTTAGGGCACGATGTCTGAATGTTAGGTCCCAAAGATTTGGTTAAGAGCCCAAAGCTTGGAGTCTAGGGTTCAAAGCCTGCTTTTTACTCTACAAACCCTCCTGTTTAGGGTACAAACCCTCTTTTTTGGTGCACAAGCCCTCGCTGTTAGGGTGCAAATACTCACGTTAAGATTCCCAAGCTTCGAGTCCAGGGTTGAAATCCACATCTTTATGCTCCAAACGACCGTCTTTAGGCTTCAAATCCGACTTTTAATCCTGAAATCCCACTTATTTACGCTCCAAACGCTACATTAAGGGCACAAAGTCTCCATTTTAGGTCACAACGCTTCCTTTTTAGAGTCCGGAACGTTGGTTCCAGGGTTGAAAGCCTCCCTGTTCTGCTTCAAAGCGTCATTTAGAAGGTACAAGCCCTCATTTTTAGGGCGCAACGCCTCATTTTTTGGCCGCGAATCCTCCTTTTTAGGGGTCAATACGTCCTTTTTGCTGTAAAATCCCTCACTTCTATGTTCCGGACATCTCTTTTAGGGCACAAAGCCTTGTTTTGTGGTCCCAAAGCTTCCTCTTCAGAGTCCAAAGCTTTGATTCTGTGGTTGAATTCCTCGTTTTATAATCCAAACCCTCACGTTTATTGCACAAACCCTCATTTTTAGGGCCCAAACGCTCATTTTTATGCTGCAAATCATTTCACTGGAAAATGCCTCCTTTTTATGCTCCAAACGCCTCCTTTAGGGCACGATGTCTGAATGTTAGGTCCCAAAGATTTGGTTAAGAGCCCAAAGCTTGGAGTCTAGGGTTGAAAGCCTGCTTTTTACTCTACAAACCCTCCTGTTTAGGGTACAAACCCTCCTTTTTGGTGCACAAGCCCTCGCTGTTAGGGTGCAAACACTCACGTTAAGATTCCCAAGCTTCGAGTCCAGGGTTGAAATCCACATCTTTATGCTCCAAACGACCGTCTTTAGGCTTCAAATCCGACTTTTAATTCTGAAATCCCACTTTTTTACGCTCCAAACGCTACATTAAGGGCACAAAGTCTCCATTTTAGGTCACAACGCTTCCTTTTTAGAGTCCGGAACGTTGGTTCCAGGGTTGAAAGCCTCCCTGTTCTGCTTCAAAGCGTCATTTAGAAGGTACAAGCCCTCATTTTTAGGGCGCAACGCCTCATTTTTTGGCCGCGAATCCTCCTTTTTAGGGGTCAATACGTCCTTTTTGCTGTAAAATCCCTCACTTCTATGTTCCGGACATCTCTTTTAGGGCACAAAGCCTTGTTTTGTGGTCCCAAAGCTTCCTCTTCAGAGTCCAAAGCTTTGATTCTGTGTTTGAATTCCTCGTTTTATAATCCAAACCCTCACGTTTATTGCACAAACCCTCATTTTTAGGGCCCAAACGCTCATTTTTATGCTGCAAATCATTTCACTGGAAAATGCCTCCTTTTTATGCTCCAAACGCCTCCTTTAGGGCACGATGTCTGAATGTTAGGTCCCAAAGATTTGGTTAAGAGCCCAAAGCTTGGAGTCTAGGGTTGAAAGCCTGCGTTTTACTCTACAAACCCTCCTTTGTAGGGTACAAACCCTCTTTTTTGGTGCACAAGCCCTCGCTGTTAGGGTGCAAACACTCACGTTAAGATTCCCAAGCTTCGAGTCCAGGGTTGAAATCCACATCTTTATGCTCCAAACGACCGTCTTTAGGCTTCAAATCCGACTTTTAATTCTGAAATCCCACTTTTTTACGCTCCAAACGCTACATTAAGGGCACAAAGTCTCCATTTTAGGTCACAACGCTTCCTTTTTAGAGTCCGGAACGTTGGTTCCAGGGTTGAAAGCCTCCCTGTTCTGCTTCAAAGCGTCATTTAGAAGGTACAAGCCCTCATTTTTAGGGCGCAACGCCTCATTTTTTGGCCGCGAATCCTCCTTTTTAGGGGTCAATACGTCCTTTTTGCTGTAAAATCCCTCACTTTTATGTTCCGGACATCTCTTTTAGGGCACAAAGCCTTGT
Source organism: Strix aluco (assembly GCF_031877795.1). NCBI lineage: Eukaryota > Metazoa > Chordata > Aves > Strigiformes > Strigidae > Strix > Strix aluco. The sequence continues at coordinate 9,076,970 of NC_133970.1, forward strand.
TTTGTGGTCCCAAAGCTTCCTCTTCAGAGTCCAAAGCTTTGATTCTGTGTTTGAATTCCTCGTTTTATAATCCAAACCCTCACGTTTATTGCACAAACCCTCATTTTTAGGGCCCAAACGCTCATTTTTATGCTGCAAATCATTTCACTGGAAAATGCCTCCTTTTTATGCTCCAAACGCCTCCTTTAGGGCACGATGTCTGAATGTTAGGTCCCAAAGATTTGGTTAAGAGCCCAAAGCTTGGAGTCTAGGGTTGAAAGCCTGCTTTTTACTCTACAAACCCTCCTGTTTAGGGTACAAACCCTCCTTTTTGGTGCACAAGCCCTCGCTGTTAGGGTGCAAACACTCACGTTAAGATTCCCAAGCTTCGAGTCCAGGGTTGAAATCCACATCTTTATGCTCCAAACGACCGTCTTTAGGCTTCAAATCCGACTTTTAATCCTGAAATCCCACTTATTTACGCTCCAAACGCTACATTAAGGGCACAAAGTCTCCATTTTAGGTCACAACGCTTCCTTTTTAGAGTCCGGAACGTTGGTTCCAGGGTTGAAAGCCTCCCTGTTCTGCTTCAAAGCGTCATTTAGAAGGTACAAGCCCTCATTTTTAGGGCGCAACGCCTCATTTTTTGGCCGCGAATCCTCCTTTTTAGGGGTCAATACGTCCTTTTTGCTGTAAAATCCCTCACTTCTATGTTCCGGACATCTCTTTTAGGGCACAAAGCCTTGTTTTGTGGTCCCAAAGCTTCCTCTTCAGAGTCCAAAGCTTTGATTCTGTGGTTGAATTCCTCGTTTTATAATCCAAACCCTCACGTTTATTGCACAAACCCTCATTTTTAGGGCCCAAACGCTCATTTTTATGCTGCAAATCATTTCACTGGAAAATGCCTCCTTTTTATGCTCCAAACGCCTCCTTTAGGGCACGATGTCTGAATGTTAGGTCCCAAAGATTTGGTTAAGAGCCCAAAGCTTGGAGTCTAGGGTTCAAAGCCTGCTTTTTACTCTACAAACCCTCCTGTTTAGGGTACAAACCCTCCTTTTTGGTGCACAAGCCCTCGCTGTTAGGGTGCAAACACTCACGTTAAGATTCCCAAGCTTCGAGTCCAGGGTTGAAATCCACATCTTTATGCTCCAAACGACCGTCTTTAGGCTTCAAATCCGACTTTTAATTCTGAAATCCCACTTTTTTACGCTCCAAACGCTACATTAAGGGCACAAAGTCTCCATTTTAGGTCACAACGCTTCCTTTTTAGAGTCCGGAACGTTGGTTCCAGGGTTGAAAGCCTCCCTGTTCTGCTTCAAAGCGTCATTTAGAAGGTACAAGCCCTCATTTTTAGGGCGCAACGCCTCATTTTTTGGCCGCGAATCCTCCTTTTTAGGGGTCAATACGTCCTTTTTGCTGTAAAATCCCTCACTTTTATGTTCCGGACATCTCATTTAGGGCACAAAGCCTTGTTTTGTGGTCCCAAAGCTTCCTCTTCAGAGTCCAAAGCTTTGATTCTGTGGTTGAATTCCTCGTTTTATAATCCAAACCCTCACGTTTATTGCACAAACCCTCATTTTTAGGGCCCAAACGCTCATTTTTATGCTGCAAATCATTTCACTGGAAAATGCCTCCTTTTTATGCTCCAAACGCCTCCTTTAGGGCACGATGTCTGAATGTTAGGTCCCAAAGATTTGGTTAAGAGCCCAAAGCTTGGAGTCTAGGGTTCAAAGCCTGCTTTTTACTCTACAAACCCTCCTGTTTAGGGTACAAACCCTCCTTTTTGGTGCACAAGCCCTCGCTGTTAGGGTGCAAACACTCACGTTAAGATTCCCAAGCTTCGAGTCCAGGGTTGAAATCCACATCTTTATGCTCCAAACGACCGTCTTTAGGCTTCAAATCCGACTTTTAATTCTGAAATCCCACTTTTTTACGCTCCAAACGCTACATTAAGGGCACAAAGTCTCCATTTTAGGTCACAACGCTTCCTTTTTAGAGTCCGGAACGTTGGTTCCAGGGTTGAAAGCCTCCCTGTTCTGCTTCAAAGCGTCATTTAGAAGGTACAAGCCCTCATTTTTAGGGCGCAACGCCTCATTTTTTGGCCGCGAATCCTCCTTTTTAGGGGTCAATACGTCCTTTTTGCTGTAAAATCCCTCACTTTTATGTTCCGGACATCTCATTTAGGGCACAAAGCCTTGTTTTGTGGTCCCAAAGCTTCCTCTTCAGAGTCCAAAGCTTTGATTCTGTGGTTGAATTCCTCGTTTTATAATCCAAACCCTCACGTTTATTGCACAAACCCTCATTTTTAGGGCCCAAACGCTCATTTTTATGCTGCAAATCATTTCACTGGAAAATGCCTCCTTTTTATGCTCCAAACGCCTCCTTTAGGGCACGATGTCTGAATGTTAGGTCCCAAAGATTTGGTTAAGAGCCCAAAGCTTGGAGTCTAGGGTTGAAAGCCTGCTTTTTACTCTACAAACCCTCCTGTTTAGGGTACAAACCCTCCTTTTTGGTGCACAAGCCCTCGCTGTTAGGGTGCAAACACTCACGTTAAGATTCCCAAGCTTCGAGTCCAGGGTTGAAATCCACATCTTTATGCTCCAAACGACCGTCTTTAGGCTTCAAATCCGACTTTTAATTCTGAAATCCCACTTTTTTATGCTCCAAACGCTACATTAAGGGCACAAAGTCTCCATTTTAGGTCACAACGCTTCCTTTTTAGAGTCCGGAACGTTGGTTCCAGGGTTGAAAGCCTCCCTGTTCTGCTTCAAAGCGTCATTTAGAAGGTACAAGCCCTCATTTTTAGGGCGCAACGCCTCATTTTTTGGCCGCGAATCCTCCTTTTTAGGGGTCAATACGTCCTTTTTGCTGTAAAATCCCTCACTTTTATGTTCCGGACATCTCATTTAGGGCACAAAGCCTTGTTTTGTGGTCCCAAAGCTTCCTCTTCAGAGTCCAAAGCTTTGATTCTGTGGTTGAATTCCTCGTTTTATAATCCAAACCCTCACGTTTATTGCACAAACCCTCATTTTTAGGGCCCAAACGCTCATTTTTATGCTGCAAATCATTTCACTGGAAAATGCCTCCTTTTTATGCTCCAAACACCTCCTTTAGGGCACGATGTCTGAATGTTAGGTCCCAAAGATTTGGTTAAGAGCCCAAAGCTTGGAGTCTAGGGTTCAAAGCCTGCTTTTTACTCTACAAACCCTCCTGTTTAGGGTACAAACCCTCTTTTTTGGTGCACAAGCCCTCGCTGTTAGGGTGCAAACACTCACGTTAAGATTCCCAAGCTTCGAGTCCAGGGTTGAAATCCACATCTTTATGCTCCAAACGACCGTCTTTAGGCTTCAAATCCGACTTTTAATTCTGAAATCCCACTTTTTTACGCTCCAAACGCTACATTAAGGGCACAAAGTCTCCATTTTAGGTCACAACGCTTCCTTTTTAGAGTCCGGAACGTTGGTTCCAGGGTTGAAAGCCTCCCTGTTCTGCTTCAAAGCGTCATTTAGAAGGTACAAGCCCTCATTTTTAGGGCGCAACGCCTCATTTTTTGGCCGCGAATCCTCCTTTTTAGGGGTCAATACGTCCTTTTTGCTGTAAAATCCCTCACTTTTATGTTCCGGACATCTCTTTTAGGGCACAAAGCCTTGTTTTGTGGTCCCAAAGCTTCCTCTTCAGAGTCCAAAGCTTTGATTCTGTGGTTGAATTCCTCGTTTTATAATCCAAACCCTCACGTTTATTGCACAAACCCTCATTTTTAGGGCCCAAACGCTCATTTTTATGCTGCAAATCATTTCACTGGAAAATGCCTCCTTTTTATGCTCCAAACGCCTCCTTTAGGGCACGATGTCTGAATGTTAGGTCCCAAAGATTTGGTTAAGAGCCCAAAGCTTGGAGTCTAGGGTTCAAAGCCTGCTTTTTACTCTACAAACCCTCCTGTTTAGGGTACAAACCCTCTTTTTTGGTGCACAAGCCCTCGCTGTTAGGGTGCAAATACTCACGTTAAGATTCCCAAGCTTCGAGTCCAGGGTTGAAATCCACATCTTTATGCTCCAAACGACCGTCTTTAGGCTTCAAATCCGACTTTTAATCCTGAAATCCCACTTATTTACGCTCCAAACGCTACATTAAGGGCACAAAGTCTCCATTTTAGGTCACAACGCTTCCTTTTTAGAGTCCGGAACGTTGGTTCCAGGGTTGAAAGCCTCCCTGTTCTGCTTCAAAGCGTCATTTAGAAGGTACAAGCCCTCATTTTTAGGGCGCAACGCCTCATTTTTTGGCCGCGAATCCTCCTTTTTAGGGGTCAATACGTCCTTTTTGCTGTAAAATCCCTCACTTCTATGTTCCGGACATCTCTTTTAGGGCACAAAGCCTTGTTTTGTGGTCCCAAAGCTTCCTCTTCAGAGTCCAAAGCTTTGATTCTGTGGTTGAATTCCTCGTTTTATAATCCAAACCCTCACGTTTATTGCACAAACCCTCATTTTTAGGGCCCAAACGCTCATTTTTATGCTGCAAATCATTTCACTGGAAAATGCCTCCTTTTTATGCTCCAAACGCCTCCTTTAGGGCACGATGTCTGAATGTTAGGTCCCAAAGATTTGGTTAAGAGCCCAAAGCTTGGAGTCTAGGGTTGAAAGCCTGCTTTTTACTCTACAAACCCTCCTGTTTAGGGTACAAACCCTCCTTTTTGGTGCACAAGCCCTCGCTGTTAGGGTGCAAACACTCACGTTAAGATTCCCAAGCTTCGAGTCCAGGGTTGAAATCCACATCTTTATGCTCCAAACGACCGTCTTTAGGCTTCAAATCCGACTTTTAATTCTGAAATCCCACTTTTTTACGCTCCAAACGCTACATTAAGGGCACAAAGTCTCCATTTTAGGTCACAACGCTTCCTTTTTAGAGTCCGGAACGTTGGTTCCAGGGTTGAAAGCCTCCCTGTTCTGCTTCAAAGCGTCATTTAGAAGGTACAAGCCCTCATTTTTAGGGCGCAACGCCTCATTTTTTGGCCGCGAATCCTCCTTTTTAGGGGTCAATACGTCCTTTTTGCTGTAAAATCCCTCACTTCTATGTTCCGGACATCTCTTTTAGGGCACAAAGCCTTGTTTTGTGGTCCCAAAGCTTCCTCTTCAGAGTCCAAAGCTTTGATTCTGTGTTTGAATTCCTCGTTTTATAATCCAAACCCTCACGTTTATTGCACAAACCCTCATTTTTAGGGCCCAAACGCTCATTTTTATGCTGCAAATCATTTCACTGGAAAATGCCTCCTTTTTATGCTCCAAACGCCTCCTTTAGGGCACGATGTCTGAATGTTAGGTCCCAAAGATTTGGTTAAGAGCCCAAAGCTTGGAGTCTAGGGTTGAAAGCCTGCGTTTTACTCTACAAACCCTCCTTTGTAGGGTACAAACCCTCTTTTTTGGTGCACAAGCCCTCGCTGTTAGGGTGCAAACACTCACGTTAAGATTCCCAAGCTTCGAGTCCAGGGTTGAAATCCACATCTTTATGCTCCAAACGACCGTCTTTAGGCTTCAAATCCGACTTTTAATTCTGAAATCCCACTTTTTTACGCTCCAAACGCTACATTAAGGGCACAAAGTCTCCATTTTAGGTCACAACGCTTCCTTTTTAGAGTCCGGAACGTTGGTTCCAGGGTTGAAAGCCTCCCTGTTCTGCTTCAAAGCGTCATTTAGAAGGTACAAGCCCTCATTTTTAGGGCGCAACGCCTCATTTTTTGGCCGCGAATCCTCCTTTTTAGGGGTCAATACGTCCTTTTTGCTGTAAAATCCCTCACTTCTATGTTCCGGACATCTCTTTTAGGGCACAAAGCCTTGTTTTGTGGTCCCAAAGCTTCCTCTTCAGAGTCCAAAGCTTTGATTCTGTGTTTGAATTCCTCGTTTTATAATCCAAACCCTCACGTTTATTGCACAAACCCTCATTTTTAGGGCCCAAACGCTCATTTTTATGCTGCAAATCATTTCACTGGAAAATGCCTCCTTTTTATGCTCCAAACGCCTCCTTTAGGGCACGATGTCTGAATGTTAGGTCCCAAAGATTTGGTTAAGAGCCCAAAGCTTGGAGTCTAGGGTTGAAAGCCTGCTTTTTACTCTACAAACCCTCCTGTTTAGGGTACAAACCCTCCTTTTTGGTGCACAAGCCCTCGCTGTTAGGGTGCAAACACTCACGTTAAGATTCCCAAGCTTCGAGTCCAGGGTTGAAATCCACATCTTTATGCTCCAAACGACCGTCTTTAGGCTTCAAATCCGACTTTTAATCCTGAAATCCCACTTATTTACGCTCCAAACGCTACATTAAGGGCACAAAGTCTCCATTTTAGGTCACAACGCTTCCTTTTTAGAGTCCGGAACGTTGGTTCCAGGGTTGAAAGCCTCCCTGTTCTGCTTCAAAGCGTCATTTAGAAGGTACAAGCCCTCATTTTTAGGGCGCAACGCCTCATTTTTTGGCCGCGAATCCTCCTTTTTAGGGGTCAATACGTCCTTTTTGCTGTAAAATCCCTCACTTCTATGTTCCGGACATCTCTTTTAGGGCACAAAGCCTTGTTTTGTGGTCCCAAAGCTTCCTCTTCAGAGTCCAAAGCTTTGATTCTGTGGTTGAATTCCTCGTTTTATAATCCAAACCCTCACGTTTATTGCACAAACCCTCATTTTTAGGGCCCAAACGCTCATTTTTATGCTGCAAATCATTTCACTGGAAAATGCCTCCTTTTTATGCTCCAAACGCCTCCTTTAGGGCACGATGTCTGAATGTTAGGTCCCAAAGATTTGGTTAAGAGCCCAAAGCTTGGAGTCTAGGGTTCAAAGCCTGCTTTTTACTCTACAAACCCTCCTGTTTAGGGTACAAACCCTCCTTTTTGGTGCACAAGCCCTCGCTGTTAGGGTGCAAACACTCACGTTAAGATTCCCAAGCTTCGAGTCCAGGGTTGAAATCCACATCTTTATGCTCCAAACGACCGTCTTTAGGCTTCAAATCCGACTTTTAATTCTGAAATCCCACTTTTTTACGCTCCAAACGCTACATTAAGGGCACAAAGTCTCCATTTTAGGTCACAACGCTTCCTTTTTAGAGTCCGGAACGTTGGTTCCAGGGTTGAAAGCCTCCCTGTTCTGCTTCAAAGCGTCATTTAGAAGGTACAAGCCCTCATTTTTAGGGCGCAACGCCTCATTTTTTGGCCGCGAATCCTCCTTTTTAGGGGTCAATACGTCCTTTTTGCTGTAAAATCCCTCACTTTTATGTTCCGGACATCTCATTTAGGGCACAAAGCCTTGTTTTGTGGTCCCAAAGCTTCCTCTTCAGAGTCCAAAGCTTTGATTCTGTGGTTGAATTCCTCGTTTTATAATCCAAACCCTCACGTTTATTGCACAAACCCTCATTTTTAGGGCCCAAACGCTCATTTTTATGCTGCAAATCATTTCACTGGAAAATGCCTCCTTTTTATGCTCCAAACGCCTCCTTTAGGGCACGATGTCTGAATGTTAGGTCCCAAAGATTTGGTTAAGAGCCCAAAGCTTGGAGTCTAGGGTTGAAAGCCTGCTTTTTACTCTACAAACCCTCCTGTTTAGGGTACAAACCCTCCTTTTTGGTGCACAAGCCCTCGCTGTTAGGGTGCAAACACTCACGTTAAGATTCCCAAGCTTCGAGTCCAGGGTTGAAATCCACATCTTTATGCTCCAAACGACCGTCTTTAGGCTTCAAATCCGACTTTTAATCCTGAAATCCCACTTTTTTACGCTCCAAACGCTACATTAAGGGCACAAAGTCTCCATTTTAGGTCACAATGCTTCCTTTTTAGAGTCCGGAACGTTGGTTCCAGGGTTGAAAGCCTCCCTGTTCTGCTTCAAAGCGTCATTTAGAAGGTACAAGCCCTCATTTTTAGGGCGCAACGCCTCATTTTTTGGCCGCGAATCCTCCTTTTTAGGGGTCAATACGTCCTTTTTGCTGTAAAATCCCTCACTTCTATGTTCCGGACATCTCTTTTAGGGCACAAAGCCTTGTTTTGTGGTCCCAAAGCTTCCTCTTCAGAGTCCAAAGCTTTGATTCTGTGGTTGAATTCCTCGTTTTATAATCCAAACCCTCACGTTTATTGCACAAACCCTCATTTTTAGGGCCCAAACGCTCATTTTTATGCTGCAAATCATTTCACTGGAAAATGCCTCCTTTTTATGCTCCAAACGCCTCCTTTAGGGCACGATGTCTGAATGTTAGGTCCCAAAGATTTGGTTAAGAGCCCAAAGCTTGGAGTCTAGGGTTCAAAGCCTGCTTTTTACTCTACAAACCCTCCTGTTTAGGGTACAAACCCTCCTTTTTGGTGCACAAGCCCTCGCTGTTAGGGTGCAAACACTCACGTTAAGATTCCCAAGCTTCGAGTCCAGGGTTGAAATCCACATCTTTATGCTCCAAACGACCGTCTTTAGGCTTCAAATCTGACTTTTAATTCTGAAATCCCACTTTTTTACGCTCCAAACGCTACATTAAGGGCACAAAGTCTCCATTTTAGGTCACAACGCTTCCTTTTTAGAGTCCGGAACATTGGTTCCAGGGTTGAAAGCCTCCCTGTTCTGCTTCAAAGCGTCATTTAGAAGGTACAAGCCCTCATTTTTAGGGCGCAACGCCTCATTTTTTGGCCGCGAATCCTCCTTTTTAGGGGTCAATACGTCCTTTTTGCTGTAAAATCCCTCACTTCTATGTTCCGGACATCTCATTTAGGGCACAAAGCCTTGTTTTGTGGTCCCAAAGCTTCCTCTTCAGAGTCCAAAGCTTTGATTCTGTGGTTGAATTCCTCGTTTTATAATCCAAACCCTCACGTTTATTGCACAAACCCTCATTTTTAGGGCCCAAACGCTCATTTTTATGCTGCAAATCATTTCACTGGAAAATGCCTCCTTTTTATGCTCCAAACGCCTCCTTTAGGGCACGATGTCTGAATGTTAGGTCCCAAAGATTTGGTTAAGAGCCCAAAGCTTGGAGTCTAGGGTTCAAAGCCTGCTTTTTACTCTACAAACCCTCCTGTTTAGGGTACAAACCCTCCTTTTTGGTGCACAAGCCCTCGCTGTTAGGGTGCAAACACTCACGTTAAGATTCCCAAGCTTCGAGTCCAGGGTTGAAATCCACATCTTTATGCTCCAAACGACCGTCTTTAGGCTTCAAATCCGACTTTTAATTCTGAAATCCCACTTTTTTACGCTCCAAACGCTACATTAAGGGCACAAAGTCTCCATTTTAGGTCACAACGCTTCCTTTTTAGAGTCCGGAACGTTGGTTCCAGGGTTGAAAGCCTCCCTGTTCTGCTTCAAAGCGTCATTTAGAAGGTACAAGCCCTCATTTTTAGGGCGCAACGCCTCATTTTTTGGCCGCGAATCCTCCTTTTTAGGGGTCAATACGTCCTTTTTGCTGTAAAATCCCTCACTTTTATGTTCCGGACATCTCATTTAGGGCACAAAGCCTTGTTTTGTGGTCCCAAAGCTTCCTCTTCAGAGTCCAAAGCTTTGATTCTGTGGTTGAATTCCTCGTTTTATAATCCAAACCCTCACGTTTATTGCACAAACCCTCATTTTTAGGGCCCAAACGCTCATTTTTATGCTGCAAATCATTTCACTGGAAAATGCCTCCTTTTTATGCTCCAAACGCCTCCTTTAGGGCACGATGTCTGAATGTTAGGTCCCAAAGATTTGGTTAAGAGCCCAAAGCTTGGAGTCTAGGGTTGAAAGCCTGCTTTTTACTCTACAAACCCTCCTGTTTAGGGTACAAACCCTCCTTTTTGGTGCACAAGCCCTCGCTGTTAGGGTGCAAACACTCACGTTAAGATTCCCAAGCTTCGAGTCCAGGGTTGAAATCCACATCTTTATGCTCCAAACGACCGTCTTTAGGCTTCAAATCCGACTTTTAATTCTGAAATCCCACTTTTTTACGCTCCAAACGCTACATTAAGGGCACAAAGTCTCCATTTTAGGTCACAACGCTTCCTTTTTAGAGTCCGGAACGTTGGTTCCAGGGTTGAAAGCCTCCCTGTTCTGCTTCAAAGCGTCATTTAGAAGGTACAAGCCCTCATTTTTAGGGCGCAACGCCTCATTTTTTGGCCGCGAATCCTCCTTTTTAGGGGTCAATACGTCCTTTTTGCTGTAAAATCCCTCACTTCTATGTTCCGGACATCTCTTTTAGGGCACAAAGCCTTGTTTTGTGGTCCCAAAGCTTCCTCTTCAGAGTCCAAAGCTTTGATTCTGTGGTTGAATTCCTCGTTTTATAATCCAAACCCTCACGTTTATTGCACAAACCCTCATTTTTAGGGCCCAAACGCTCATTTTTATGCTGCAAATCATTTCACTGGAAAATGCCTCCTTTTTATGCTCCAAACACCTCCTTTAGGGCACGATGTCTGAATGTTAGGTCCCAAAGATTTGGTTAAGAGCCCAAAGCTTGGAGTCTAGGGTTGAAAGCCTGCTTTTTACTCTACAAACCCTCCTGTTTAGGGTACAAACCCTCCTTTTTGGTGCACAAGCCCTCGCTGTTAGGGTGCAAACACTCACGTTAAGATTCCCAAGCTTTGAGTCCAGGGTTGAAATCCACATCTTTATGCTCCAAACGACCGTCTTTAGGCTTCAAATCCGACTTTTAATTCTGAAATCCCACTTTTTTACGCTCCAAACGCTACATTAAGGGCACAAAGTCTCCATTTTAGGTCACAACGCTTCCTTTTTAGAGTCCGGAACGTTGGTTCCAGGGTTGAAAGCCTCCCTGTTCTGCTTCAAAGCGTCGTTTAGAAGGTACAAGCCCTCATTTTTAGGGCGCAACGCCTCATTTTTTGGCCGCGAATCCTCCTTTTTAGGGGTCAATACGTCCTTTTTGCTGTAAAATCCCTCACTTCTATGTTCCGGACATCTCTTTTAGGGCACAAAGCCTTGTTTTGTGGTCCCAAAGCTTCCTCTTCAGAGTCCAAAGCTTTGATTCTGTGGTTGAATTCCTCGTTTTATAATCCAAACCCTCACGTTTATTGCACAAACCCTCATTTTTAGGGCCCAAACGCTCATTTTTATGCTGCAAATCATTTCACTGGAAAATGCCTCCTTTTTATGCTCCAAACGCCTCCTTTAGGGCACGATGTCTGAATGTTAGGTCCCAAAGATTTGGTTAAGAGCCCAAAGCTTGGAGTCTAGGGTTGAAAGCCTGCTTTTTACTCTACAAACCCTCCTGTTTAGGGTACAAACCCTCCTTTTTGGTGCACAAGCCCTCGCTGTTAGGGTGCAAACACTCACGTTAAGATTCCCAAGCTTCGAGTCCAGGGTTGAAATCCACATCTTTATGCTCCAAACGACCGTCTTTAGGCTTCAAATCCGACTTTTAATTCTGAAATCCCACTTTTTTACGCTCCAAACGCTACATTAAGGGCACAAAGTCTCCATTTTAGGTCACAACGCTTCCTTTTTAGAGTCCGGAACGTTGGTTCCAGGGTTGAAAGCCTCCCTGTTCTGCTTCAAAGCGTCATTTAGAAGGTACAAGCCCTCATTTTTAGGGCGCAACGCCTCATTTTTTGGCCGCGAATCCTCCTTTTTAGGGGTCAATACGTCCTTTTTGCTGTAAAATCCCTCACTTCTATGTTCCGGACATCTCATTTAGGGCACAAAGCCTTGTTTTGTGGTCCCAAAGCTTCCTCTTCAGAGTCCAAAGCTTTGATTCTGTGGTTGAATTCCTCGTTTTATAATCCAAACCCTCACGTTTATTGCACAAACCCTCATTTTTAGGGCCCAAACGCTCATTTTTATGCTGCAAATCATTTCACTGGAAAATGCCTCCTTTTTATGCTCCAAACACCTCCTTTAGGGCACGATGTCTGAATGTTAGGTCCCAAAGATTTGGTTAAGAGCCCAAAGCTTGGAGTCTAGGGTTGAAAGCCTGCTTTTTACTCTACAAACCCTCCTGTTTAGGGTACAAACCCTCCTTTTTGGTGCACAAGCCCTCGCTGTTAGGGTGCAAACACTCACGTTAAGATTCCCAAGCTTTGAGTCCAGGGTTGAAATCCACATCTTTATGCTCCAAACGACCGTCTTTAGGCTTCAAATCCGACTTTTAATTCTGAAATCCCACTTTTTTACGCTCCAAACGCTACATTAAGGGCACAAAGTCTCCATTTTAGGTCACAACGCTTCCTTTTTAGAGTCCGGAACGTTGGTTCCAGGGTTGAAAGCCTCCCTGTTCTGCTTCAAAGCGTCGTTTAGAAGGTACAAGCCCTCATTTTTAGGGCGCAACGCCTCATTTTTTGGCCGCGAATCCTCCTTTTTAGGGGTCAATACGTCCTTTTTGCTGTAAAATCCCTCACTTCTATGTTCCGGACATCTCTTTTAGGGCACAAAGCCTTGTTTTGTGGTCCCAAAGCTTCCTCTTCAGAGTCCAAAGCTTTGATTCTGTGGTTGAATTCCTCGTTTTATAATCCAAACCCTCACGTTTATTGCACAAACCCTCATTTTTAGGGCCCAAACGCTCATTTTTATGCTGCAAATCATTTCACTGGAAAATGCCTCCTTTTTATGCTCCAAACGCCTCCTTTAGGGCACGATGTCTGAATGTTAGGTCCCAAAGATTTGGTTAAGAGCCCAAAGCTTGGAGTCTAGGGTTGAAAGCCTGCTTTTTACTCTACAAACCCTCCTGTTTAGGGTACAAACCCTCCTTTTTGGTGCACAAGCCCTCGCTGTTAGGGTGCAAACACTCACGTTAAGATTCCCAAGCTTCGAGTCCAGGGTTGAAATCCACATCTTTATGCTCCAAACGACCGTCTTTAGGCTTCAAATCCGACTTTTAATTCTGAAATCCCACTTTTTTACGCTCCAAACGCTACATTAAGGGCACAAAGTCTCCATTTTAGGTCACAACGCTTCCTTTTTAGAGTCCGGAACGTTGGTTCCAGGGTTGAAAGCCTCCCTGTTCTGCTTCAAAGCGTCGTTTAGAAGGTACAAGCCCTCATTTTTAGGGCGCAACGCCTCATTTTTTGGCCGCGAATCCTCCTTTTTAGGGGTCAATACGTCCTTTTTGCTGTAAAATCCCTCACTTCTATGTTCCGGACATCTCTTTTAGGGCACAAAGCCTTGTTTTGTGGTCCCAAAGCTTCCTCTTCAGAGTCCAAAGCTTTGATTCTGTGGTTGAATTCCTCGTTTTATAATCCAAACCCTCACGTTTATTGCACAAACCCTCATTTTTAGGGCCCAAACGCTCATTTTTATGCTGCAAATCATTTCACTGGAAAATGCCTCCTTTTTATGCTCCAAACGCCTCCTTTAGGGCACGATGTCTGAATGTTAGGTCCCAAAGATTTGGTTAAGAGCCCAAAGCTTGGAGTCTAGGGTTGAAAGCCTGCTTTTTACTCTACAAACCCTCCTGTTTAGGGTACAAACCCTCCTTTTTGGTGCACAAGCCCTCGCTGTTAGGGTGCAAACACTCACGTTAAGATTCCCAAGCTTTGAGTCCAGGGTTGAAATCCACATCTTTATGCTCCAAACGACCGTCTTTAGGCTTCAAATCCGACTTTTAATTCTGAAATCCCACTTTTTTACGCTCCAAACGCTACATTAAGGGCACAAAGTCTCCATTTTAGGTCACAATGCTTCCTTTTTAGAGTCCGGAACGTTGGTTCCAGGGTTGAAAGCCTCCCTGTTCTGCTTCAAAGCGTCATTTAGAAGGTACAAGCCCTCATTTTTAGGGCGCAACGCCTCATTTTTTGGCCGCGAATCCTCCTTTTTAGGGGTCAATACGTCCTTTTTGCTGTAAAATCCCTCACTTCTATGTTCCGGACATCTCTTTTAGGGCACAAAGCCTTGTTTTGTGGTCCCAAAGCTTCCTCTTCAGAGTCCAAAGCTTTGATTCTGTGGTTGAATTCCTCGTTTTATAATCCAAACCCTCACGTTTATTGCACAAACCCTCATTTTTAGGGCCCAAACGCTCATTTTTATGCTGCAAATCATTTCACTGGAAAATGCCTCCTTTTTATGCTCCAAACGCCTCCTTTAGGGCACGATGTCTGAATGTTAGGTCCCAAAGATTTGGTTAAGAGCCCAAAGCTTGGAGTCTAGGGTTCAAAGCCTGCTTTTTACTCTACAAACCCTCCTGTTTAGGGTACAAACCCTCCTTTTTGGTGCACAAGCCCTCGCTGTTAGGGTGCAAACACTCACGTTAAGATTCCCAAGCTTCGAGTCCAGGGTTGAAATCCACATCTTTATGCTCCAAACGACCGTCTTTAGGCTTCAAATCCGACTTTTAATCCTGAAATCCCACTTTTTTACGCTCCAAACGCTACATTAAGGGCACAAAGTCTCCATTTTAGGTCACAACGCTTCCTTTTTAGAGTCCGGAACGTTGGTTCCAGGGTTGAAAGCCTCCCTGTTCTGCTTCAAAGCGTCATTTAGAAGGTACAAGCCCTCATTTTTAGGGCGCAACGCCTCATTTTTTGGCTGCGAATCCTCCTTTTTAGGGGTCAATACGTCCTTTTTGCTGTAAAATCCCTCACTTCTATGTTCCGGACATCTCATTTAGGGCACAAAGCCTTGTTTTGTGGTCCCAAAGCTTCCTCTTCAGAGTCCAAAGCTTTGATTCTGTGGTTGAATTCCTCGTTTTATAATCCAAACCCTCACGTTTATTGCACAAACCCTCATTTTTAGGGCCCAAACGCTCATTTTTATGCTGCAAATCATTTCACTGGAAAATGCCTCCTTTTTATGCTCCAAACACCTCCTTTAGGGCACGATGTCTGAATGTTAGGTCCCAAAGATTTGGTTAAGAGCCCAAAGCTTGGAGTCTAGGGTTGAAAGCCTGCTTTTTACTCTACAAACCCTCCTGTTTAGGGTACAAACCCTCCTTTTTGGTGCACAAGCCCTCGCTGTTAGGGTGCAAACACTCACGTTAAGATTCCCAAGCTTTGAGTCCAGGGTTGAAATCCACATCTTTATGCTCCAAACGACCGTCTTTAGGCTTCAAATCCGACTTTTAATTCTGAAATCCCACTTTTTTACGCTCCAAACGCTACATTAAGGGCACAAAGTCTCCATTTTAGGTCACAACGCTTCCTTTTTAGAGTCCGGAACGTTGGTTCCAGGGTTGAAAGCCTCCCTGTTCTGCTTCAAAGCGTCGTTTAGAAGGTACAAGCCCTCATTTTTAGGGCGCAACGCCTCATTTTTTGGCCGCGAATCCTCCTTTTTAGGGGTCAATACGTCCTTTTTGCTGTAAAATCCCTCACTTCTATGTTCCGGACATCTCTTTTAGGGCACAAAGCCTTGTTTTGTGGTCCCAAAGCTTCCTCTTCAGAGTCCAAAGCTTTGATTCTGTGGTTGAATTCCTCGTTTTATAATCCAAACCCTCACGTTTATTGCACAAACCCTCATTTTTAGGGCCCAAACGCTCATTTTTATGCTGCAAATCATTTCACTGGAAAATGCCTCCTTTTTATGCTCCAAACGCCTCCTTTAGGGCACGATGTCTGAATGTTAGGTCCCAAAGATTTGGTTAAGAGCCCAAAGCTTGGAGTCTAGGGTTGAAAGCCTGCTTTTTACTCTACAAACCCTCCTGTTTAGGGTACAAACCCTCCTTTTTGGTGCACAAGCCCTCGCTGTTAGGGTGCAAACACTCACGTTAAGATTCCCAAGCTTCGAGTCCAGGGTTGAAATCCACATCTTTATGCTCCAAACGACCGTCTTTAGGCTTCAAATCCGACTTTTAATTCTGAAATCCCACTTTTTTACGCTCCAAACGCTACATTAAGGGCACAAAGTCTCCATTTTAGGTCACAACGCTTCCTTTTTAGAGTCCGGAACGTTGGTTCCAGGGTTGAAAGCCTCCCTGTTCTGCTTCAAAGCGTCATTTAGAAGGTACAAGCCCTCATTTTTAGGGCGCAACGCCTCATTTTTTGGCCGCGAATCCTCCTTTTTAGGGGTCAATACGTCCTTTTTGCTGTAAAATCCCTCACTTCTATGTTCCGGACATCTCATTTAGGGCACAAAGCCTTGTTTTGTGGTCCCAAAGCTTCCTCTTCAGAGTCCAAAGCTTTGATTCTGTGGTTGAATTCCTCGTTTTATAATCCAAACCCTCACGTTTATTGCACAAACCCTCATTTTTAGGGCCCAAACGCTCATTTTTATGCTGCAAATCATTTCACTGGAAAATGCCTCCTTTTTATGCTCCAAACACCTCCTTTAGGGCACGATGTCTGAATGTTAGGTCCCAAAGATTTGGTTAAGAGCCCAAAGCTTGGAGTCTAGGGTTGAAAGCCTGCTTTTTACTCTACAAACCCTCCTGTTTAGGGTACAAACCCTCCTTTTTGGTGCACAAGCCCTCGCTGTTAGGGTGCAAACACTCACGTTAAGATTCCCAAGCTTTGAGTCCAGGGTTGAAATCCACATCTTTATGCTCCAAACGACCGTCTTTAGGCTTCAAATCCGACTTTTAATTCTGAAATCCCACTTTTTTACGCTCCAAACGCTACATTAAGGGCACAAAGTCTCCATTTTAGGTCACAACGCTTCCTTTTTAGAGTCCGGAACGTTGGTTCCAGGGTTGAAAGCCTCCCTGTTCTGCTTCAAAGCGTCGTTTAGAAGGTACAAGCCCTCATTTTTAGGGCGCAACGCCTCATTTTTTGGCCGCGAATCCTCCTTTTTAGGGGTCAATACGTCCTTTTTGCTGTAAAATCCCTCACTTCTATGTTCCGGACATCTCTTTTAGGGCACAAAGCCTTGTTTTGTGGTCCCAAAGCTTCCTCTTCAGAGTCCAAAGCTTTGATTCTGTGGTTGAATTCCTCGTTTTATAATCCAAACCCTCACGTTTATTGCACAAACCCTCATTTTTAGGGCCCAAACGCTCATTTTTATGCTGCAAATCATTTCACTGGAAAATGCCTCCTTTTTATGCTCCAAACGCCTCCTTTAGGGCACGATGTCTGAATGTTAGGTCCCAAAGATTTGGTTAAGAGCCCAAAGCTTGGAGTCTAGGGTTGAAAGCCTGCTTTTTACTCTACAAACCCTCCTGTTTAGGGTACAAACCCTCCTTTTTGGTGCACAAGCCCTCGCTGTTAGGGTGCAAACACTCACGTTAAGATTCCCAAGCTTCGAGTCCAGGGTTGAAATCCACATCTTTATGCTCCAAACGACCGTCTTTAGGCTTCAAATCTGACTTTTAATTCTGAAATCCCACTTTTTTACGCTCCAAACGCTACATTAAGGGCACAAAGTCTCCATTTTAGGTCACAACGCTTCCTTTTTAGAGTCCGGAACGTTGGTTCCAGGGTTGAAAGCCTCCCTGTTCTGCTTCAAAGCGTCATTTAGAAGGTACAAGCCCTCATTTTTAGGGCGCAACGCCTCATTTTTTGGCCGCGAATCCTCCTTTTTAGGGGTCAATACGTCCTTTTTGCTGTAAAATCCCTCACTTTTATGTTCCGGACATCTCATTTAGGGCACAAAGCCTTGTTTTGTGGTCCCAAAGCTTCCTCTTCAGAGTCCAAAGCTTTGATTCTGTGGTTGAATTCCTCGTTTTATAATCCAAACCCTCACGTTTATTGCACAAACCCTCATTTTTAGGGCCCAAACGCTCATTTTTATGCTGCAAATCATTTCACTGGAAAATGCCTCCTTTTTATGCTCCAAACACCTCCTTTAGGGCACGATGTCTGAATGTTAGGTCCCAAAGATTTGGTTAAGAGCCCAAAGCTTGGAGTCTAGGGTTGAAAGCCTGCTTTTTACTCTACAAACCCTCCTGTTTAGGGTACAAACCCTCCTTTTTGGTGCACAAGCCCTCGCTGTTAGGGTGCAAACACTCACGTTAAGATTCCCAAGCTTTGAGTCCAGGGTTGAAATCCACATCTTTATGCTCCAAACGACCGTCTTTAGGCTTCAAATCCGACTTTTAATTCTGAAATCCCACTTTTTTACGCTCCAAACGCTACATTAAGGGCACAAAGTCTCCATTTTAGGTCACAATGCTTCCTTTTTAGAGTCCGGAACGTTGGTTCCAGGGTTGAAAGCCTCCCTGTTCTGCTTCAAAGCGTCATTTAGAAGGTACAAGCCCTCATTTTTAGGGCGCAACGCCTCATTTTTTGGCCGCGAATCCTCCTTTTTAGGGGTCAATACGTCCTTTTTGCTGTAAAATCCCTCACTTCTATGTTCCGGACATCTCTTTTAGGGCACAAAGCCTTGTTTTGTGGTCCCAAAGCTTCCTCTTCAGAGTCCAAAGCTTTGATTCTGTGGTTGAATTCCTCGTTTTATAATCCAAACCCTCACGTTTATTGCACAAACCCTCATTTTTAGGGCCCAAACGCTCATTTTTATGCTGCAAATCATTTCACTGGAAAATGCCTCCTTTTTATGCTCCAAACGCCTCCTTTAGGGCACGATGTCTGAATGTTAGGTCCCAAAGATTTGGTTAAGAGCCCAAAGCTTGGAGTCTAGGGTTCAAAGCCTGCTTTTTACTCTACAAACCCTCCTGTTTAGGGTACAAACCCTCCTTTTTGGTGCACAAGCCCTCGCTGTTAGGGTGCAAACACTCACGTTAAGATTCCCAAGCTTCGAGTCCAGGGTTGAAATCCACATCTTTATGCTCCAAACGACCGTCTTTAGGCTTCAAATCCGACTTTTAATCCTGAAATCCCACTTTTTTACGCTCCAAACGCTACATTAAGGGCACAAAGTCTCCATTTTAGGTCACAACGCTTCCTTTTTAGAGTCCGGAACGTTGGTTCCAGGGTTGAAAGCCTCCCTGTTCTGCTTCAAAGCGTCATTTAGAAGGTACAAGCCCTCATTTTTAGGGCGCAACGCCTCATTTTTTGGCCGCGAATCCTCCTTTTTAGGGGTCAATACGTCCTTTTTGCTGTAAAATCCCTCACTTCTATGTTCCGGACATCTCATTTAGGGCACAAAGCCTTGTTTTGTGGTCCCAAAGCTTCCTCTTCAGAGTCCAAAGCTTTGATTCTGTGGTTGAATTCCTCGTTTTATAATCCAAACCCTCACGTTTATTGCACAAACCCTCATTTTTAGGGCCCAAACGCTCATTTTTATGCTGCAAATCATTTCACTGGAAAATGCCTCCTTTTTATGCTCCAAACACCTCCTTTAGGGCACGATGTCTGAATGTTAGGTCCCAAAGATTTGGTTAAGAGCCCAAAGCTTGGAGTCTAGGGTTGAAAGCCTGCTTTTTACTCTACAAACCCTCCTGTTTAGGGTACAAACCCTCCTTTTTGGTGCACAAGCCCTCGCTGTTAGGGTGCAAACACTCACGTTAAGATTCCCAAGCTTTGAGTCCAGGGTTGAAATCCACATCTTTATGCTCCAAACGACCGTCTTTAGGCTTCAAATCCGACTTTTAATTCTGAAATCCCACTTTTTTACGCTCCAAACGCTACATTAAGGGCACAAAGTCTCCATTTTAGGTCACAACGCTTCCTTTTTAGAGTCCGGAACGTTGGTTCCAGGGTTGAAAGCCTCCCTGTTCTGCTTCAAAGCGTCGTTTAGAAGGTACAAGCCCTCATTTTTAGGGCGCAACGCCTCATTTTTTGGCCGCGAATCCTCCTTTTTAGGGGTCAATACGTCCTTTTTGCTGTAAAATCCCTCACTTCTATGTTCCGGACATCTCTTTTAGGGCACAAAGCCTTGTTTTGTGGTCCCAAAGCTTCCTCTTCAGAGTCCAAAGCTTTGATTCTGTGGTTGAATTCCTCGTTTTATAATCCAAACCCTCACGTTTATTGCACAAACCCTCATTTTTAGGGCCCAAACGCTCATTTTTATGCTGCAAATCATTTCACTGGAAAATGCCTCCTTTTTATGCTCCAAACGCCTCCTTTAGGGCACGATGTCTGAATGTTAGGTCCCAAAGATTTGGTTAAGAGCCCAAAGCTTGGAGTCTAGGGTTGAAAGCCTGCTTTTTACTCTACAAACCCTCCTGTTTAGGGTACAAACCCTCCTTTTTGGTGCACAAGCCCTCGCTGTTAGGGTGCAAACACTCACGTTAAGATTCCCAAGCTTCGAGTCCAGGGTTGAAATCCACATCTTTATGCTCCAAACGACCGTCTTTAGGCTTCAAATCCGACTTTTAATTCTGAAATCCCACTTTTTTATGCTCCAAACGCTACATTAAGGGCACAAAGTCTCCATTTTAGGTCACAACGCTTCCTTTTTAGAGTCCGGAACGTTGGTTCCAGGGTTGAAAGCCTCCCTGTTCTGCTTCAAAGCGTCATTTAGAAGGTACAAGCCCTCATTTTTAGGGCGCAACGCCTCATTTTTTGGCCGCGAATCCTCCTTTTTAGGGGTCAATACGTCCTTTTTGCTGTAAAATCCCTCACTTTTATGTTCCGGACATCTCATTTAGGGCACAAAGCCTTGTTTTGTGGTCCCAAAGCTTCCTCTTCAGAGTCCAAAGCTTTGATTCTGTGGTTGAATTCCTCGTTTTATAATCCAAACCCTCACGTTTATTGCACAAACCCTCATTTTTAGGGCCCAAACGCTCATTTTTATGCTGCAAATCATTTCACTGGAAAATGCCTCCTTTTTATGCTCCAAACACCTCCTTTAGGGCACGATGTCTGAATGTTAGGTCCCAAAGATTTGGTTAAGAGCCCAAAGCTTGGAGTCTAGGGTTGAAAGCCTGCTTTTTACTCTACAAACCCTCCTGTTTAGGGTACAAACCCTCTTTTTTGGTGCACAAGCCCTCGCTGTTAGGGTGCAAACACTCACGTTAAGATTCCCAAGCTTCGAGTCCAGGGTTGAAATCCACATCTTTATGCTCCAAACGACCGTCTTTAGGCTTCAAATCCGACTTTTAATTCTGAAATCCCACTTTTTTACGCTCCAAACGCTACATTAAGGGCACAAAGTCTCCATTTTAGGTCACAACGCTTCCTTTTTAGAGTCCGGAACGTTGGTTCCAGGGTTGAAAGCCTCCCTGTTCTGCTTCAAAGCGTCATTTAGAAGGTACAAGCCCTCATTTTTAGGGCGCAACGCCTCATTTTTTGGCCGCGAATCCTCCTTTTTAGGGGTCAATACGTCCTTTTTGCTGTAAAATCCCTCACTTTTATGTTCCGGACATCTCTTTTAGGGCACAAAGCCTTGTTTTGTGGTCCCAAAGCTTCCTCTTCAGAGTCCAAAGCTTTGATTCTGTGGTTGAATTCCTCGTTTTATAATCCAAACCCTCACGTTTATTGCACAAACCCTCATTTTTAGGGCCCAAACGCTCATTTTTATGCTGCAAATCATTTCACTGGAAAATGCCTCCTTTTTATGCTCCAAACGCCTCCTTTAGGGCACGATGTCTGAATGTTAGGTCCCAAAGATTTGGTTAAGAGCCCAAAGCTTGGAGTCTAGGGTTCAAAGCCTGCTTTTTACTCTACAAACCCTCCTGTTTAGGGTACAAACCCTCTTTTTTGGTGCACAAGCCCTCGCTGTTAGGGTGCAAATACTCACGTTAAGATTCCCAAGCTTCGAGTCCAGGGTTGAAATCCACATCTTTATGCTCCAAACGACCGTCTTTAGGCTTCAAATCCGACTTTTAATCCTGAAATCCCACTTATTTACGCTCCAAACGCTACATTAAGGGCACAAAGTCTCCATTTTAGGTCACAACGCTTCCTTTTTAGAGTCCGGAACGTTGGTTCCAGGGTTGAAAGCCTCCCTGTTCTGCTTCAAAGCGTCATTTAGAAGGTACAAGCCCTCATTTTTAGGGCGCAACGCCTCATTTTTTGGCCGCGAATCCTCCTTTTTAGGGGTCAATACGTCCTTTTTGCTGTAAAATCCCTCACTTCTATGTTCCGGACATCTCTTTTAGGGCACAAAGCCTTGTTTTGTGGTCCCAAAGCTTCCTCTTCAGAGTCCAAAGCTTTGATTCTGTGGTTGAATTCCTCGTTTTATAATCCAAACCCTCACGTTTATTGCACAAACCCTCATTTTTAGGGCCCAAACGCTCATTTTTATGCTGCAAATCATTTCACTGGAAAATGCCTCCTTTTTATGCTCCAAACGCCTCCTTTAGGGCACGATGTCTGAATGTTAGGTCCCAAAGATTTGGTTAAGAGCCCAAAGCTTGGAGTCTAGGGTTGAAAGCCTGCTTTTTACTCTACAAACCCTCCTGTTTAGGGTACAAACCCTCCTTTTTGGTGCACAAGCCCTCGCTGTTAGGGTGCAAACACTCACGTTAAGATTCCCAAGCTTCGAGTCCAGGGTTGAAATCCACATCTTTATGCTCCAAACGACCGTCTTTAGGCTTCAAATCCGACTTTTAATTCTGAAATCCCACTTTTTTACGCTCCAAACGCTACATTAAGGGCACAAAGTCTCCATTTTAGGTCACAACGCTTCCTTTTTAGAGTCCGGAACGTTGGTTCCAGGGTTGAAAGCCTCCCTGTTCTGCTTCAAAGCGTCATTTAGAAGGTACAAGCCCTCATTTTTAGGGCGCAACGCCTCATTTTTTGGCCGCGAATCCTCCTTTTTAGGGGTCAATACGTCCTTTTTGCTGTAAAATCCCTCACTTCTATGTTCCGGACATCTCTTTTAGGGCACAAAGCCTTGTTTTGTGGTCCCAAAGCTTCCTCTTCAGAGTCCAAAGCTTTGATTCTGTGTTTGAATTCCTCGTTTTATAATCCAAACCCTCACGTTTATTGCACAAACCCTCATTTTTAGGGCCCAAACGCTCATTTTTATGCTGCAAATCATTTCACTGGAAAATGCCTCCTTTTTATGCTCCAAACGCCTCCTTTAGGGCACGATGTCTGAATGTTAGGTCCCAAAGATTTGGTTAAGAGCCCAAAGCTTGGAGTCTAGGGTTGAAAGCCTGCGTTTTACTCTACAAACCCTCCTTTGTAGGGTACAAACCCTCTTTTTTGGTGCACAAGCCCTCGCTGTTAGGGTGCAAACACTCACGTTAAGATTCCCAAGCTTCGAGTCCAGGGTTGAAATCCACATCTTTATGCTCCAAACGACCGTCTTTAGGCTTCAAATCCGACTTTTAATTCTGAAATCCCACTTTTTTACGCTCCAAACGCTACATTAAGGGCACAAAGTCTCCATTTTAGGTCACAACGCTTCCTTTTTAGAGTCCGGAACGTTGGTTCCAGGGTTGAAAGCCTCCCTGTTCTGCTTCAAAGCGTCATTTAGAAGGTACAAGCCCTCATTTTTAGGGCGCAACGCCTCATTTTTTGGCCGCGAATCCTCCTTTTTAGGGGTCAATACGTCCTTTTTGCTGTAAAATCCCTCACTTCTATGTTCCGGACATCTCTTTTAGGGCACAAAGCCTTGTTTTGTGGTCCCAAAGCTTCCTCTTCAGAGTCCAAAGCTTTGATTCTGTGTTTGAATTCCTCGTTTTATAATCCAAACCCTCACGTTTATTGCACAAACCCTCATTTTTAGGGCCCAAACGCTCATTTTTATGCTGCAAATCATTTCACTGGAAAATGCCTCCTTTTTATGCTCCAAACGCCTCCTTTAGGGCACGATGTCTGAATGTTAGGTCCCAAAGATTTGGTTAAGAGCCCAAAGCTTGGAGTCTAGGGTTCAAAGCCTGCTTTTTACTCTACAAACCCTCCTGTTTAGGGTACAAACCCTCCTTTTTGGTGCACAAGCCCTCGCTGTTAGGGTGCAAACACTCACGTTAAGATTCCCAAGCTTCGAGTCCAGGGTTGAAATCCACATCTTTATGCTCCAAACGACCGTCTTTAGGCTTCAAATCCGACTTTTAATCCTGAAATCCCACTTTTTTACGCTCCAAACGCTACATTAAGGGCACAAAGTCTCCATTTTAGGTCACAACGCTTCCTTTTTAGAGTCCGGAACGTTGGTTCCAGGGTTGAAAGCCTCCCTGTTCTGCTTCAAAGCGTCATTTAGAAGGTACAAGCCCTCATTTTTAGGGCGCAACGCCTCATTTTTTGGCCGCGAATCCTCCTTTTTAGGGGTCAATACGTCCTTTTTGCTGTAAAATCCCTCACTTCTATGTTCCGGACATCTCTTTTAGGGCACAAAGCCTTGTTTTGTGGTCCCAAAGCTTCCTCTTCAGAGTCCAAAGCTTTGATTCTGTGGTTGAATTCCTCGTTTTATAATCCAAACCCTCACGTTTATTGCACAAACCCTCATTTTTAGGGCCCAAACGCTCATTTTTATGCTGCAAATCATTTCACTGGAAAATGCCTCCTTTTTATGCTCCAAACACCTCCTTTAGGGCACGATGTCTGAATGTTAGGTCCCAAAGATTTGGTTAAGAGCCCAAAGCTTGGAGTCTAGGGTTGAAAGCCTGCTTTTTACTCTACAAACCCTCCTGTTTAGGGTACAAACCCTCCTTTTTGGTGCACAAGCCCTCGCTGTTAGGGTGCAAACACTCACGTTAAGATTCCCAAGCTTTGAGTCCAGGGTTGAAATCCACATCTTTATGCTCCAAACGACCGTCTTTAGGCTTCAAATCCGACTTTTAATTCTGAAATCCCACTTTTTTACGCTCCAAACGCTACATTAAGGGCACAAAGTCTCCATTTTAGGTCACAACGCTTCCTTTTTAGAGTCCGGAACGTTGGTTCCAGGGTTGAAAGCCTCCCTGTTCTGCTTCAAAGCGTCGTTTAGAAGGTACAAGCCCTCATTTTTAGGGCGCAACGCCTCATTTTTTGGCCGCGAATCCTCCTTTTTAGGGGTCAATACGTCCTTTTTGCTGTAAAATCCCTCACTTCTATGTTCCGGACATCTCTTTTAGGGCACAAAGCCTTGTTTTGTGGTCCCAAAGCTTCCTCTTCAGAGTCCAAAGCTTTGATTCTGTGGTTGAATTCCTCGTTTTATAATCCAAACCCTCACGTTTATTGCACAAACCCTCATTTTTAGGGCCCAAACGCTCATTTTTATGCTGCAAATCATTTCACTGGAAAATGCCTCCTTTTTATGCTCCAAACGCCTCCTTTAGGGCACGATGTCTGAATGTTAGGTCCCAAAGATTTGGTTAAGAGCCCAAAGCTTGGAGTCTAGGGTTGAAAGCCTGCTTTTTACTCTACAAACCCTCCTGTTTAGGGTACAAACCCTCCTTTTTGGTGCACAAGCCCTCGCTGTTAGGGTGCAAACACTCACGTTAAGATTCCCAAGCTTCGAGTCCAGGGTTGAAATCCACATCTTTATGCTCCAAACGACCGTCTTTAGGCTTCAAATCCGACTTTTAATTCTGAAATCCCACTTTTTTATGCTCCAAACGCTACATTAAGGGCACAAAGTCTCCATTTTAGGTCACAACGCTTCCTTTTTAGAGTCCGGAACGTTGGTTCCAGGGTTGAAAGCCTCCCTGTTCTGCTTCAAAGCGTCATTTAGAAGGTACAAGCCCTCATTTTTAGGGCGCAACGCCTCATTTTTTGGCCGCGAATCCTCCTTTTTAGGGGTCAATACGTCCTTTTTGCTGTAAAATCCCTCACTTTTATGTTCCGGACATCTCATTTAGGGCACAAAGCCTTGTTTTGTGGTCCCAAAGCTTCCTCTTCAGAGTCCAAAGCTTTGATTCTGTGGTTGAATTCCTCGTTTTATAATCCAAACCCTCACGTTTATTGCACAAACCCTCATTTTTAGGGCCCAAACGCTCATTTTTATGCTGCAAATCATTTCACTGGAAAATGCCTCCTTTTTATGCTCCAAACACCTCCTTTAGGGCACGATGTCTGAATGTTAGGTCCCAAAGATTTGGTTAAGAGCCCAAAGCTTGGAGTCTAGGGTTGAAAGCCTGCTTTTTACTCTACAAACCCTCCTGTTTAGGGTACAAACCCTCTTTTTTGGTGCACAAGCCCTCGCTGTTAGGGTGCAAACACTCACGTTAAGATTCCCAAGCTTCGAGTCCAGGGTTGAAATCCACATCTTTATGCTCCAAACGACCGTCTTTAGGCTTCAAATCCGACTTTTAATTCTGAAATCCCACTTTTTTACGCTCCAAACGCTACATTAAGGGCACAAAGTCTCCATTTTAGGTCACAACGCTTCCTTTTTAGAGTCCGGAACGTTGGTTCCAGGGTTGAAAGCCTCCCTGTTCTGCTTCAAAGCGTCATTTAGAAGGTACAAGCCCTCATTTTTAGGGCGCAACGCCTCATTTTTTGGCCGCGAATCCTCCTTTTTAGGGGTCAATACGTCCTTTTTGCTGTAAAATCCCTCACTTTTATGTTCCGGACATCTCTTTTAGGGCACAAAGCCTTGTTTTGTGGTCCCAAAGCTTCCTCTTCAGAGTCCAAAGCTTTGATTCTGTGGTTGAATTCCTCGTTTTATAATCCAAACCCTCACGTTTATTGCACAAACCCTCATTTTTAGGGCCCAAACGCTCATTTTTATGCTGCAAATCATTTCACTGGAAAATGCCTCCTTTTTATGCTCCAAACGCCTCCTTTAGGGCACGATGTCTGAATGTTAGGTCCCAAAGATTTGGTTAAGAGCCCAAAGCTTGGAGTCTAGGGTTCAAAGCCTGCTTTTTACTCTACAAACCCTCCTGTTTAGGGTACAAACCCTCTTTTTTGGTGCACAAGCCCTCGCTGTTAGGGTGCAAATACTCACGTTAAGATTCCCAAGCTTCGAGTCCAGGGTTGAAATCCACATCTTTATGCTCCAAACGACCGTCTTTAGGCTTCAAATCCGACTTTTAATCCTGAAATCCCACTTATTTACGCTCCAAACGCTACATTAAGGGCACAAAGTCTCCATTTTAGGTCACAACGCTTCCTTTTTAGAGTCCGGAACGTTGGTTCCAGGGTTGAAAGCCTCCCTGTTCTGCTTCAAAGCGTCATTTAGAAGGTACAAGCCCTCATTTTTAGGGCGCAACGCCTCATTTTTTGGCCGCGAATCCTCCTTTTTAGGGGTCAATACGTCCTTTTTGCTGTAAAATCCCTCACTTCTATGTTCCGGACATCTCTTTTAGGGCACAAAGCCTTGTTTTGTGGTCCCAAAGCTTCCTCTTCAGAGTCCAAAGCTTTGATTCTGTGGTTGAATTCCTCGTTTTATAATCCAAACCCTCACGTTTATTGCACAAACCCTCATTTTTAGGGCCCAAACGCTCATTTTTATGCTGCAAATCATTTCACTGGAAAATGCCTCCTTTTTATGCTCCAAACGCCTCCTTTAGGGCACGATGTCTGAATGTTAGGTCCCAAAGATTTGGTTAAGAGCCCAAAGCTTGGAGTCTAGGGTTCAAAGCCTGCTTTTTACTCTACAAACCCTCCTGTTTAGGGTACAAACCCTCCTTTTTGGTGCACAAGCCCTCGCTGTTAGGGTGCAAACACTCACGTTAAGATTCCCAAGCTTCGAGTCCAGGGTTGAAATCCACATCTTTATGCTCCAAACGACCGTCTTTAGGCTTCAAATCCGACTTTTAATTCTGAAATCCCACTTTTTTACGCTCCAAACGCTACATTAAGGGCACAAAGTCTCCATTTCAGGTCACAACGCTTCCTTTTTAGAGTCCGGAACGTTGGTTCCAGGGTTGAAAGCCTCCCTGTTCTGCTTCAAAGCGTCATTTAGAAGGTACAAGCCCTCATTTTTAGGGCGCAACGCCTCATTTTTTGGCCGCGAATCCTCCTTTTTAGGGGTCAATACGTCCTTTTTGCTGTAAAATCCCTCACTTCTATGTTCCGGACATCTCTTTTAGGGCACAAAGCCTTGTTTTGTGGTCCCAAAGCTTCCTCTTCAGAGTCCAAAGCTTTGATTCTGTGTTTGAATTCCTCGTTTTATAATCCAAACCCTCACGTTTATTGCACAAACCCTCATTTTTAGGGCCCAAACGCTCATTTTTATGCTGCAAATCATTTCACTGGAAAATGCCTCCTTTTTATGCTCCAAACGCCTCCTTTAGGGCACGATGTCTGAATGTTAGGTCCCAAAGATTTGGTTAAGAGCCCAAAGCTTGGAGTCTAGGGTTGAAAGCCTGCTTTTTACTCTACAAACCCTCCTGTTTAGGGTACAAACCCTCCTTTTTGGTGCACAAGCCCTCGCTGTTAGGGTGCAAACACTCACGTTAAGATTCCCAAGCTTCGAGTCCAGGGTTGAAATCCACATCTTTATGCTCCAAACGACCGTCTTTAGGCTTCAAATCCGACTTTTAATTCTGAAATCCCACTTTTTTACGCTCCAAACGCTACATTAAGGGCACAAAGTCTCCATTTTAGGTCACAACGCTTCCTTTTTAGAGTCCGGAACGTTGGTTCCAGGGTTGAAAGCCTCCCTGTTCTGCTTCAAAGCGTCATTTAGAAGGTACAAGCCCTCATTTTTAGGGCGCAACGCCTCATTTTTTGGCCGCGAATCCTCCTTTTTAGGGGTCAATACGTCCTTTTTGCTGTAAAATCCCTCACTTCTATGTTCCGGACATCTCTTTTAGGGCACAAAGCCTTGTTTTGTGGTCCCAAAGCTTCCTCTTCAGAGTCCAAAGCTTTGATTCTGTGGTTGAATTCCTCGTTTTATAATCCAAACCCTCACGTTTATTGCACAAACCCTCATTTTTAGGGCCCAAACGCTCATTTTTATGCTGCAAATCATTTCACTGGAAAATGCCTCCTTTTTATGCTCCAAACGCCTCCTTTAGGGCACGATGTCTGAATGTTAGGTCCCAAAGATTTGGTTAAGAGCCCAAAGCTTGGAGTCTAGGGTTCAAAGCCTGCTTTTTACTCTACAAACCCTCCTGTTTAGGGTACAAACCCTCCTTTTTGGTGCACAAGCCCTCGCTGTTAGGGTGCAAACACTCACGTTAAGATTCCCAAGCTTCGAGTCCAGGGTTGAAATCCACATCTTTATGCTCCAAACGACCGTCTTTAGGCTTCAAATCCGACTTTTAATCCTGAAATCCCACTTATTTACGCTCCAAACGCTACATTAAGGGCACAAAGTCTCCATTTTAGGTCACAACGCTTCCTTTTTAGAGTCCGGAACGTTGGTTCCAGGGTTGAAAGCCTCCCTGTTCTGCTTCAAAGCGTCATTTAGAAGGTACAAGCCCTCATTTTTAGGGCGCAACGCCTCATTTTTTGGCCGCGAATCCTCCTTTTTAGGGGTCAATACGTCCTTTTTGCTGTAAAATCCCTCACTTCTATGTTCCGGACATCTCTTTTAGGGCACAAAGCCTTGTTTTGTGGTCCCAAAGCTTCCTCTTCAGAGTCCAAAGCTTTGATTCTGTGGTTGAATTCCTCGTTTTATAATCCAAACCCTCACGTTTATTGCACAAACCCTCATTTTTAGGGCCCAAACGCTCATTTTTATGCTGCAAATCATTTCACTGGAAAATGCCTCCTTTTTATGCTCCAAACGCCTCCTTTAGGGCACGATGTCTGAATGTTAGGTCCCAAAGATTTGGTTAAGAGCCCAAAGCTTGGAGTCTAGGGTTGAAAGCCTGCTTTTTACTCTACAAACCCTCCTGTTTAGGGTACAAACCCTCCTTTTTGGTGCACAAGCCCTCGCTGTTAGGGTGCAAACACTCACGTTAAGATTCCCAAGCTTCGAGTCCAGGGTTGAAATCCACATCTTTATGCTCCAAACGACCGTCTTTAGGCTTCAAATCCGACTTTTAATCCTGAAATCCCACTTTTTTACGCTCCAAACGCTACATTAAGGGCACAAAGTCTCCATTTTAGGTCACAATGCTTCCTTTTTAGAGTCCGGAACGTTGGTTCCAGGGTTGAAAGCCTCCCTGTTCTGCTTCAAAGCGTCATTTAGAAGGTACAAGCCCTCATTTTTAGGGCGCAACGCCTCATTTTTTGGCCGCGAATCCTCCTTTTTAGGGGTCAATACGTCCTTTTTGCTGTAAAATCCCTCACTTCTATGTTCCGGACATCTCTTTTAGGGCACAAAGCCTTGTTTTGTGGTCCCAAAGCTTCCTCTTCAGAGTCCAAAGCTTTGATTCTGTGGTTGAATTCCTCGTTTTATAATCCAAACCCTCACGTTTATTGCACAAACCCTCATTTTTAGGGCCCAAACGCTCATTTTTATGCTGCAAATCATTTCACTGGAAAATGCCTCCTTTTTATGCTCCAAACGCCTCCTTTAGGGCACGATGTCTGAATGTTAGGTCCCAAAGATTTGGTTAAGAGCCCAAAGCTTGGAGTCTAGGGTTGAAAGCCTGCTTTTTACTCTACAAACCCTCCTGTTTAGGGTACAAACCCTCCTTTTTGGTGCACAAGCCCTCGCTGTTAGGGTGCAAACACTCACGTTAAGATTCCCAAGCTTCGAGTCCAGGGTTGAAATCCACATCTTTATGCTCCAAACGACCGTCTTTAGGCTTCAAATCCGACTTTTAATCCTGAAATCCCACTTTTTTACGCTCCAAACGCTACATTAAGGGCACAAAGTCTCCATTTTAGGTCACAACGCTTCCTTTTTAGAGTCCGGAACGTTGGTTCCAGGGTTGAAAGCCTCCCTGTTCTGCTTCAAAGCGTCATTTAGAAGGTACAAGCCCTCATTTTTAGGGCGCAACGCCTCATTTTTTGGCCGCGAATCCTCCTTTTTAGGGGTCAATACGTCCTTTTTGCTGTAAAATCCCTCACTTCTATGTTCCGGACATCTCTTTTAGGGCACAAAGCCTTGTTTTGTGGTCCCAAAGCTTCCTCTTCAGAGTCCAAAGCTTTGATTCTGTGGTTGAATTCCTCGTTTTATAATCCAAACCCTCACGTTTATTGCACAAACCCTCATTTTTAGGGCCCAAACGCTCATTTTTATGCTGCAAATCATTTCACTGGAAAATGCCTCCTTTTTATGCTCCAAACGCCTCCTTTAGGGCACGATGTCTGAATGTTAGGTCCCAAAGATTTGGTTAAGAGCCCAAAGCTTGGAGTCTAGGGTTCAAAGCCTGCTTTTTACTCTACAAACCCTCCTGTTTAGGGTACAAACCCTCCTTTTTGGTGCACAAGCCCTCGCTGTTAGGGTGCAAACACTCACGTTAAGATTCCCAAGCTTCGAGTCCAGGGTTGAAATCCACATCTTTATGCTCCAAACGACCGTCTTTAGGCTTCAAATCCGACTTTTAATTCTGAAATCCCACTTTTTTACGCTCCAAACGCTACATTAAGGGCACAAAGTCTCCATTTTAGGTCACAACGCTTCCTTTTTAGAGTCCGGAACATTGGTTCCAGGGTTGAAAGCCTCCCTGTTCTGCTTCAAAGCGTCATTTAGAAGGTACAAGCCCTCATTTTTAGGGCGCAACGCCTCATTTTTTGGCCGCGAATCCTCCTTTTTAGGGGTCAATACGTCCTTTTTGCTGTAAAATCCCTCACTTCTATGTTCCGGACATCTCATTTAGGGCACAAAGCCTTGTTTTGTGGTCCCAAAGCTTCCTCTTCAGAGTCCAAAGCTTTGATTCTGTGGTTGAATTCCTCGTTTTATAATCCAAACCCTCACGTTTATTGCACAAACCCTCATTTTTAGGGCCCAAACGCTCATTTTTATGCTGCAAATCATTTCACTGGAAAATGCCTCCTTTTTATGCTCCAAACGCCTCCTTTAGGGCACGATGTCTGAATGTTAGGTCCCAAAGATTTGGTTAAGAGCCCAAAGCTTGGAGTCTAGGGTTCAAAGCCTGCTTTTTACTCTACAAACCCTCCTGTTTAGGGTACAAACCCTCCTTTTTGGTGCACAAGCCCTCGCTGTTAGGGTGCAAACACTCACGTTAAGATTCCCAAGCTTCGAGTCCAGGGTTGAAATCCACATCTTTATGCTCCAAACGACCGTCTTTAGGCTTCAAATCCGACTTTTAATTCTGAAATCCCACTTTTTTACGCTCCAAACGCTACATTAAGGGCACAAAGTCTCCATTTTAGGTCACAACGCTTCCTTTTTAGAGTCCGGAACGTTGGTTCCAGGGTTGAAAGCCTCCCTGTTCTGCTTCAAAGCGTCATTTAGAAGGTACAAGCCCTCATTTTTAGGGCGCAACGCCTCATTTTTTGGCCGCGAATCCTCCTTTTTAGGGGTCAATACGTCCTTTTTGCTGTAAAATCCCTCACTTTTATGTTCCGGACATCTCATTTAGGGCACAAAGCCTTGTTTTGTGGTCCCAAAGCTTCCTCTTCAGAGTCCAAAGCTTTGATTCTGTGGTTGAATTCCTCGTTTTATAATCCAAACCCTCACGTTTATTGCACAAACCCTCATTTTTAGGGCCCAAACGCTCATTTTTATGCTGCAAATCATTTCACTGGAAAATGCCTCCTTTTTATGCTCCAAACGCCTCCTTTAGGGCACGATGTCTGAATGTTAGGTCCCAAAGATTTGGTTAAGAGCCCAAAGCTTGGAGTCTAGGGTTGAAAGCCTGCTTTTTACTCTACAAACCCTCCTGTTTAGGGTACAAACCCTCCTTTTTGGTGCACAAGCCCTCGCTGTTAGGGTGCAAACACTCACGTTAAGATTCCCAAGCTTCGAGTCCAGGGTTGAAATCCACATCTTTATGCTCCAAACGACCGTCTTTAGGCTTCAAATCCGACTTTTAATTCTGAAATCCCACTTTTTTACGCTCCAAACGCTACATTAAGGGCACAAAGTCTCCATTTTAGGTCACAACGCTTCCTTTTTAGAGTCCGGAACGTTGGTTCCAGGGTTGAAAGCCTCCCTGTTCTGCTTCAAAGCGTCATTTAGAAGGTACAAGCCCTCATTTTTAGGGCGCAACGCCTCATTTTTTGGCCGCGAATCCTCCTTTTTAGGGGTCAATACGTCCTTTTTGCTGTAAAATCCCTCACTTCTATGTTCCGGACATCTCTTTTAGGGCACAAAGCCTTGTTTTGTGGTCCCAAAGCTTCCTCTTCAGAGTCCAAAGCTTTGATTCTGTGGTTGAATTCCTCGTTTTATAATCCAAACCCTCACGTTTATTGCACAAACCCTCATTTTTAGGGCCCAAACGCTCATTTTTATGCTGCAAATCATTTCACTGGAAAATGCCTCCTTTTTATGCTCCAAACGCCTCCTTTAGGGCACGATGTCTGAATGTTAGGTCCCAAAGATTTGGTTAAGAGCCCAAAGCTTGGAGTCTAGGGTTGAAAGCCTGCTTTTTACTCTACAAACCCTCCTGTTTAGGGTACAAACCCTCCTTTTTGGTGCACAAGCCCTCGCTGTTAGGGTGCAAACACTCACGTTAAGATTCCCAAGCTTCGAGTCCAGGGTTGAAATCCACATCTTTATGCTCCAAACGACCGTCTTTAGGCTTCAAATCCGACTTTTAATTCTGAAATCCCACTTTTTTACGCTCCAAACGCTACATTAAGGGCACAAAGTCTCCATTTTAGGTCACAACGCTTCCTTTTTAGAGTCCGGAACGTTGGTTCCAGGGTTGAAAGCCTCCCTGTTCTGCTTCAAAGCG
Source organism: Strix aluco (assembly GCF_031877795.1). NCBI lineage: Eukaryota > Metazoa > Chordata > Aves > Strigiformes > Strigidae > Strix > Strix aluco. The sequence goes on from NC_133970.1 coordinate 9,110,216, forward strand.
TCATTTAGAAGGTACAAGCCCTCATTTTTAGGGCGCAACGCCTCATTTTTTGGCCGCGAATCCTCCTTTTTAGGGGTCAATACGTCCTTTTTGCTGTAAAATCCCTCACTTCTATGTTCCGGACATCTCATTTAGGGCACAAAGCCTTGTTTTGTGGTCCCAAAGCTTCCTCTTCAGAGTCCAAAGCTTTGATTCTGTGGTTGAATTCCTCGTTTTATAATCCAAACCCTCACGTTTATTGCACAAACCCTCATTTTTAGGGCCCAAACGCTCATTTTTATGCTGCAAATCATTTCACTGGAAAATGCCTCCTTTTTATGCTCCAAACACCTCCTTTAGGGCACGATGTCTGAATGTTAGGTCCCAAAGATTTGGTTAAGAGCCCAAAGCTTGGAGTCTAGGGTTGAAAGCCTGCTTTTTACTCTACAAACCCTCCTGTTTAGGGTACAAACCCTCCTTTTTGGTGCACAAGCCCTCGCTGTTAGGGTGCAAACACTCACGTTAAGATTCCCAAGCTTTGAGTCCAGGGTTGAAATCCACATCTTTATGCTCCAAACGACCGTCTTTAGGCTTCAAATCCGACTTTTAATTCTGAAATCCCACTTTTTTACGCTCCAAACGCTACATTAAGGGCACAAAGTCTCCATTTTAGGTCACAACGCTTCCTTTTTAGAGTCCGGAACGTTGGTTCCAGGGTTGAAAGCCTCCCTGTTCTGCTTCAAAGCGTCGTTTAGAAGGTACAAGCCCTCATTTTTAGGGCGCAACGCCTCATTTTTTGGCCGCGAATCCTCCTTTTTAGGGGTCAATACGTCCTTTTTGCTGTAAAATCCCTCACTTCTATGTTCCGGACATCTCTTTTAGGGCACAAAGCCTTGTTTTGTGGTCCCAAAGCTTCCTCTTCAGAGTCCAAAGCTTTGATTCTGTGGTTGAATTCCTCGTTTTATAATCCAAACCCTCACGTTTATTGCACAAACCCTCATTTTTAGGGCCCAAACGCTCACTTTTATGCTGCAAATCATTTCACTGGAAAATGCCTCCTTTTTATGCTCCAAACGCCTCCTTTAGGGCACGATGTCTGAATGTTAGGTCCCAAAGATTTGGTTAAGAGCCCAAAGCTTGGAGTCTAGGGTTGAAAGCCTGCTTTTTACTCTACAAACCCTCCTGTTTAGGGTACAAACCCTCCTTTTTGGTGCACAAGCCCTCGCTGTTAGGGTGCAAACACTCACGTTAAGATTCCCAAGCTTCGAGTCCAGGGTTGAAATCCACATCTTTATGCTCCAAACGACCGTCTTTAGGCTTCAAATCCGACTTTTAATTCTGAAATCCCACTTTTTTACGCTCCAAACGCTACATTAAGGGCACAAAGTCTCCATTTTAGGTCACAACGCTTCCTTTTTAGAGTCCGGAACGTTGGTTCCAGGGTTGAAAGCCTCCCTGTTCTGCTTCAAAGCGTCGTTTAGAAGGTACAAGCCCTCATTTTTAGGGCGCAACGCCTCATTTTTTGGCCGCGAATCCTCCTTTTTAGGGGTCAATACGTCCTTTTTGCTGTAAAATCCCTCACTTCTATGTTCCGGACATCTCTTTTAGGGCACAAAGCCTTGTTTTGTGGTCCCAAAGCTTCCTCTTCAGAGTCCAAAGCTTTGATTCTGTGGTTGAATTCCTCGTTTTATAATCCAAACCCTCACGTTTATTGCACAAACCCTCATTTTTAGGGCCCAAACGCTCATTTTTATGCTGCAAATCATTTCACTGGAAAATGCCTCCTTTTTATGCTCCAAACGCCTCCTTTAGGGCACGATGTCTGAATGTTAGGTCCCAAAGATTTGGTTAAGAGCCCAAAGCTTGGAGTCTAGGGTTGAAAGCCTGCTTTTTACTCTACAAACCCTCCTGTTTAGGGTACAAACCCTCCTTTTTGGTGCACAAGCCCTCGCTGTTAGGGTGCAAACACTCACGTTAAGATTCCCAAGCTTTGAGTCCAGGGTTGAAATCCACATCTTTATGCTCCAAACGACCGTCTTTAGGCTTCAAATCCGACTTTTAATTCTGAAATCCCACTTTTTTACGCTCCAAACGCTACATTAAGGGCACAAAGTCTCCATTTTAGGTCACAATGCTTCCTTTTTAGAGTCCGGAACGTTGGTTCCAGGGTTGAAAGCCTCCCTGTTCTGCTTCAAAGCGTCATTTAGAAGGTACAAGCCCTCATTTTTAGGGCGCAACGCCTCATTTTTTGGCCGCGAATCCTCCTTTTTAGGGGTCAATACGTCCTTTTTGCTGTAAAATCCCTCACTTCTATGTTCCGGACATCTCTTTTAGGGCACAAAGCCTTGTTTTGTGGTCCCAAAGCTTCCTCTTCAGAGTCCAAAGCTTTGATTCTGTGGTTGAATTCCTCGTTTTATAATCCAAACCCTCACGTTTATTGCACAAACCCTCATTTTTAGGGCCCAAACGCTCATTTTTATGCTGCAAATCATTTCACTGGAAAATGCCTCCTTTTTATGCTCCAAACGCCTCCTTTAGGGCACGATGTCTGAATGTTAGGTCCCAAAGATTTGGTTAAGAGCCCAAAGCTTGGAGTCTAGGGTTCAAAGCCTGCTTTTTACTCTACAAACCCTCCTGTTTAGGGTACAAACCCTCCTTTTTGGTGCACAAGCCCTCGCTGTTAGGGTGCAAACACTCACGTTAAGATTCCCAAGCTTCGAGTCCAGGGTTGAAATCCACATCTTTATGCTCCAAACGACCGTCTTTAGGCTTCAAATCCGACTTTTAATCCTGAAATCCCACTTTTTTACGCTCCAAACGCTACATTAAGGGCACAAAGTCTCCATTTTAGGTCACAACGCTTCCTTTTTAGAGTCCGGAACGTTGGTTCCAGGGTTGAAAGCCTCCCTGTTCTGCTTCAAAGCGTCATTTAGAAGGTACAAGCCCTCATTTTTAGGGCGCAACGCCTCATTTTTTGGCCGCGAATCCTCCTTTTTAGGGGTCAATACGTCCTTTTTGCTGTAAAATCCCTCACTTCTATGTTCCGGACATCTCATTTAGGGCACAAAGCCTTGTTTTGTGGTCCCAAAGCTTCCTCTTCAGAGTCCAAAGCTTTGATTCTGTGGTTGAATTCCTCGTTTTATAATCCAAACCCTCACGTTTATTGCACAAACCCTCATTTTTAGGGCCCAAACGCTCATTTTTATGCTGCAAATCATTTCACTGGAAAATGCCTCCTTTTTATGCTCCAAACACCTCCTTTAGGGCACGATGTCTGAATGTTAGGTCCCAAAGATTTGGTTAAGAGCCCAAAGCTTGGAGTCTAGGGTTGAAAGCCTGCTTTTTACTCTACAAACCCTCCTGTTTAGGGTACAAACCCTCCTTTTTGGTGCACAAGCCCTCGCTGTTAGGGTGCAAACACTCACGTTAAGATTCCCAAGCTTTGAGTCCAGGGTTGAAATCCACATCTTTATGCTCCAAACGACCGTCTTTAGGCTTCAAATCCGACTTTTAATTCTGAAATCCCACTTTTTTACGCTCCAAACGCTACATTAAGGGCACAAAGTCTCCATTTTAGGTCACAACGCTTCCTTTTTAGAGTCCGGAACGTTGGTTCCAGGGTTGAAAGCCTCCCTGTTCTGCTTCAAAGCGTCGTTTAGAAGGTACAAGCCCTCATTTTTAGGGCGCAACGCCTCATTTTTTGGCCGCGAATCCTCCTTTTTAGGGGTCAATACGTCCTTTTTGCTGTAAAATCCCTCACTTCTATGTTCCGGACATCTCTTTTAGGGCACAAAGCCTTGTTTTGTGGTCCCAAAGCTTCCTCTTCAGAGTCCAAAGCTTTGATTCTGTGGTTGAATTCCTCGTTTTATAATCCAAACCCTCACGTTTATTGCACAAACCCTCATTTTTAGGGCCCAAACGCTCATTTTTATGCTGCAAATCATTTCACTGGAAAATGCCTCCTTTTTATGCTCCAAACGCCTCCTTTAGGGCACGATGTCTGAATGTTAGGTCCCAAAGATTTGGTTAAGAGCCCAAAGCTTGGAGTCTAGGGTTGAAAGCCTGCTTTTTACTCTACAAACCCTCCTGTTTAGGGTACAAACCCTCCTTTTTGGTGCACAAGCCCTCGCTGTTAGGGTGCAAACACTCACGTTAAGATTCCCAAGCTTCGAGTCCAGGGTTGAAATCCACATCTTTATGCTCCAAACGACCGTCTTTAGGCTTCAAATCCGACTTTTAATTCTGAAATCCCACTTTTTTACGCTCCAAACGCTACATTAAGGGCACAAAGTCTCCATTTTAGGTCACAACGCTTCCTTTTTAGAGTCCGGAACGTTGGTTCCAGGGTTGAAAGCCTCCCTGTTCTGCTTCAAAGCGTCATTTAGAAGGTACAAGCCCTCATTTTTAGGGCGCAACGCCTCATTTTTTGGCCGCGAATCCTCCTTTTTAGGGGTCAATACGTCCTTTTTGCTGTAAAATCCCTCACTTCTATGTTCCGGACATCTCATTTAGGGCACAAAGCCTTGTTTTGTGGTCCCAAAGCTTCCTCTTCAGAGTCCAAAGCTTTGATTCTGTGGTTGAATTCCTCGTTTTATAATCCAAACCCTCACGTTTATTGCACAAACCCTCATTTTTAGGGCCCAAACGCTCATTTTTATGCTGCAAATCATTTCACTGGAAAATGCCTCCTTTTTATGCTCCAAACACCTCCTTTAGGGCACGATGTCTGAATGTTAGGTCCCAAAGATTTGGTTAAGAGCCCAAAGCTTGGAGTCTAGGGTTGAAAGCCTGCTTTTTACTCTACAAACCCTCCTGTTTAGGGTACAAACCCTCCTTTTTGGTGCACAAGCCCTCGCTGTTAGGGTGCAAACACTCACGTTAAGATTCCCAAGCTTTGAGTCCAGGGTTGAAATCCACATCTTTATGCTCCAAACGACCGTCTTTAGGCTTCAAATCCGACTTTTAATTCTGAAATCCCACTTTTTTACGCTCCAAACGCTACATTAAGGGCACAAAGTCTCCATTTTAGGTCACAACGCTTCCTTTTTAGAGTCCGGAACGTTGGTTCCAGGGTTGAAAGCCTCCCTGTTCTGCTTCAAAGCGTCGTTTAGAAGGTACAAGCCCTCATTTTTAGGGCGCAACGCCTCATTTTTTGGCCGCGAATCCTCCTTTTTAGGGGTCAATACGTCCTTTTTGCTGTAAAATCCCTCACTTCTATGTTCCGGACATCTCTTTTAGGGCACAAAGCCTTGTTTTGTGGTCCCAAAGCTTCCTCTTCAGAGTCCAAAGCTTTGATTCTGTGGTTGAATTCCTCGTTTTATAATCCAAACCCTCACGTTTATTGCACAAACCCTCATTTTTAGGGCCCAAACGCTCATTTTTATGCTGCAAATCATTTCACTGGAAAATGCCTCCTTTTTATGCTCCAAACGCCTCCTTTAGGGCACGATGTCTGAATGTTAGGTCCCAAAGATTTGGTTAAGAGCCCAAAGCTTGGAGTCTAGGGTTGAAAGCCTGCTTTTTACTCTACAAACCCTCCTGTTTAGGGTACAAACCCTCCTTTTTGGTGCACAAGCCCTCGCTGTTAGGGTGCAAACACTCACGTTAAGATTCCCAAGCTTCGAGTCCAGGGTTGAAATCCACATCTTTATGCTCCAAACGACCGTCTTTAGGCTTCAAATCTGACTTTTAATTCTGAAATCCCACTTTTTTACGCTCCAAACGCTACATTAAGGGCACAAAGTCTCCATTTTAGGTCACAACGCTTCCTTTTTAGAGTCCGGAACGTTGGTTCCAGGGTTGAAAGCCTCCCTGTTCTGCTTCAAAGCGTCATTTAGAAGGTACAAGCCCTCATTTTTAGGGCGCAACGCCTCATTTTTTGGCCGCGAATCCTCCTTTTTAGGGGTCAATACGTCCTTTTTGCTGTAAAATCCCTCACTTTTATGTTCCGGACATCTCATTTAGGGCACAAAGCCTTGTTTTGTGGTCCCAAAGCTTCCTCTTCAGAGTCCAAAGCTTTGATTCTGTGGTTGAATTCCTCGTTTTATAATCCAAACCCTCACGTTTATTGCACAAACCCTCATTTTTAGGGCCCAAACGCTCATTTTTATGCTGCAAATCATTTCACTGGAAAATGCCTCCTTTTTATGCTCCAAACACCTCCTTTAGGGCACGATGTCTGAATGTTAGGTCCCAAAGATTTGGTTAAGAGCCCAAAGCTTGGAGTCTAGGGTTGAAAGCCTGCTTTTTACTCTACAAACCCTCCTGTTTAGGGTACAAACCCTCCTTTTTGGTGCACAAGCCCTCGCTGTTAGGGTGCAAACACTCACGTTAAGATTCCCAAGCTTCGAGTCCAGGGTTGAAATCCACATCTTTATGCTCCAAACGACCGTCTTTAGGCTTCAAATCCGACTTTTAATTCTGAAATCCCACTTTTTTACGCTCCAAACGCTACATTAAGGGCACAAAGTCTCCATTTTAGGTCACAACGCTTCCTTTTTAGAGTCCGGAACGTTGGTTCCAGGGTTGAAAGCCTCCCTGTTCTGCTTCAAAGCGTCATTTAGAAGGTACAAGCCCTCATTTTTAGGGCGCAACGCCTCATTTTTTGGCCGCGAATCCTCCTTTTTAGGGGTCAATACGTCCTTTTTGCTGTAAAATCCCTCACTTTTATGTTCCGGACATCTCATTTAGGGCACAAAGCCTTGTTTTGTGGTCCCAAAGCTTCCTCTTCAGAGTCCAAAGCTTTGATTCTGTGGTTGAATTCCTCGTTTTATAATCCAAACCCTCACGTTTATTGCACAAACCCTCATTTTTAGGGCCCAAACGCTCATTTTTATGCTGCAAATCATTTCACTGGAAAATGCCTCCTTTTTATGCTCCAAACGCCTCCTTTAGGGCACGATGTCTGAATGTTAGGTCCCAAAGATTTGGTTAAGAGCCCAAAGCTTGGAGTCTAGGGTTGAAAGCCTGCTTTTTACTCTACAAACCCTCCTGTTTAGGGTACAAACCCTCCTTTTTGGTGCACAAGCCCTCGCTGTTAGGGTGCAAACACTCACGTTAAGATTCCCAAGCTTCGAGTCCAGGGTTGAAATCCACATCTTTATGCTCCAAACGACCGTCTTTAGGCTTCAAATCCGACTTTTAATCCTGAAATCCCACTTTTTTACGCTCCAAACGCTACATTAAGGGCACAAAGTCTCCATTTTAGGTCACAATGCTTCCTTTTTAGAGTCCGGAACGTTGGTTCCAGGGTTGAAAGCCTCCCTGTTCTGCTTCAAAGCGTCATTTAGAAGGTACAAGCCCTCATTTTTAGGGCGCAACGCCTCATTTTTTGGCCGCGAATCCTCCTTTTTAGGGGTCAATACGTCCTTTTTGCTGTAAAATCCCTCACTTCTATGTTCCGGACATCTCTTTTAGGGCACAAAGCCTTGTTTTGTGGTCCCAAAGCTTCCTCTTCAGAGTCCAAAGCTTTGATTCTGTGGTTGAATTCCTCGTTTTATAATCCAAACCCTCACGTTTATTGCACAAACCCTCATTTTTAGGGCCCAAACGCTCATTTTTATGCTGCAAATCATTTCACTGGAAAATGCCTCCTTTTTATGCTCCAAACGCCTCCTTTAGGGCACGATGTCTGAATGTTAGGTCCCAAAGATTTGGTTAAGAGCCCAAAGCTTGGAGTCTAGGGTTGAAAGCCTGCTTTTTACTCTACAAACCCTCCTGTTTAGGGTACAAACCCTCCTTTTTGGTGCACAAGCCCTCGCTGTTAGGGTGCAAACACTCACGTTAAGATTCCCAAGCTTCGAGTCCAGGGTTGAAATCCACATCTTTATGCTCCAAACGACCGTCTTTAGGCTTCAAATCCGACTTTTAATCCTGAAATCCCACTTTTTTACGCTCCAAACGCTACATTAAGGGCACAAAGTCTCCATTTTAGGTCACAACGCTTCCTTTTTAGAGTCCGGAACGTTGGTTCCAGGGTTGAAAGCCTCCCTGTTCTGCTTCAAAGCGTCATTTAGAAGGTACAAGCCCTCATTTTTAGGGCGCAACGCCTCATTTTTTGGCCGCGAATCCTCCTTTTTAGGGGTCAATACGTCCTTTTTGCTGTAAAATCCCTCACTTCTATGTTCCGGACATCTCTTTTAGGGCACAAAGCCTTGTTTTGTGGTCCCAAAGCTTCCTCTTCAGAGTCCAAAGCTTTGATTCTGTGGTTGAATTCCTCGTTTTATAATCCAAACCCTCACGTTTATTGCACAAACCCTCATTTTTAGGGCCCAAACGCTCATTTTTATGCTGCAAATCATTTCACTGGAAAATGCCTCCTTTTTATGCTCCAAACGCCTCCTTTAGGGCACGATGTCTGAATGTTAGGTCCCAAAGATTTGGTTAAGAGCCCAAAGCTTGGAGTCTAGGGTTCAAAGCCTGCTTTTTACTCTACAAACCCTCCTGTTTAGGGTACAAACCCTCCTTTTTGGTGCACAAGCCCTCGCTGTTAGGGTGCAAACACTCACGTTAAGATTCCCAAGCTTCGAGTCCAGGGTTGAAATCCACATCTTTATGCTCCAAACGACCGTCTTTAGGCTTCAAATCCGACTTTTAATTCTGAAATCCCACTTTTTTACGCTCCAAACGCTACATTAAGGGCACAAAGTCTCCATTTTAGGTCACAACGCTTCCTTTTTAGAGTCCGGAACATTGGTTCCAGGGTTGAAAGCCTCCCTGTTCTGCTTCAAAGCGTCATTTAGAAGGTACAAGCCCTCATTTTTAGGGCGCAACGCCTCATTTTTTGGCCGCGAATCCTCCTTTTTAGGGGTCAATACGTCCTTTTTGCTGTAAAATCCCTCACTTCTATGTTCCGGACATCTCATTTAGGGCACAAAGCCTTGTTTTGTGGTCCCAAAGCTTCCTCTTCAGAGTCCAAAGCTTTGATTCTGTGGTTGAATTCCTCGTTTTATAATCCAAACCCTCACGTTTATTGCACAAACCCTCATTTTTAGGGCCCAAACGCTCATTTTTATGCTGCAAATCATTTCACTGGAAAATGCCTCCTTTTTATGCTCCAAACGCCTCCTTTAGGGCACGATGTCTGAATGTTAGGTCCCAAAGATTTGGTTAAGAGCCCAAAGCTTGGAGTCTAGGGTTCAAAGCCTGCTTTTTACTCTACAAACCCTCCTGTTTAGGGTACAAACCCTCCTTTTTGGTGCACAAGCCCTCGCTGTTAGGGTGCAAACACTCACGTTAAGATTCCCAAGCTTCGAGTCCAGGGTTGAAATCCACATCTTTATGCTCCAAACGACCGTCTTTAGGCTTCAAATCCGACTTTTAATCCTGAAATCCCACTTTTTTACGCTCCAAACGCTACATTAAGGGCACAAAGTCTCCATTTTAGGTCACAACGCTTCCTTTTTAGAGTCCGGAACGTTGGTTCCAGGGTTGAAAGCCTCCCTGTTCTGCTTCAAAGCGTCATTTAGAAGGTACAAGCCCTCATTTTTAGGGCGCAACGCCTCATTTTTTGGCCGCGAATCCTCCTTTTTAGGGGTCAATACGTCCTTTTTGCTGTAAAATCCCTCACTTTTATGTTCCGGACATCTCATTTAGGGCACAAAGCCTTGTTTTGTGGTCCCAAAGCTTCCTCTTCAGAGTCCAAAGCTTTGATTCTGTGGTTGAATTCCTCGTTTTATAATCCAAACCCTCACGTTTATTGCACAAACCCTCATTTTTAGGGCCCAAACGCTCATTTTTATGCTGCAAATCATTTCACTGGAAAATGCCTCCTTTTTATGCTCCAAACGCCTCCTTTAGGGCACGATGTCTGAATGTTAGGTCCCAAAGATTTGGTTAAGAGCCCAAAGCTTGGAGTCTAGGGTTGAAAGCCTGCTTTTTACTCTACAAACCCTCCTGTTTAGGGTACAAACCCTCCTTTTTGGTGCACAAGCCCTCGCTGTTAGGGTGCAAACACTCACGTTAAGATTCCCAAGCTTCGAGTCCAGGGTTGAAATCCACATCTTTATGCTCCAAACGACCGTCTTTAGGCTTCAAATCCGACTTTTAATTCTGAAATCCCACTTTTTTACGCTCCAAACGCTACATTAAGGGCACAAAGTCTCCATTTTAGGTCACAACGCTTCCTTTTTAGAGTCCGGAACGTTGGTTCCAGGGTTGAAAGCCTCCCTGTTCTGCTTCAAAGCGTCATTTAGAAGGTACAAGCCCTCATTTTTAGGGCGCAACGCCTCATTTTTTGGCCGCGAATCCTCCTTTTTAGGGGTCAATACGTCCTTTTTGCTGTAAAATCCCTCACTTCTATGTTCCGGACATCTCTTTTAGGGCACAAAGCCTTGTTTTGTGGTCCCAAAGCTTCCTCTTCAGAGTCCAAAGCTTTGATTCTGTGGTTGAATTCCTCGTTTTATAATCCAAACCCTCACGTTTATTGCACAAACCCTCATTTTTAGGGCCCAAACGCTCATTTTTATGCTGCAAATCATTTCACTGGAAAATGCCTCCTTTTTATGCTCCAAACGCCTCCTTTAGGGCACGATGTCTGAATGTTAGGTCCCAAAGATTTGGTTAAGAGCCCAAAGCTTGGAGTCTAGGGTTGAAAGCCTGCTTTTTACTCTACAAACCCTCCTGTTTAGGGTACAAACCCTCCTTTTTGGTGCACAAGCCCTCGCTGTTAGGGTGCAAACACTCACGTTAAGATTCCCAAGCTTCGAGTCCAGGGTTGAAATCCACATCTTTATGCTCCAAACGACCGTCTTTAGGCTTCAAATCCGACTTTTAATTCTGAAATCCCACTTTTTTACGCTCCAAACGCTACATTAAGGGCACAAAGTCTCCATTTTAGGTCACAACGCTTCCTTTTTAGAGTCCGGAACGTTGGTTCCAGGGTTGAAAGCCTCCCTGTTCTGCTTCAAAGCGTCATTTAGAAGGTACAAGCCCTCATTTTTAGGGCGCAACGCCTCATTTTTTGGCCGCGAATCCTCCTTTTTAGGGGTCAATACGTCCTTTTTGCTGTAAAATCCCTCACTTCTATGTTCCGGACATCTCTTTTAGGGCACAAAGCCTTGTTTTGTGGTCCCAAAGCTTCCTCTTCAGAGTCCAAAGCTTTGATTCTGTGGTTGAATTCCTCGTTTTATAATCCAAACCCTCACGTTTATTGCACAAACCCTCATTTTTAGGGCCCAAACGCTCACTTTTATGCTGCAAATCATTTCACTGGAAAATGCCTCCTTTTTATGCTCCAAACGCCTCCTTTAGGGCACGATGTCTGAATGTTAGGTCCCAAAGATTTGGTTAAGAGCCCAAAGCTTGGAGTCTAGGGTTGAAAGCCTGCTTTTTACTCTACAAACCCTCCTGTTTAGGGTACAAACCCTCCTTTTTGGTGCACAAGCCCTCGCTGTTAGGGTGCAAACACTCACGTTAAGATTCCCAAGCTTCGAGTCCAGGGTTGAAATCCACATCTTTATGCTCCAAACGACCGTCTTTAGGCTTCAAATCCGACTTTTAATTCTGAAATCCCACTTTTTTACGCTCCAAACGCTACATTAAGGGCACAAAGTCTCCATTTTAGGTCACAACGCTTCCTTTTTAGAGTCCGGAACGTTGGTTCCAGGGTTGAAAGCCTCCCTGTTCTGCTTCAAAGCGTCGTTTAGAAGGTACAAGCCCTCATTTTTAGGGCGCAACGCCTCATTTTTTGGCCGCGAATCCTCCTTTTTAGGGGTCAATACGTCCTTTTTGCTGTAAAATCCCTCACTTCTATGTTCCGGACATCTCTTTTAGGGCACAAAGCCTTGTTTTGTGGTCCCAAAGCTTCCTCTTCAGAGTCCAAAGCTTTGATTCTGTGGTTGAATTCCTCGTTTTATAATCCAAACCCTCACGTTTATTGCACAAACCCTCATTTTTAGGGCCCAAACGCTCATTTTTATGCTGCAAATCATTTCACTGGAAAATGCCTCCTTTTTATGCTCCAAACGCCTCCTTTAGGGCACGATGTCTGAATGTTAGGTCCCAAAGATTTGGTTAAGAGCCCAAAGCTTGGAGTCTAGGGTTGAAAGCCTGCTTTTTACTCTACAAACCCTCCTGTTTAGGGTACAAACCCTCCTTTTTGGTGCACAAGCCCTCGCTGTTAGGGTGCAAACACTCACGTTAAGATTCCCAAGCTTTGAGTCCAGGGTTGAAATCCACATCTTTATGCTCCAAACGACCGTCTTTAGGCTTCAAATCCGACTTTTAATTCTGAAATCCCACTTTTTTACGCTCCAAACGCTACATTAAGGGCACAAAGTCTCCATTTTAGGTCACAATGCTTCCTTTTTAGAGTCCGGAACGTTGGTTCCAGGGTTGAAAGCCTCCCTGTTCTGCTTCAAAGCGTCATTTAGAAGGTACAAGCCCTCATTTTTAGGGCGCAACGCCTCATTTTTTGGCCGCGAATCCTCCTTTTTAGGGGTCAATACGTCCTTTTTGCTGTAAAATCCCTCACTTCTATGTTCCGGACATCTCTTTTAGGGCACAAAGCCTTGTTTTGTGGTCCCAAAGCTTCCTCTTCAGAGTCCAAAGCTTTGATTCTGTGGTTGAATTCCTCGTTTTATAATCCAAACCCTCACGTTTATTGCACAAACCCTCATTTTTAGGGCCCAAACGCTCATTTTTATGCTGCAAATCATTTCACTGGAAAATGCCTCCTTTTTATGCTCCAAACGCCTCCTTTAGGGCACGATGTCTGAATGTTAGGTCCCAAAGATTTGGTTAAGAGCCCAAAGCTTGGAGTCTAGGGTTCAAAGCCTGCTTTTTACTCTACAAACCCTCCTGTTTAGGGTACAAACCCTCCTTTTTGGTGCACAAGCCCTCGCTGTTAGGGTGCAAACACTCACGTTAAGATTCCCAAGCTTCGAGTCCAGGGTTGAAATCCACATCTTTATGCTCCAAACGACCGTCTTTAGGCTTCAAATCCGACTTTTAATCCTGAAATCCCACTTTTTTACGCTCCAAACGCTACATTAAGGGCACAAAGTCTCCATTTTAGGTCACAACGCTTCCTTTTTAGAGTCCGGAACGTTGGTTCCAGGGTTGAAAGCCTCCCTGTTCTGCTTCAAAGCGTCATTTAGAAGGTACAAGCCCTCATTTTTAGGGCGCAACGCCTCATTTTTTGGCCGCGAATCCTCCTTTTTAGGGGTCAATACGTCCTTTTTGCTGTAAAATCCCTCACTTCTATGTTCCGGACATCTCATTTAGGGCACAAAGCCTTGTTTTGTGGTCCCAAAGCTTCCTCTTCAGAGTCCAAAGCTTTGATTCTGTGGTTGAATTCCTCGTTTTATAATCCAAACCCTCACGTTTATTGCACAAACCCTCATTTTTAGGGCCCAAACGCTCATTTTTATGCTGCAAATCATTTCACTGGAAAATGCCTCCTTTTTATGCTCCAAACACCTCCTTTAGGGCACGATGTCTGAATGTTAGGTCCCAAAGATTTGGTTAAGAGCCCAAAGCTTGGAGTCTAGGGTTGAAAGCCTGCTTTTTACTCTACAAACCCTCCTGTTTAGGGTACAAACCCTCCTTTTTGGTGCACAAGCCCTCGCTGTTAGGGTGCAAACACTCACGTTAAGATTCCCAAGCTTTGAGTCCAGGGTTGAAATCCACATCTTTATGCTCCAAACGACCGTCTTTAGGCTTCAAATCCGACTTTTAATTCTGAAATCCCACTTTTTTACGCTCCAAACGCTACATTAAGGGCACAAAGTCTCCATTTTAGGTCACAACGCTTCCTTTTTAGAGTCCGGAACGTTGGTTCCAGGGTTGAAAGCCTCCCTGTTCTGCTTCAAAGCGTCGTTTAGAAGGTACAAGCCCTCATTTTTAGGGCGCAACGCCTCATTTTTTGGCCGCGAATCCTCCTTTTTAGGGGTCAATACGTCCTTTTTGCTGTAAAATCCCTCACTTCTATGTTCCGGACATCTCTTTTAGGGCACAAAGCCTTGTTTTGTGGTCCCAAAGCTTCCTCTTCAGAGTCCAAAGCTTTGATTCTGTGGTTGAATTCCTCGTTTTATAATCCAAACCCTCACGTTTATTGCACAAACCCTCATTTTTAGGGCCCAAACGCTCATTTTTATGCTGCAAATCATTTCACTGGAAAATGCCTCCTTTTTATGCTCCAAACGCCTCCTTTAGGGCACGATGTCTGAATGTTAGGTCCCAAAGATTTGGTTAAGAGCCCAAAGCTTGGAGTCTAGGGTTGAAAGCCTGCTTTTTACTCTACAAACCCTCCTGTTTAGGGTACAAACCCTCCTTTTTGGTGCACAAGCCCTCGCTGTTAGGGTGCAAACACTCACGTTAAGATTCCCAAGCTTCGAGTCCAGGGTTGAAATCCACATCTTTATGCTCCAAACGACCGTCTTTAGGCTTCAAATCCGACTTTTAATTCTGAAATCCCACTTTTTTACGCTCCAAACGCTACATTAAGGGCACAAAGTCTCCATTTTAGGTCACAACGCTTCCTTTTTAGAGTCCGGAACGTTGGTTCCAGGGTTGAAAGCCTCCCTGTTCTGCTTCAAAGCGTCATTTAGAAGGTACAAGCCCTCATTTTTAGGGCGCAACGCCTCATTTTTTGGCCGCGAATCCTCCTTTTTAGGGGTCAATACGTCCTTTTTGCTGTAAAATCCCTCACTTCTATGTTCCGGACATCTCATTTAGGGCACAAAGCCTTGTTTTGTGGTCCCAAAGCTTCCTCTTCAGAGTCCAAAGCTTTGATTCTGTGGTTGAATTCCTCGTTTTATAATCCAAACCCTCACGTTTATTGCACAAACCCTCATTTTTAGGGCCCAAACGCTCATTTTTATGCTGCAAATCATTTCACTGGAAAATGCCTCCTTTTTATGCTCCAAACACCTCCTTTAGGGCACGATGTCTGAATGTTAGGTCCCAAAGATTTGGTTAAGAGCCCAAAGCTTGGAGTCTAGGGTTGAAAGCCTGCTTTTTACTCTACAAACCCTCCTGTTTAGGGTACAAACCCTCCTTTTTGGTGCACAAGCCCTCGCTGTTAGGGTGCAAACACTCACGTTAAGATTCCCAAGCTTTGAGTCCAGGGTTGAAATCCACATCTTTATGCTCCAAACGACCGTCTTTAGGCTTCAAATCCGACTTTTAATTCTGAAATCCCACTTTTTTACGCTCCAAACGCTACATTAAGGGCACAAAGTCTCCATTTTAGGTCACAACGCTTCCTTTTTAGAGTCCGGAACGTTGGTTCCAGGGTTGAAAGCCTCCCTGTTCTGCTTCAAAGCGTCGTTTAGAAGGTACAAGCCCTCATTTTTAGGGCGCAACGCCTCATTTTTTGGCCGCGAATCCTCCTTTTTAGGGGTCAATACGTCCTTTTTGCTGTAAAATCCCTCACTTCTATGTTCCGGACATCTCTTTTAGGGCACAAAGCCTTGTTTTGTGGTCCCAAAGCTTCCTCTTCAGAGTCCAAAGCTTTGATTCTGTGGTTGAATTCCTCGTTTTATAATCCAAACCCTCACGTTTATTGCACAAACCCTCATTTTTAGGGCCCAAACGCTCATTTTTATGCTGCAAATCATTTCACTGGAAAATGCCTCCTTTTTATGCTCCAAACGCCTCCTTTAGGGCACGATGTCTGAATGTTAGGTCCCAAAGATTTGGTTAAGAGCCCAAAGCTTGGAGTCTAGGGTTGAAAGCCTGCTTTTTACTCTACAAACCCTCCTGTTTAGGGTACAAACCCTCCTTTTTGGTGCACAAGCCCTCGCTGTTAGGGTGCAAAC
The DNA here is from genome assembly GCF_031877795.1 of Strix aluco. Lineage (NCBI taxonomy): Eukaryota > Metazoa > Chordata > Aves > Strigiformes > Strigidae > Strix > Strix aluco. The sequence goes on from NC_133970.1 coordinate 9,125,956, forward strand.
ACTCACGTTAAGATTCCCAAGCTTCGAGTCCAGGGTTGAAATCCACATCTTTATGCTCCAAACGACCGTCTTTAGGCTTCAAATCTGACTTTTAATTCTGAAATCCCACTTTTTTACGCTCCAAACGCTACATTAAGGGCACAAAGTCTCCATTTTAGGTCACAACGCTTCCTTTTTAGAGTCCGGAACGTTGGTTCCAGGGTTGAAAGCCTCCCTGTTCTGCTTCAAAGCGTCATTTAGAAGGTACAAGCCCTCATTTTTAGGGCGCAACGCCTCATTTTTTGGCCGCGAATCCTCCTTTTTAGGGGTCAATACGTCCTTTTTGCTGTAAAATCCCTCACTTTTATGTTCCGGACATCTCATTTAGGGCACAAAGCCTTGTTTTGTGGTCCCAAAGCTTCCTCTTCAGAGTCCAAAGCTTTGATTCTGTGGTTGAATTCCTCGTTTTATAATCCAAACCCTCACGTTTATTGCACAAACCCTCATTTTTAGGGCCCAAACGCTCATTTTTATGCTGCAAATCATTTCACTGGAAAATGCCTCCTTTTTATGCTCCAAACACCTCCTTTAGGGCACGATGTCTGAATGTTAGGTCCCAAAGATTTGGTTAAGAGCCCAAAGCTTGGAGTCTAGGGTTGAAAGCCTGCTTTTTACTCTACAAACCCTCCTGTTTAGGGTACAAACCCTCCTTTTTGGTGCACAAGCCCTCGCTGTTAGGGTGCAAACACTCACGTTAAGATTCCCAAGCTTTGAGTCCAGGGTTGAAATCCACATCTTTATGCTCCAAACGACCGTCTTTAGGCTTCAAATCCGACTTTTAATTCTGAAATCCCACTTTTTTACGCTCCAAACGCTACATTAAGGGCACAAAGTCTCCATTTTAGGTCACAATGCTTCCTTTTTAGAGTCCGGAACGTTGGTTCCAGGGTTGAAAGCCTCCCTGTTCTGCTTCAAAGCGTCATTTAGAAGGTACAAGCCCTCATTTTTAGGGCGCAACGCCTCATTTTTTGGCCGCGAATCCTCCTTTTTAGGGGTCAATACGTCCTTTTTGCTGTAAAATCCCTCACTTCTATGTTCCGGACATCTCTTTTAGGGCACAAAGCCTTGTTTTGTGGTCCCAAAGCTTCCTCTTCAGAGTCCAAAGCTTTGATTCTGTGGTTGAATTCCTCGTTTTATAATCCAAACCCTCACGTTTATTGCACAAACCCTCATTTTTAGGGCCCAAACGCTCATTTTTATGCTGCAAATCATTTCACTGGAAAATGCCTCCTTTTTATGCTCCAAACGCCTCCTTTAGGGCACGATGTCTGAATGTTAGGTCCCAAAGATTTGGTTAAGAGCCCAAAGCTTGGAGTCTAGGGTTCAAAGCCTGCTTTTTACTCTACAAACCCTCCTGTTTAGGGTACAAACCCTCCTTTTTGGTGCACAAGCCCTCGCTGTTAGGGTGCAAACACTCACGTTAAGATTCCCAAGCTTCGAGTCCAGGGTTGAAATCCACATCTTTATGCTCCAAACGACCGTCTTTAGGCTTCAAATCCGACTTTTAATCCTGAAATCCCACTTTTTTACGCTCCAAACGCTACATTAAGGGCACAAAGTCTCCATTTTAGGTCACAACGCTTCCTTTTTAGAGTCCGGAACGTTGGTTCCAGGGTTGAAAGCCTCCCTGTTCTGCTTCAAAGCGTCATTTAGAAGGTACAAGCCCTCATTTTTAGGGCGCAACGCCTCATTTTTTGGCCGCGAATCCTCCTTTTTAGGGGTCAATACGTCCTTTTTGCTGTAAAATCCCTCACTTCTATGTTCCGGACATCTCATTTAGGGCACAAAGCCTTGTTTTGTGGTCCCAAAGCTTCCTCTTCAGAGTCCAAAGCTTTGATTCTGTGGTTGAATTCCTCGTTTTATAATCCAAACCCTCACGTTTATTGCACAAACCCTCATTTTTAGGGCCCAAACGCTCATTTTTATGCTGCAAATCATTTCACTGGAAAATGCCTCCTTTTTATGCTCCAAACACCTCCTTTAGGGCACGATGTCTGAATGTTAGGTCCCAAAGATTTGGTTAAGAGCCCAAAGCTTGGAGTCTAGGGTTGAAAGCCTGCTTTTTACTCTACAAACCCTCCTGTTTAGGGTACAAACCCTCCTTTTTGGTGCACAAGCCCTCGCTGTTAGGGTGCAAACACTCACGTTAAGATTCCCAAGCTTTGAGTCCAGGGTTGAAATCCACATCTTTATGCTCCAAACGACCGTCTTTAGGCTTCAAATCCGACTTTTAATTCTGAAATCCCACTTTTTTACGCTCCAAACGCTACATTAAGGGCACAAAGTCTCCATTTTAGGTCACAACGCTTCCTTTTTAGAGTCCGGAACGTTGGTTCCAGGGTTGAAAGCCTCCCTGTTCTGCTTCAAAGCGTCGTTTAGAAGGTACAAGCCCTCATTTTTAGGGCGCAACGCCTCATTTTTTGGCCGCGAATCCTCCTTTTTAGGGGTCAATACGTCCTTTTTGCTGTAAAATCCCTCACTTCTATGTTCCGGACATCTCTTTTAGGGCACAAAGCCTTGTTTTGTGGTCCCAAAGCTTCCTCTTCAGAGTCCAAAGCTTTGATTCTGTGGTTGAATTCCTCGTTTTATAATCCAAACCCTCACGTTTATTGCACAAACCCTCATTTTTAGGGCCCAAACGCTCATTTTTATGCTGCAAATCATTTCACTGGAAAATGCCTCCTTTTTATGCTCCAAACGCCTCCTTTAGGGCACGATGTCTGAATGTTAGGTCCCAAAGATTTGGTTAAGAGCCCAAAGCTTGGAGTCTAGGGTTGAAAGCCTGCTTTTTACTCTACAAACCCTCCTGTTTAGGGTACAAACCCTCCTTTTTGGTGCACAAGCCCTCGCTGTTAGGGTGCAAACACTCACGTTAAGATTCCCAAGCTTCGAGTCCAGGGTTGAAATCCACATCTTTATGCTCCAAACGACCGTCTTTAGGCTTCAAATCCGACTTTTAATTCTGAAATCCCACTTTTTTACGCTCCAAACGCTACATTAAGGGCACAAAGTCTCCATTTTAGGTCACAACGCTTCCTTTTTAGAGTCCGGAACGTTGGTTCCAGGGTTGAAAGCCTCCCTGTTCTGCTTCAAAGCGTCATTTAGAAGGTACAAGCCCTCATTTTTAGGGCGCAACGCCTCATTTTTTGGCCGCGAATCCTCCTTTTTAGGGGTCAATACGTCCTTTTTGCTGTAAAATCCCTCACTTCTATGTTCCGGACATCTCATTTAGGGCACAAAGCCTTGTTTTGTGGTCCCAAAGCTTCCTCTTCAGAGTCCAAAGCTTTGATTCTGTGGTTGAATTCCTCGTTTTATAATCCAAACCCTCACGTTTATTGCACAAACCCTCATTTTTAGGGCCCAAACGCTCATTTTTATGCTGCAAATCATTTCACTGGAAAATGCCTCCTTTTTATGCTCCAAACACCTCCTTTAGGGCACGATGTCTGAATGTTAGGTCCCAAAGATTTGGTTAAGAGCCCAAAGCTTGGAGTCTAGGGTTGAAAGCCTGCTTTTTACTCTACAAACCCTCCTGTTTAGGGTACAAACCCTCCTTTTTGGTGCACAAGCCCTCGCTGTTAGGGTGCAAACACTCACGTTAAGATTCCCAAGCTTTGAGTCCAGGGTTGAAATCCACATCTTTATGCTCCAAACGACCGTCTTTAGGCTTCAAATCCGACTTTTAATTCTGAAATCCCACTTTTTTACGCTCCAAACGCTACATTAAGGGCACAAAGTCTCCATTTTAGGTCACAACGCTTCCTTTTTAGAGTCCGGAACGTTGGTTCCAGGGTTGAAAGCCTCCCTGTTCTGCTTCAAAGCGTCGTTTAGAAGGTACAAGCCCTCATTTTTAGGGCGCAACGCCTCATTTTTTGGCCGCGAATCCTCCTTTTTAGGGGTCAATACGTCCTTTTTGCTGTAAAATCCCTCACTTCTATGTTCCGGACATCTCTTTTAGGGCACAAAGCCTTGTTTTGTGGTCCCAAAGCTTCCTCTTCAGAGTCCAAAGCTTTGATTCTGTGGTTGAATTCCTCGTTTTATAATCCAAACCCTCACGTTTATTGCACAAACCCTCATTTTTAGGGCCCAAACGCTCATTTTTATGCTGCAAATCATTTCACTGGAAAATGCCTCCTTTTTATGCTCCAAACGCCTCCTTTAGGGCACGATGTCTGAATGTTAGGTCCCAAAGATTTGGTTAAGAGCCCAAAGCTTGGAGTCTAGGGTTGAAAGCCTGCTTTTTACTCTACAAACCCTCCTGTTTAGGGTACAAACCCTCCTTTTTGGTGCACAAGCCCTCGCTGTTAGGGTGCAAACACTCACGTTAAGATTCCCAAGCTTCGAGTCCAGGGTTGAAATCCACATCTTTATGCTCCAAACGACCGTCTTTAGGCTTCAAATCCGACTTTTAATTCTGAAATCCCACTTTTTTACGCTCCAAACGCTACATTAAGGGCACAAAGTCTCCATTTTAGGTCACAACGCTTCCTTTTTAGAGTCCGGAACGTTGGTTCCAGGGTTGAAAGCCTCCCTGTTCTGCTTCAAAGCGTCATTTAGAAGGTACAAGCCCTCATTTTTAGGGCGCAACGCCTCATTTTTTGGCCGCGAATCCTCCTTTTTAGGGGTCAATACGTCCTTTTTGCTGTAAAATCCCTCACTTTTATGTTCCGGACATCTCATTTAGGGCACAAAGCCTTGTTTTGTGGTCCCAAAGCTTCCTCTTCAGAGTCCAAAGCTTTGATTCTGTGGTTGAATTCCTCGTTTTATAATCCAAACCCTCACGTTTATTGCACAAACCCTCATTTTTAGGGCCCAAACGCTCATTTTTATGCTGCAAATCATTTCACTGGAAAATGCCTCCTTTTTATGCTCCAAACGCCTCCTTTAGGGCACGATGTCTGAATGTTAGGTCCCAAAGATTTGGTTAAGAGCCCAAAGCTTGGAGTCTAGGGTTGAAAGCCTGCTTTTTACTCTACAAACCCTCCTGTTTAGGGTACAAACCCTCCTTTTTGGTGCACAAGCCCTCGCTGTTAGGGTGCAAACACTCACGTTAAGATTCCCAAGCTTCGAGTCCAGGGTTGAAATCCACATCTTTATGCTCCAAACGACCGTCTTTAGGCTTCAAATCCGACTTTTAATTCTGAAATCCCACTTTTTTACGCTCCAAACGCTACATTAAGGGCACAAAGTCTCCATTTTAGGTCACAACGCTTCCTTTTTAGAGTCCGGAACGTTGGTTCCAGGGTTGAAAGCCTCCCTGTTCTGCTTCAAAGCGTCATTTAGAAGGTACAAGCCCTCATTTTTAGGGCGCAACGCCTCATTTTTTGGCCGCGAATCCTCCTTTTTAGGGGTCAATACGTCCTTTTTGCTGTAAAATCCCTCACTTTTATGTTCCGGACATCTCATTTAGGGCACAAAGCCTTGTTTTGTGGTCCCAAAGCTTCCTCTTCAGAGTCCAAAGCTTTGATTCTGTGGTTGAATTCCTCGTTTTATAATCCAAACCCTCACGTTTATTGCACAAACCCTCATTTTTAGGGCCCAAACGCTCATTTTTATGCTGCAAATCATTTCACTGGAAAATGCCTCCTTTTTATGCTCCAAACGCCTCCTTTAGGGCACGATGTCTGAATGTTAGGTCCCAAAGATTTGGTTAAGAGCCCAAAGCTTGGAGTCTAGGGTTGAAAGCCTGCTTTTTACTCTACAAACCCTCCTGTTTAGGGTACAAACCCTCCTTTTTGGTGCACAAGCCCTCGCTGTTAGGGTGCAAACACTCACGTTAAGATTCCCAAGCTTCGAGTCCAGGGTTGAAATCCACATCTTTATGCTCCAAACGACCGTCTTTAGGCTTCAAATCCGACTTTTAATTCTGAAATCCCACTTTTTTACGCTCCAAACGCTACATTAAGGGCACAAAGTCTCCATTTTAGGTCACAACGCTTCCTTTTTAGAGTCCGGAACGTTGGTTCCAGGGTTGAAAGCCTCCCTGTTCTGCTTCAAAGCGTCATTTAGAAGGTACAAGCCCTCATTTTTAGGGCGCAACGCCTCATATTTTGGCCGCGAATCCTCCTTTTTAGGGGTCAATACGTCCTTTTTGCTGTAAAATCCCTCACTTCTATGTTCCGGACATCTCTTTTAGGGCACAAAGCCTTGTTTTGTGGTCCCAAAGCTTCCTCTTCAGAGTCCAAAGCTTTGATTCTGTGGTTGAATTCCTCGTTTTATAATCCAAACCCTCACGTTTATTGCACAAACCCTCATTTTTAGGGCCCAAACGCTCATTTTTATGCTGCAAATCATTTCACTGGAAAATGCCTCCTTTTTATGCTCCAAACGCCTCCTTTAGGGCACGATGTCTGAATGTTAGGTCCCAAAGATTTGGTTAAGAGCCCAAAGCTTGGAGTCTAGGGTTCAAAGCCTGCTTTTTACTCTACAAACCCTCCTGTTTAGGGTACAAACCCTCCTTTTTGGTGCACAAGCCCTCGCTGTTAGGGTGCAAACACTCACGTTAAGATTCCCAAGCTTCGAGTCCAGGGTTGAAATCCACATCTTTATGCTCCAAACGACCGTCTTTAGGCTTCAAATCCGACTTTTAATTCTGAAATCCCACTTTTTTACGCTCCAAACGCTACATTAAGGGCACAAAGTCTCCATTTTAGGTCACAACGCTTCCTTTTTAGAGTCCGGAACGTTGGTTCCAGGGTTGAAAGCCTCCCTGTTCTGCTTCAAAGCGTCATTTAGAAGGTACAAGCCCTCATTTTTAGGGCGCAACGCCTCATTTTTTGGCCGCGAATCCTCCTTTTTAGGGGTCAATACGTCCTTTTTGCTGTAAAATCCCTCACTTTTATGTTCCGGACATCTCATTTAGGGCACAAAGCCTTGTTTTGTGGTCCCAAAGCTTCCTCTTCAGAGTCCAAAGCTTTGATTCTGTGGTTGAATTCCTCGTTTTATAATCCAAACCCTCACGTTTATTGCACAAACCCTCATTTTTAGGGCCCAAACGCTCATTTTTATGCTGCAAATCATTTCACTGGAAAATGCCTCCTTTTTATGCTCCAAACGCCTCCTTTAGGGCACGATGTCTGAATGTTAGGTCCCAAAGATTTGGTTAAGAGCCCAAAGCTTGGAGTCTAGGGTTGAAAGCCTGCTTTTTACTCTACAAACCCTCCTGTTTAGGGTACAAACCCTCCTTTTTGGTGCACAAGCCCTCGCTGTTAGGGTGCAAACACTCACGTTAAGATTCCCAAGCTTCGAGTCCAGGGTTGAAATCCACATCTTTATGCTCCAAACGACCGTCTTTAGGCTTCAAATCCGACTTTTAATTCTGAAATCCCACTTTTTTATGCTCCAAACGCTACATTAAGGGCACAAAGTCTCCATTTTAGGTCACAACGCTTCCTTTTTAGAGTCCGGAACGTTGGTTCCAGGGTTGAAAGCCTCCCTGTTCTGCTTCAAAGCGTCATTTAGAAGGTACAAGCCCTCATTTTTAGGGCGCAACGCCTCATTTTTTGGCCGCGAATCCTCCTTTTTAGGGGTCAATACGTCCTTTTTGCTGTAAAATCCCTCACTTTTATGTTCCGGACATCTCATTTAGGGCACAAAGCCTTGTTTTGTGGTCCCAAAGCTTCCTCTTCAGAGTCCAAAGCTTTGATTCTGTGGTTGAATTCCTCGTTTTATAATCCAAACCCTCACGTTTATTGCACAAACCCTCATTTTTAGGGCCCAAACGCTCATTTTTATGCTGCAAATCATTTCACTGGAAAATGCCTCCTTTTTATGCTCCAAACACCTCCTTTAGGGCATGATGTCTGAATGTTAGGTCCCAAAGATTTGGTTAAGAGCCCAAAGCTTGGAGTCTAGGGTTGAAAGCCTGCTTTTTACTCTACAAACCCTCCTGTTTAGGGTACAAACCCTCTTTTTTGGTGCACAAGCCCTCGTTGTTAGGGTGCAAACACTCACGTTAAGATTCCCAAGCTTCGAGTCCAGGGTTGAAATCCACATCTTTATGCTCCAAACGACCGTCTTTAGGCTTCAAATCCGACTTTTAATTCTGAAATCCCACTTTTTTACGCTCCAAACGCTACATTAAGGGCACAAAGTCTCCATTTTAGGTCACAACGCTTCCTTTTTAGAGTCCGGAACGTTGGTTCCAGGGTTGAAAGCCTCCCTGTTCTGCTTCAAAGCGTCATTTAGAAGGTACAAGCCCTCATTTTTAGGGCGCAACGCCTCATTTTTTGGCCGCGAATCCTCCTTTTTAGGGGTCAATACGTCCTTTTTGCTGTAAAATCCCTCACTTCTATGTTCCGGACATCTCTTTTAGGGCACAAAGCCTTGTTTTGTGGTCCCAAAGCTTCCTCTTCAGAGTCCAAAGCTTTGATTCTGTGTTTGAATTCCTCGTTTTATAATCCAAACCCTCACGTTTATTGCACAAACCCTCATTTTTAGGGCCCAAACGCTCATTTTTATGCTGCAAATCATTTCACTGGAAAATGCCTCCTTTTTATGCTCCAAACACCTCCTTTAGGGCACGATGTCTGAATGTTAGGTCCCAAAGATTTGGTTAAGAGCCCAAAGCTTGGAGTCTAGGGTTGAAAGCCTGCGTTTTACTCTACAAACCCTCCTTTGTAGGGTACAAACCCTCCTTTTTGGTGCACAAGCCCTCGCTGTTAGGGTGCAAACACTCACGTTAAGATTCCCAAGCTTCGAGTCCAGGGTTGAAATCCACATCTTTATGCTCCAAACGACCGTCTTTAGGCTTCAAATCCGACTTTTAATCCTGAAATCCCACTTTTTTACGCTCCAAACGCTACATTAAGGGCACAAAGTCTCCATTTTAGGTCACAATGCTTCCTTTTTAGAGTCCGGAACGTTGGTTCCAGGGTTGAAAGCCTCCCTGTTCTGCTTCAAAGCGTCATTTAGAAGGTACAAGCCCTCATTTTTAGGGCGCAACGCCTCATTTTTTGGCCGCGAATCCTCCTTTTTAGGGGTCAATACGTCCTTTTTGCTGTAAAATCCCTCACTTCTATGTTCCGGACATCTCTTTTAGGGCACAAAGCCTTGTTTTGTGGTCCCAAAGCTTCCTCTTCAGAGTCCAAAGCTTTGATTCTGTGGTTGAATTCCTCGTTTTATAATCCAAACCCTCACGTTTATTGCACAAACCCTCATTTTTAGGGCCCAAACGCTCATTTTTATGCTGCAAATCATTTCACTGGAAAATGCCTCCTTTTTATGCTCCAAACGCCTCCTTTAGGGCACGATGTCTGAATGTTAGGTCCCAAAGATTTGGTTAAGAGCCCAAAGCTTGGAGTCTAGGGTTCAAAGCCTGCTTTTTACTCTACAAACCCTCCTGTTTAGGGTACAAACCCTCCTTTTTGGTGCACAAGCCCTCGCTGTTAGGGTGCAAACACTCACGTTAAGATTCCCAAGCTTCGAGTCCAGGGTTGAAATCCACATCTTTATGCTCCAAACGACCGTCTTTAGGCTTCAAATCTGACTTTTAATTCTGAAATCCCACTTTTTTACGCTCCAAACGCTACATTAAGGGCACAAAGTCTCCATTTTAGGTCACAACGCTTCCTTTTTAGAGTCCGGAACATTGGTTCCAGGGTTGAAAGCCTCCCTGTTCTGCTTCAAAGCGTCATTTAGAAGGTACAAGCCCTCATTTTTAGGGCGCAACGCCTCATTTTTTGGCCGCGAATCCTCCTTTTTAGGGGTCAATACGTCCTTTTTGCTGTAAAATCCCTCACTTCTATGTTCCGGACATCTCATTTAGGGCACAAAGCCTTGTTTTGTGGTCCCAAAGCTTCCTCTTCAGAGTCCAAAGCTTTGATTCTGTGGTTGAATTCCTCGTTTTATAATCCAAACCCTCACGTTTATTGCACAAACCCTCATTTTTAGGGCCCAAACGCTCATTTTTATGCTGCAAATCATTTCACTGGAAAATGCCTCCTTTTTATGCTCCAAACGCCTCCTTTAGGGCACGATGTCTGAATGTTAGGTCCCAAAGATTTGGTTAAGAGCCCAAAGCTTGGAGTCTAGGGTTGAAAGCCTGCTTTTTACTCTACAAACCCTCCTGTTTAGGGTACAAACCCTCCTTTTTGGTGCACAAGCCCTCGCTGTTAGGGTGCAAACACTCACGTTAAGATTCCCAAGCTTCGAGTCCAGGGTTGAAATCCACATCTTTATGCTCCAAACGACCGTCTTTAGGCTTCAAATCCGACTTTTAATCCTGAAATCCCACTTTTTTACGCTCCAAACGCTACATTAAGGGCACAAAGTCTCCATTTTAGGTCACAACGCTTCCTTTTTAGAGTCCGGAACGTTGGTTCCAGGGTTGAAAGCCTCCCTGTTCTGCTTCAAAGCGTCATTTAGAAGGTACAAGCCCTCATTTTTAGGGCGCAACGCCTCATTTTTTGGCCGCGAATCCTCCTTTTTAGGGGTCAATACGTCCTTTTTGCTGTAAAATCCCTCACTTCTATGTTCCGGACATCTCATTTAGGGCACAAAGCCTTGTTTTGTGGTCCCAAAGCTTCCTCTTCAGAGTCCAAAGCTTTGATTCTGTGGTTGAATTCCTCGTTTTATAATCCAAACCCTCACGTTTATTGCACAAACCCTCATTTTTAGGGCCCAAACGCTCATTTTTATGCTGCAAATCATTTCACTGGAAAATGCCTCCTTTTTATGCTCCAAACGCCTCCTTTAGGGCACGATGTCTGAATGTTAGGTCCCAAAGATTTGGTTAAGAGCCCAAAGCTTGGAGTCTAGGGTTGAAAGCCTGCTTTTTACTCTACAAACCCTCCTGTTTAGGGTACAAACCCTCCTTTTTGGTGCACAAGCCCTCGCTGTTAGGGTGCAAACACTCACGTTAAGATTCCCAAGCTTTGAGTCCAGGGTTGAAATCCACATCTTTATGCTCCAAACGACCGTCTTTAGGCTTCAAATCCGACTTTTAATTCTGAAATCCCACTTTTTTACGCTCCAAACGCTACATTAAGGGCACAAAGTCTCCATTTTAGGTCACAACGCTTCCTTTTTAGAGTCCGGAACGTTGGTTCCAGGGTTGAAAGCCTCCCTGTTCTGCTTCAAAGCGTCGTTTAGAAGGTACAAGCCCTCATTTTTAGGGCGCAACGCCTCATTTTTTGGCCGCGAATCCTCCTTTTTAGGGGTCAATACGTCCTTTTTGCTGTAAAATCCCTCACTTCTATGTTCCGGACATCTCTTTTAGGGCACAAAGCCTTGTTTTGTGGTCCCAAAGCTTCCTCTTCAGAGTCCAAAGCTTTGATTCTGTGGTTGAATTCCTCGTTTTATAATCCAAACCCTCACGTTTATTGCACAAACCCTCATTTTTAGGGCCCAAACGCTCATTTTTATGCTGCAAATCATTTCACTGGAAAATGCCTCCTTTTTATGCTCCAAACGCCTCCTTTAGGGCACGATGTCTGAATGTTAGGTCCCAAAGATTTGGTTAAGAGCCCAAAGCTTGGAGTCTAGGGTTCAAAGCCTGCTTTTTACTCTACAAACCCTCCTGTTTAGGGTACAAACCCTCCTTTTTGGTGCACAAGCCCTCGCTGTTAGGGTGCAAACACTCACGTTAAGATTCCCAAGCTTCGAGTCCAGGGTTGAAATCCACATCTTTATGCTCCAAACGACCGTCTTTAGGCTTCAAATCCGACTTTTAATTCTGAAATCCCACTTTTTTACGCTCCAAACGCTACATTAAGGGCACAAAGTCTCCATTTTAGGTCACAACGCTTCCTTTTTAGAGTCCGGAACGTTGGTTCCAGGGTTGAAAGCCTCCCTGTTCTGCTTCAAAGCGTCATTTAGAAGGTACAAGCCCTCATTTTTAGGGCGCAACGCCTCATTTTTTGGCCGCGAATCCTCCTTTTTAGGGGTCAATACGTCCTTTTTGCTGTAAAATCCCTCACTTTTATGTTCCGGACATCTCTTTTAGGGCACAAAGCCTTGTTTTGTGGTCCCAAAGCTTCCTCTTCAGAGTCCAAAGCTTTGATTCTGTGGTTGAATTCCTCGTTTTATAATCCAAACCCTCACGTTTATTGCACAAACCCTCATTTTTAGGGCCCAAACGCTCATTTTTATGCTGCAAATCATTTCACTGGAAAATGCCTCCTTTTTATGCTCCAAACGCCTCCTTTAGGGCACGATGTCTGAATGTTAGGTCCCAAAGATTTGGTTAAGAGCCCAAAGCTTGGAGTCTAGGGTTGAAAGCCTGCTTTTTACTCTACAAACCCTCCTGTTTAGGGTACAAACCCTCCTTTTTGGTGCACAAGCCCTCGCTGTTAGGGTGCAAACACTCACGTTAAGATTCCCAAGCTTTGAGTCCAGGGTTGAAATCCACATCTTTATGCTCCAAACGACCGTCTTTAGGCTTCAAATCCGACTTTTAATTCTGAAATCCCACTTTTTTACGCTCCAAACGCTACATTAAGGGCACAAAGTCTCCATTTTAGGTCACAACGCTTCCTTTTTAGAGTCCGGAACGTTGGTTCCAGGGTTGAAAGCCTCCCTGTTCTGCTTCAAAGCGTCATTTAGAAGGTACAAGCCCTCATTTTTAGGGCGCAACGCCTCATTTTTTGGCCGCGAATCCTCCTTTTTAGGGGTCAATACGTCCTTTTTGCTGTAAAATCCCTCACTTCTATGTTCCGGACATCTCTTTTAGGGCACAAAGCCTTGTTTTGTGGTCCCAAAGCTTCCTCTTCAGAGTCCAAAGCTTTGATTCTGTGGTTGAATTCCTCGTTTTATAATCCAAACCCTCACGTTTATTGCACAAACCCTCATTTTTAGGGCCCAAACGCTCATTTTTATGCTGCAAATCATTTCACTGGAAAATGCCATCTTTTTATGTTCCAAACGCCTCCTTTAGGGCACGATGTCTGAATGTTAGGTCCCAAAGATTTGGTTAAGAGCCCAAAGCTTGGAGTCTAGGGTTGAAAGCCTGCTTTTTACTCTACAAACCCTCCTGTTTAGGGTACAAACCCTCCTTTTTGGTGCACAAGCCCTCGCTGTTAGGGTGCAAACACTCACGTTAAGATTCCCAAGCTTCGAGTCCAGGGTTGAAATCCACATCTTTATGCTCCAAACGACCGTCTTTAGGCTTCAAATCCGACTTTTAATTCTGAAATCCCACTTTTTTACGCTCCAAACGCTACATTAAGGGCACAAAGTCTCCATTTTAGGTCACAACGCTTCCTTTTTAGAGTCCGGAACGTTGGTTCCAGGGTTGAAAGCCTCCCTGTTCTGCTTCAAAGCGTCATTTAGAAGGTACAAGCCCTCATTTTTAGGGCGCAACGCCTCATTTTTTGGCCGCGAATCCTCCTTTTTAGGGGTCAATACGTCCTTTTTGCTGTAAAATCCCTCACTTTTATGTTCCGGACATCTCATTTAGGGCACAAAGCCTTGTTTTGTGGTCCCAAAGCTTCCTCTTCAGAGTCCAAAGCTTTGATTCTGTGGTTGAATTCCTCGTTTTATAATCCAAACCCTCACGTTTATTGCACAAACCCTCATTTTTAGGGCCCAAACGCTCATTTTTATGCTGCAAATCATTTCACTGGAAAATGCCTCCTTTTTATGCTCCAAACGCCTCCTTTAGGGCACGATGTCTGAATGTTAGGTCCCAAAGATTTGGTTAAGAGCCCAAAGCTTGGAGTCTAGGGTTGAAAGCCTGCTTTTTACTCTACAAACCCTCCTGTTTAGGGTACAAACCCTCCTTTTTGGTGCACAAGCCCTCGCTGTTAGGGTGCAAACACTCACGTTAAGATTCCCAAGCTTCGAGTCCAGGGTTGAAATCCACATCTTTATGCTCCAAACGACCGTCTTTAGGCTTCAAATCCGACTTTTAATTCTGAAATCCCACTTTTTTATGCTCCAAACGCTACATTAAGGGCACAAAGTCTCCATTTTAGGTCACAACGCTTCCTTTTTAGAGTCCGGAACGTTGGTTCCAGGGTTGAAAGCCTCCCTGTTCTGCTTCAAAGCGTCATTTAGAAGGTACAAGCCCTCATTTTTAGGGCGCAACGCCTCATTTTTTGGCCGCGAATCCTCCTTTTTAGGGGTCAATACGTCCTTTTTGCTGTAAAATCCCTCACTTTTATGTTCCGGACATCTCTTTTAGGGCACAAAGCCTTGTTTTGTGGTCCCAAAGCTTCCTCTTCAGAGTCCAAAGCTTTGATTCTGTGGTTGAATTCCTCGTTTTATAATCCAAACCCTCACGTTTATTGTACAAACCCTCATTTTTAGGGCCCAAACGCTCATTTTTATGCTGCAAATCATTTCACTGGAAAATGCCTCCTTTTTATGCTCCAAACGCCTCCTTTAGGGCACGATGTCTGAATGTTAGGTCCCAAAGATTTGGTTAAGAGCCCAAAGCTTGGAGTCTAGGGTTGAAAGCCTGCTTTTTACTCTACAAACCCTCCTTTGTAGGGTACAAACCCTCCTTTTTGGTGCACAAGCCCTCGCTGTTAGGGTGCAAACACTCACGTTAAGATTCCCAAGCTTCGAGTCCAGGGTTGAAATCCACATCTTTATGCTCCAAACGACCGTCTTTAGGCTTCAAATCCGACTTTTAATCCTGAAATCCCACTTTTTTACGCTCCAAACGCTACATTAAGGGCACAAAGTCTCCATTTTAGGTCACAACGCTTCCTTTTTAGAGTCCGGAACGTTGGTTCCAGGGTTGAAAGCCTCCCTGTTCTGCTTCAAAGCGTCATTTAGAAGGTACAAGCCCTCATTTTTAGGGCGCAACGCCTCATTTTTTGGCCGCGAATCCTCCTTTTTAGGGGTCAATACGTCCTTTTTGCTGTAAAATCCCTCACTTTTATGTTCCGGACATCTCTTTTAGGGCACAAAGCCTTGTTTTGTGGTCCCAAAGCTTCCTCTTCAGAGTCCAAAGCTTTGATTCTGTGGTTGAATTCCTCGTTTTATAATCCAAACCCTCACGTTTATTGCACAAACCCTCATTTTTAGGGCCCAAACGCTCATTTTTATGCTGCAAATCATTTCACTGGAAAATGCCTCCTTTTTATGCTCCAAACGCCTCCTTTAGGGCACGATGTCTGAATGTTAGGTCCCAAAGATTTGGTTAAGAGCCCAAAGCTTGGAGTCTAGGGTTCAAAGCCTGCTTTTTACTCTACAAACCCTCCTGTTTAGGGTACAAACCCTCTTTTTTGGTGCACAAGCCCTCGCTGTTAGGGTGCAAATACTCACGTTAAGATTCCCAAGCTTCGAGTCCAGGGTTGAAATCCACATCTTTATGCTCCAAACGACCGTCTTTAGGCTTCAAATCCGACTTTTAATCCTGAAATCCCACTTATTTACGCTCCAAACGCTACATTAAGGGCACAAAGTCTCCATTTTAGGTCACAACGCTTCCTTTTTAGAGTCCGGAACGTTGGTTCCAGGGTTGAAAGCCTCCCTGTTCTGCTTCAAAGCGTCATTTAGAAGGTACAAGCCCTCATTTTTAGGGCGCAACGCCTCATTTTTTGGCCGCGAATCCTCCTTTTTAGGGGTCAATACGTCCTTTTTGCTGTAAAATCCCTCACTTTTATGTTCCGGACATCTCTTTTAGGGCACAAAGCCTTGTTTTGTGGTCCCAAAGCTTCCTCTTCAGAGTCCAAAGCTTTGATTCTGTGGTTGAATTCCTCGTTTTATAATCCAAACCCTCACGTTTATTGTACAAACCCTCATTTTTAGGGCCCAAACGCTCATTTTTATGCTGCAAATCATTTCACTGGAAAATGCCTCCTTTTTATGCTCCAAACGCCTCCTTTAGGGCACGATGTCTGAATGTTAGGTCCCAAAGATTTGGTTAAGAGCCCAAAGCTTGGAGTCTAGGGTTGAAAGCCTGCGTTTTACTCTACAAACCCTCCTTTGTAGGGTACAAACCCTCCTTTTTGGTGCACAAGCCCTCGCTGTTAGGGTGCAAACACTCACGTTAAGATTCCCAAGCTTCGAGTCCAGGGTTGAAATCCACATCTTTATGCTCCAAACGACCGTCTTTAGGCTTCAAATCCGACTTTTAATCCTGAAATCCCACTTTTTTACGCTCCAAACGCTACATTAAGGGCACAAAGTCTCCATTTTAGGTCACAACGCTTCCTTTTTAGAGTCCGGAACGTTGGTTCCAGGGTTGAAAGCCTCCCTGTTCTGCTTCAAAGCGTCATTTAGAAGGTACAAGCCCTCATTTTTAGGGCGCAACGCCTCATTTTTTGGCCGCGAATCCTCCTTTTTAGGGGTCAATACGTCCTTTTTGCTGTAAAATCCCTCACTTCTATGTTCCGGACATCTCTTTTAGGGCACAAAGCCTTGTTTTGTGGTCCCAAAGCTTCCTCTTCAGAGTCCAAAGCTTTGATTCTGTGGTTGAATTCCTCGTTTTATAATCCAAACCCTCACGTTTATTGCACAAACCCTCATTTTTAGGGCCCAAACGCTCATTTTTATGCTGCAAATCATTTCACTGGAAAATGCCTCCTTTTTATGCTCCAAACGCCTCCTTTAGGGCACGATGTCTGAATGTTAGGTCCCAAAGATTTGGTTAAGAGCCCAAAGCTTGGAGTCTAGGGTTCAAAGCCTGCTTTTTACTCTACAAACCCTCCTGTTTAGGGTACAAACCCTCCTTTTTGGTGCACAAGCCCTCGCTGTTAGGGTGCAAACACTCACGTTAAGATTCCCAAGCTTCGAGTCCAGGGTTGAAATCCACATCTTTATGCTCCAAACGACCGTCTTTAGGCTTCAAATCTGACTTTTAATTCTGAAATCCCACTTTTTTACGCTCCAAACGCTACATTAAGGGCACAAAGTCTCCATTTTAGGTCACAACGCTTCCTTTTTAGAGTCCGGAACATTGGTTCCAGGGTTGAAAGCCTCCCTGTTCTGCTTCAAAGCGTCATTTAGAAGGTACAAGCCCTCATTTTTAGGGCGCAACGCCTCATTTTTTGGCCGCGAATCCTCCTTTTTAGGGGTCAATACGTCCTTTTTGCTGTAAAATCCCTCACTTCTATGTTCCGGACATCTCATTTAGGGCACAAAGCCTTGTTTTGTGGTCCCAAAGCTTCCTCTTCAGAGTCCAAAGCTTTGATTCTGTGGTTGAATTCCTCGTTTTATAATCCAAACCCTCACGTTTATTGCACAAACCCTCATTTTTAGGGCCCAAACGCTCATTTTTATGCTGCAAATCATTTCACTGGAAAATGCCTCCTTTTTATGCTCCAAACGCCTCCTTTAGGGCACGATGTCTGAATGTTAGGTCCCAAAGATTTGGTTAAGAGCCCAAAGCTTGGAGTCTAGGGTTGAAAGCCTGCTTTTTACTCTACAAACCCTCCTGTTTAGGGTACAAACCCTCCTTTTTGGTGCACAAGCCCTCGCTGTTAGGGTGCAAACACTCACGTTAAGATTCCCAAGCTTCGAGTCCAGGGTTGAAATCCACATCTTTATGCTCCAAACGACCGTCTTTAGGCTTCAAATCCGACTTTTAATTCTGAAATCCCACTTTTTTACGCTCCAAACGCTACATTAAGGGCACAAAGTCTCCATTTTAGGTCACAACGCTTCCTTTTTAGAGTCCGGAACGTTGGTTCCAGGGTTGAAAGTCTCCCTGTTCTGCTTCAAAGCGTCATTTAGAAGGTACAAGCCCTCATTTTTAGGGCGCAACGCCTCATTTTTTGGCCGCGAATCCTCCTTTTTAGGGGTCAATACGTCCTTTTTGCTGTAAAATCCCTCACTTTTATGTTCCGGACATCTCTTTTAGGGCACAAAGCCTTGTTTTGTGGTCCCAAAGCTTCCTCTTCAGAGTCCAAAGCTTTGATTCTGTGGTTGAATTCCTCGTTTTATAATCCAAACCCTCACGTTTATTGCACAAACCCTCATTTTTAGGGCCCAAACGCTCATTTTTATGCTGCAAATCATTTCACTGGAAAATGCCTCCTTTTTATGCTCCAAACGCCTCCTTTAGGGCACGATGTCTGAATGTTAGGTCCCAAAGATTTGGTTAAGAGCCCAAAGCTTGGAGTCTAGGGTTGAAAGCCTGCTTTTTACTCTACAAACCCTCCTGTTTAGGGTACAAACCCTCCTTTTTGGTGCACAAGCCCTCGCTGTTAGGGTGCAAACACTCACGTTAAGATTCCCAAGCTTCGAGTCCAGGGTTGAAATCCACATCTTTATGCTCCAAACGACCGTCTTTAGGCTTCAAATCCGACTTTTAATTCTGAAATCCCACTTTTTTACGCTCCAAACGCTACATTAAGGGCACAAAGTCTCCATTTTAGGTCACAACGCTTCCTTTTTAGAGTCCGGAACGTTGGTTCCAGGGTTGAAAGCCTCCCTGTTCTGCTTCAAAGCGTCATTTAGAAGGTACAAGCCCTCATTTTTAGGGCGCAACGCCTCATTTTTTGGCCGCGAATCCTCCTTTTTAGGGGTCAATACGTCCTTTTTGCTGTAAAATCCCTCACTTTTATGTTCCGGACATCTCTTTTAGGGCACAAAGCCTTGTTTTGTGGTCCCAAAGCTTCCTCTTCAGAGTCCAAAGCTTTGATTCTGTGGTTGAATTCCTCGTTTTATAATCCAAACCCTCACGTTTATTGCACAAACCCTCATTTTTAGGGCCCAAACGCTCATTTTTATGCTGCAAATCATTTCACTGGAAAATGCCTCCTTTTTATGCTCCAAACGCCTCCTTTAGGGCACGATGTCTGAATGTTAGGTCCCAAAGATTTGGTTAAGAGCCCAAAGCTTGGAGTCTAGGGTTGAAAGCCTGCTTTTTACTCTACAAACCCTCCTGTTTAGGGTACAAACCCTCCTTTTTGGTGCACAAGCCCTCGCTGTTAGGGTGCAAACACTCACGTTAAGATTCCCAAGCTTCGAGTCCAGGGTTGAAATCCACATCTTTATGCTCCAAACGACCGTCTTTAGGCTTCAAATCCGACTTTTAATTCTGAAATCCCACTTTTTTACGCTCCAAACGCTACATTAAGGGCACAAAGTCTCCATTTTAGGTCACAACGCTTCCTTTTTAGAGTCCGGAACGTTGGTTCCAGGGTTGAAAGCCTCCCTGTTCTGCTTCAAAGCGTCATTTAGAAGGTACAAGCCCTCATTTTTAGGGCGCAACGCCTCATTTTTTGGCCGCGAATCCTCCTTTTTAGGGGTCAATACGTCCTTTTTGCTGTAAAATCCCTCACTTTTATGTTCCGGACATCTCATTTAGGGCACAAAGCCTTGTTTTGTGGTCCCAAAGCTTCCTCTTCAGAGTCCAAAGCTTTGATTCTGTGGTTGAATTCCTCGTTTTATAATCCAAACCCTCACGTTTATTGCACAAACCCTCATTTTTAGGGCCCAAACGCTCATTTTTATGCTGCAAATCATTTCACTGGAAAATGCCTCCTTTTTATGCTCCAAACGCCTCCTTTAGGGCACGATGTCTGAATGTTAGGTCCCAAAGATTTGGTTAAGAGCCCAAAGCTTGGAGTCTAGGGTTGAAAGCCTGCTTTTTACTCTACAAACCCTCCTGTTTAGGGTACAAACCCTCCTTTTTGGTGCACAAGCCCTCGCTGTTAGGGTGCAAACACTCACGTTAAGATTCCCAAGCTTCGAGTCCAGGGTTGAAATCCACATCTTTATGCTCCAAACGACCGTCTTTAGGCTTCAAATCCGACTTTTAATTCTGAAATCCCACTTTTTTACGCTCCAAACGCTACATTAAGGGCACAAAGTCTCCATTTTAGGTCACAACGCTTCCTTTTTAGAGTCCGGAACGTTGGTTCCAGGGTTGAAAGCCTCCCTGTTCTGCTTCAAAGCGTCATTTAGAAGGTACAAGCCCTCATTTTTAGGGCGCAACGCCTCATTTTTTGGCCGCGAATCCTCCTTTTTAGGGGTCAATACGTCCTTTTTGCTGTAAAATCCCTCACTTTTATGTTCCGGACATCTCATTTAGGGCACAAAGCCTTGTTTTGTGGTCCCAAAGCTTCCTCTTCAGAGTCCAAAGCTTTGATTCTGTGGTTGAATTCCTCGTTTTATAATCCAAACCCTCACGTTTATTGCACAAACCCTCATTTTTAGGGCCCAAACGCTCATTTTTATGCTGCAAATCATTTCACTGGAAAATGCCTCCTTTTTATGCTCCAAACGCCTCCTTTAGGGCACGATGTCTGAATGTTAGGTCCCAAAGATTTGGTTAAGAGCCCAAAGCTTGGAGTCTAGGGTTGAAAGCCTGCTTTTTACTCTACAAACCCTCCTGTTTAGGGTACAAACCCTCCTTTTTGGTGCACAAGCCCTCGCTGTTAGGGTGCAAACACTCACGTTAAGATTCCCAAGCTTCGAGTCCAGGGTTGAAATCCACATCTTTATGCTCCAAACGACCGTCTTTAGGCTTCAAATCCGACTTTTAATTCTGAAATCCCACTTTTTTACGCTCCAAACGCTACATTAAGGGCACAAAGTCTCCATTTTAGGTCACAACGCTTCCTTTTTAGAGTCCGGAACGTTGGTTCCAGGGTTGAAAGCCTCCCTGTTCTGCTTCAAAGCGTCATTTAGAAGGTACAAGCCCTCATTTTTAGGGCGCAACGCCTCATTTTTTGGCCGCGAATCCTCCTTTTTAGGGGTCAATACGTCCTTTTTGCTGTAAAATCCCTCACTTTT
The DNA here is from genome assembly GCF_031877795.1 of Strix aluco. Lineage (NCBI taxonomy): Eukaryota > Metazoa > Chordata > Aves > Strigiformes > Strigidae > Strix > Strix aluco. Next base: position 9,146,629 of record NC_133970.1, read on the forward strand.
ATGTTCCGGACATCTCATTTAGGGCACAAAGCCTTGTTTTGTGGTCCCAAAGCTTCCTCTTCAGAGTCCAAAGCTTTGATTCTGTGGTTGAATTCCTCGTTTTATAATCCAAACCCTCACGTTTATTGCACAAACCCTCATTTTTAGGGCCCAAACGCTCATTTTTATGCTGCAAATCATTTCACTGGAAAATGCCTCCTTTTTATGCTCCAAACGCCTCCTTTAGGGCACGATGTCTGAATGTTAGGTCCCAAAGATTTGGTTAAGAGCCCAAAGCTTGGAGTCTAGGGTTGAAAGCCTGCTTTTTACTCTACAAACCCTCCTGTTTAGGGTACAAACCCTCCTTTTTGGTGCACAAGCCCTCGCTGTTAGGGTGCAAACACTCACGTTAAGATTCCCAAGCTTCGAGTCCAGGGTTGAAATCCACATCTTTATGCTCCAAACGACCGTCTTTAGGCTTCAAATCCGACTTTTAATTCTGAAATCCCACTTTTTTACGCTCCAAACGCTACATTAAGGGCACAAAGTCTCCATTTTAGGTCACAACGCTTCCTTTTTAGAGTCCGGAACGTTGGTTCCAGGGTTGAAAGCCTCCCTGTTCTGCTTCAAAGCGTCATTTAGAAGGTACAAGCCCTCATTTTTAGGGCGCAACGCCTCATTTTTTGGCCGCGAATCCTCCTTTTTAGGGGTCAATACGTCCTTTTTGCTGTAAAATCCCTCACTTCTATGTTCCGGACATGTCATTTAGGGCACAAAGCCTTGTTTTGTGGTCCCAAAGCTTCCTCTTCAGAGTCCAAAGCTTTGATTCTGTGGTTGAATTCCTCGTTTTATAATCCAAACCCTCACGTTTATTGCACAAACCCTCATTTTTAGGGCCCAAACGCTCATTTTTATGCTGCAAATCATTTCACTGGAAAATGCCTCCTTTTTATGCTCCAAACGCCTCCTTTAGGGCACGATGTCTGAATGTTAGGTCCCAAAGATTTGGTTAAGAGCCCAAAGCTTGGAGTCTAGGGTTCAAAGCCTGCTTTTTACTCTACAAACCCTCCTGTTTAGGGTACAAACCCTCCTTTTTGGTGCACAAGCCCTCGCTGTTAGGGTGCAAACACTCACGTTAAGATTCCCAAGCTTCGAGTCCAGGGTTGAAATCCACATCTTTATGCTCCAAACGACCGTCTTTAGGCTTCAAATCCGACTTTTAATCCTGAAATCCCACTTTTTTACGCTCCAAACGCTACATTAAGGGCACAAAGTCTCCATTTTAGGTCACAACGCTTCCTTTTTAGAGTCCGGAACGTTGGTTCCAGGGTTGAAAGCCTCCCTGTTCTGCTTCAAAGCGTCATTTAGAAGGTACAAGCCCTCATTTTTAGGGCGCAACGCCTCATTTTTTGGCCGCGAATCCTCCTTTTTAGGGGTCAATACGTCCTTTTTGCTGTAAAATCCCTCACTTTTATGTTCCGGACATCTCATTTAGGGCACAAAGCCTTGTTTTGTGGTCCCAAAGCTTCCTCTTCAGAGTCCAAAGCTTTGATTCTGTGGTTGAATTCCTCGTTTTATAATCCAAACCCTCACGTTTATTGCACAAACCCTCATTTTTAGGGCCCAAACGCTCATTTTTATGCTGCAAATCATTTCACTGGAAAATGCCTCCTTTTTATGCTCCAAACGCCTCCTTTAGGGCACGATGTCTGAATGTTAGGTCCCAAAGATTTGGTTAAGAGCCCAAAGCTTGGAGTCTAGGGTTCAAAGCCTGCTTTTTACTCTACAAACCCTCCTGTTTAGGGTACAAACCCTCCTTTTTGGTGCACAAGCCCTCGCTGTTAGGGTGCAAACACTCACGTTAAGATTCCCAAGCTTCGAGTCCAGGGTTGAAATCCACATCTTTATGCTCCAAACGACCGTCTTTAGGCTTCAAATCTGACTTTTAATTCTGAAATCCCACTTTTTTACGCTCCAAACGCTACATTAAGGGCACAAAGTCTCCATTTTAGGTCACAACGCTTCCTTTTTAGAGTCCGGAACGTTGGTTCCAGGGTTGAAAGCCTCCCTGTTCTGCTTCAAAGCGTCATTTAGAAGGTACAAGCCCTCATTTTTAGGGCGCAACGCCTCATATTTTGGCCGCGAATCCTCCTTTTTAGGGGTCAATACGTCCTTTTTGCTGTAAAATCCCTCACTTCTATGTTCCGGACATCTCTTTTAGGGCACAAAGCCTTGTTTTGTGGTCCCAAAGCTTCCTCTTCAGAGTCCAAAGCTTTGATTCTGTGGTTGAATTCCTCGTTTTATAATCCAAACCCTCACGTTTATTGCACAAACCCTCATTTTTAGGGCCCAAACGCTCATTTTTATGCTGCAAATCATTTCACTGGAAAATGCCTCCTTTTTATGCTCCAAACGCCTCCTTTAGGGCACGATGTCTGAATGTTAGGTCCCAAAGATTTGGTTAAGAGCCCAAAGCTTGGAGTCTAGGGTTGAAAGCCTGCTTTTTACTCTACAAACCCTCCTGTTTAGGGTACAAACCCTCCTTTTTGGTGCACAAGCCCTCGCTGTTAGGGTGCAAACACTCACGTTAAGATTCCCAAGCTTCGAGTCCAGGGTTGAAATCCACATCTTTATGCTCCAAACGACCGTCTTTAGGCTTCAAATCCGACTTTTAATTCTGAAATCCCACTTTTTTACGCTCCAAACGCTACATTAAGGGCACAAAGTCTCCATTTTAGGTCACAACGCTTCCTTTTTAGAGTCCGGAACGTTGGTTCCAGGGTTGAAAGCCTCCCTGTTCTGCTTCAAAGCGTCATTTAGAAGGTACAAGCCCTCATTTTTAGGGCGCAACGCCTCATTTTTTGGCCGCGAATCCTCCTTTTTAGGGGTCAATACGTCCTTTTTGCTGTAAAATCCCTCACTTTTATGTTCCGGACATCTCATTTAGGGCACAAAGCCTTGTTTTGTGGTCCCAAAGCTTCCTCTTCAGAGTCCAAAGCTTTGATTCTGTGGTTGAATTCCTCGTTTTATAATCCAAAACCTCACGTTTATTGTGCAAACCCTCATTTTTAGGGCCCAAACGCTCATTTTTATGCTGTAAATCATTAAACTGGAAAATCCCTCCTTTATATGCTCCAAACGCCTCCTTTAGGGCACGATGTCTGAATGTTAGGTCCCAAAGATTTGGTTAAGAGCCCAAAGCTTGGAGTCTAGGGTTCAAAGCCTGCTTTTTACTCTACAAACCCTCCTGTTTAGGGTACAAACCCTCCTTTTTGGTGCACAAGCCCTCGCTGTTAGGGTGCAAACACTCACGTTAAGATTCCCAAGCTTCGAGTCCAGGGTTGAAATCCACATCTTTATGCTCCAAACGACCGTCTTTAGGCTTCAAATCTGACTTTTAATTCTGAAATCCCACTTTTTTACGCTCCAAACGCTACATTAAGGGCACAAAGTCTCCATTTTAGGTCACAACGCTTCCTTTTTAGAGTCCGGAACGTTGGTTCCAGGGTTGAAAGCCTCCCTGTTCTGCTTCAAAGCGTCATTTAGAAGGTACAAGCCCTCATTTTTAGGGCGCAACGCCTCATATTTTGGCCGCGAATCCTCCTTTTTAGGGGTCAATACGTCCTTTTTGCTGTAAAATCCCTCACTTTTATGTTCCGGACATCTCTTTTAGGGCACAAAGCCTTGTTTTGTGGTCCCAAAGCTTCCTCTTCAGAGTCCAAAGCTTTGATTCTGTGGTTGACTTCCTCGTTTTATAATCCAAACCCTCACGTTTATTGTGCAAACCCTCATTTTTAGGGCCCAAACGCTCATTTTTATGCTGCAAATCATTTCACTGGAAAATGCCTCCTTTTTATGCTCCAAACGCCTCCTTTAGGGCACGATGTCTGAATGTTAGGTCCCAAAGATTTGGTTAAGAGCCCAAAGCTTGGAGTCTAGGGTTCAAAGCCTGCTTTTTACTCTACAAACCCTCCTGTTTAGGGTACAAACCCTCCTTTTTGGTGCACAAGCCCTCGCTGTTAGGGTGCAAACACTCACGTTAAGATTCCCAAGCTTCGTGTCCAGGGTTGAAATCCACATCTTTATGCTCCAAACGACCGTCTTTAGGCTTCAAATCCGACTTTTAATTCTGAAATCCCACTTTTTTACGCTCCAAACGCTACATTAAGGGCACAAAGTCTCCATTTTAGGTCACAACGCTTCCTTTTTAGAGTCCGGAACGTTGGTTCCAGGGTTGAAAGCCTCCCTGTTCTGCTTCAAAGCGTCATTTAGAAGGTACAAGCCCTCATTTTTAGGGCGCAACGCCTCATTTTTTGGCCGCGAACCCTCCTTTTTAGGGGTCAATACGTCCTTTTTGCTGTAAAATCCCTCACTTCTATGTTCCGGACATCTCTTTTAGGGCACAAAGCCTTGTTTTGTGGTCCCAAAGCTTCCTCTTCAGAGTCCAAAGCTTTGATTCTGTGGTTGAATTCCTCGTTTTATAATCCAAACCCTCACGTTTATTGCACAAACCCTCATTTTTAGGGCCCAAACGCTCATTTTTATGCTGCAAATCATTTCACTGGAAAATGCCTCCTTTTTATGCTCCAAACGCCTCCTTTAGGGCACGATGTCTGAATGTTAGGTCCCAAAGATTTGGTTAAGAGCCCAAAGCTTGGAGTCTAGGGTTGAAAGCCTGCTTTTTACTCTACAAACCCTCCTGTTTAGGGTACAAACCCTCCTTTTTGGTGCACAAGCCCTCGCTGTTAGGGTGCAAACACTCACGTTAAGATTCCCAAGCTTCGAGTCCAGGGTTGAAATCCACATCTTTATGCTCCAAACGACCGTCTTTAGGCTTCAAATCCGACTTTTAATTCTGAAATCCCACTTTTTTACGCTCCAAACGCTACATTAAGGGCACAAAGTCTCCATTTTAGGTCACAACGCTTCCTTTTTAGAGTCCGGAACGTTGGTTCCAGGGTTGAAAGCCTCCCTGTTCTGCTTCAAAGCGTCATTTAGAAGGTACAAGCCCTCATTTTTAGGGCGCAACGCCTCATTTTTTGGCCGCGAATCCTCCTTTTTAGGGGTCAGTACGTCCTTTTTGCTGTAAAATCCCTCACTTCTATGTTCCGGACATCTCATTTAGGGCACAAAGCCTTGTTTTGTGGTCCCAAAGCTTCCTCTTCAGAGTCCAAAGCTTTGATTCTGTGGTTGAATTCCTCGTTTTATAATCCAAACCCTCACGTTTATTGCACAAACCCTCATTTTTAGGGCCCAAACGCTCATTTTTATGCTGCAAATCATTTCACTGGAAAATGCCTCCTTTTTATGATCCAAACGCCTCCTTTAGGGCACGATGTCTGAATGTTAGGTCCCAAAGATTTGGTTAAGAGCCCAAAGCTTGGAGTCTAGGGTTCAAAGCCTGCTTTTTACTCTACAAACCCTCCTGTTTAGGGTACAAACCCTCCTTTTTGGTGCACAAGCCCTCGCTGTTAGGGTGCAAACACTCACGTTAAGATTCCCAAGCTTCGAGTCCAGGGTTGAAATCCACATCTTTATGCTCCAAACGACCGTCTTTAGGCTTCAAATCCGACTTTTAATTCTGAAATCCCACTTTTTTACGCTCCAAACGCTACATTAAGGGCACAAAGTCTCCATTTTAGGTCACAACGCTTCCTTTTTAGAGTCCGGAACGTTGGTTCCAGGGTTGAAAGCCTCCCTGTTCTGCTTCAAAGCGTCATTTAGAAGGTACAAGCCCTCATTTTTAGGGCGCAACGCCTCATATTTTGGCCGCGAATCCTCCTTTTTAGGGGTCAATACGTCCTTTTTGCTGTAAAATCCCTCACTTTTATGTTCCGGACATCTCTTTTAGGGCACAAAGCCTTGTTTTGTGGTCCCAAAGCTTCCTCTTCAGAGTCCAAAGCTTTGATTCTGTGGTTGACTTCCTCGTTTTATAATCCAAACCCTCACGTTTATTGTGCAAACCCTCATTTTTAGGGCCCAAACGCTCATTTTTATGCTGCAAATCATTTCACTGGAAAATGCCTCCTTTTTATGCTCCAAACGCCTCCTTTAGGGCACGATGTCTGAATGTTAGGTCCCAAAGATTTGGTTAAGAGCCCAAAGCTTGGAGTCTAGGGTTCAAAGCCTGCTTTTTACTCTACAAACCCTCCTGTTTAGGGTACAAACCCTCCTTTTTGGTGCACAAGCCCTCGCTGTTAGGGTGCAAACACTCACGTTAAGATTCCCAAGCTTCGTGTCCAGGGTTGAAATCCACATCTTTATGCTCCAAACGACCGTCTTTAGGCTTCAAATCCGACTTTTAATTCTGAAATCCCACTTTTTTACGCTCCAAACGCTACATTAAGGGCACAAAGTCTCCATTTTAGGTCACAACGCTTCCTTTTTAGAGTCCGGAACGTTGGTTCCAGGGTTGAAAGCCTCCCTGTTCTGCTTCAAAGCGTCATTTAGAAGGTACAAGCCCTCATTTTTAGGGCGCAACGCCTCATTTTTTGGCCGCGAACCCTCCTTTTTAGGGGTCAATACGTCCTTTTTGCTGTAAAATCCCTCACTTCTATGTTCCGGACATCTCTTTTAGGGCACAAAGCCTTGTTTTGTGGTCCCAAAGCTTCCTCTTCAGAGTCCAAAGCTTTGATTCTGTGGTTGAATTCCTCGTTTTATAATCCAAACCCTCACGTTTATTGCACAAACCCTCATTTTTAGGGCCCAAACGCTCATTTTTATGCTGCAAATCATTTCACTGGAAAATGCCTCCTTTTTATGCTCCAAACGCCTCCTTTAGGGCACGATGTCTGAATGTTAGGTCCCAAAGATTTGGTTAAGAGCCCAAAGCTTGGAGTCTAGGGTTGAAAGCCTGCTTTTTACTCTACAAACCCTCCTGTTTAGGGTACAAACCCTCCTTTTTGGTGCACAAGCCCTCGCTGTTAGGGTGCAAACACTCACGTTAAGATTCCCAAGCTTCGAGTCCAGGGTTGAAATCCACATCTTTATGCTCCAAACGACCGTCTTTAGGCTTCAAATCCGACTTTTAATCCTGAAATCCCACTTTTTTACGCTCCAAACGCTACATTAAGGGCACAAAGTCTCCATTTTAGGTCACAACGCTTCCTTTTTAGAGTCCGGAACGTTGGTTCCAGGGTTGAAAGCCTCCCTGTTCTGCTTCAAAGCGTCATTTAGAAGGTACAAGCCCTCATTTTTAGGGCGCAACGCCTCATTTTTTGGCCGCGAATCCTCCTTTTTAGGGGTCAGTACGTCCTTTTTGCTGTAAAATCCCTCACTTCTATGTTCCGGACATCTCATTTAGGGCACAAAGCCTTGTTTTGTGGTCCCAAAGCTTCCTCTTCAGAGTCCAAAGCTTTGATTCTGTGGTTGAATTCCTCGTTTTATAATCCAAACCCTCACGTTTATTGCACAAACCCTCATTTTTAGGGCCCAAACGCTCATTTTTATGCTGCAAATCATTTCACTGGAAAATGCCTCCTTTTTATGCTCCAAACGCCTCCTTTAGGGCACGATGTCTGAATGTTAGGTCCCAAAGATTTGGTTAAGAGCCCAAAGCTTGGAGTCTAGGGTTGAAAGCCTGCTTTTTACTCTACAAACCCTCCTTTTTGGTGCACAAGCCCTCGCTGTTAGGGTGCAAACACTCACGTTAAGATTCCCAAGCTTCGAGTCCAGGGTTGAAATCCACATCTTTATGCTCCAAACGACCGTCTTTGGGCTTCAAATCCGACTTTTAATTCTGAAATCCCACTTTTTTACGCTCCAAACGCTACATTAAGGGCACAAAGTCTCCATTTTAGGTCACAACGCTTCCTTTTTAGAGTCCGGAACGTTGGTTCCAGGGTTGAAAGCCTCCCTGTTCTGCTTCAAAGCGTCATTTAGAAGGTACAAGCCCTCATTTTTAGGGCGCAACGCCTCATTTTTTGGCCGCGAATCCTCCTTTTTAGGGGTCAATACGTCCTTTTTGCTGTAAAATCCCTCACTTTTATGTTCCGGACATCTCATTTAGGGCACAAAGCCTTGTTTTGTGGTCCCAAAGCTTCCTCTTCAGAGTCCAAAGCTTTGATTCTGTGGTTGAATTCCTCGTTTTATAATCCAAACCCTCACGTTTATTGCACAAACCCTCATTTTTAGGGCCCAAACGCTCATTTTTATGCTGCAAATCATTTCACTGGAAAATGCCTCCTTTTTATGCTCCAAACGCCTCCTTTAGGGCACGAGCCTCAATGTTAGGTCCCAAAGATTTGGTTAAGAGCCCAAAGCTTTGAGTCTAGGGTTGAAAGCCTGCTTTTTACTCTACAAACCCTCCTTTTTGGTGCACAAGCCCTCGCTGTTAGGGTGCAAACACTCACGTTAAGATTCCCAAGCTTCGAGTCCAGGGTTGAAATCCACATCTTTATGCTCCAAACGACCGTCTTTGGGCTTCAAATCCGACTTTTAATTCTGAATTCCCACTTTTTTACGCTCCAAACGCTACATTAAGGGCACAAAGTCTCCATTTTAGGTCACAACGCTTCCTTTTTAGAGTCCGGAACGTTGGTTCCAGGGTTGAAAGCCTCCCTGTTCTGCTTCAAAGCGTCATTTAGAAGGTACAAGCCCTCATTTTTAGGGCGCAACGCCTCATTTTTTGGCCGCGAATCCTCCTTTTTAGGGGTCAGTACGTCCTTTTTGCTGTAAAATCCCTCACTTCTATGTTCCGGACATCTCTTTTAGGGCACAAAGCCTTGTTTTGTGGTCCCAAAGCTTCCTCTTCAGAGTCCAAAGCTTTGATTCTGTGGTTGAATTCCTCGTTTTATAATCCAAACCCTCACGTTTATTGCACAAACCCTCATTTTTAGGGCCCAAACGCTCATTTTTATGCTGCAAATCATTTCACTGGAAAATGCCTCCTTTTTATGATCCAAACGCCTCCTTTAGGGCACGATGTCTGAATGTTAGGTCCCAAAGATTTGGTTAAGAGCCCAAAGCTTGGAGTCTAGGGTTCAAAGCCTGCTTTTTACTCTACAAACCCTCCTGTTTAGGGTACAAACCCTCCTTTTTGGTGCACAAGCCCTCGCTGTTAGGGTGCAAACACTCACGTTAAGATTCCCAAGCTTCGTGTCCAGGGTTGAAATCCACATCTTTATGCTCCAAACGACCGTCTTTAGGCTTCAAATCCGACTTTTAATTCTGAAATCCCACTTTTTTACGCTCCAAACGCTACATTAAGGGCACAAAGTCTCCATTTTAGGTCACAACGCTTCCTTTTTAGAGTCCGGAACGTTGGTTCCAGGGTTGAAAGCCTCCCTGTTCTGCTTCAAAGCGTCATTTAGAAGGTACAAGCCCTCATTTTTAGGGCGCAACGCCTCATTTTTTGGCCGCGAACCCTCCTTTTCAGGGGTCAATACGTCCTTTTTGCTGTAAAATCCCTCACTTCTATGTTCCGGACATCTCTTTTAGGGCACAAAGCCTTGTTTTGTGGTCCCAAAGCTTCCTCTTCAGAGTCCAAAGCTTTGATTCTGTGGTTGAATTCCTCGTTTTATAATCCAAACCCTCACGTTTATTGCACAAACCCTCATTTTTAGGGCCCAAACGCTCATTTTTATGCTGCAAATCGTTTCACTGGAAAATGCCTCCTTTTTATGCTCCAAACGCCTCCTTTAGGGCACGATGTCTGAATGTTAGGTCCCAAAGATTTGGTTAAGAGCCCAAAGCTTGGAGTCTAGGGTTGAAAGCCTGCTTTTTACTCTACAAACCCTCCTGTTTAGGGTACAAACCCTCCTTTTTGGTGCACAAGCCCTCGCTGTTAGGGTGCAAACACTCACGTTAAGATTCCCAAGCTTCGAGTCCAGGGTTGAAATCCACATCTTTATGCTCCAAACGACCGTCTTTAGGCTTCAAATCCGACTTTTAATTCTGAAATCCCACTTTTTTACGCTCCAAACGCTACATTAAGGGCACAAAGTCTCCATTTTAGGTCACAACGCTTCCTTTTTAGAGTCCGGAACGTTGGTTCCAGGGTTGAAAGCCTCCCTGTTCTGCTTCAAAGCGTCATTTAGAAGGTACAAGCCCTCATTTTTAGGGCGCAACGCCTCATTTTTTGGCCGCGAATCCTCCTTTTTAGGGGTCAATACGTCCTTTTTGCTGTAAAATCCCTCACTTTTATGTTCCGGACATCTCATTTAGGGCACAAAGCCTTGTTTTGTGGTCCCAAAGCTTCCTCTTCAGAGTCCAAAGCTTTGATTCTGTGGTTGAATTCCTCGTTTTATAATCCAAACCCTCACGTTTATTGCACAAACCCTCATTTTTAGGGCCCAAACGCTCATTTTTATGCTGCAAATCATTTCACTGGAAAATGCCTCCTTTTTATGCTCCAAACGCCTCCTTTAGGGCACGATGTCTGAATGTTAGGTCCCAAAGATTTGGTTAAGAGCCCAAAGCTTGGAGTCTAGGGTTGAAAGCCTGCTTTTTACTCTACAAACCCTCCTGTTTAGGGTACAAACCCTCCTTTTTGGTGCACAAGCCCTCGCTGTTAGGGTGCAAACACTCACGTTAAGATTCCCAAGCTTCGAGTCCAGGGTTGAAATCCACATCTTTATGCTCCAAACGACCGTCTTTAGGCTTCAAATCCGACTTTTAATTCTGAAATCCCACTTTTTTACGCTCCAAACGCTACATTAAGGGCACAAAGTCTCCATTTTAGGTCACAACGCTTCCTTTTTAGAGTCCGGAACGTTGGTTCCAGGGTTGAAAGCCTCCCTGTTCTGCTTCAAAGCGTCATTTAGAAGGTACAAGCCCTCATTTTTAGGGCGCAACGCCTCATATTTTGGCCGCGAATCCTCCTTTTTAGGGGTCAATACGTCCTTTTTGCTGTAAAATCCCTCACTTTTATGTTCCGGACATCTCTTTTAGGGCACAAAGCCTTGTTTTGTGGTCCCAAAGCTTCCTCTTCAGAGTCCAAAGCTTTGATTCTGTGGTTGAATTCCTCGTTTTATAATCCAAACCCTCACGTTTATTGTGCAAACCCTCATTTTTAGGGCCCAAACGCTCATTTTTATGCTGCAAATCATTTCACTGGAAAATCCCTCCTTTTTATGCTCCAAACGCCTCCTTTAGGGCACGATGTCTGAATGTTAGGTCCCAAAGATTTGGTTAAGAGCCCAAAGCTTGGAGTCTAGGGTTGAAAGCCTGCTTTTTACTCTACAAACCCTCCTGTTTAGGGTACAAACCCTCCTTTTTGGTGCACAAGCCCTCGCTGTTAGGGTGCAAACACTCACGTTAAGATTCCCAAGCTTCGTGTCCAGGGTTGAAATCCACATCTTTATGCTCCAAACGACCGTCTTTAGGCTTCAAATCCGACTTTTAATTCTGAAATCCCACTTTTTTACGCTCCAAACGCTACATTAAGGGCACAAAGTCTCCATTTTAGGTCACAACGCTTCCTTTTTAGAGTCCGGAACGTTGGTTCCAGGGTTGAAAGCCTCCCTGTTCTGCTTCAAAGCGTCATTTAGAAGGTACAAGCCCTCATTTTTAGGGCGCAACGCCTCATTTTTTGGCCGCGAACCCTCCTTTTCAGGGGTCAATACGTCCTTTTTGCTGTAAAATCCCTCACTTCTATGTTCCGGACATCTCTTTTAGGGCACAAAGCCTTGTTTTGTGGTCCCAAAGCTTCCTCTTCAGAGTCCAAAGCTTTGATTCTGTGGTTGAATTCCTCGTTTTATAATCCAAACCCTCACGTTTATTGCACAAACCCTCATTTTTAGGGCCCAAACGCTCATTTTTATGCTGCAAATCATTTCACTGGAAAATGCCTCCTTTTTATGCTCCAAACGCCTCCTTTAGGGCACGATGTCTGAATGTTAGGTCCCAAAGATTTGGTTAAGAGCCCAAAGCTTGGAGTCTAGGGTTGAAAGCCTGCTTTTTACTCTACAAACCCTCCTGTTTAGGGTACAAACCCTCCTTTTTGGTGCACAAGCCCTCGCTGTTAGGGTGCAAACACTCACGTTAAGATTCCCAAGCTTCGAGTCCAGGGTTGAAATCCACATCTTTATGCTCCAAACGACCGTCTTTAGGCTTCAAATCCGACTTTTAATTCTGAAATCCCACTTTTTTACGCTCCAAACGCTACATTAAGGGCACAAAGTCTCCATTTTAGGTCACAACGCTTCCTTTTTAGAGTCCGGAACATTGGTTCCAGGGTTGAAAGCCTCCCTGTTCTGCTTCAAAGCGTCATTTAGAAGGTACAAGCCCTCATTTTTAGGGCGCAACGCCTCATTTTTTGGCCGCGAATCCTCCTTTTTAGGGGTCAGTACGTCCTTTTTGCTGTAAAATCCCTCACTTCTATGTTCCGGACATCTCTTTTAGGGCACAAAGCCTTGTTTTGTGGTCCCAAAGCTTCCTCTTCAGAGTCCAAAGCTTTGATTCTGTGGTTGAATTCCTCGTTTTATAATCCAAACCCTCACGTTTATTGCACAAACCCTCATTTTTAGGGCCCAAACGCTCATTTTTATGCTGCAAATCATTTCACTGGAAAATGCCTCCTTTTTATGCTCCAAACGCCTCCTTTAGGGCACGAGCCTCAATGTTAGGTCCCAAAGATTTGGTTAAGAGCCCAAAGCTTTGAGTCTAGGGTTGAAAGCCTGCTTTTTACTCTACAAACCCTCCTTTTTGGTGCACAAGCCCTCGCTGTTAGGGTGCAAACACTCACGTTAAGATTCCCAAGCTTCGAGTCCAGGGTTGAAATCCACATCTTTATGCTCCAAACGACCGTCTTTGGGCTTCAAATTCGACTTTTAATTCTGAAATCCCACTTTTTTACGCTCCAAACGCTACATTAAGGGCACAAAGTCTCCATTTTAGGTCACAACGCTTCCTTTTTAGAGTCCGGAACGTTGGTTCCAGGGTTGAAAGCCTCCCTGTTCTGCTTCAAAGCGTCATTTAGAAGGTACAAGCCCTCATTTTTAGGGCGCAACGCCTCATTTTTTGGCCGCGAATCCTCCTTTTTAGGGGTCAATATGTCCTTTTTGCTGTAAAATCCCTCACTTCTATGTTCCGGACATCTCTTTTAGGGCACAAAGCCTTGTTTTGTGGTCCCAAAGTTTCCTCTTCAGAGTCCAAAGCTTTGATTCTGTGGTTGAATTCCTCGTTTTATAATCCAAACCCTCACGTTTATTGTGCAAACCCTCATTTTTAGGGCCCAAACGCTCATTTTTATGCTGCAAATCATTTCACTGGAAAATGCCTCCTTTTTATGCTCCAAACGCCTCCTTTAGGGCACGATGTCTGAATGTTAGGTCCCAAAGATTTGGTTAAGAGCCCAAAGCTTGGAGTCTAGGGTTGAAAGCCTGCTTTTTACTCTACAAACCCTCCTGTTTAGGGTACAAACCCTCCTTTTTGGTGCACAAGCCCTCGCTGTTAGGGTGCAAACACTCACGTTAAGATTCCCAAGCTTCGAGTCCAGGGTTGAAATCCACATCTTTATGCTCCAAACGACCGTCTTTGGGCTTCAAATCCGACTTTTAATTCTGAAATCCCACTTTTTTACGCTCCAAACGCTACATTAAGGGCACAAAGTCTCCATTTTAGGTCACAACGCTTCCTTTTTAGAGTCCGGAACGTTGGTTCCAGGGTTGAAAGCCTCCCTGTTCTGCTTCAAAGCGTCATTTAGAAGGTACAAGCCCTCATTTTTAGGGTGCAACGCCTCATTTTTTGGCCGCGAATCCTCCTTTTTAGGGGTCAATACGTCCTTTTTGCTGTAAAATCCCTCACTTCTATGTTACGGACATCTCTTTTAGGGCACAAAGCCTTGTTTTGTGGTCCCAAAGCTTCCTCTTCAGAGTCCAAAGCTTTGATTCTGTGGTTGAATTCCTCGTTTTATAATCCAAACCCTCACGTTTATTGCACAAACCCTCATTTTTAGGGCCCAAACGCTCATTTTTATGCTGCAAATCATTTCACTGGAAAATGCCTCCTTTTTATGCTCCAAACGCCTCCTTTAGGGCACGATGTCTGAATGTTAGGTCCCAAAGATTTGGTTAAGAGCCCAAAGCTTGGAGTCTAGGGTTCAAAGCCTGCTTTTTACTCTACAAACCCTCCTGTTTAGGGTACAAACCCTCCTTTTTGGTGCACAAGCCCTCGCTGTTAGGGTGCAAACACTCACGTTAAGATTCCCAAGCTTCGAGTCCAGGGTTGAAATCCACATCTTTATGCTCCAAACGACCGTCTTTGGGCTTCAAATCCGACTTTTAATTCTGAATTCCCACTTTTTTACGCTCCAAACGCTACATTAAGGGCACAAAGTCTCCATTTTAGGTCACAACGCTTCCTTTTTAGAGTCCGGAACGTTGGTTCCAGGGTTGAAAGCCTCCCTGTTCTGCTTCAAAGCGTCATTTAGAAGGTACAAGCCCTCATTTTTAGGGCGCAACGCCTCATTTTTTGGCCGCGAATCCTCCTTTTTAGGGGTCAATACGTCCTTTTTGCTGTAAAATCCCTCACTTCTATGTTCCGGACATCTCATTTAGGGCACAAAGCCTTGTTTTGTGGTCCCAAAGCTTCCTCTTCAGAGTCCAAAGCTTTGATTCTGTGGTTGAATTCCTCGTTTTATAATCCAAACCCTCACGTTTATTGCACAAACCCTCATTTTTAGGGCCCAAACGCTCATTTTTATGCTGCAAATCATTTCACTGGAAAATGCCTCCTTTTTATGCTCCAAACGCCTCCTTTAGGGCACGAGCCTCAATGTTAGGTCCCAAAGATTTGGTTAAGAGCCCAAAGCTTTGAGTCTAGGGTTGAAAGCCTGCTTTTTACTCTACAAACCCTCCTTTTTGGTGCACAAGCCCTCGCTGTTAGGGTGCAAACACTCACGTTAAGATTCCCAAGCTTCGAGTCCAGGGTTGAAATCCACATCTTTATGCTCCAAACGACCGTCTTTAGGCTTCAAATCTGACTTTTAATTCTGAAATCCCACTTTTTTACGCTCCAAACGCTACATTAAGGGCACAAAGTCTCCATTTTAGGTCACAACGCTTCCTTTTTAGAGTCCGGAACGTTGGTTCCAGGGTTGAAAGCCTCCCTGTTCTGCTTCAAAGCGTCATTTAGAAGGTACAAGCCCTCATTTTTAGGGCGCAACGCCTCATTTTTTGGCCGCGAATCCTCCTTTTTAGGGGTCAATACGTCCTTTTTGCTGTAAAATCCCTCACTTTTATGTTCCGGACATCTCATTTAGGGCACAAAGCCTTGTTTTGTGGTCCCAAAGCTTCCTCTTCAGAGTCCAAAGCTTTGATTCTGTGGTTGAATTCCTCGTTTTATAATCCAAACCCTCACGTTTATTGCACAAACCCTCATTTTTAGGGCCCAAACGCTCATTTTTATGCTGCAAATCATTTCACTGGAAAATGCCTCCTTTTTATGCTCCAAACGCCTCCTTTAGGGCACGATGTCTGAATGTTAGGTCCCAAAGATTTGGTTAAGAGCCCAAAGCTTTGAGTCTAGGGTTGAAAGCCTGCTTTTTACTCTACAAACCCTCCTTTTTGGTGCACAAGCCCTCGCTGTTAGGGTGCAAACACTCACGTTAAGATTCCCAAGCTTCGAGTCCAGGGTTGAAATCCACATCTTTATGCTCCAAACGACCGTCTTTAGGCTTCAAATCCGACTTTTAATTCTGAAATCCCACTTTTTTATGCTCCAAACGCTACATTAAGGGCACAAAGTCTCCATTTTAGGTCACAACGCTTCCTTTTTAGAGTCCGGAACGTTGGTTCCAGGGTTGAAAGCCTCCCTGTTCTGCTTCAAAGCGTCATTTAGAAGGTACAAGCCCTCATTTTTAGGGCGCAACGCCTCATTTTTTGGCCACGAATCTTCCTTTTTAGGGGTCAATACGTCCTTTTTGCTGTAAAATCCCTCACTTTTATGTTCCGGACATCTCATTTAGGGCACAAAGCCTTGTTTTGTGGTCCCAAAGCTTCCTCTTCAGAGTCCAAAGCTTTGATTCTGTGGTTGAATTCCTCGTTTTATAATCCAAACCCTCACGTTTATTGTGCAAACCCTCATTTTTAGGGCCCAAACGCTCATTTTTATGCTGCAAATCATTTCACTGGAAAATGCCTCCTTTTTATGCTCCAAACGCCTCCTTTAGGGCACGATGTCTGAATGTTAGGTCCCAAAGATTTGGTTAAGAGCCCAAAGCTTGGAGTCTAGGGTTGAAAGCATGCTTTTTACACTACAAACCCTCCTGTTTAGGGTACAAACCCTCCTTTTTGGTGCACAAGCCCTCGCTGTTAGGGTGCAAACACTCACGTTAAGATTCCCAAGCTTCGAGTCCAGGGTTGAAATCCACATCTTTATGCTCCAAACGACCGTCTTTGGGCTTCAAATTCGACTTTTAATTCTGAAATCCCACTTTTTTACGCTCCAAACGCTACATTAAGGGCACAAAGTCTCCATTTTAGGTCACAACGCTTCCTTTTTAGAGTCCGGAACGTTGGTTCCAGGGTTGAAAGCCTCCCTGTTCTGCTTCAAAGCGTCATTTAGAAGGTACAAGCCCTCATTTTTAGGGCGCAACGCCTCATTTTTTGGCCGCGAATCCTCCTTTTTAGGGGTCAATATGTCCTTTTTGCTGTAAAATCCCTCACTTCTATGTTCCGGACATCTCTTTTAGGGCACAAAGCCTTGTTTTGTGGTCCCAAAGTTTCCTCTTCAGAGTCCAAAGCTTTGATTCTGTGGTTGAATTCCTCGTTTTATAATCCAAACCCTCACGTTTATTGTGCAAACCCTCATTTTTAGGGCCCAAACGCTCATTTTTATGCTGCAAATCATTTCACTGGAAAATGCCTCCTTTTTATGCTCCAAACGCCTCCTTTAGGGCACGATGTCTGAATGTTAGGTCCCAAAGATTTGGTTAAGAGCCCAAAGCTTGGAGTCTAGGGTTGAAAGCCTGCTTTTTACTCTACAAACCCTCCTGTTTAGGGTACAAACCCTCCTTTTTGGTGCACAAGCCCTCGCTGTTAGGGTGCAAACACTCACGTTAAGATTCCCAAGCTTCGAGTCCAGGGTTGAAATCCACATCTTTATGCTCCAAACGACCGTCTTTGGGCTTCAAATCCGACTTTTAATTCTGAAATCCCACTTTTTTACGCTCCAAACGCTACATTAAGGGCACAAAGTCTCCATTTTAGGTCACAACGCTTCCTTTTTAGAGTCCGGAACGTTGGTTCCAGGGTTGAAAGCCTCCCTGTTCTGCTTCAAAGCGTCATTTAGAAGGTACAAGCCCTCATTTTTAGGGTGCAACGCCTCATTTTTTGGCCGCGAATCCTCCTTTTTAGGGGTCAATACGTCCTTTTTGCTGTAAAATCCCTCACTTCTATGTTACGGACATCTCTTTTAGGGCACAAAGCCTTGTTTTGTGGTCCCAAAGCTTCCTCTTCAGAGTCCAAAGCTTTGATTCTGTGGTTGAATTCCTCGTTTTATAATCCAAACCCTCACGTTTATTGCACAAACCCTCATTTTTAGGGCCCAAACGCTCATTTTTATGCTGCAAATCATTTCACTGGAAAATGCCTCCTTTTTATGCTCCAAACGCCTCCTTTAGGGCACGAGCCTCAATGTTAGGTCCCAAAGATTTGGTTAAGAGCCCAAAGCTTGGAGTCTAGGGTTGAAAGCCTGCTTTTTACTCTACAAACCCTCCTTTTTGGTGCACAAGCCCTCGCTGTTAGGGTGCAAACACTCACGTTAAGATTCCCAAGCTTCGAGTCCAGGGTTGAAATCCACATCTTTATGCTCCAAACGACCGTCTTTAGGCTTCAAATCCGACTTTTAATTCTGAAATCCCACTTTTTTACGCTCCAAACGCTACATTAAGGGCACAAAGTCTCCATTTTAGGTCACAACGCTTCCTTTTTAGAGTCCGGAACGTTGGTTCCAGGGTTGAAAGCCTCCCTGTTCTGCTTCAAAGCGTCATTTAGAAGGTACAAGCCCTCATTTTTAGGGCGCAACGCCTCATTTTTTGGCCGCGAATCCTCCTTTTTAGGGGTCAATACGTCCTTTTTGCTGTAAAATCCCTCACTTTTATGTTCCGGACATCTCATTTAGGGCACAAAGCCTTGTTTTGTGGTCCCAAAGCTTCCTCTTCAGAGTCCAAAGCTTTGATTCTGTGGTTGAATTCCCCGTTTTATAATCCAAACCCTCACGTTTATTGCACAAACCCTCATTTTTAGGGCCCAAACGCTCATTTTTATGCTGCAAATCATTTCACTGGAAAATGCCTCCTTTTTATGCTCCAAACGCCTCCTTTAGGGCACGATGTCTGAATGTTAGGTCCCAAAGATTTGGTTAAGAGCCCAAAGCTTGGAGTCTAGGGTTGAAAGCCTGCTTTTTACTCTACAAACCCTCCTGTTTAGGGTACAAACCCTCCTTTTTGGTGCACAAGCCCTCGCTGTTAGGGTGCAAACACTCACGTTAAGATTCCCAAGCTTCGAGTCCAGGGTTGAAATCCACATCTTTATGCTCCAAACGACCGTCTTTAGGCTTCAAATCCAACTTTTAATTCTGAAATCCCACTTTTTTACGCTCCAAACGCTACATTAAGGGCACAAAGTCTCCATTTTAGGTCACAACGCTTCCTTTTTAGAGTCCGGAACGTTGGTTCCAGGGTTGAAAGCCTCCCTGTTCTGCTTCAAAGCGTCATTTAGAAGGTACAAGCCCTCATTTTTAGGGCGCAACGCCTCATTTTTTGGCCGCGAATCCTCCTTTTTAGGGGTCAATACGTCCTTTTTGCTGTAAAATCCCTCACTTCTATGTTCCGGACATCTCATTTAGGGCACAAAGCCTTGTTTTGTGGTCCCAAAGCTTCCTCTTCAGAGTCCAAAGCTTTGATTCTGTGGTTGAATTCCTCGTTTTATAATCCAAACCCTCACGTTTATTGCACAAACCCTCATTTTTAGGGCCCAAACGCTCATTTTTATGCTGCAAATCATTTCACTGGAAAATGCCTCCTTTTTATGCTCCAAACGCCTCCTTTAGGGCACGATGTCTGAATGTTAGGTCCCAAAGATTTGGTTAAGAGCCCAAAGCTTTGAGTCTAGGGTTGAAAGCCTGCTTTTTACTCTACAAACCCTCCTTTTTGGTGCACAAGCCCTCGCTGTTAGGGTGCAAACACTCACGTTAAGATTCCCAAGCTTCGAGTCCAGGGTTGAAATCCACATCTTTATGCTCCAAACGACCGTCTTTAGGCTTCAAATCCGACTTTTAATTCTGAAATCCCACTTTTTTACGCTCCAAACGCTACATTAAGGGCACAAAGTCTCCATTTTAGGTCACAACGCTTCCTTTTTAGAGTCCGGAACGTTGGTTCCAGGGTTGAAAGCCTCCCTGTTCTGCTTCAAAGCGTCATTTAGAAGGTACAAGCCCTCATTTTTAGGGCGCAACGCCTCATTTTTTGGCCGCGAATCCTCCTTTTTAGGGGTCAATACGTCCTTTTTGCTGTAAAATCCCTCACTTTTATGTTCCGGACATCTCATTTAGGGCACAAAGCCTTGTTTTGTGGTCCCAAAGTTTCCTCTTCAGAGTCCAAAGCTTTGATTCTGTGGTTGAATTCCTCGTTTTATAATCCAAACCCTCACGTTTATTGTGCAAACCCTCATTTTTAGGGCCCAAACGCTCATTTTTATGCTGTAAATAATTTCACTGGAAAATGCCTCCTTTTTATGCTCCAAACGCCTCCTTTAGGGCACGATGTCTGAATGTTAGGTCCCAAAGATTTGGTTAAGAGCCCAAAGCTTGGAGTCTAGGGTTGAAAGCCTGCTTTTTACTCTACAAACCCTCCTGTTTAGGGTACAAACCCTCCTTTTTGGTGCACAAGCCCTCGCTGTTAGGGTGCAAACACTCACGTTAAGATTCCCAAGCTTCGAGTCCAGGGTTGAAATCCACATCTTTATGCTCCAAACGACCGTCTTTAGGCTTCAAATCCGACTTTTAATTCTGAAATCCCACTTTTTTACGCTCCAAACGCTACATTAAGGGCACAAAGTCTCCATTTTAGGTCACAACGCTTCCTTTTTAGAGTCCGGAACGTTGGTTCCAGGGTTGAAAGCCTCCCTGTTCTGCTTCAAAGCGTCATTTAGAAGGTACAAGCCCTCATTTTTAGGGCGCAACGCCTCATTTTTTGGCCGCGAATCCTCCTTTTTAGGGGTCAATACGTCCTTTTTGCTGTAAAATCCCTCACTTTTATGTTCCGGACATCTCATTTAGGGCACAAAGCCTTGTTTTGTGGTCCCAAAGTTTCCTCTTCAGAGTCCAAAGCTTTGATTCTGTGGTTGAATTCCTCGTTTTATAATCCAAACCCTC
This sequence comes from Strix aluco, assembly GCF_031877795.1. Lineage (NCBI taxonomy): Eukaryota > Metazoa > Chordata > Aves > Strigiformes > Strigidae > Strix > Strix aluco. The sequence continues at coordinate 9,166,924 of NC_133970.1, forward strand.
ACGTTTATTGTGCAAACCCTCATTTTTAGGGCCCAAACGCTCATTTTTATGCTGTAAATAATTTCACTGGAAAATGCCTCCTTTTTATGATCCAAACGCCTCCTTTAGGGCACGAGCCTCAATGTTAGGTCCCAAAGATTTGGTTAAGAGCCCAAAGCTTGGAGTCTAGGGTTGAAAGCCTGCTTTTTACTCTACAAACCCTCTTTTTTGGTGCACAAGCCCTCGCTGTTAGGGTGCAAACACTCACGTTAAGATTCCCAAGCTTCGAGTCCAGGGTTGAAATCCACATCTTTATGCTCCAAACGACCGTCTTTGGGCTTCAAATCCGACTTTTAATTCTGAAATCCCACTTTTTTACGCTCCAAACGCTACATTAAGGGCACAAAGTCTCCATTTTAGGTCACAACGCTTCCTTTTTAGAGTCCGGAACGTTGGTTCCAGGGTTGAAAGCCTCCCTGTTCTGCTTCAAAGCGTCATTTAGAAGGTACAAGCCCTCATTTTTAGGGCGCAACGCCTCATTTTTTGGCCGCGAATCCTCCTTTTTAGGGGTCAGTACGTCCTTTTTGCTGTAAAATCCCTCACTTCTATGTTCCGGACATCTCTTTTAGGGCACAAAGCCTTGTTTTGTGGTCCCAAAGCTTCCTCTTCAGAGTCCAAAGCTTTGATTCTGTGGTTGAATTCCTCGTTTTATAATCCAAACCCTCACGTTTATTGCACAAACCCTCATTTTTAGGGCCCAAACGCTCATTTTTATGCTGCAAATCATTTCACTGGAAAATGCCTCCTTTTTATGCTCCAAACGCCTCCTTTAGGGCACGATGTCTGAATGTTAGGTCCCAAAGATTTGGTTAAGAGCCCAAAGCTTGGAGTCTAGGGTTGAAAGCCTGCTTTTTACTCTACAAACCCTCCTGTTTAGGGTACAAACCCTCCTTTTTGGTGCACAAGCCCTCGCTGTTAGGGTGCAAACACTCACGTTAAGATTCCCAAGCTTCGAGTCCAGGGTTGAAATCCACATCTTTATGCTCCAAACGACCGTCTTTGGGCTTCAAATCCGACTTTTAATTCTGAAATCCCACTTTTTTACGCTCCAAACGCTACATTAAGGGCACAAAGTCTCCATTTTAGGTCACAACGCTTCCTTTTTAGAGTCCGGAACGTTGGTTCCAGGGTTGAAAGCCTCCCTGTTCTGCTTCAAAGCGTCATTTAGAAGGTACAAGCCCTCATTTTTAGGGCGCAACGCCTCATTTTTTGGCCGCGAATCCTCCTTTTTAGGGGTCAATACGTCCTTTTTGCTGTAAAATCCCTCACTTTTATGTTCCGGACATCTCATTTAGGGCACAAAGCCTTGTTTTGTGGTCCCAAAGCTTCCTCTTCAGAGTCCAAAGCTTTGATTCTGTGGTTGAATTCCTCGTTTTATAATCCAAACCCTCACGTTTATTGCACAAACCCTCATTTTTAGGGCCCAAACGCTCATTTTTATGCTGCAAATCATTTCACTGGAAAATGCCTCCTTTTTATGCTCCAAACGCCTCCTTTAGGGCACGATGTCTGAATGTTAGGTCCCAAAGATTTGGTTAAGAGCCCAAAGCTTGGAGTCTAGGGTTGAAAGCCTGCTTTTTACTCTACAAACCCTCCTGTTTAGGGTACAAACCCTCTTTTTTGGTGCACAAGCCCTCGCTGTTAGGGTGCAAACACTCACGTTAAGATTCCCAAGCTTCGAGTCCAGGGTTGAAATCCACATCTTTATGCTCCAAACGACCGTCTTTGGGCTTCAAATTCGACTTTTAATTCTGAAATCCCACTTTTTTACGCTCCAAACGCTACATTAAGGGCACAAAGTCTCCATTTTAGGTCACAACGCTTCCTTTTTAGAGTCCGGAACGTTGGTTCCAGGGTTGAAAGCCTCCCTGTTCTGCTTCAAAGCGTCATTTAGAAGGTACAAGCCCTCATTTTTAGGGCGCAACGCCTCATTTTTTGGCCGCGAATCCTCCTTTTTAGGGGTCAATACGTCCTTTTTGCTGTAAAATCCCTCACTTCTATGTTCCGGACATCTCTTTTAGGGCACAAAGCCTTGTTTTGTGGTCCCAAAGCTTCCTCTTCAGAGTCCAAAGCTTTGATTCTGTGGTTGAATTCCTCGTTTTATAATCCAAACCCTCACGTTTATTGCACAAACCCTCATTTTTAGGGCCCAAACGCTCATTTTTATGCTGCAAATCATTTCACTGGAAAATGCCTCCTTTTTATGCTCCAAACGCCTCCTTTAGGGCACGATGTCTGAATGTTAGGTCCCAAAGATTTGGTTAAGAGCCCAAAGCTTGGAGTCTAGGGTTGAAAGCCTGCTTTTTACTCTACAAACCCTCCTGTTTAGGGTACAAACCCTCCTTTTTGGTGCACAAGCCCTCGCTGTTAGGGTGCAAACACTCACGTTAAGATTCCCAAGCTTCGAGTCCAGGGTTGAAATCCACATCTTTATGCTCCAAACGACCGTCTTTGGGCTTCAAATCCGACTTTTAATTCTGAAATCCCACTTTTTTACGCTCCAAACGCTACATTAAGGGCACAAAGTCTCCATTTTAGGTCACAACGCTTCCTTTTTAGAGTCCGGAACGTTGGTTCCAGGGTTGAAAGCCTCCCTGTTCTGCTTCAAAGCGTCATTTAGAAGGTACAAGCCCTCATTTTTAGGGCGCAACGCCTCATTTTTTGGCCGCGAATCCTCCTTTTTAGGGGTCAATACGTCCTTTTTGCTGTAAAATCCCTCACTTTTATGTTCCGGACATCTCATTTAGGGCACAAAGCCGTGTTTTGTGGTCCCAAAGTTTCCTCTTCAGAGTCCAAAGCTTTGATTCTGTGGTTGAATTCCTCGTTTTATAATCCAAACCCTCACGTTTATTGCACAAACCCTCATTTTTAGGGCCCAAACGCTCATTTTTATGCTGTAAATAATTTCACTGGAAAATGCCTCCTTTTTATGATCCAAACGCCTCCTTTAGGGCACGAGCCTCAATGTTAGGTCCCAAAGATTTGGTTAAGAGCCCAAAGCTTGGAGTCTAGGGTTGAAAGCCTGCTTTTTACTCTACAAACCCTCTTTTTTGGTGCACAAGCCCTCGCTGTTAGGGTGCAAACACTCACGTTACGATTCCCAAGCTTCGAGTCCAGGGTTGAAATCCACATCTTTATGCTCCAAACGACCGTCTTTAGGCTTCAAATCCGACTTTTAATTCTGAAATCCCACTTTTTTACGCTCCAAACGCTACATTAAGGGCACAAAGTCTCCATTTTAGGTCACAACGCTTCCTTTTTAGAGTCCGGAACGTTGGTTCCAGGGTTGAAAGCCTCCCTGTTCTGCTTCAAAGCGTCATTTAGAAGGTACAAGCCCTCATTTTTAGGGCGCAACGCCTCATTTTTTGGCCGCGAATCCTCCTTTTCAGGGGTCAGTACGTCCTTTTTGCTGTAAAATCCCTCACTTCTATGTTCCGGACATCTCTTTTAGGGCACAAAGCCTTGTTTTGTGGTCCCAAAGCTTCCTCTTCAGAGTCCAAAGCTTTGATTCTGTGGTTGAATTCCTCGTTTTATAATCCAAACCCTCACGTTTATTGCACAAACCCTCATTTTTAGGGCCCAAACGCTCATTTTTATGCTGCAAATCATTTCACTGGAAAATGCCTCCTTTTTATGCTCCAAACGCCTCCTTTAGGGCACGATGTCTGAATGTTAGGTCCCAAAGATTTGGTTAAGAGCCCAAAGCTTGGAGTCTAGGGTTCAAAGCCTGCTTTTTACTCTACAAACCCTCCTGTTTAGGGTACAAACCCTCCTTTTTGGTGCACAAGCCCTCGCTGTTAGGGTGCAAACACTCACGTTAAGATTCCCAAGCTTCGAGTCCAGGGTTGAAATCCACATCTTTATGCTCCAAACGACCGTCTTTAGGCTTCAAATCCGACTTTTAATTCTGAAATCCCACTTTTTTACGCTCCAAACGCTACATTAAGGGCACAAAGTCTCCATTTTAGGTCACAACGCTTCCTTTTTAGAGTCCGGAACGTTGGTTCCAGGGTTGAAAGCCTCCCTGTTCTGCTTCAAAGCGTCATTTAGAAGGTACAAGCCCTCATTTTTAGGGCGCAACGCCTCATTTTTTGGCCGCGAATCCTCCTTTTTAGGGGTCAATACGTCCTTTTTGCTGTAAAATCCCTCACTTCTATGTTCCGGACATCTCTTTTAGGGCACAAAGCCTTGTTTTGTGGTCCCAAAGCTTCCTCTTCAGAGTCCAAAGCTTTGATTCTGTGGTTGAATTCCTCGTTTTATAATCCAAACCCTCACGTTTATTGCACAAACCCTCATTTTTAGGGCCCAAACGCTCATTTTTATGCTGCAAATCATTTCACTGGAAAATGCCTCCTTTTTATGCTCCAAACGCCTCCTTTAGGGCACGATGTCTGAATGTTAGGTCCCAAAGATTTGGTTAAGAGCCCAAAGCTTGGAGTCTAGGGTTGAAAGCCTGCTTTTTACTCTACAAACCCTCCTGTTTAGGGTACAAACCCTCCTTTTTGGTGCACAAGCCCTCGCTGTTAGGGTGCAAACACTCACGTTAAGATTCTCAAGCTTCGAGTCCAGGGTTGAAATCCACATCTTTATGCTCCAAACGACCGTCTTTAGGCTTCAAATCCGACTTTTAATTCTGAAATCCCACTTTTTTACGCTCCAAACGCTACATTAAGGGCACAAAGTCTCCATTTTAGGTCACAACGCTTCCTTTTTAGAGTCCGGAACGTTGGTTCCAGGGTTGAAAGCCTCCCTGTTCTGCTTCAAAGCGTCATTTAGAAGGTACAAGCCCTCATTTTTAGGGCGCAATGCCTCATTTTTTGGCCGCGAATCCTCCTTTTTAGGGGTCAATACGTCCTTTTTGCTGTAAAATCCCTCACTTTTATGTTCCGGACATCTCATTTAGGGCACAAAGCCTTGTTTTGTGGTCCCAAAGCTTCCTCTTCAGAGTCCAAAGATTTGATTCTGTGGTTGAATTCCTCGTTTTATAATCCAAACCCTCACGTTTATTGCACAAACCCTCATTTTTAGGGCCCAAAGGCTCATTTTTATGCTGCAAATCATTTCACTGGAAAATGCCTCCTTTTTATGATCCAAACGCCTCCTTTAGGGCACGATGTCTGAATGTTAGGTCCCAAAGATTTGGTTAAGAGCCCAAAGCTTGGAGTCTAGGGTTGAAAGCCTGCTTTTTACTCTACAAACCCTCCTGTTTAGGGTACAAACCCTCCTTTTTGGTGCACAAGCCCTCGCTGTTAGGGTGCAAACACTCACGTTAAGATTCCCAAGCTTCGAGTCCAGGGTTGAAATCCACATCTTTATGCTCCAAACGACCGTCTTTAGGCTTCAAATCCGACTTTTAATTCTGAAATCCCACTTTTTTACGCTCCAAACGCTACATTAAGGGCACAAAGTCTCCATTTTAGGTCACAACGCTTCCTTTTTAGAGTCCGGAACGTTGGTTCCAGGGTTGAAAGCCTCCCTGTTCTGCTTCAAAGCGTCATTTAGAAGGTACAAGCCCTCATTTTTAGGGCGCAACGCCTCATTTTTTGGCCGCGAATCCTCCTTTTTAGGGGTCAGTACGTCCTTTTTGCTGTAAAATCCCTCACTTTTATGTTCCGGGCATCTCATTTAGGGCACAAAGCCTTGTTTTGTGGTCCCAAAGCTTCCTCTTCAGAGTCCAAAGCTTTGATTCTGTGGTTGAATTCCTCGTTTTATAATCCAAACCCTCACGTTTATTGCGCAAACCCTCATTTTTAGGGCCCAAACGCTCATTTTTATGCTGCAAATCATTTCACTGGAAAATGCCTCCTTTTTATGCTCCAAACGCCTCCTTTAGGGCACGATGTCTGAATGTTAGGTCCCAAAGATTTGGTTAAGAGCCCAAAGCTTGGAGTCTAGGGTTGAAAGCCTGCTTTTTACTCTACAAACCCTCCTTTTTGGTGCACAAGCCCTCGCTGTTAGGGTGCAAACACTCACGTTAAGATTCCCAAGCTTCGAGTCCAGGGTTGAAATCCACATCTTTATGCTCCAAACGACCGTCTTTAGGCTTCAAATCCGACTTTTAATTCTGAAATCCCACTTTTTTACGCTCCAAACGCTACATTAAGGGCACAAAGTCTCCATTTTAGGTCACAACGCTTCCTTTTTAGAGTCCGGAACGTTGGTTCCAGGGTTGAAAGCCTCCCTGTTCTGCTTCAAAGCGTCATTTAGAAGGTACAAGCCCTCATTTTTAGGGCGCAACGCCTCATTTTTTGGCCGCGAATCCTCCTTTTTAGGGGTCAATACGTCCTTTTTGCTGTAAAATCCCTCACTTTTATGTTCCGGACATCTCATTTAGGGCACAAAGCCTTGTTTTGTGGTCCCAAAGCTTCCTCTTCAGAGTCCAAAGATTTGATTCTGTGGTTGAATTCCTCGTTTTATAATCCAAACCCTCACGTTTATTGCACAAACCCTCATTTTTAGGGCCCAAAGGCTCATTTTTATGCTGCAAATCATTTCACTGGAAAATGCCTCCTTTTTATGATCCAAACGCCTCCTTTAGGGCACGATGTCTGAATGTTAGGTCCCAAAGATTTGGTTAAGAGCCCAAAGCTTGGAGTCTAGGGTTGAAAGCCTGCTTTTTACTCTACAAACCCTCCTGTTTAGGGTACAAACCCTCCTTTTTGGTGCACAAGCCCTCGCTGTTAGGGTGCAAACACTCACGTTAAGATTCCCAAGCTTCGAGTCCAGGGTTGAAATCCACATCTTTATGCTCCAAACGACCGTCTTTAGGCTTCAAATCCGACTTTTAATTCTGAAATCCCACTTTTTTACGCTCCAAACGCTACATTAAGGGCACAAAGTCTCCATTTTAGGTCACAACGCTTCCTTTTTAGAGTCCGGAACGTTGGTTCCAGGGTTGAAAGCCTCCCTGTTCTGCTTCAAAGCGTCATTTAGAAGGTACAAGCCCTCATTTTTAGGGCGCAACGCCTCATTTTTTGGCCGCGAATCCTCCTTTTTAGGGGTCAGTACGTCCTTTTTGCTGTAAAATCCCTCACTTTTATGTTCCGGGCATCTCATTTAGGGCACAAAGCCTTGTTTTGTGGTCCCAAAGCTTCCTCTTCAGAGTCCAAAGCTTTGATTCTGTGGTTGAATTCCTCGTTTTATAATCCAAACCCTCACGTTTATTGCGCAAACCCTCATTTTTAGGGCCCAAACGCTCATTTTTATGCTGCAAATCATTTCACTGGAAAATGCCTCCTTTTTATGCTCCAAACACCTCCTTTAGGGCACGATGTCTGAATGTTAGGTCCCAAAGATTTGGTTAAGAGCCCAAAGCTTGGAGTCTAGGGTTGAAAGCCTGCTTTTTACTCTACAAACCCTCCTTTTTGGTGCACAAGCCCTCGCTGTTAGGGTGCAAACACTCACGTTAAGATTCCCAAGCTTCGAGTCCAGGGTTGAAATCCACATCTTTATGCTCCAAACGACCGTCTTTAGGCTTCAAATCTGACTTTTAATTCTGAAATCCCACTTTTTTACGCTCCAAACGCTACATTAAGGGCACAAAGTCTCCATTTTAGGTCACAACGCTTCCTTTTTAGAGTCCGGAACGTTGGTTCCAGGGTTGAAAGCCTCCCTGTTCTGCTTCAAAGCGTCATTTAGAAGGTACAAGCCCTCATTTTTAGGGCGCAACGCCTCATTTTTTGGCCGCGAATCCTCCTTTTTAGGGGTCAATACGTCCTTTTTGCTGTAAAATCCCTCACTTTTATGTTCCGGACATCTCATTTAGGGCACAAAGCCTTGTTTTGTGGTCCCAAAGCTTCCTCTTCAGAGTCCAAAGCTTTGATTCTGTGGTTGAATTCCCCGTTTTATAATCCAAACCCTCACGTTTATTGCACAAACCCTCATTTTTAGGGCCCAAACGCTCATTTTTATGCTGCAAATCATTTCACTGGAAAATGCCTCCTTTTTATGCTCCAAACGCCTCCTTTAGGGCACGAGCCTCAATGTTAGGTCCCAAAGATTTGGTTAAGAGCCCAAAGCTTGGAGTCTAGGGTTCAAAGCCTGCTTTTTACTCTACAAACCCTCCTGTTTAGGGTACAAACCCTCCTTTTTGGTGCACAAGCCCTCGCTGTTAGGGTGCAAACACTCACGTTAAGATTCCCAAGCTTCGAGTCCAGGGTTGAAATCCACATCTTTATGCTCCAAACGACCGTCTTTAGGCTTCAAATCCAACTTTTAATTCTGAAATCCCACTTTTTTACGCTCCAAACGCTACATTAAGGGCACAAAGTCTCCATTTTAGGTCACAACGCTTCCTTTTTAGAGTCCGGAACGTTGGTTCCAGGGTTGAAAGCCTCCCTGTTCTGCTTCAAAGCGTCATTTAGAAGGTACAAGCCCTCATTTTTAGGGCGCAACGCCTCATTTTTTGGCCGCGAATCCTCCTTTTTAGGGGTCAATACGTCCTTTTTGCTGTAAAATCCCTCACTTCTATGTTCCGGACATCTCTTTTAGGGCACAAAGCCTTGTTTTGTGGTCCCAAAGCTTCCTCTTCAGAGTCCAAAGCTTTGATTCTGTGGTTGAATTCCTCGTTTTATAATCCAAACCCTCACGTTTATTGCACAAACCCTCATTTTTAGGGCCCAAACGCTCATTTTTATGCTGCAAATCATTTCACTGGAAAATGCCTCCTTTTTATGCTCCAAACGCCTCCTTTAGGGCACGAGCCTCAATGTTAGGTCCCAAAGATTTGGTTAAGAGCCCAAAGCTTTGAGTCTAGGGTTGAAAGCCTGCTTTTTACTCTACAAACCCTCCTTTTTGGTGCACAAGCCCTCGCTGTTAGGGTGCAAACACTCACGTTAAGATTCCCAAGCTTCGAGTCCAGGGTTGAAATCCACATCTTTATGCTCCAAACGACCGTCTTTAGGCTTCAAATCCGACTTTTAATTCTGAAATCCCACTTTTTTACGCTCCAAACGCTACATTAAGGGCACAAAGTCTCCATTTTAGGTCACAACGCTTCCTTTTTAGAGTCCGGAACGTTGGTTCCAGGGTTGAAAGCCTCCCTGTTCTGCTTCAAAGCGTCATTTAGAAGGTACAAGCCCTCATTTTTAGGGCGCAACGCCTCATTTTTTGGCCGCGAATCCTCCTTTTTAGGGGTCAATACGTCCTTTTTGCTGTAAAATCCCTCACTTTTATGTTCCGGACATCTCATTTAGGGCACAAAGCCTTGTTTTGTGGTCCCAAAGCTTCCTCTTCAGAGTCCAAAGCTTTGATTCTGTGGTTGAATTCCTCGTTTTATAATCCAAACCCTCACGTTTATTGCACAAACCCTCATTTTTAGGGCCCAAACGCTCATTTTTATGCTGCAAATCATTTCACTGGAAAATGCCTCCTTTTTATGCTCCAAACGCCTCCTTTAGGGCACGATGTCTGAATGTTAGGTCCCAAAGATTTGGTTAAGAGCCCAAAGCTTGGAGTCTAGGGTTGAAAGCCTGCTTTTTACTCTACAAACCCTCCTGTTTAGGGTACAAACCCTCCTTTTTGGTGCACAAGCCCTCGCTGTTAGGGTGCAAACACTCACGTTAAGATTCCCAAGCTTCGAGTCCAGGGTTGAAATCCACATCTTTATGCTCCAAACGACCGTCTTTAGGCTTCAAATCCGACTTTTAATTCTGAAATCCCACTTTTTTACGCTCCAAACGCTACATTAAGGGCACAAAGTCTCCATTTTAGGTCACAACGCTTCCTTTTTAGAGTCCGGAACGTTGGTTCCAGGGTTGAAAGCCTCCCTGTTCTGCTTCAAAGCGTCATTTAGAAGGTACAAGCCCTCATTTTTAGGGCGCAACGCCTCATTTTTTGGCCGCGAATCCTCCTTTTTAGGGGTCAATACGTCCTTTTTGCTGTAAAATCCCTCACTTTTATGTTCCGGACATCTCATTTAGGGCACAAAGCCTTGTTTTGTGGTCCCAAAGTTTCCTCTTCAGAGTCCAAAGCTTTGATTCTGTGGTTGAATTCCTCGTTTTATAATCCAAACCCTCACGTTTATTGCACAAACCCTCATTTTTAGGGCCCAAACGCTCATTTTTATGCTGCAAATCATTTCACTGGAAAATGCCTCCTTTTTATGCTCCAAACGCCTCCTTTAGGGCACGATGTCTGAATGTTAGGTCCCAAAGATTTGGTTAAGAGCCCAAAGCTTGGAGTCTAGGGTTGAAAGCCTGCTTTTTACTCTACAAACCCTCCTGTTTAGGGTACAAACCCTCCTTTTTGGTGCACAAGCCCTCGCTGTTAGGGTGCAAACACTCACGTTAAGATTCCCAAGCTTCGAGTCCAGGGTTGAAATCCACATCTTTATGCTCCAAACGACCGTCTTTAGGCTTCAAATCCGACTTTTAATTCTGAAATCCCACTTTTTTACGCTCCAAACGCTACATTAAGGGCACAAAGTCTCCATTTTAGGTCACAACGCTTCCTTTTTAGAGTCCGGAACGTTGGTTCCAGGGTTGAAAGCCTCCCTGTTCTGCTTCAAAGCGTCATTTAGAAGGTACAAGCCCTCATTTTTAGGGCGCAACGCCTCATTTTTTGGCCGCGAATCCTCCTTTTTAGGGGTCAATACGTCCTTTTTGCTGTAAAATCCCTCACTTTTATGTTCCGGACATCTCATTTAGGGCACAAAGCCTTGTTTTGTGGTCCCAAAGTTTCCTCTTCAGAGTCCAAAGCTTTGATTCTGTGGTTGAATTCCTCGTTTTATAATCCAAACCCTCACGTTTATTGTGCAAACCCTCATTTTTAGGGCCCAAACGCTCATTTTTATGCTGTAAATAATTTCACTGGAAAATGCCTCCTTTTTATGATCCAAACGCCTCCTTTAGGGCACGATGTCTGAATGTTAGGTCCCAAAGATTTGGTTAAGAGCCCAAAGCTTGGAGTCTAGGGTTGAAAGCCTGCTTTTTACTCTACAAACCCTCTTTTTTGGTGCACAAGCCCTCGCTGTTAGGGTGCAAACACTCACGTTAAGATTCCCAAGCTTCGAGTCCAGGGTTGAAATCCACATCTTTATGCTCCAAACGACCGTCTTTGGGCTTCAAATTCGACTTTTAATTCTGAAATCCCACTTTTTTACGCTCCAAACGCTACATTAAGGGCACAAAGTCTCCATTTTAGGTCACAACGCTTCCTTTTTAGAGTCCGGAACGTTGGTTCCAGGGTTGAAAGCCTCCCTGTTCTGCTTCAAAGCGTCATTTAGAAGGTACAAGCCCTCATTTTTAGGGCGCAACGCCTCATTTTTTGGCCGCGAATCCTCCTTTTTAGGGGTCAGTACGTCCTTTTTGCTGTAAAATCCCTCACTTCTATGTTCCGGACATCTCTTTTAGGGCACAAAGCCTTGTTTTGTGGTCCCAAAGCTTCCTCTTCAGAGTCCAAAGCTTTGATTCTGTGGTTGAATTCCTCGTTTTATAATCCAAACCCTCACGTTTATTGCACAAACCCTCATTTTTAGGGCCCAAACGCTCATTTTTATGCTGCAAATCATTTCACTGGAAAATGCCTCCTTTTTATGCTCCAAACGCCTCCTTTAGGGCACGATGTCTGAATGTTAGGTCCCAAAGATTTGGTTAAGAGCCCAAAGCTTGGAGTCTATGGTTGAAAGCCTGCTTTTTACTCTACAAACCCTCCTGTTTAGGGTACAAACCCTCCTTTTTGGTGCACAAGCCCTCGCTGTTAGGGTGCAAACACTCACGTTAAGATTCCCAAGCTTCGAGTCCAGGGTTGAAATCCACATCTTTATGCTCCAAACGACCGTCTTTGGGCTTCAAATCCGACTTTTAATTCTGAAATCCCACTTTTTTACGCTCCAAACGCTACATTAAGGGCACAAAGTCTCCATTTTAGGTCACAACGCTTCCTTTTTAGAGTCCGGAACGTTGGTTCCAGGGTTGAAAGCCTCCCTGTTCTGCTTCAAAGCGTCATTTAGAAGGTACAAGCCCTCATTTTTAGGGCGCAACGCCTCATTTTTTGGCCGCGAATCCTCCTTTTTAGGGGTCAATACGTCCTTTTTGCTGTAAAATCCCTCACTTTTATGTTCCGGACATCTCATTTAGGGCACAAAGCCTTGTTTTGTGGTCCCAAAGCTTCCTCTTCAGAGTCCAAAGCTTTGATTCTGTGGTTGAATTCCTCGTTTTATAATCCAAACCCTCACGTTTATTGCACAAACCCTCATTTTTAGGGCCCAAACGCTCATTTTTATGCTGCAAATCATTTCACTGGAAAATGCCTCCTTTTTATGCTCCAAACGCCTCCTTTAGGGCACGATGTCTGAATGTTAGGTCCCAAAGATTTGGTTAAGAGCCCAAAGCTTGGAGTCTAGGGTTGAAAGCCTGCTTTTTACTCTACAAACCCTCCTGTTTAGGGTACAAACCCTCCTTTTTGGTGCACAAGCCCTCGCTGTTAGGGTGCAAACACTCCTGTTAAGATTCCCAAGCTTCGAGTCCAGGGTTGAAATCCACATCTTTATGCTCCAAACGACCGTCTTTAGGCTTCAAATCCGACTTTTAATTCTGAAATCCCACTTTTTTACGCTCCAAACGCTACATTAAGGGCACAAAGTCTCCATTTTAGGTCACAACGCTTCCTTTTCGGAGTCCGGAACGTTGGTTCCAGGGTTGAAAGCCTCCCTGTTCTGCTTCAAAGCGTCATTTAGAAGGTACAAGCCCTCATTTTTAGGGCGCAACGCCTCATTTTTTGGCCGCGAATCCTCCTTTTTAGGGGTCAGTACGTCCTTTTTGCTGTAAAATCCCTCACTTCTATGTTCCGGACATCTCATTTAGGGCACAAAGCCGTGTTTTGTGGTCCCAAAGTTTCCTCTTCAGAGTCCAAAGCTTTGATTCTGTGGTTGAATTCCTCGTTTTATAATCCAAACCCTCACGTTTATTGTGCAAACCCTCATTTTTAGGGCCCAAACGCTCATTTTTATGCTGTAAATAATTTCACTGGAAAATGCCTCCTTTTTATGATCCAAACGCCTCCTTTAGGGCACGAGCCTCAATTTTAGGTCCCAAAGATTTGGTTAAGAGCCCAAAGCTTGGAGTCTAGGGTTGAAAGCCTGCTTTTTACTCTACAAACCCTCTTTTTTGGTGCACAAGCCCTCGCTGTTAGGGTGCAAACACTCACGTTAAGATTCCCAAGCTTCGAGTCCAGGGTTGAAATCCACATCTTTATGCTCCAAACGACCGTCTTTGGGCTTCAAATTCGACTTTTAATTCTGAAATCCCACTTTTTTACGCTCCAAACGCTACATTAAGGGCACAAAGTCTCCATTTTAGGTCACAACGCTTCCTTTTTAGAGTCCGGAACGTTGGTTCCAGGGTTGAAAGCCTCCCTGTTCTGCTTCAAAGCGTCATTTAGAAGGTACAAGCCCTCATTTTTAGGGCGCAACGCCTCATTTTTTGGCCGCGAATCCTCCTTTTTAGGGGTCAATACGTCCTTTTTGCTGTAAAATCCCTCACTTCTATGTTCCGGACATCTCATTTAGGGCACAAAGCCTTGTTTTGTGGTCCCAAAGCTTCCTCTTCAGAGTCCAAAGCTTTGATTCTGTGGTTGAATTCCTCGTTTTATAATCCAAACCCTCACGTTTATTGCACAAACCCTCATTTTTAGGGCCCAAACGCTCATTTTTATGCTGCAAATCATTTCACTGGAAAATGCCTCCTTTTTATGCTCCAAACGCCTCCTTTAGGGCACGATGTCTGAATGTTAGGTCCCAAAGATTTGGTTAAGAGCCCAAAGCTTGGAGTCTAGGGTTGAAAGCCTGCTTTTTACTCTACAAACCCTCCTGTTTAGGGTACAAACCCTCCTTTTTGGTGCACAAGCCCTCGCTGTTAGGGTGCAAACACTCACGTTAAGATTCCCAAGCTTCGAGTCCAGGGTTGAAATCCACATCTTTATGCTCCAAACGACCGTCTTTGGGCTTCAAATCCGACTTTTAATTCTGAAATCCCACTTTTTTACGCTCCAAACGCTACATTAAGGGCACAAAGTCTCCATTTTAGGTCACAACGCTTCCTTTTTAGAGTCCGGAACGTTGGTTCCAGGGTTGAAAGCCTCCCTGTTCTGCTTCAAAGCGTCATTTAGAAGGTACAAGCCCTCATTTTTAGGGCGCAACGCCTCATTTTTTGGCCGCGAATCCTCCTTTTTAGGGGTCAATACGTCCTTTTTGCTGTAAAATCCCTCACTTTTATGTTCCGGACATCTCATTTAGGACACAAAGCCGTGTTTTGTGGTCCCAAAGTTTCCTCTTCAGAGTCCAAAGCTTTGATTCTGTGGTTGAATTCCTCGTTTTATAATCCAAACCCTCACGTTTATTGCACAAACCCTCATTTTTAGGGCCCAAACGCTCATTTTTATGCTGTAAATAATTTCACTGGAAAATGCCTCCTTTTTATGATCCAAACGCCTCCTTTAGGGCACGAGCCTCAATGTTAGGTCCCAAAGATTTGGTTAAGAGCCCAAAGCTTGGAGTCTAGGGTTGAAAGCCTGCTTTTTACTCTACAAACCCTCTTTTTTGGTGCACAAGCCCTCGCTGTTAGGGTGCAAACACTCACGTTACGATTCCCAAGCTTCGAGTCCAGGGTTGAAATCCACATCTTTATGCTCCAAACGACCGTCTTTAGGCTTCAAATCCAACTTTTAATTCTGAAATCCCACTTTTTTACGCTCCAAACGCTACATTAAGGGCACAAAGTCTCCATTTTAGGTCACAACGCTTCCTTTTTAGAGTCCGGAACGTTGGTTCCAGGGTTGAAAGCCTCCCTGTTCTGCTTCAAAGCGTCATTTAGAAGGTACAAGCCCTCATTTTTAGGGCGCAACGCCTCATTTTTTGGCCGCGAATCCTCCTTTTTAGGGGTCAATACGTCCTTTTTGCTGTAAAATCCCTCACTTTTATGTTCCGGACATCTCATTTAGGGCACAAAGCCTTGTTTTGTGGTCCCAAAGCTTCCTCTTCAGAGTCCAAAGCTTTGATTCTGTGGTTGAATTCCTCGTTTTATAATCCAAACCCTCACGTTTATTGCACAAACCCTCATTTTTAGGGCCCAAACGCTCATTTTTATGCTGCAAATCATTTCACTGGAAAATGCCTCCTTTTTATGCTCCAAACGCCTCCTTTAGGGCACGATGTCTGAATGTTAGGTCCCAAAGATTTGGTTAAGAGCCCAAAGCTTGGAGTCTAGGGTTCAAAGCCTGCTTTTTACTCTACAAACCCTCCTGTTTAGGGTACAAACCCTCCTTTTTGGTGCACAAGCCCTCGCTGTTAGGGTGCAAACACTCACGTTAAGATTCCCAAGCTTCGAGTCCAGGGTTGAAATCCACATCTTTATGCTCCAAACGACCGTCTTTAGGCTTCAAATCCGACTTTTAATTCTGAAATCCCACTTTTTTACGCTCCAAACGCTACATTAAGGGCACAAAGTCTCCATTTTAGGTCACAACGCTTCCTTTTTAGAGTCCGGAACGTTGGTTCCAGGGTTGAAAGCCTCCCTGTTCTGCTTCAAAGCGTCATTTAGAAGGTACAAGCCCTCATTTTTAGGGCGCAACGCCTCATTTTTTGGCCGCGAATCCTCCTTTTCAGGGGTCAGTACGTCCTTTTTGCTGTAAAATCCCTCACTTCTATGTTCCGGACATCTCTTTTAGGGCACAAAGCCTTGTTTTGTGGTCCCAAAGCTTCCTCTTCAGAGTCCAAAGCTTTGATTCTGTGGTTGAATTCCTCGTTTTATAATCCAAACCCTCACGTTTATTGCACAAACCCTCATTTTTAGGGCCCAAACGCTCATTTTTATGCTGTAAATAATTTCACTGGAAAATGCCTCCTTTTTATGATCCAAACGCCTCCTTTAGGGCACGAGCCTCAATGTTAGGTCCCAAAGATTTGGTTAAGAGCCCAAAGCTTGGAGTCTAGGGTTGAAAGCCTGCTTTTTACTCTACAAACCCTCTTTTTTGGTGCACAAGCCCTCGCTGTTAGGGTGCAAACACTCACGTTACGATTCCCAAGCTTCGAGTCCAGGGTTGAAATCCACATCTTTATGCTCCAAACGACCGTCTTTAGGCTTCAAATCCAACTTTTAATTCTGAAATCCCACTTTTTTACGCTCCAAACGCTACATTAAGGGCACAAAGTCTCCATTTTAGGTCACAACGCTTCCTTTTTAGAGTCCGGAACGTTGGTTCCAGGGTTGAAAGCCTCCCTGTTCTGCTTCAAAGCGTCATTTAGAAGGTACAAGCCCTCATTTTTAGGGCGCAACGCCTCATTTTTTGGCCGCGAATCCTCCTTTTTAGGGGTCAATACGTCCTTTTTGCTGTAAAATCCCTCACTTTTATGTTCCGGACATCTCATTTAGGGCACAAAGCCTTGTTTTGTGGTCCCAAAGCTTCCTCTTCAGAGTCCAAAGCTTTGATTCTGTGGTTGAATTCCTCGTTTTATAATCCAAACCCTCACGTTTATTGCACAAACCCTCATTTTTAGGGCCCAAACGCTCATTTTTATGCTGCAAATCATTTCACTGGAAAATGCCTCCTTTTTATGCTCCAAACGCCTCCTTTAGGGCACGATGTCTGAATGTTAGGTCCCAAAGATTTGGTTAAGAGCCCAAAGCTTGGAGTCTAGGGTTCAAAGCCTGCTTTTTACTCTACAAACCCTCCTGTTTAGGGTACAAACCCTCCTTTTTGGTGCACAAGCCCTCGCTGTTAGGGTGCAAACACTCACGTTAAGATTCCCAAGCTTCGAGTCCAGGGTTGAAATCCACATCTTTATGCTCCAAACGACCGTCTTTAGGCTTCAAATCCGACTTTTAATTCTGAAATCCCACTTTTTTACGCTCCAAACGCTACATTAAGGGCACAAAGTCTCCATTTTAGGTCACAACGCTTCCTTTTTAGAGTCCGGAACGTTGGTTCCAGGGTTGAAAGCCTCCCTGTTCTGCTTCAAAGCGTCATTTAGAAGGTACAAGCCCTCATTTTTAGGGCGCAACGCCTCATTTTTTGGCCGCGAATCCTCCTTTTCAGGGGTCAGTACGTCCTTTTTGCTGTAAAATCCCTCACTTCTATGTTCCGGACATCTCTTTTAGGGCACAAAGCCTTGTTTTGTGGTCCCAAAGCTTCCTCTTCAGAGTCCAAAGCTTTGATTCTGTGGTTGAATTCCTCGTTTTATAATCCAAACCCTCACGTTTATTGCACAAACCCTCATTTTTAGGGCCCAAACGCTCATTTTTATGCTGCAAATCATTTCACTGGAAAATGCCTCCTTTTTATGCTCCAAACGCCTCCTTTAGGGCACGATGTCTGAATGTTAGGTCCCAAAGATTTGGTTAAGAGCCCAAAGCTTGGAGTCTAGGGTTCAAAGCCTGCTTTTTACTCTACAAACCCTCCTGTTTAGGGTACAAACCCTCCTTTTTGGTGCACAAGCCCTCGCTGTTAGGGTGCAAACACTCACGTTAAGATTCCCAAGCTTCGAGTCCAGGGTTGAAATCCACATCTTTATGCTCCAAACGACCGTCTTTAGGCTTCAAATCCGACTTTTAATTCTGAAATCCCACTTTTTTACGCTCCAAACGCTACATTAAGGGCACAAAGTCTCCATTTTAGGTCACAACGCTTCCTTTTTAGAGTCCGGAACGTTGGTTCCAGGGTTGAAAGCCTCCCTGTTCTGCTTCAAAGCGTCATTTAGAAGGTACAAGCCCTCATTTTTAGGGCGCAACGCCTCATTTTTTGGCCGCGAATCCTCCTTTTTAGGGGTCAATACGTCCTTTTTGCTGTAAAATCCCTCACTTCTATGTTCCGGACATCTCTTTTAGGGCACAAAGCCTTGTTTTGTGGTCCCAAAGCTTCCTCTTCAGAGTCCAAAGCTTTGATTCTGTGGTTGAATTCCTCGTTTTATAATCCAAACCCTCACGTTTATTGCACAAACCCTCATTTTTAGGGCCCAAACGCTCATTTTTATGCTGCAAATCATTTCACTGGAAAATGCCTCCTTTTTATGCTCCAAACGCCTCCTTTAGGGCACGATGTCTGAATGTTAGGTCCCAAAGATTTGGTTAAGAGCCCAAAGCTTGGAGTCTAGGGTTGAAAGCCTGCTTTTTACTCTACAAACCCTCCTGTTTAGGGTACAAACCCTCCTTTTTGGTGCACAAGCCCTCGCTGTTAGGGTGCAAACACTCACGTTAAGATTCTCAAGCTTCGAGTCCAGGGTTGAAATCCACATCTTTATGCTCCAAACGACCGTCTTTAGGCTTCAAATCCGACTTTTAATTCTGAAATCCCACTTTTTTACGCTCCAAACGCTACATTAAGGGCACAAAGTCTCCATTTTAGGTCACAACGCTTCCTTTTTAGAGTCCGGAACGTTGGTTCCAGGGTTGAAAGCCTCCCTGTTCTGCTTCAAAGCGTCATTTAGAAGGTACAAGCCCTCATTTTTAGGGCGCAATGCCTCATTTTTTGGCCGCGAATCCTCCTTTTTAGGGGTCAATACGTCCTTTTTGCTGTAAAATCCCTCACTTTTATGTTCCGGACATCTCATTTAGGGCACAAAGCCTTGTTTTGTGGTCCCAAAGCTTCCTCTTCAGAGTCCAAAGCTTTGATTCTGTGGTTGAATTCCTCGTTTTATAATCCAAACCCTCACGTTTATTGCACAAACCCTCATTTTTAGGGCCCAAACGCTCATTTTTATGCTGCAAATCATTTCACTGGAAAATGCCTCCTTTTTATGATCCAAACGCCTCCTTTAGGGCACGATGTCTGAATGTTAGGTCCCAAAGATTTGGTTAAGAGCCCAAAGCTTGGAGTCTAGGGTTGAAAGCCTGCTTTTTACTCTACAAACCCTCCTGTTTAGGGTACAAACCCTCCTTTTTGGTGCACAAGCCCTCGCTGTTAGGGTGCAAACACTCACGTTAAGATTCCCAAGCTTCGAGTCCAGGGTTGAAATCCACATCTTTATGCTCCAAACGACCGTCTTTAGGCTTCAAATCCGACTTTTAATTCTGAAATCCCACTTTTTTACGCTCCAAACGCTACATTAAGGGCACAAAGTCTCCATTTTAGGTCACAACGCTTCCTTTTTAGAGTCCGGAACGTTGGTTCCAGGGTTGAAAGCCTCCCTGTTCTGCTTCAAAGCGTCATTTAGAAGGTACAAGCCCTCATTTTTAGGGCGCAACGCCTCATTTTTTGGCCGCGAATCCTCCTTTTTAGGGGTCAGTACGTCCTTTTTGCTGTAAAATCCCTCACTTCTATGTTCCGGACATCTCATTTAGGGCACAAAGCCTTGTTTTGTGGTCCCAAAGCTTCCTCTTCAGAGTCCAAAGCTTTGATTCTGTGGTTGAATTCCTCGTTTTATAATCCAAACCCTCACGTTTATTGCACAAACCCTCATTTTTAGGGCCCAAACGCTCATTTTTATGCTGCAAATCATTTCACTGGAAAATGCCTCCTTTTTATGCTCCAAACGCCTCCTTTAGGGCACGAGCCTCAATGTTAGGTCCCAAAGATTTGGTTAAGAGCCCAAAGCTTTGAGTCTAGGGTTGAAAGCCTGCTTTTTACTCTACAAACCCTCCTTTTTGGTGCACAAGCCCTCGCTGTTAGGGTGCAAACACTCACGTTAAGATTCCCAAGCTTCGAGTCCAGGGTTGAAATCCACATCTTTATGCTCCAAACGACCGTCTTTAGGCTTCAAATCCTAATTTTAATTCTGAAATCCCACTTTTTTACGCTCCAAACGCTACATTAAGGGCACAAAGTCTCCATTTTAGGTCACAACGCTTCCTTTTTAGAGTCCGGAACGTTGGTTCCAGGGTTGAAAGCCTCCCTGTTCTGCTTCAAAGCGTCATTTAGAAGGTACAAGCCCTCATTTTTAGGGCGCAACGCCTCATTTTTTGGCCGCGAATCCTCCTTTTTAGGGGTCAATACGTCCTTTTTGCTGTAAAATCCCTCACTTTTATGTTCCGGACATCTCTTTTAGGGCACAAAGCCTTGTTTTGTGGTCCCAAAGCTTCCTCTTCAGAGTCCAAAGCTTTGATTCTGTGGTTGAATTCCTCGTTTTATAATCCAAACCCTCACGTTTATTGCACAAACCCTCATTTTTAGGGCCCAAACGCTCATTTTTATGCTGCAAATCATTTCACTGGAAAATGCCTCCTTTTTATGATCCAAACGCCTCCTTTAGGGCACGATGTCTGAATGTTAGGTCCCAAAGATTTGGTTAAGAGCCCAAAGCTTGGAGTCTAGGGTTCAAAGCCTGCTTTTTACTCTACAAACCCTCCTGTTTAGGGTACAAACCCTCCTTTTTGGTGCACAAGCCCTCGCTGTTAGGGTGCAAACACTCACGTTAAGATTCCCAAGCTTCGAGTCCAGGGTTGAAATCCACATCTTTATGCTCCAAATGACCGTCTTTGGGCTTCAAATCCGACTTTTAATTCTGAATTCCCACTTTTTTACGCTCCAAACGCTACATTAAGGGCACAAAGTCTCCATTTTAGGTCACAACGCTTCCTTTTTAGAGTCCGGAACGTTGGTTCCAGGGTTGAAAGCCTCCCTGTTCTGCTTCAAAGCGTCATTTAGAAGGTACAAGCCCTCATTTTTAGGGCGCAACGCCTCATTTTTTGGCCGCGAATCCTCCTTTTTAGGGGTCAATACGTCCTTTTTGCTGTAAAATCCCTCACTTCTATGTTCCGGACATCTCATTTAGGGCACAAAGCCTTGTTTTGTGGTCCCAAAGCTTCCTCTTCAGAGTCCAAAGCTTTGATTCTGTGGTTGAATTCCTCGTTTTATAATCCAAACCCTCACGTTTATTGCACAAACCCTCATTTTTAGGGCCCAAACGCTCATTTTTATGCTGCAAATCATTTCACTGGAAAATGCCTCCTTTTTATGCTCCAAACGCCTCCTTTAGGGCACGATGTCTGAATGTTAGGTCCCAAAGATTTGGTTAAGAGCCCAAAGCTTGGAGTCTAGGGTTGAAAGCCTGCTTTTTACTCTACAAACCCTCCTTTTTGGTGCACAAGCCCTCGCTGTTAGGGTGCAAACACTCACGTTAAGATTCCCAAGCTTCGAGTCCAGGGTTGAAATCCACATCTTTATGCTCCAAACGACCGTCTTTAGGCTTCAAATCCGACTTTTAATTCTGAAATCCCACTTTTTTACGCTCCAAACGCTACATTAAGGGCACAAAGTCTCCATTTTAGGTCACAACGCTTCCTTTTTAGAGTCCGGAACGTTGGTTCCAGGGTTGAAAGCCTCCCTGTTCTGCTTCAAAGCGTCATTTAGAAGGTACAAGCCCTCATTTTTAGGGCGCAACGCCTCATTTTTTGGCCGCGAATCCTCCTTTTTAGGGGTCAATACGTCCTTTTTGCTGTAAAATCCCTCACTTTTATGTTCCGGACATCTCTTTTAGGGCACAAAGCCTTGTTTTGTGGTCCCAAAGCTTCCTCTTCAGAGTCCAAAGCTTTGATTCTGTGGTTGAATTCCTCGTTTTATAATCCAAACCCTCACGTTTATTGCACAAACCCTCATTTTTAGGGCCCAAACGCTCATTTTTATGCTGCAAATCATTTCACTGGAAAATGCCTCCTTTTTATGATCCAAACGCCTCCTTTAGGGCACGATGTCTGAATGTTAGGTCCCAAAGATTTGGTTAAGAGCCCAAAGCTTGGAGTCTAGGGTTGAAAGCCTGCTTTTTACTCTACAAACCCTCCTGTTTAGGGTACAAACCCTCCTTTTTGGTGCACAAGCCCTCGCTGTTAGGGTGCAAACACTCACGTTAAGATTCCCAAGCTTCGAGTCCAGGGTTGAAATCCACATCTTTATGCTCCAAACGACCGTCTTTAGGCTTCAAATCCGACTTTTAATTCTGAAATCCCACTTTTTTACGCTCCAAACGCTACATTAAGGGCACAAAGTCTCCATTTTAGGTCACAACGCTTCCTTTTTAGAGTCCGGAACGTTGGTTCCAGGGTTGAAAGCCTCCCTGTTCTGCTTCAAAGCGTCATTTAGAAGGTACAAGCCCTCATTTTTAGGGCGCAACGCCTCATATTTTGGCCGCGAATCCTCCTTTTTAGGGGTCAATACGTCCTTTTTGCTGTAAAATCCCTCACTTTTATGTTCCGGACATCTCTTTTAGGGCACAAAGCCTTGTTTTGTGGTCCCAAAGCTTCCTCTTCAGAGTCCAAAGCTTTGATTCTGTGGTTGAATTCCTCGTTTTATAATCCAAACCCTCACGTTTATTGTGCAAACCCTCATTTTTAGGGCCCAAACGCTCATTTTTATGCTGCAAATCATTTCACTGGAAAATCCCTCCTTTTTATGCTCCAAACGCCTCCTTTAGGGCACGATGTCTGAATGTTAGGTCCCAAAGATTTGGTTAAGAGCCCAAAGCTTGGAGTCTAGGGTTGAAAGCCTGCTTTTTACTCTACAAACCCTCCTGTTTAGGGTACAAACCCTCCTTTTTGGTGCACAAGCCCTCGCTGTTAGGGTGCAAACACTCACGTTAAGATTCCCAAGCTTCGTGTCCAGGGTTGAAATCCACATCTTTATGCTCCAAACGACCGTCTTTAGGCTTCAAATCCGACTTTTAATTCTGAAATCCCACTTTTTTACGCTCCAAACGCTACATTAAGGGCACAAAGTCTCCATTTTAGGTCACAACGCTTCCTTTTTAGAGTCCGGAACGTTGGTTCCAGGGTTGAAAGCCTCCCTGTTCTGCTTCAAAGCGTCATTTAGAAGGTACAAGCCCTCATTTTTAGGGCGCAACGCCTCATTTTTTGGCCGCGAACCCTCCTTTTCAGGGGTCAATACGTCCTTTTTGCTGTAAAATCCCTCACTTTTATGTTCCGGACATCTCATTTAGGGCACAAAGCCTTGTTTTGTGGTCCCAAAGCTTCCTCTTCAGAGTCCAAAGCTTTGATTCTGTGGTTGAATTCCTCGTTTTATAATCCAAACCCTCACGTTTATTGCACAAACCCTCATTTTTAGGGCCCAAACGCTCATTTTTATGCTGCAAATCATTTCACTGGAAAATGCCTCCTCTTCATGCTCCAAACGCCTCCTTTAGGGCACGATGTCTGAATGTTAGGTCCCAAAGATTTGGTTAAGAGCCCAAAGCTTGGAGTCTAGGGTTGAAAGCCTGCTTTTTACTCTACAAACCCTCCTGTTTAGGGTACAAACCCTCCTTTTTGGTGCACAAGCCCTCGCTGTTAGGGTGCAAACACTCACGTTAAGATTCCCAAGCTTCGAGTCCAGGGTTGAAATCCACATCTTTATGCTCCAAACGACCGTCTTTAGGCTTCAAATCCGACTTTTAATTCTGAAATCCCACTTTTTTACGCTCCAAACGCTACATTAAGGGCACAAAGTCTCCATTTTAGGTCACAACGCTTCCTTTTTAGAGTCCGGAACGTTGGTTCCAGGGTTGAAAGCCTCCCTGTTCTGCTTCAAAGCGTCATTTAGAAGGTACAAGCCCTCATTTTTAGGGCGCAACGCCTCATTTTTTGGCCGCGAATCCTCCTTTTTAGGGGTCAATACGTCCTTTTTGCTGTAAAATCCCTCACTTTTATGTTCCGGACATCTCTTTTAGGGCACAAAGCCTTGTTTTGTGGTCCCAAAGCTTCCTCTTCAGAGTCCAAAGCTTTGATTCTGTGGTTGAATTCCTCGTTTTATAATCCAAACCCTCACGTTTATTGCACAAACCCTCATTTTTAGGGCCCAAACGCTCATTTTTATGCTGCAAATCATTTCACTGGAAAATGCCTCCTTTTTATGATCCAAACGCCTCCTTTAGGGCACGATGTCTGAATGTTAGGTCCCAAAGATTTGGTTAAGAGCCCAAAGCTTGGAGTCTAGGGTTCAAAGCCTGCTTTTTACTCTACAAACCCTCCTGTTTAGGGTACAAACCCTCCTTTTTGGTGCACAAGCCCTCGCTGTTAGGGTGCAAACACTCACGTTAAGATTCCCAAGCTTCGAGTCCAGGGTTGAAATCCACATCTTTATGCTCCAAATGACCGTCTTTGGGCTTCAAATCCGACTTTTAATTCTGAATTCCCACTTTTTTACGCTCCAAACGCTACATTAAGGGCACAAAGTCTCCATTTTAGGTCACAACGCTTCCTTTTTAGAGTCCGGAACGTTGGTTCCAGGGTTGAAAGCCTCCCTGTTCTGCTTCAAAGCGTCATTTAGAAGGTACAAGCCCTCATTTTTAGGGCGCAACGCCTCATTTTTTGGCCGCGAATCCTCCTTTTTAGGGGTCAATACGTCCTTTTTGCTGTAAAATCCCTCACTTCTATGTTCCGGACATCTCATTTAGGGCACAAAGCCTTGTTTTGTGGTCCCAAAGCTTCCTCTTCAGAGTCCAAAGCTTTGATTCTGTGGTTGAATTCCTCGTTTTATAATCCAAACCCTCACGTTTATTGCACAAACCCTCATTTTTAGGGCCCAAACGCTCATTTTTATGCTGCAAATCATTTCACTGGAAAATGCCTCCTTTTTATGCTCCAAACGCCTCCTTTAGGGCACGATGTCTGAATGTTAGGTCCCAAAGATTTGGTTAAGAGCCCAAAGCTTGGAGTCTAGGGTTGAAAGCCTGCTTTTTACTCTACAAACCCTCCTTTTTGGTGCACAAGCCCTCGCTGTTAGGGTGCAAACACTCACGTTAAGATTCCCAAGCTTCGAGTCCAGGGTTGAAATCCACATCTTTATGCTCCAAACGACCGTCTTTAGGCTTCAAATCCGACTTTTAATTCTGAAATCCCACTTTTTTACGCTCCAAACGCTACATTAAGGGCACAAAGTCTCCATTTTAGGTCACAACGCTTCCTTTTTAGAGTCCGGAACGTTGGTTCCAGGGTTGAAAGCCTCCCTGTTCTGCTTCAAAGCGTCATTTAGAAGGTACAAGCCCTCATTTTTAGGGCGCAACGCCTCATTTTTTGGCCGCGAATCCTCCTTTTTAGGGGTCAATACGTCCTTTTTGCTGTAAAATCCCTCACTTTTATGTTCCGGACATCTCTTTTAGGGCACAAAGCCTTGTTTTGTGGTCCCAAAGCTTCCTCTTCAGAGTCCAAAGCTTTGATTCTGTGGTTGAATTCCTCGTTTTATAATCCAAACCCTCACGTTTATTGCACAAACCCTCATTTTTAGGGCCCAAACGCTCATTTTTATGCTGCAAATCATTTCACTGGAAAATGCCTCCTTTTTATGATCCAAACGCCTCCTTTAGGGCACGATGTCTGAATGTTAGGTCCCAAAGATTTGGTTAAGAGCCCAAAGCTTGGAGTCTAGGGTTGAAAGCCTGCTTTTTACTCTACAAACCCTCCTGTTTAGGGTACAAACCCTCCTTTTTGGTGCACAAGCCCTCGCTGTTAGGGTGCAAACACTCACGTTAAGATTCCCAAGCTTCGAGTCCAGGGTTGAAATCCACATCTTTATGCTCCAAACGACCGTCTTTAGGCTTCAAATCCGACTTTTAATTCTGAAATCCCACTTTTTTACGCTCCAAACGCTACATTAAGGGCACAAAGTCTCCATTTTAGGTCACAACGCTTCCTTTTTAGAGTCCGGAACGTTGGTTCCAGGGTTGAAAGCCTCCCTGTTCTGCTTCAAAGCGTCATTTAGAAGGTACAAGCCCTCATTTTTAGGGCGCAACGCCTCATATTTTGGCCGCGAATCCTCCTTTTTAGGGGTCAATACGTCCTTTTTGCTGTAAAATCCCTCACTTTTATGTTCCGGACATCTCTTTTAGGGCACAAAGCCTTGTTTTGTGGTCCCAAAGCTTCCTCTTCAGAGTCCAAAGCTTTGATTCTGTGGTTGAATTCCTCGTTTTATAATCCAAACCCTCACGTTTATTGTGCAAACCCTCATTTTTAGGGCCCAAACGCTCATTTTTATGCTGCAAATCATTTCACTGGAAAATCCCTCCTTTTTATGCTCCAAACGCCTCCTTTAGGGCACGATGTCTGAATGTTAGGTCCCAAAGATTTGGTTAAGAGCCCAAAGCTTGGAGTCTAGGGTTGAAAGCCTGCTTTTTACTCTACAAACCCTCCTGTTTAGGGTACAAACCCTCCTTTTTGGTGCACAAGCCCTCGCTGTTAGGGTGCAAACACTCACGTTAAGATTCCCAAGCTTCGTGTCCAGGGTTGAAATCCACATCTTTATGCTCCAAACGACCGTCTTTAGGCTTCAAATCCGACTTTTAATTCTGAAATCCCACTTTTTTACGCTCCAAACGCTACATTAAGGGCACAAAGTCTCCATTTTAGGTCACAACGCTTCCTTTTTAGAGTCCGGAACGTTGGTTCCAGGGTTGAAAGCCTCCCTGTTCTGCTTCAAAGCGTCATTTAGAAGGTACAAGCCCTCATTTTTAGGGCGCAACGCCTCATTTTTTGGCCGCGAACCCTCCTTTTCAGGGGTCAATACGTCCTTTTTGCTGTAAAATCCCTCACTTCTATGTTCCGGACATCTCTTTTAGGGCACAAAGCCTTGTTTTGTGGTCCCAAAGCTTCCTCTTCAGAGTCCAAAGCTTTGATTCTGTGGTTGAATTCCTCGTTTTATAATCCAAACCCTCACGTTTATTGCACAAACCCTCATTTTTAGGGCCCAAACGCTCATTTTTATGCTGCAAATCATTTCACTGGAAAATGCCTCCTCTTCATGCTCCAAACGCCTCCTTTAGGGCACGATGTCTGAATGTTAGGTCCCAAAGATTTGGTTAAGAGCCCAAAGCTTGGAGTCTAGGGTTGAAAGCCTGCTTTTTACTCTACAAACCCTCCTGTTTAGGGTACAAACCCTCCTTTTTGGTGCACAAGCCCTCGCTGTTAGGGTGCAAACACTCACGTTAAGATTCCCAAGCTTCGAGTCCAGGGTTGAAATCCACATCTTTATGCTCCAAACGACCGTCTTTAGGCTTCAAATCCGACTTTTAATTCTGAAATCCCACTTTTTTACGCTCCAAACGCTACATTAAGGGCACAAAGTCTCCATTTTAGGTCACAACGCTTCCTTTTTAGAGTCCGGAACGTTGGTTCCAGGGTTGAAAGCCTCCCTGTTCTGCTTCAAAGCGTCATTTAGAAGGTACAAGCCCTCATTTTTAGGGCGCAACGCCTCATTTTTTGGCCGCGAATCCTCCTTTTTAGGGGTCAATACGTCCTTTTTGCTGTAAAATCCCTCACTTTTATGTTCCGGACATCTCTTTTAGGGCACAAAGCCTTGTTTTGTGGTCCCAAAGCTTCCTCTTCAGAGTCCAAAGCTTTGATTCTGTGGTTGAATTCCTCGTTTTATAATCCAAACCCTCACGTTTATTGTGCAAACCCTCATTTTTAGGGCCCAAACGCTCATTTTTATGCTGCAAATCATTTCACTGGAAAATGCCTCCTTTTTATGCTCCAAACGCCTCCTTTAGGGCACGATGTCTGAATGTTAGGTCCCAAAGATTTGGTTAAGAGCCCAAAGCTTGGAGTCTAGGGTTGAAAGCCTGCTTTTTACTCTACAAACCCTCCTTTTTGGTGCACAAGCCCTCGCTGTTAGGGTGCAAACACTCACGTTAAGATTCCCAAGCTTCGAGTCCAGGGTTGAAATCCACATCTTTATGCTCCAAACGACCGTCTTTAGGCTTCAAATCTGACTTTTAATTCTGAAATCCCACTTTTTTACGCTCCAAACGCTACATTAAGGGCACAAAGTCTCCATTTTAGGTCACAACGCTTCCTTTTTAGAGTCCGGAACGTTGGTTCCAGGGTTGAAAGCCTCCCTGTTCTGCTTCAAAGCGTCATTTAGAAGGTACAAGCCCTCATTTTTAGGGCGCAACGCCTCATTTTTTGGCCGCGAATCCTCCTTTTTAGGGGTCAATACGTCCTTTTTGCTGTAAAATCCCTCACTTCTATGTTCCGGACATCTCATTTAGGGCACAAAGCCTTGTTTTGTGGTCCCAAAGTTTCCTCTTCAGAGTCCAAAGCTTTGATTCTGTGGTTGAATTCCTCGTTTTATAATCCAAACCCTCACGTTTATTGCACAAACCCTCATTTTTAGGGCCCAAACGCTCATTTTTATGCTGCAAATCATTTCACTGGAAAATGCCTCCTTTTTATGCTCCAAACGCCTCCTTTAGGGCACGATGTCTGAATGTTAGGTCCCAAAGATTTGGTTAAGAGCCCAAAGCTTGGAGTCTAGGGTTGAAAGCATGCTTTTTACACTACAAACCCTCCTGTTTAGGGTACAAACCCTCCTTTTTGGTGCACAAGCCCTCGCTGTTAGGGTGCAAACACTCACGTTAAGATTCCCAAGCTTCGAGTCCAGGGTTGAAATCCACATCTTTATGCTCCAAACGACCGTCTTTGGGCTTCAAATCCGACTTTTAATTCTGAAATCCCACTTTTTTACGCTCCAAACGCTACATTAAGGGCACAAAGTCTCCATTTTAGGTCACAACGCTTCCTTTTTAGAGTCCGGAACGTTGGTTCCAGGGTTGAAAGCCTCCCTGTTCTGCTTCAAAGCGTCATTTAGAAGGTACAAGCCCTCATTTTTAGGGCGCAACGCCTCATTTTTTGGCCACGAATCTTCCTTTTTAGGGGTCAATACATCCTTTTTGCTGTAAAATCCCTCACTTTTATGTTCCGGACATCTCATTTAGGGCACAAAGCCTTGTTTTGTGGTCCCAAAGCTTCCTCTTCAGAGTCCAAAGCTTTGATTCTGTGGTTGAATTCCTCGTTTTATAATCCAAACCCTCACGTTTATTGCGCAAACCCTCATTTTTAGGGCCCAAACGCTCATTTTTATGCTGCAAATCATTTCACTGGAAAATGCCTCCTTTTTATGCTCCAAACGCCTCCTTTAGGGCACGATGTCTGAATGTTAGGTCCCAAAGATTTGGTTAAGAGCCCAAAGCTTGGAGTCTAGGGTTGAAAGCCTGCTTTTTACTCTACAAACCCTCCTGTTTAGGGTACAAACCCTCCTTTTTGGTGCACAAGCCCTCGCTGTTAGGGTGCAAACACTCACGTTAAGATTCCCAAGCTTCGAGTCCAGGGTTGAAATCCACATCTTTATGCTCCAAACGACCGTCTTTAGGCTTCAAATCCGACTTTTAATTCTGAAATCCCACTTTTTTACGCTCCAAACGCTACATTAAGGGCACAAAGTCTCCATTTTAGGTCACAACGCTTCCTTTTTAGAGTCCGGAACGTTGGTTCCAGGGTTGAAAGCCTCCCTGTTCTGCTTCAAAGCGTCATTTAGAAGGTACAAGCCCTCATTTTTAGGGCGCAATGCCTCATTTTTTGGCCACGAATCTTCCTTTTTAGGGGTCAATACGTCCTTTTTGCTGTAAAATCCCTCACTTTTATGTTCCGGACATCTCATTTAGGGCACAAAGCCTTGTTTTGTGGTCCCAAAGCTTCCTCTTCAGAGTCCAAAGCTTTGATTCTGTGGTTGAATTCCTCGTTTTATAATCCAAACCCTCACGTTTATTGCGCAAACCCTCATTTTTAGGGCCCAAACGCTCATTTTTATGCTGCAAATCATTTCACTGGAAAATGCCTCCTTTTTATGCTCCAAACGCCTCCTTTAGGGCACGATGTCTGAATGTTAGGTCCCAAAGATTTGGTTAAGAGCCCAAAGCTTGGAGTCTAGGGTTGAAAGCCTGCTTTTTACTCTACAAACCCTCCTTTTTGGTGCACAAGCCCTCGCTGTTAGGGTGCAAACACTCACGTTAAGATTCCCAAGCTTCGAGTCCAGGGTTGAAATCCACATCTTTATGCTCCAAACGACCGTCTTTGGGCTTCAAATTCGACTTTTAATTCTGAAATCCCACTTTTTTACGCTCCAAACGCTACATTAAGGGCACAAAGTCTCCATTTTAGGTCACAACGCTTCCTTTTTAGAGTCCGGAACGTTGGTTCCAGGGTTGAAAGCCTCCCTGTTCTGCTTCAAAGCGTCATTTAGAAGGTACAAGCCCTCATTTTTAGGGCGCAACGCCTCATTTTTTGGCCGCGAATCCTCCTTTTTAGGGGTCAATATGTCCTTTTTGCTGTAAAATCCCTCACTTCTATGTTCCGGACATCTCATTTAGGGCACAAAGCCTTGTTTTGTGGTCCCAAAGTTTCCTCTTCAGAGTCCAAAGCTTTGATTCTGTGGTTGAATTCCTCGTTTTATAATCCAAACCCTCACGTTTATTGTGCAAACCCTCATTTTTAGGGCCCAAACGCTCATTTTTATGCTGCAAATCATTTCACTGGAAAATGCCTCCTTTTTATGCTCCAAACGCCTCCTTTAGGGCACGATGTCTGAATGTTAGGTCCCAAAGATTTGGTTAAGAGCCCAAAGCTTGGAGTCTAGGGTTGAAAGCCTGCTTTTTACTCTACAAACCCTCCTTTTTGGTGCACAAGCCCTCGCTGTTAGGGTGCAAACACTCACGTTAAGATTCCCAAGCTTCGAGTCCAGGGTTGAAATCCACATCTTTATGCTCCAAACGACCGTCTTTAGGCTTCAAATCTGACTTTTAATTCTGAAATCCCACTTTTTTACGCTCCAAACGCTACATTAAGGGCACAAAGTCTCCATTTTAGGTCACAACGCTTCCTTTTTAGAGTCCGGAACGTTGGTTCCAGGGTTGAAAGCCTCCCTGTTCTGCTTCAAAGCGTCATTTAGAAGGTACAAGCCCTCATTTTTAGGGCGCAACGCCTCATTTTTTGGCCACGAATCTTCCTTTTTAGGGGTCAATACATCCTTTTTGCTGTAAAATCCCTCACTTTTATGTTCCGGACATCTCATTTAGGGCACAAAGCCTTGTTTTGTGGTCCCAAAGCTTCCTCTTCAGAGTCCAAAGCTTTGATTCTGTGGTTGAATTCCTCGTTTTATAATCCAAACCCTCACGTTTATTGCGCAAACCCTCATTTTTAGGGCCCAAACGCTCATTTTTATGCTGCAAATCATTTCACTGGAAAATGCCTCCTTTTTATGCTCCAAACGCCTCCTTTAGGGCACGATGTCTGAATGTTAGGTCCCAAAGATTTGGTTAAGAGCCCAAAGCTTGGAGTCTAGGGTTGAAAGCCTGCTTTTTACTCTACAAACCCTCCTGTTTAGGGTACAAACCCTCCTTTTTGGTGCACAAGCCCTCGCTGTTAGGGTGCAAACACTCACGTTAAGATTCCCAAGCTTCGAGTCCAGGGTTGAAATCCACATCTTTATGCTCCAAACGACCGTCTTTAGGCTTCAAATCCGACTTTTAATTCTGAAATCCCACTTTTTTACGCTCCAAACGCTACATTAAGGGCACAAAGTCTCCATTTTAGGTCACAACGCTTCCTTTTTAGAGTCCGGAACGTTGGTTCCAGGGTTGAAAGCCTCCCTGTTCTGCTTCAAAGCGTCATTTAGAAGGTACAAGCCCTCATTTTTAGGGCGCAATGCCTCATTTTTTGGCCACGAATCTTCCTTTTTAGGGGTCAATACGTCCTTTTTGCTGTAAAATCCCTCACTTTTATGTTCCGGACATCTCATTTAGGGCACAAAGCCTTGTTTTGTGGTCCCAAAGCTTCCTCTTCAGAGTCCAAAGCTTTGATTCTGTGGTTGAATTCCTCGTTTTATAATCCAAACCCTCACGTTTATTGCGCAAACCCTCATTTTTAGGGCCCAAACGCTCATTTTTATGCTGCAAATCATTTCACTGGAAAATGCCTCCTTTTTATGCTCCAAACGCCTCCTTTAGGGCACGATGTCTGAATGTTAGGTCCCAAAGATTTGGTTAAGAGCCCAAAGCTTGGAGTCTAGGGTTGAAAGCCTGCTTTTTACTCTACAAACCCTCCTTTTTGGTGCACAAGCCCTCGCTGTTAGGGTGCAAACACTCACGTTAAGATTCCCAAGCTTCGAGTCCAGGGTTGAAATCCACATCTTTATGCTCCAAACGACCGTCTTTGGGCTTCAAATTCGACTTTTAATTCTGAAATCCCACTTTTTTACGCTCCAAACGCTACATTAAGGGCACAAAGTCTCCATTTTAGGTCACAACGCTTCCTTTTTAGAGTCCGGAACGTTGGTTCCAGGGTTGAAAGCCTCCCTGTTCTGCTTCAAAGCGTCATTTAGAAGGTACAAGCCCTCATTTTTAGGGCGCAACGCCTCATTTTTTGGCCGCGAATCCTCCTTTTTAGGGGTCAATATGTCCTTTTTGCTGTAAAATCCCTCACTTCTATGTTCCGGACATCTCATTTAGGGCACAAAGCCTTGTTTTGTGGTCCCAAAGTTTCCTCTTCAGAGTCCAAAGCTTTGATTCTGTGGTTGAATTCCTCGTTTTATAATCCAAACCCTCACGTTTATTGTGCAAACCCTCATTTTTAGGGCCCAAACGCTCATTTTTATGCTGCAAATCATTTCACTGGAAAATGCCTCCTTTTTATGCTCCAAACGCCTCCTTTAGGGCACGATGTCTGAATGTTAGGTCCCAAAGATTTGGTTAAGAGCCCAAAGCTTGGAGTCTAGGGTTGAAAGCCTGCTTTTTACTCTACAAACCCTCCTGTTTAGGGTACAAACCCTCCTTTTTGGTGCACAAGCCCTCGCTGTTAGGGTGCAAACACTCACGTTAAGATTCCCAAGCTTCGAGTCCAGGGTTGAAATCCACATCTTTATGCTCCAAACGACCGTCTTTGGGCTTCAAATCCGACTTTTAATTCTGAAATCCCACTTTTTTACGCTCCAAACGCTACATTAAGGGCACAAAGTCTCCATTTTAGGTCACAACGCTTCCTTTTTAGAGTCCGGAACGTTGGTTCCAGGGTTGAAAGCCTCCCTGTTCTGCTTCAAAGCGTCATTTAGAAGGTACAAGCCCTCATTTTTAGGGTGCAACGCCTCATTTTTTGGCCGCGAATCCTCCTTTTTAGGGGTCAATACGTCCTTTTTGCTGTAAAATCCCTCACTTCTATGTTCCGGACATCTCATTTAGGGCACAAAGCCTTGTTTTGTGGTCCCAAAGTTTCCTCTTCAGAGTCCAAAGCTTTGATTCTGTGGTTGAATTCCTCGTTTTATAATCCAAACCCTCACGTTTATTGTGCAAACCCTCATTTTTAGGGCCCAAACGCTCATTTTTATGCTGCAAATCATTTCACTGGAAAATGCCTCCTTTTTATGCTCCAAACGCCTCCTTTAGGGCACGAGCCTCAATGTTAGGTCCCAAAGATTTGGTTAAGAGCCCAAAGCTTTGAGTCTAGGGTTGAAAGCCTGCTTTTTACTCTACAAACCCTCCTTTTTGGTGCACAAGCCCTCGCTGTTAGGGTGCAAACACTCACGTTAAGATTCCCAAGCTTCGAGTCCAGGGTTGAAATCCACATCTTTATGCTCCAAACGACCGTCTTTAGGCTTCAAATCCGACTTTTAATTCTGAAATCCCACTTTTTTACGCTCCAAACGCTACATTAAGGGCACAAAGTCTCCATTTTAGGTCACAACGCTTCCTTTTTAGAGTCCGGAACGTTGGTTCCAGGGTTGAAAGCCTCCCTGTTCTGCTTCAAAGCGTCATTTAGAAGGTACAAGCCCTCATTTTTAGGGCGCAACGCCTCATTTTTTGGCCGCGAATCCTCCTTTTTAGGGGTCAATACGTCCTTTTTGCTGTAAAATCCCTCACTTCTATGTTCCAGACATCTCATTTAGGGCACAAAGCCTTGTTTTGTGGTCCCAAAGCTTCCTCTTCAGAGTCCAAAGCTTTGATTCTGTGGTTGAATTCCTCGTTTTATAATCCAAACCCTCACGTTTATTGCACAAACCCTCATTTTTAGGGCCCAAACGCTCATTTTTATGCTGCAAATCATTTCACTGGAAAATGCCTCCTTTTTATGCTCCAAACGCCTCCTTTAGGGCACGAGCCTCAATGTTAGGTCCCAAAGATTTGGTTAAGAGCCCAAAGCTTTGAGTCTAGGGTTGAAAGCCTGCTTTTTACTCTACAAACCCTCCTTTTTGGTGCACAAGCCCTCGCTGTTAGGGTGCAAACACTCACGTTAAGATTCCCAAGCTTCGAGTCCAGGGTTGAAATCCACATCTTTATGCTCCAAACGACCGTCTTTAGGCTTCAAATCCGACTTTTAATTCTGAAATCCCACTTTTTTACGCTCCAAACGCTACATTAAGGGCACAAAGTCTCCATTTTAGGTCACAACGCTTCCTTTTTAGAGTCCGGAACGTTGGTTCCAGGGTTGAAAGCCTCCCTGTTCTGCTTCAAAGCGTCATTTAGAAGGTACAAGCCCTCATTTTTAGGGCGCAACGCCTCATTTTTTGGCCACGAATCTTCCTTTTTAGGGGTCAATACGTCCTTTTTGCTGTAAAATCCCTCACTTTTATGTTCCGGGCATCTCATTTAGGGCACAAAGCCTTGTTTTGTGGTCCCAAAGCTTCCTCTTCAGAGTCCAAAGCTTTGATTCTGTGGTTGAATTCCTCGTTTTATAATCCAAACCCTCACGTTTATTGCGCAAACCCTCATTTTTAGGGCCCAAACGCTCATTTTTATGCTGCAAATCATTTCACTGGAAAATGCCTCCTTTTTATGCTCCAAACGCCTCCTTTAGGGCACGATGTCTGAATGTTAGGTCCCAAAGATTTGGTTAAGAGCCCAAAGCTTGGAGTCTAGGGTTGAAAGCCTGCTTTTTACTCTACAAACCCTCCTTTTTGGTGCACAAGCCCTCGCTGTTAGGGTGCAAACACTCACGTTAAGATTCCCAAGCTTCGAGTCCAGGGTTGAAATCCACATCTTTATGCTCCAAACGACCGTCTTTAGGCTTCAAATCTGACTTTTAATTCTGAAATCCCACTTTTTTACGCTCCAAACGCTACATTAAGGGCACAAAGTCTCCATTTTAGGTCACAACGCTTCCTTTTTAGAGTCCGGAACGTTGGTTCCAGGGTTGAAAGCCTCCCTGTTCTGCTTCAAAGCGTCATTTAGAAGGTACAAGCCCTCATTTTTAGGGCGCAACGCCTCATTTTTTGGCCGCGAATCCTCCTTTTTAGGGGTCAATACGTCCTTTTTGCTGTAAAATCCCTCACTTCTATGTTCCGGACATCTCTTTTAGGGCACAAAGCCTTGTTTTGTGGTCCCAAAGTTTCCTCTTCAGAGTCCAAAGCTTTGATTCTGTGGTTGAATTCCTCGTTTTATAATCCAAACCCTCACGTTTATTGTGCAAACCCTCATTTTTAGGGCCCAAACGCTCATTTTTATGCTGCAAATCATTTCACTGGAAAATGCCTCCTTTTTATGCTCCAAACGCCTCCTTTAGGGCACGATGTCTGAATGTTAGGTCCCAAAGATTTGGTTAAGAGCCCAAAGCTTGGAGTCTAGGGTTGAAAGCATGCTTTTTACACTACAAACCCTCCTGCTTAGGGTACAAACCCTCCTTTTTGGTGCACAAGCCCTCGCTGTTAGGGTGCAAACACTCACGTTAAGATTCCCAAGCTTCGAGTCCAGGGTTGAAATCCACATCTTTATGCTCCAAACGACCGTCTTTGGGCTTCAAATCCGACTTTTAATTCTGAAATCCCACTTTT
This sequence comes from Strix aluco, assembly GCF_031877795.1. Taxonomy (NCBI): domain Eukaryota; kingdom Metazoa; phylum Chordata; class Aves; order Strigiformes; family Strigidae; genus Strix; species Strix aluco. Next base: position 9,202,465 of record NC_133970.1, read on the forward strand.
TTACGCTCCAAACGCTACATTAAGGGCACAAAGTCTCCATTTTAGGTCACAACGCTTCCTTTTTAGAGTCCGGAACGTTGGTTCCAGGGTTGAAAGCCTCCCTGTTCTGCTTCAAAGCGTCATTTAGAAGGTACAAGCCCTCATTTTTAGGGCGCAACGCCTCATTTTTTGGCCGCGAATCCTCCTTTTTAGGGGTCAATACGTCCTTTTTGCTGTAAAATCCCTCACTTTTATGTTCCGGACATCTCATTTAGGGCACAAAGCCTTGTTTTGTGGTCCCAAAGCTTCCTCTTCAGAGTCCAAAGCTTTGATTCTGTGGTTGAATTCCTCGTTTTATAATCCAAACCCTCACGTTTATTGCGCAAACCCTCATTTTTAGGGCCCAAACGCTCATTTTTATGCTGCAAATCATTTCACTGGAAAATGCCTCCTTTTTATGCTCCAAACGCCTCCTTTAGGGCACGATGTCTGAATGTTAGGTCCCAAAGATTTGGTTAAGAGCCCAAAGCTTGGAGTCTAGGGTTGAAAGCCTGCTTTTTACACTACAAACCCTCCTGTTTAGGGTACAAACCCTCCTTTTTGGTGCACAAGCCCTCGCTGTTAGGGTGCAAACACTCACGTTAAGATTCCCAAGCTTCGAGTCCAGGGTTGAAATCCACATCTTTATGCTCCAAACGACCGTCTTTGGGCTTCAAATCCGACTTTTAATTCTGAAATCCCACTTTTTTACGCTCCAAACGCTACATTAAGGGCACAAAGTCTCCATTTTAGGTCACAACGCTTCCTTTTTAGAGTCCGGAACGTTGGTTCCAGGGTTGAAAGCCTCCCTGTTCTGCTTCAAAGCGTCATTTAGAAGGTACAAGCCCTCATTTTTAGGGTGCAACGCCTCATTTTTTGGCCGCGAATCCTCCTTTTTAGGGGTCAATACGTCCTTTTTGCTGTAAAATCCCTCACTTCTATGTTCCGGACATCTCATTTAGGGCACAAAGCCTTGTTTTGTGGTCCCAAAGTTTCCTCTTCAGAGTCCAAAGCTTTGATTCTGTGGTTGAATTCTTCGTTTTATAATCCAAACCCTCACGTTTATTGTGCAAACCCTCATTTTTAGGGCCCAAACGCTCATTTTTATGCTGCAAATCATTTCACTGGAAAATGCCTCCTTTTTATGCTCCAAACGCCTCCTTTAGGGCACGAGCCTCAATGTTAGGTCCCAAAGATTTGGTTAAGAGCCCAAAGCTTGGAGTCTAGGGTTGAAAGCCTGCTTTTTACTCTACAAACCCTCCTTTTTGGTGCACAAGCCCTCGCTGTTAGGGTGCAAACACTCACGTTAAGATTCCCAAGCTTCGAGTCCAGGGTTGAAATCCACATCTTTATGCTCCAAACGACCGTCTTTAGGCTTCAAATCCGACTTTTAATTCTGAAATCCCACTTTTTTACGCTCCAAACGCTACATTAAGGGCACAAAGTCTCCATTTTAGGTCACAACGCTTCCTTTTTAGAGTCCGGAACGTTGGTTCCAGGGTTGAAAGCCTCCCTGTTCTGCTTCAAAGCGTCATTTAGAAGGTACAAGCCCTCATTTTTAGGGCGCAACGCCTCATTTTTTGGCCACGAATCTTCCTTTTTAGGGGTCAATACGTCCTTTTTGCTGTAAAATCCCTCACTTTTATGTTCCGGACATCTCATTTAGGGCACAAAGCCTTGTTTTGTGGTCCCAAAGCTTCCTCTTCAGAGTCCAAAGCTTTGATTCTGTGGTTGAATTCCTCGTTTTATAATCCAAACCCTCACGTTTATTGCGCAAACCCTCATTTTTAGGGCCCAAACGCTCATTTTTATGCTGCAAATCATTTCACTGGAAAATGCCTCCTTTTTATGATCCAAACGCCTCCTTTAGGGCACGATGTCTGAATGTTAGGTCCCAAAGATTTGGTTAAGAGCCCAAAGCTTGGAGTCTAGGGTTCAAAGCCTGCTTTTTACTCTACAAACCCTCCTTTTTGGTGCACAAGCCCTCGCTGTTAGGGTGCAAACACTCACGTTAAGATTCCCAAGCTTCGAGTCCAGGGTTGAAATCCACATCTTTATGCTCCAAACGACCGTCTTTAGGCTTCAAATCCGACTTTTAATTCTGAAATCCCACTTTTTTACGCTCCAAACGCTACATTAAGGGCACAAAGTCTCCATTTTAGGTCACAACGCTTCCTTTTTAGAGTCCGGAACGTTGGTTCCAGGGTTGAAAGCCTCCCTGTTCTGCTTCAAAGCGTCATTTAGAAGGTACAAGCCCTCATTTTTAGGGCGCAACGCCTCATTTTTTGGCCGCGAATCCTCCTTTTTAGGGGTCAATACGTCCTTTTTGCTGTAAAATCCCTCACTTCTATGTTCCGGACATCTCATTTAGGGCACAAAGCCTTGTTTTGTGGTCCCAAAGCTTCCTCTTCAGAGTCCAAAGCTTTGATTCTGTGGTTGAATTCCTCGTTTTATAATCCAAACCCTCACGTTTATTGCACAAACCCTCATTTTTAGGGCCCAAACGCTCATTTTTATGCTGCAAATCATTTCACTGGAAAATGCCTCCTTTTTATGCTCCAAACGCCTCCTTTAGGGCACGATGTCTGAATGTTAGGTCCCAAAGATTTGGTTAAGAGCCCAAAGCTTTGAGTCTAGGGTTGAAAGCCTGCTTTTTACTCTACAAACCCTCCTGTTTAGGGTACAAACCCTCCTTTTTGGTGCACAAGCCCTCGCTGTTAGGGTGCAAACACTCACGTTAAGATTCCCAAGCTTCGAGTCCAGGGTTGAAATCCACATCTTTATGCTCCAAACGACCGTCTTTAGGCTTCAAATCCAACTTTTAATTCTGAAATCCCACTTTTTTACGCTCCAAACGCTACATTAAGGGCACAAAGTCTCCATTTTAGGTCACAACGCTTCCTTTTTAGAGTCCGGAACGTTGGTTCCAGGGTTGAAAGCCTCCCTGTTCTGCTTCAAAGCGTCATTTAGAAGGTACAAGCCCTCATTTTTAGGGCGCAACGCCTCATTTTTTGGCCGCGAATCCTCCTTTTTAGGGGTCAATACGTCCTTTTTGCTGTAAAATCCCTCACTTCTATGTTCCGGACATCTCATTTAGGGCACAAAGCCTTGTTTTGTGGTCCCAAAGTTTCCTCTTCAGAGTCCAAAGCTTTGATTCTGTGGTTGAATTCCTCGTTTTATAATCCAAACCCTCACGTTTATTGCACAAACCCTCATTTTTAGGGCCCAAACGCTCATTTTTATGCTGCAAATCATTTCACTGGAAAATGCCTCCTTTTTATGCTCCAAACGCCTCCTTTAGGGCACGATGTCTGAATGTTAGGTCCCAAAGATTTGGTTAAGAGCCCAAAGCTTGGAGTCTAGGGTTGAAAGCCTGCTTTTTACTCTACAAACCCTCCTTTTTGGTGCACAAGCCCTCGCTGTTAGGGTGCAAACACTCACGTTAAGATTCCCAAGCTTCGAGTCCAGGGTTGAAATCCACATCTTTATGCTCCAAACGACCGTCTTTAGGCTTCAAATCCAACTTTTAATTCTGAAATCCCACTTTTTTACGCTCCAAACGCTACATTAAGGGCACAAAGTCTCCATTTTAGGTCACAACGCTTCCTTTTTAGAGTCCGGAACGTTGGTTCCAGGGTTGAAAGCCTCCCTGTTCTGCTTCAAAGCGTCATTTAGAAGGTACAAGCCCTCATTTTTAGGGCGCAACGCCTCATTTTTTGGCCGCGAATCCTCCTTTTTAGGGGTCAATACGTCCTTTTTGCTGTAAAATCCCTCACTTCTATGTTCCGGACATCTCATTTAGGGCACAAAGCCTTGTTTTGTGGTCCCAAAGCTTCCTCTTCAGAGTCCAAAGCTTTGATTCTGTGGTTGAATTCCTCGTTTTATAATCCAAACCCTCACGTTTATTGTACAAACCCTCATTTTTAGGGCCCAAACGCTCATTTTTATGCTGCAAATCATTTCACTGGAAAATGCCTCCTTTTTATGCTCCAAACGCCTCCTTTAGGGCACGATGTCTGAATGTTAGGTCCCAAAGATTTGGTTAAGAGCCCAAAGCTTGGAGTCTAGGGTTGAAAGCCTGCTTTTTACTCTACAAACCCTCCTGTTTAGGGTACAAACCCTCCTTTTTGGTGCACAAGCCCTCGCTGTTAGGGTGCAAACACTCACGTTAAGATTCCCAAGCTTCGAGTCCAGGGTTGAAATCCACATCTTTATGCTCCAAACGACCGTCTTTAGGCTTCAAATCCAACTTTTAATTCTGAAATCCCACTTTTTTACGCTCCAAACGCTACATTAAGGGCACAAAGTCTCCATTTTAGGTCACAACGCTTCCTTTTTAGAGTCCGGAACGTTGGTTCCAGGGTTGAAAGCCTCCCTGTTCTGCTTCAAAGCGTCATTTAGAAGGTACAAGCCCTCATTTTTAGGGCGCAACGCCTCATTTTTTGGCCGCGAATCCTCCTTTTTAGGGGTCAATACGTCCTTTTTGCTGTAAAATCCCTCACTTCTATGTTCCGGACATCTCATTTAGGGCACAAAGCCTTGTTTTGTGGTCCCAAAGTTTCCTCTTCAGAGTCCAAAGCTTTGATTCTGTGGTTGAATTCCTCGTTTTATAATCCAAACCCTCACGTTTATTGCACAAACCCTCATTTTTAGGGCCCAAACGCTCATTTTTATGCTGCAAATCATTTCACTGGAAAATGCCTCCTTTTTATGCTCCAAACGCCTCCTTTAGGGCACGATGTCTGAATGTTAGGTCCCAAAGATTTGGTTAAGAGCCCAAAGCTTGGAGTCTAGGGTTGAAAGCCTGCTTTTTACTCTACAAACCCTCCTTTTTGGTGCACAAGCCCTCGCTGTTAGGGTGCAAACACTCACGTTAAGATTCCCAAGCTTCGAGTCCAGGGTTGAAATCCACATCTTTATGCTCCAAACGACCGTCTTTAGGCTTCAAATCCGACTTTTAATTCTGAAATCCCACTTTTTTACGCTCCAAACGCTACATTAAGGGCACAAAGTCTCCATTTTAGGTCACAACGCTTCCTTTTTAGAGTCCGGAACGTTGGTTCCAGGGTTGAAAGCCTCCCTGTTCTGCTTCAAAGCGTCATTTAGAAGGTACAAGCCCTCATTTTTAGGGCGCAACGCCTCATTTTTTGGCCGCGAATCCTCCTTTTTAGGGGTCAATACGTCCTTTTTGCTGTAAAATCCCTCACTTCTATGTTCCGGACATCTCATTTAGGGCACAAAGCCTTGTTTTGTGGTCCCAAAGCTTCCTCTTCAGAGTCCAAAGCTTTGATTCTGTGGTTGAATTCCTCGTTTTATAATCCAAACCCTCACGTTTATTGCACAAACCCTCATTTTTAGGGCCCAAACGCTCATTTTTATGCTGCAAATCATTTCACTGGAAAATGCCTCCTTTTTATGCTCCAAACGCCTCCTTTAGGGCACGATGTCTGAATGTTAGGTCCCAAAGATTTGGTTAAGAGCCCAAAGCTTGGAGTCTAGGGTTGAAAGCCTGCTTTTTACTCTACAAACCCTCCTTTTTGGTGCACAAGCCCTCGCTGTTAGGGTGCAAACACTCACGTTAAGATTCCCAAGCTTCGAGTCCAGGGTTGAAATCCACATCTTTATGCTCCAAACGACCGTCTTTAGGCTTCAAATCCGACTTTTAATTCTGAAATCCCACTTTTTTACGCTCCAAACGCTACATTAAGGGCACAAAGTCTCCATTTTAGGTCACAACGCTTCCTTTTTAGAGTCCGGAACGTTGGTTCCAGGGTTGAAAGCCTCCCTGTTCTGCTTCAAAGCGTCATTTAGAAGGTACAAGCCCTCATTTTTAGGGCGCAACGCCTCATTTTTTGGCCGCGAATCCTCCTTTTTAGGGGTCAATACGTCCTTTTTGCTGTAAAATCCCTCACTTCTATGTTCCGGACATCTCATTTAGGGCACAAAGCCTTGTTTTGTGGTCCCAAAGCTTCCTCTTCAGAGTCCAAAGCTTTGATTCTGTGGTTGAATTCCTCGTTTTATAATCCAAACCCTCACGTTTATTGCACAAACCCTCATTTTTAGGGCCCAAACGCTCATTTTTATGCTGCAAATCATTTCACTGGAAAATGCCTCCTTTTTATGCTCCAAACGCCTCCTTTAGGGCACGATGTCTGAATGTTAGGTCCCAAAGATTTGGTTAAGAGCCCAAAGCTTGGAGTCTAGGGTTGAAAGCCTGCTTTTTACTCTACAAACCCTCCTTTTTGGTGCACAAGCCCTCGCTGTTAGGGTGCAAACACTCACGTTAAGATTCCCAAGCTTCGAGTCCAGGGTTGAAATCCACATCTTTATGCTCCAAACGACCGTCTTTAGGCTTCAAATCTGACTTTTAATTCTGAAATCCCACTTTTTTACGCTCCAAACGCTACATTAAGGGCACAAAGTCTCCATTTTAGGTCACAACGCTTCCTTTTTAGAGTCCGGAACGTTGGTTCCAGGGTTGAAAGCCTCCCTGTTCTGCTTCAAAGCGTCATTTAGAAGGTACAAGCCCTCATTTTTAGGGCGCAACGCCTCATTTTTTGGCCGCGAATCCTCCTTTTTAGGGGTCAATACGTCCTTTTTGCTGTAAAATCCCTCACTTCTATGTTCCGGACATCTCATTTAGGGCACAAAGCCTTGTTTTGTGGTCCCAAAGTTTCCTCTTCAGAGTCCAAAGCTTTGATTCTGTGGTTGAATTCCTCGTTTTATAATCCAAACCCTCACGTTTATTGCACAAACCCTCATTTTTAGGGCCCAAACGCTCATTTTTATGCTGCAAATCATTTCACTGGAAAATGCCTCCTTTTTATGCTCCAAACGCCTCCTTTAGGGCACGATGTCTGAATGTTAGGTCCCAAAGATTTGGTTAAGAGCCCAAAGCTTGGAGTCTAGGGTTGAAAGCCTGCTTTTTACTCTACAAACCCTCCTTTTTGGTGCACAAGCCCTCGCTGTTAGGGTGCAAACACTCACGTTAAGATTCCCAAGCTTCGAGTCCAGGGTTGAAATCCACATCTTTATGCTCCAAACGACCGTCTTTAGGCTTCAAATCTGACTTTTAATTCTGAAATCCCACTTTTTTACGCTCCAAACGCTACATTAAGGGCACAAAGTCTCCATTTTAGGTCACAACGCTTCCTTTTTAGAGTCCGGAACGTTGGTTCCAGGGTTGAAAGCCTCCCTGTTCTGCTTCAAAGCGTCATTTAGAAGGTACAAGCCCTCATTTTTAGGGCGCAACGCCTCATTTTTTGGCCGCGAATCCTCCTTTTTAGGGGTCAATACGTCCTTTTTGCTGTAAAATCCCTCACTTCTATGTTCCGGACATCTCATTTAGGGCACAAAGCCTTGTTTTGTGGTCCCAAAGCTTCCTCTTCAGAGTCCAAAGCTTTGATTCTGTGGTTGAATTCCTCGTTTTATAATCCAAACCCTCACGTTTATTGCACAAACCCTCATTTTTAGGGCCCAAACGCTCATTTTTATGCTGCAAATCATTTCACTGGAAAATGCCTCCTTTTTATGCTCCAAACGCCTCCTTTAGGGCACGAGCCTCAATGTTAGGTCCCAAAGATTTGGTTAAGAGCCCAAAGCTTTGAGTCTAGGGTTGAAAGCCTGCTTTTTACTCTACAAACCCTCCTTTTTGGTGCACAAGCCCTCGCTGTTAGGGTGCAAACACTCACGTTAAGATTCCCAAGCTTCGAGTCCAGGGTTGAAATCCACATCTTTATGCTCCAAACGACCGTCTTTAGGCTTCAAATCCGACTTTTAATTCTGAAATCCCACTTTTTTACGCTCCAAACGCTACATTAAGGGCACAAAGTCTCCATTTTAGGTCACAACGCTTCCTTTTTAGAGTCCGGAACGTTGGTTCCAGGGTTGAAAGCCTCCCTGTTCTGCTTCAAAGCGTCATTTAGAAGGTACAAGCCCTCATTTTTAGGGCGCAACGCCTCATTTTTTGGCCGCGAATCCTCCTTTTTAGGGGTCAATACGTCCTTTTTGCTGTAAAATCCCTCACTTCTATGTTCCGGACATCTCATTTAGGGCACAAAGCCTTGTTTTGTGGTCCCAAAGCTTCCTCTTCAGAGTCCAAAGCTTTGATTCTGTGGTTGAATTCCTCGTTTTATAATCCAAACCCTCACGTTTATTGCACAAACCCTCATTTTTAGGGCCCAAACGCTCATTTTTATGCTGCAAATCATTTCACTGGAAAATGCCTCCTTTTTATGCTCCAAACGCCTCCTTTAGGGCACGATGTCTGAATGTTAGGTCCCAAAGATTTGGTTAAGAGCCCAAAGCTTGGAGTCTAGGGTTGAAAGCCTGCTTTTTACTCTACAAACCCTCCTGTTTAGGGTACAAACCCTCCTTTTTGGTGCACAAGCCCTCGCTGTTAGGGTGCAAACACTCACGTTAAGATTCCCAAGCTTCGAGTCCAGGGTTGAAATCCACATCTTTATGCTCCAAACGACCGTCTTTAGGCTTCAAATCTGACTTTTAATTCTGAAATCCCACTTTTTTACGCTCCAAACGCTACATTAAGGGCACAAAGTCTCCATTTTAGGTCACAACGCTTCCTTTTTAGAGTCCGGAACGTTGGTTCCAGGGTTGAAAGCCTCCCTGTTCTGCTTCAAAGCGTCATTTAGAAGGTACAAGCCCTCATTTTTAGGGCGCAACGCCTCATTTTTTGGCCGCGAATCCTCCTTTTTAGGGGTCAATACGTCCTTTTTGCTGTAAAATCCCTCACTTCTATGTTCCGGACATCTCATTTAGGGCACAAAGCCTTGTTTTGTGGTCCCAAAGCTTCCTCTTCAGAGTCCAAAGCTTTGATTCTGTGGTTGAATTCCTCGTTTTATAATCCAAACCCTCACGTTTATTGCACAAACCCTCATTTTTAGGGCCCAAACGCTCATTTTTATGCTGCAAATCATTTCACTGGAAAATGCCTCCTTTTTATGCTCCAAACGCCTCCTTTAGGGCACGAGCCTCAATGTTAGGTCCCAAAGATTTGGTTAAGAGCCCAAAGCTTTGAGTCTAGGGTTGAAAGCCTGCTTTTTACTCTACAAACCCTCCTTTTTGGTGCACAAGCCCTCGCTGTTAGGGTGCAAACACTCACGTTAAGATTCCCAAGCTTCGAGTCCAGGGTTGAAATCCACATCTTTATGCTCCAAACGACCGTCTTTAGGCTTCAAATCCGACTTTTAATTCTGAAATCCCACTTTTTTACGCTCCAAACGCTACATTAAGGGCACAAAGTCTCCATTTTAGGTCACAACGCTTCCTTTTTAGAGTCCGGAACGTTGGTTCCAGGGTTGAAAGCCTCCCTGTTCTGCTTCAAAGCGTCATTTAGAAGGTACAAGCCCTCATTTTTAGGGCGCAACGCCTCATTTTTTGGCCGCGAATCCTCCTTTTTAGGGGTCAATACGTCCTTTTTGCTGTAAAATCCCTCACTTCTATGTTCCGGACATCTCATTTAGGGCACAAAGCCTTGTTTTGTGGTCCCAAAGCTTCCTCTTCAGAGTCCAAAGCTTTGATTCTGTGGTTGAATTCCTCGTTTTATAATCCAAACCCTCACGTTTATTGCACAAACCCTCATTTTTAGGGCCCAAACGCTCATTTTTATGCTGCAAATCATTTCACTGGAAAATGCCTCCTTTTTATGCTCCAAACGCCTCCTTTAGGGCACGATGTCTGAATGTTAGGTCCCAAAGATTTGGTTAAGAGCCCAAAGCTTGGAGTCTAGGGTTGAAAGCCTGCTTTTTACTCTACAAACACTCCTTTTTGGTGCACAAGCCCTCGCTGTTAGGGTGCAAACACTCACGTTAAGATTCCCAAGCTTCGAGTCCAGGGTTGAAATCCACATCTTTATGCTCCAAACGACCGTCTTTAGGCTTCAAATCCGACTTTTAATTCTGAAATCCCACTTTTTTACGCTCCAAACGCTACATTAAGGGCACAAAGTCTCCATTTTAGGTCACAACGCTTCCTTTTTAGAGTCCGGAACGTTGGTTCCAGGGTTGAAAGCCTCCCTGTTCTGCTTCAAAGCGTCATTTAGAAGGTACAAGCCCTCATTTTTAGGGCGCAACGCCTCATTTTTTGGCCGCGAATCCTCCTTTTTAGGGGTCAATACGTCCTTTTTGCTGTAAAATCCCTCACTTTTATGTTCCGGACATCTCATTTAGGGCACAAAGCCTTGTTTTGTGGTCCCAAAGCTTCCTCTTCAGAGTCCAAAGCTTTGATTCTGTGGTTGAATTCCTCGTTTTATAATCCAAACCCTCACGTTTATTGCACAAACCCTCATTTTTAGGGCCCAAACGCTCATTTTTATGCTGCAAATCATTTCACTGGAAAATGCCTCCTTTTTATGCTCCAAACGCCTCCTTTAGGGCACGATGTCTGAATGTTAGGTCCCAAAGATTTGGTTAAGAGCCCAAAGCTTGGAGTCTAGGGTTGAAAGCCTGCTTTTTACTCTACAAACCCTCCTGTTTAGGGTACAAACCCTCCTTTTTGGTGCACAAGCCCTCGCTGTTAGGGTGCAAACACTCACGTTAAGATTCCCAAGCTTCGAGTCCAGGGTTGAAATCCACATCTTTATGCTCCAAACGACCGTCTTTAGGCTTCAAATCCGACTTTTAATTCTGAAATCCCACTTTTTTACGCTCCAAACGCTACATTAAGGGCACAAAGTCTCCATTTTAGGTCACAACGCTTCCTTTTTAGAGTCCGGAACGTTGGTTCCAGGGTTGAAAGCCTCCCTGTTCTGCTTCAAAGCGTCATTTAGAAGGTACAAGCCCTCATTTTTAGGGCGCAACGCCTCATTTTTTGGCCGCGAATCCTCCTTTTTAGGGGTCAATACGTCCTTTTTGCTGTAAAATCCCTCACTTTTATGTTCCGGACATCTCATTTAGGGCACAAAGCCTTGTTTTGTGGTCCCAAAGTTTCCTCTTCAGAGTCCAAAGCTTTGATTCTGTGGTTGAATTCCTCGTTTTATAATCCAAACCCTCACGTTTATTGCACAAACCCTCATTTTTAGGGCCCAAACGCTCATTTTTATGCTGCAAATCATTTCACTGGAAAATGCCTCCTTTTTATGCTCCAAACGCCTCCTTTAGGGCACGATGTCTGAATGTTAGGTCCCAAAGATTTGGTTAAGAGCCCAAAGCTTGGAGTCTAGGGTTGAAAGCCTGCTTTTTACTCTACAAACCCTCCTGTTTAGGGTACAAACCCTCCTTTTTGGTGCACAAGCCCTCGCTGTTAGGGTGCAAACACTCACGTTAAGATTCCCAAGCTTCGAGTCCAGGGTTGAAATCCACATCTTTATGCTCCAAACGACCGTCTTTAGGCTTCAAATCCGACTTTTAATTCTGAAATCCCACTTTTTTACGCTCCAAACGCTACATTAAGGGCACAAAGTCTCCATTTTAGGTCACAACGCTTCCTTTTTAGAGTCCGGAACGTTGGTTCCAGGGTTGAAAGCCTCCCTGTTCTGCTTCAAAGCGTCATTTAGAAGGTACAAGCCCTCATTTTTAGGGCGCAACGCCTCATTTTTTGGCCGCGAATCCTCCTTTTTAGGGGTCAATACGTCCTTTTTGCTGTAAAATCCCTCACTTTTATGTTCCGGACATCTCATTTAGGGCACAAAGCCTTGTTTTGTGGTCCCAAAGTTTCCTCTTCAGAGTCCAAAGCTTTGATTCTGTGGTTGAATTCCTCGTTTTATAATCCAAACCCTCACGTTTATTGTGCAAACCCTCATTTTTAGGGCCCAAACGCTCATTTTTATGCTGTAAATAATTTCACTGGAAAATGCCTCCTTTTTATGATCCAAACGCCTCCTTTAGGGCACGAGCCTCAATGTTAGGTCCCAAAGATTTGGTTAAGAGCCCAAAGCTTGGAGTCTAGGGTTGAAAGCCTGCTTTTTACTCTACAAACCCTCTTTTTTGGTGCACAAGCCCTCGCTGTTAGGGTGCAAACACTCACGTTAAGATTCCCAAGCTTCGAGTCCAGGGTTGAAATCCACATCTTTATGCTCCAAACGACCGTCTTTGGGCTTCAAATTCGACTTTTAATTCTGAAATCCCACTTTTTTACGCTCCAAACGCTACATTAAGGGCACAAAGTCTCCATTTTAGGTCACAACGCTTCCTTTTTAGAGTCCGGAACGTTGGTTCCAGGGTTGAAAGCCTCCCTGTTCTGCTTCAAAGCGTCATTTAGAAGGTACAAGCCCTCATTTTTAGGGCGCAACGCCTCATTTTTTGGCCGCGAATCCTCCTTTTTAGGGGTCAGTACGTCCTTTTTGCTGTAAAATCCCTCACTTCTATGTTCCGGACATCTCTTTTAGGGCACAAAGCCTTGTTTTGTGGTCCCAAAGCTTCCTCTTCAGAGTCCAAAGCTTTGATTCTGTGGTTGAATTCCTCGTTTTATAATCCAAACCCTCACGTTTATTGCACAAACCCTCATTTTTAGGGCCCAAACGCTCATTTTTATGCTGCAAATCATTTCACTGGAAAATGCCTCCTTTTTATGCTCCAAACGCCTCCTTTAGGGCACGATGTCTGAATGTTAGGTCCCAAAGATTTGGTTAAGAGCCCAAAGCTTGGAGTCTAGGGTTGAAAGCCTGCTTTTTACTCTACAAACCCTCCTGTTTAGGGTACAAACCCTCCTTTTTGGTGCACAAGCCCTCGCTGTTAGGGTGCAAACACTCACGTTAAGATTCCCAAGCTTCGAGTCCAGGGTTGAAATCCACATCTTTATGCTCCAAACGACCGTCTTTGGGCTTCAAATCCGACTTTTAATTCTGAAATCCCACTTTTTTACGCTCCAAACGCTACATTAAGGGCACAAAGTCTCCATTTTAGGTCACAACGCTTCCTTTTTAGAGTCCGGAACGTTGGTTCCAGGGTTGAAAGCCTCCCTGTTCTGCTTCAAAGCGTCATTTAGAAGGTACAAGCCCTCATTTTTAGGGCGCAACGCCTCATTTTTTGGCCGCGAATCCTCCTTTTTAGGGGTCAATACGTCCTTTTTGCTGTAAAATCCCTCACTTTTATGTTCCGGACATCTCATTTAGGGCACAAAGCCTTGTTTTGTGGTCCCAAAGCTTCCTCTTCAGAGTCCAAAGCTTTGATTCTGTGGTTGAATTCCTCGTTTTATAATCCAAACCCTCACGTTTATTGCACAAACCCTCATTTTTAGGGCCCAAACGCTCATTTTTATGCTGCAAATCATTTCACTGGAAAATGCCTCCTTTTTATGCTCCAAACGCCTCCTTTAGGGCACGATGTCTGAATGTTAGGTCCCAAAGATTTGGTTAAGAGCCCAAAGCTTGGAGTCTAGGGTTGAAAGCCTGCTTTTTACTCTACAAACCCTCCTGTTTAGGGTACAAACCCTCCTTTTTGGTGCACAAGCCCTCGCTGTTAGGGTGCAAACACTCCTGTTAAGATTCCCAAGCTTCGAGTCCAGGGTTGAAATCCACATCTTTATGCTCCAAACGACCGTCTTTAGGCTTCAAATCCGACTTTTAATTCTGAAATCCCACTTTTTTACGCTCCAAACGCTACATTAAGGGCACAAAGTCTCCATTTTAGGTCACAACGCTTCCTTTTTAGAGTCCGGAACGTTGGTTCCCGGGTTGAAAGCCTCCCTGTTCTGCTTCAAAGCGTCATTTAGAAGGTACAAGCCCTCATTTTTAGGGCGCAACGCCTCATTTTTTGGCCGCGAATCCTCCTTTTTAGGGGTCAATACGTCCTTTTTGCTGTAAAATCCCTCACTTTTATGTTCCGGACATCTCATTTAGGGCACAAAGCCTTGTTTTGTGGTCCCAAAGCTTCCTCTTCAGAGTCCAAAGCTTTGATTCTGTGGTTGAATTCCTCGTTTTATAATCCAAACCCTCACGTTTATTGCACAAACCCTCATTTTTAGGGCCCAAACGCTCATTTTTATGCTGCAAATCATTTCACTGGAAAATGCCTCCTTTTTATGCTCCAAACGCCTCCTTTAGGGCACGATGTCTGAATGTTAGGTCCCAAAGATTTGGTTAAGAGCCCAAAGCTTGGAGTCTAGGGTTGAAAGCCTGCTTTTTACTCTACAAACCCTCCTGTTTAGGGTACAAACCCTCCTTTTTGGTGCACAAGCCCTCGCTGTTAGGGTGCAAACACTCACGTTAAGATTCCCAAGCTTCGAGTCCAGGGTTGAAATCCACATCTTTATGCTCCAAACGACCGTCTTTAGGCTTCAAATCCAACTTTTAATTCTGAAATCCCACTTTTTTACGCTCCAAACGCTACATTAAGGGCACAAAGTCTCCATTTTAGGTCACAACGCTTCCTTTTTAGAGTCCGGAACGTTGGTTCCAGGGTTGAAAGCCTCCCTGTTCTGCTTCAAAGCGTCATTTAGAAGGTACAAGCCCTCATTTTTAGGGCGCAACGCCTCATTTTTTGGCCGCGAATCCTCCTTTTTAGGGGTCAATACGTCCTTTTTGCTGTAAAATCCCTCACTTTTATGTTCCGGACATCTCATTTAGGGCACAAAGCCTTGTTTTGTGGTCCCAAAGCTTCCTCTTCAGAGTCCAAAGCTTTGATTCTGTGGTTGAATTCCTCGTTTTATAATCCAAACCCTCACGTTTATTGCACAAACCCTCATTTTTAGGGCCCAAACGCTCATTTTTATGCTGCAAATCATCTCACTGGAAAATGCCTCCTTTTTATGCTCCAAACGCCTCCTTTAGGGCACGATGTCTGAATGTTAGGTCCCAAAGATTTGGTTAAGAGCCCAAAGCTTGGAGTCTAGGGTTGAAAGCCTGCTTTTTACTCTACAAACCCTCCTGTTTAGGGTACAAACCCTCCTTTTTGGTGCACAAGCCCTCGCTGTTAGGGTGCAAACACTCACGTTAAGATTCCCAAGCTTCGAGTCCAGGGTTGAAATCCACATCTTTATGCTCCAAACGACCGTCTTTGGGCTTCAAATCCGACTTTTAATTCTGAAATCCCACTTTTTTACGCTCCAAACGCTACATTAAGGGCACAAAGTCTCCATTTTAGGTCACAACGCTTCCTTTTCGGAGTCCGGAACGTTGGTTCCAGGGTTGAAAGCCTCCCTGTTCTGCTTCAAAGCGTCATTTAGAAGGTACAAGCCCTCATTTTTAGGGCGCAACGCCTCATTTTTCGGCCGCGAATCCTCCTTTTTAGGGGTCAGTACGTCCTTTTTGCTGTAAAATCCCTCACTTCTATGTTCCGGACATCTCATTTAGGGCACAAAGCCGTGTTTTGTGGTCCCAAAGTTTCCTCTTCAGAGTCCAAAGCTTTGATTCTGTGGTTGAATTCCTCGTTTTATAATCCAAACCCTCACGTTTATTGTGCAAACCCTCATTTTTAGGGCCCAAACGCTCATTTTTATGCTGTAAATAATTTCACTGGAAAATGCCTCCTTTTTATGATCCAAACGCCTCCTTTAGGGCACGAGCCTCAATTTTAGGTCCCAAAGATTTGGTTAAGAGCCCAAAGCTTGGAGTCTAGGGTTGAAAGCCTGCTTTTTACTCTACAAACCCTCTTTTTTGGTGCACAAGCCCTCGCTGTTAGGGTGCAAACACTCACGTTAAGATTCCCAAGCTTCGAGTCCAGGGTTGAAATCCACATCTTTATGCTCCAAACGACCGTCTTTGGGCTTCAAATTCGACTTTTAATTCTGAAATCCCACTTTTTTACGCTCCAAACGCTACATTAAGGGCACAAAGTCTCCATTTTAGGTCACAACGCTTCCTTTTTAGAGTCCGGAACGTTGGTTCCAGGGTTGAAAGCCTCCCTGTTCTGCTTCAAAGCGTCATTTAGAAGGTACAAGCCCTCATTTTTAGGGCGCAACGCCTCATTTTTTGGCCGCGAATCCTCCTTTTTAGGGGTCAATACGTCCTTTTTGCTGTAAAATCCCTCACTTCTATGTTCCGGACATCTCTTTTAGGGCACAAAGCCTTGTTTTGTGGTCCCAAAGCTTCCTCTTCAGAGTCCAAAGCTTTGATTCTGTGGTTGAATTCCTCGTTTTATAATCCAAACCCTCACGTTTATTGCACAAACCCTCATTTTTAGGGCCCAAACGCTCATTTTTATGCTGCAAATCATTTCACTGGAAAATGCCTCCTTTTTATGCTCCAAACGCCTCCTTTAGGGCACGATGTCTGAATGTTAGGTCCCAAAGATTTGGTTAAGAGCCCAAAGCTTGGAGTCTAGGGTTGAAAGCCTGCTTTTTACTCTACAAACCCTCCTGTTTAGGGTACAAACCCTCCTTTTTGGTGCACAAGCCCTCGCTGTTAGGGTGCAAACACTCACGTTAAGATTCCCAAGCTTCGAGTCCAGGGTTGAAATCCACATCTTTATGCTCCAAACGACCGTCTTTGGGCTTCAAATCCGACTTTTAATTCTGAAATCCCACTTTTTTACGCTCCAAACGCTACATTAAGGGCACAAAGTCTCCATTTTAGGTCACAACGCTTCCTTTTTAGAGTCCGGAACGTTGGTTCCAGGGTTGAAAGCCTCCCTGTTCTGCTTCAAAGCGTCATTTAGAAGGTACAAGCCCTCATTTTTAGGGCGCAACGCCTCATTTTTTGGCCGCGAATCCTCCTTTTTAGGGGTCAATACGTCCTTTTTGCTGTAAAATCCCTCACTTCTATGTTCCGGACATCTCATTTAGGGCACAAAGCCGTGTTTTGTGGTCCCAAAGTTTCCTCTTCAGAGTCCAAAGCTTTGATTCTGTGGTTGAATTCCTCGTTTTATAATCCAAACCCTCACGTTTATTGCACAAACCCTCATTTTTAGGGCCCAAACGCTCATTTTTATGCTGTAAATAATTTCACTGGAAAATGCCTCCTTTTTATGATCCAAACGCCTCCTTTAGGGCACGAGCCTCAATGTTAGGTCCCAAAGATTTGGTTAAGAGCCCAAAGCTTGGAGTCTAGGGTTGAAAGCCTGCTTTTTACTCTACAAACCCTCTTTTTTGGTGCACAAGCCCTCGCTGTTAGGGTGCAAACACTCACGTTACGATTCCCAAGCTTCGAGTCCAGGGTTGAAATCCACATCTTTATGCTCCAAACGACCGTCTTTAGGCTTCAAATCCGACTTTTAATTCTGAAATCCCACTTTTTTACGCTCCAAACGCTACATTAAGGGCACAAAGTCTCCATTTTAGGTCACAACGCTTCCTTTTTAGAGTCCGGAACGTTGGTTCCAGGGTTGAAAGCCTCCCTGTTCTGCTTCAAAGCGTCATTTAGAAGGTACAAGCCCTCATTTTTAGGGCGCAACGCCTCATTTTTTGGCCGCGAATCCTCCTTTTTAGGGGTCAATACGTCCTTTTTGCTGTAAAATCCCTCACTTTTATGTTCCGGACATCTCATTTAGGGCACAAAGCCTTGTTTTGTGGTCCCAAAGCTTCCTCTTCAGAGTCCAAAGCTTTGATTCTGTGGTTGAATTCCTCGTTTTATAATCCAAACCCTCACGTTTATTGCACAAACCCTCATTTTTAGGGCCCAAACGCTCATTTTTATGCTGCAAATCATTTCACTGGAAAATGCCTCCTTTTTATGCTCCAAACGCCTCCTTTAGGGCACGATGTCTGAATGTTAGGTCCCAAAGATTTGGTTAAGAGCCCAAAGCTTGGAGTCTAGGGTTGAAAGCCTGCTTTTTACTCTACAAACCCTCCTGTTTAGGGTACAAACCCTCCTTTTTGGTGCACAAGCCCTCGCTGTTAGGGTGCAAACACTCACGTTAAGATTCCCAAGCTTCGAGTCCAGGGTTGAAATCCACATCTTTATGCTCCAAACGACCGTCTTTAGGCTTCAAATCCGACTTTTAATTCTGAAATCCCACTTTTTTACGCTCCAAACGCTACATTAAGGGCACAAAGTCTCCATTTTAGGTCACAACGCTTCCTTTTTAGAGTCCGGAACGTTGGTTCCAGGGTTGAAAGCCTCCCTGTTCTGCTTCAAAGCGTCATTTAGAAGGTACAAGCCCTCATTTTTAGGGCGCAACGCCTCATTTTTTGGCCGCGAATCCTCCTTTTTAGGGGTCAATACGTCCTTTTTGCTGTAAAATCCCTCACTTTTATGTTCCGGACATCTCATTTAGGGCACAAAGCCTTGTTTTGTGGTCCCAAAGCTTCCTCTTCAGAGTCCAAAGCTTTGATTCTGTGGTTGAATTCCTCGTTTTATAATCCAAACCCTCACGTTTATTGCACAAACCCTCATTTTTAGGGCCCAAACGCTCATTTTTATGCTGCAAATCATTTCACTGGAAAATGCCTCCTTTTTATGCTCCAAACGCCTCCTTTAGGGCACGATGTCTGAATGTTAGGTCCCAAAGATTTGGTTAAGAGCCCAAAGCTTGGAGTCTAGGGTTGAAAGCCTGCTTTTTACTCTACAAACCCTCCTGTTTAGGGTACAAACCCTCCTTTTTGGTGCACAAGCCCTCGCTGTTAGGGTGCAAACACTCACGTTAAGATTCCCAAGCTTCGAGTCCAGGGTTGAAATCCACATCTTTATGCTCCAAACGACCGTCTTTAGGCTTCAAATCCGACTTTTAATTCTGAAATCCCACTTTTTTACGCTCCAAACGCTACATTAAGGGCACAAAGTCTCCATTTTAGGTCACAACGCTTCCTTTTTAGAGTCCGGAACGTTGGTTCCAGGGTTGAAAGCCTCCCTGTTCTGCTTCAAAGCGTCATTTAGAAGGTACAAGCCCTCATTTTTAGGGCGCAACGCCTCATTTTTTGGCCGCGAATCCTCCTTTTTAGGGGTCAATACGTCCTTTTTGCTGTAAAATCCCTCACTTCTATGTTCCGGACATCTCTTTTAGGGCACAAAGCCTTGTTTTGTGGTCCCAAAGCTTCCTCTTCAGAGTCCAAAGCTTTGATTCTGTGGTTGAATTCCTCGTTTTATAATCCAAACCCTCACGTTTATTGCACAAACCCTCATTTTTAGGGCCCAAACGCTCATTTTTATGCTGCAAATCATTTCACTGGAAAATGCCTCCTTTTTATGCTCCAAACGCCTCCTTTAGGGCACGATGTCTGAATGTTAGGTCCCAAAGATTTGGTTAAGAGCCCAAAGCTTGGAGTCTAGGGTTGAAAGCCTGCTTTTTACTCTACAAACCCTCCTGTTTAGGGTACAAACCCTCCTTTTTGGTGCACAAGCCCTCGCTGTTAGGGTGCAAACACTCACGTTAAGATTCCCAAGCTTCGAGTCCAGGGTTGAAATCCACATCTTTATGCTCCAAACGACCGTCTTTAGGCTTCAAATCTGACTTTTAATTCTGAAATCCCACTTTTTTACGCTCCAAACGCTACATTAAGGGCACAAAGTCTCCATTTTAGGTCACAACGCTTCCTTTTTAGAGTCCGGAACGTTGGTTCCAGGGTTGAAAGCCTCCCTGTTCTGCTTCAAAGCGTCATTTAGAAGGTACAAGCCCTCATTTTTAGGGCGCAACGCCTCATTTTTTGGCCGCGAATCCTCCTTTTTAGGGGTCAATACGTCCTTTTTGCTGTAAAATCCCTCACTTCTATGTTCCGGACATCTCTTTTAGGGCACAAAGCCTTGTTTTGTGGTCCCAAAGCTTCCTCTTCAGAGTCCAAAGCTTTGATTCTGTGGTTGAATTCCTCGTTTTATAATCCAAACCCTCACGTTTATTGCACAAACCCTCATTTTTAGGGCCCAAACGCTCATTTTTATGCTGCAAATCATTTCACTGGAAAATGCCTCCTTTTTATGCTCCAAACGCCTCCTTTAGGGCACGATGTCTGAATGTTAGGTCCCAAAGATTTGGTTAAGAGCCCAAAGCTTGGAGTCTAGGGTTGAAAGCCTGCTTTTTACTCTACAAACCCTCCTGTTTAGGGTACAAACCCTCCTTTTTGGTGCACAAGCCCTCGCTGTTAGGGTGCAAACACTCACGTTAAGATTCCCAAGCTTCGAGTCCAGGGTTGAAATCCACATCTTTATGCTCCAAACGACCGTCTTTGGGCTTCAAATCCGACTTTTAATTCTGAAATCCCACTTTTTTACGCTCCAAACGCTACATTAAGGGCACAAAGTCTCCATTTTAGGTCACAACGCTTCCTTTTTAGAGTCCGGAACGTTGGTTCCAGGGTTGAAAGCCTCCCTGTTCTGCTTCAAAGCGTCATTTAGAAGGTACAAGCCCTCATTTTTAGGGCGCAACGCCTCATTTTTTGGCCGCGAATCCTCCTTTTTAGGGGTCAATACGTCCTTTTTGCTGTAAAATCCCTCACTTCTATGTTCCGGACATCTCATTTAGGGCACAAAGCCTTGTTTTGTGGTCCCAAAGCTTCCTCTTCAGAGTCCAAAGCTTTGATTCTGTGGTTGAATTCCTCGTTTTATAATCCAAACCCTCACGTTTATTGCACAAACCCTCATTTTTAGGGCCCAAACGCTCATTTTTATGCTGCAAATCATTTCACTGGAAAATGCCTCCTTTTTATGCTCCAAACGCCTCCTTTAGGGCACGATGTCTGAATGTTAGGTCCCAAAGATTTGGTTAAGAGCCCAAAGCTTGGAGTCTAGGGTTGAAAGCCTGCTTTTTACTCTACAAACCCTCCTGTTTAGGGTACAAACCCTCCTTTTTGGTGCACAAGCCCTCGCTGTTAGGGTGCAAACACTCACGTTAAGATTCCCAAGCTTCGAGTCCAGGGTTGAAATCCACATCTTTATGCTCCAAACGACCGTCTTTGGGCTTCAAATCCGACTTTTAATTCTGAAATCCCACTTTTTTACGCTCCAAACGCTACATTAAGGGCACAAAGTCTCCATTTTAGGTCACAACGCTTCCTTTTTAGAGTCCGGAACGTTGGTTCCAGGGTTGAAAGCCTCCCTGTTCTGCTTCAAAGCGTCATTTAGAAGGTACAAGCCCTCATTTTTAGGGCGCAACGCCTCATTTTTTGGCCGCGAATCCTCCTTTTTAGGGGTCAATACGTCCTTTTTGCTGTAAAATCCCTCACTTCTATGTTCCGGACATCTCTTTTAGGGCACAAAGCCTTGTTTTGTGGTCCCAAAGCTTCCTCTTCAGAGTCCAAAGCTTTGATTCTGTGGTTGAATTCCTCGTTTTATAATCCAAACCCTCACGTTTATTGCACAAACCCTCATTTTTAGGGCCCAAACGCTCATTTTTATGCTGCAAATCATTTCACTGGAAAATGCCTCCTTTTTATGCTCCAAACGCCTCCTTTAGGGCACGATGTCTGAATGTTAGGTCCCAAAGATTTGGTTAAGAGCCCAAAGCTTGGAGTCTAGGGTTGAAAGCCTGCTTTTTACTCTACAAACCCTCCTGTTTAGGGTACAAACCCTCCTTTTTGGTGCACAAGCCCTCGCTGTTAGGGTGCAAACACTCACGTTAAGATTCCCAAGCTTCGAGTCCAGGGTTGAAATCCACATCTTTATGCTCCAAACGACCGTCTTTAGGCTTCAAATCTGACTTTTAATTCTGAAATCCCACTTTTTTACGCTCCAAACGCTACATTAAGGGCACAAAGTCTCCATTTTAGGTCACAACGCTTCCTTTTTAGAGTCCGGAACGTTGGTTCCAGGGTTGAAAGCCTCCCTGTTCTGCTTCAAAGCGTCATTTAGAAGGTACAAGCCCTCATTTTTAGGGCGCAACGCCTCATTTTTTGGCCGCGAATCCTCCTTTTTAGGGGTCAATACGTCCTTTTTGCTGTAAAATCCCTCACTTCTATGTTCCGGACATCTCTTTTAGGGCACAAAGCCTTGTTTTGTGGTCCCAAAGCTTCCTCTTCAGAGTCCAAAGCTTTGATTCTGTGGTTGAATTCCTCGTTTTATAATCCAAACCCTCACGTTTATTGCACAAACCCTCATTTTTAGGGCCCAAACGCTCATTTTTATGCTGCAAATCATTTCACTGGAAAATGCCTCCTTTTTATGCTCCAAACGCCTCCTTTAGGGCACGATGTCTGAATGTTAGGTCCCAAAGATTTGGTTAAGAGCCCAAAGCTTGGAGTCTAGGGTTGAAAGCCTGCTTTTTACTCTACAAACCCTCCTGTTTAGGGTACAAACCCTCCTTTTTGGTGCACAAGCCCTCGCTGTTAGGGTGCAAACACTCACGTTAAGATTCCCAAGCTTCGAGTCCAGGGTTGAAATCCACATCTTTATGCTCCAAACGACCGTCTTTAGGCTTCAAATCCGACTTTTAATTCTGAAATCCCACTTTTTTACGCTCCAAACGCTACATTAAGGGCACAAAGTCTCCATTTTAGGTCACAACGCTTCCTTTTTAGAGTCCGGAACGTTGGTTCCAGGGTTGAAAGCCTCCCTGTTCTGCTTCAAAGCGTCATTTAGAAGGTACAAGCCCTCATTTTTAGGGCGCAACGCCTCATTTTTTGGCCGCGAATCCTCCTTTTTAGGGGTCAATACGTCCTTTTTGCTGTAAAATCCCTCACTTTTATGTTCCGGACATCTCATTTAGGGCACAAAGCCTTGTTTTGTGGTCCCAAAGCTTCCTCTTCAGAGTCCAAAGCTTTGATTCTGTGGTTGAATTCCTCGTTTTATAATCCAAACCCTCACGTTTATTGCGCAAACCCTCATTTTTAGGGCCCAAACGCTCATTTTTATGCTGCAAATCATTTCACTGGAAAATGCCTCCTTTTTATGCTCCAAACGCCTCCTTTAGGGCACGATGTCTGAATGTTAGGTCCCAAAGATTTGGTTAAGAGCCCAAAGCTTTGAGTCTAGGGTTGAAAGCCTGCTTTTTACTCTACAAACCCTCCTTTTTGGTGCACAAGCCCTCGCTGTTAGGGTGCAAACACTCACGTTAAGATTCCCAAGCTTCGAGTCCAGGGTTGAAATCCACATCTTTATGCTCCAAACGACCGTCTTTAGGCTTCAAATCCGACTTTTAATTCTGAAATCCCACTTTTTTACGCTCCAAACGCTACATTAAGGGCACAAAGTCTCCATTTTAGGTCACAACGCTTCCTTTTTAGAGTCCGGAACGTTGGTTCCAGGGTTGAAAGCCTCCCTGTTCTGCTTCAAAGCGTCATTTAGAAGGTACAAGCCCTCATTTTTAGGGCGCAACGCCTCATTTTTTGGCCGCGAATCCTCCTTTTTAGGGGTCAATACGTCCTTTTTGCTGTAAAATCCCTCACTTTTATGTTCCGGACATCTCATTTAGGGCACAAAGCCTTGTTTTGTGGTCCCAAAGCTTCCTCTTCAGAGTCCAAAGCTTTGATTCTGTGGTTGAATTCCTCGTTTTATAATCCAAACCCTCACGTTTATTGCACAAACCCTCATTTTTAGGGCCCAAACGCTCATTTTTATGCTGCAAATCATTTCACTGGAAAATGCCTCCTTTTTATGCTCCAAACGCCTCCTTTAGGGCACGATGTCTGAATGTTAGGTCCCAAAGATTTGGTTAAGAGCCCAAAGCTTGGAGTCTAGGGTTGAAAGCCTGCTTTTTACTCTACAAACCCTCCTGTTTAGGGTACAAACCCTCCTTTTTGGTGCACAAGCCCTCGCTGTTAGGGTGCAAACACTCACGTTAAGATTCCCAAGCTTCGAGTCCAGGGTTGAAATCCACACCTTTATGCTCCAAACGACCGTCTTTGGGCTTCAAATCCGACTTTTAATTCTGAAATCCCACTTTTTTACGCTCCAAACGCTACATTAAGGGCACAAAGTCTCCATTTTAGGTCACAACGCTTCCTTTTTAGAGTCCGGAACGTTGGTTCCAGGGTTGAAAGCCTCCCTGTTCTGCTTCAAAGCGTCATTTAGAAGGTACAAGCCCTCATTTTTAGGGCGCAACGCCTCATTTTTTGGCCGCGAATCCTCCTTTTTAGGGGTCAATACGTCCTTTTTGCTGTAAAATCCCTCACTTTTATGTTCCGGACATCTCATTTAGGGCACAAAGCCTTGTTTTGTGGTCCCAAAGCTTCCTCTTCAGAGTCCAAAGCTTTGATTCTGTGGTTGAATTCCTCGTTTTATAATCCAAACCCTCACGTTTATTGCACAAACCCTCATTTTTAGGGCCCAAACGCTCATTTTTATGCTGCAAATCATTTCACTGGAAAATGCCTCCTTTTTATGCTCCAAACGCCTCCTTTAGGGCACGATGTCTGAATGTTAGGTCCCAAAGATTTGGTTAAGAGCCCAAAGCTTGGAGTCTAGGGTTGAAAGCCTGCTTTTTACTCTACAAACCCTCTTTTTTGGTGCACAAGCCCTCGCTGTTAGGGTGCAAACACTCACGTTAAGATTCCCAAGCTTCGAGTCCAGGGTTGAAATCCACATCTTTATGCTCCAAACGACCGTCTTTGGGCTTCAAATCCGACTTTTAATTCTGAAATCCCACTTTTTTACGCTCCAAACGCTACATTAAGGGCACAAAGTCTCCATTTTAGGTCACAACGCTTCCTTTTTAGAGTCCGGAACGTTGGTTCCAGGGTTGAAAGCCTCCCTGTTCTGCTTCAAAGCGTCATTTAGAAGGTACAAGCCCTCATTTTTAGGGTGCAACGCCTCATTTTTTGGCCGCGAATCCTCCTTTTTAGGGGTCAGTACGTCCTTTTTGCTGTAAAATCCCTCACTTTTATGTTCCGGACATCTCATTTAGGGCACAAAGCCTTGTTTTGTGGTCCCAAAGCTTCCTCTTCAGAGTCCAAAGCTTTGATTCTGTGGTTGAATTCCTCGTTTTATAATCCAAACCCTCACGTTTATTGCACAAACCCTCATTTTTAGGGCCCAAACGCTCATTTTTATGCTGCAAATCATTTCACTGGAAAATGCCTCCTTTTTATGCTCCAAACGCCTCCTTTAGGGCACGATGTCTGAATGTTAGGTCCCAAAGATTTGGTTAAGAGCCCAAAGCTTGGAGTCTAGGGTTGAAAGCCTGCTTTTTACTCTACAAACCCTCCTGTTTAGGGTACAAACCCTCCTTTTTGGTGCACAAGCCCTCGCTGTTAGGGTGCAAACACTCACGTTAAGATTCCCAAGCTTCGAGTCCAGGGTTGAAATCCACATCTTTATGCTCCAAACGACCGTCTTTAGGCTTCAAATCCGACTTTTAATTCTGAAATCCCACTTTTTTACGCTCCAAACGCTACATTAAGGGCACAAAGTCTCCATTTTAGGTCACAACGCTTCCTTTTTAGAGTCCGGAACGTTGGTTCCAGGGTTGAAAGCCTCCCTGTTCTGCTTCAAAGCGTCATTTAGAAGGTACAAGCCCTCATTTTTAGGGCGCAACGCCTCATTTTTTGGCCGCGAATCCTCCTTTTTAGGGGTCAATACGTCCTTTTTGCTGTAAAATCCCTCACTTTTATGTTCCGGACATCTCATTTAGGGCACAAAGCCTTGTTTTGTGGTCCCAAAGCTTCCTCTTCAGAGTCCAAAGCTTTGATTCTGTGGTTGAATTCCTCGTTTTATAATCCAAACCCTCACGTTTATTGCACAAACCCTCATTTTTAGGGCCCAAACGCTCATTTTTATGCTGCAAATCATTTCACTGGAAAATGCCTCCTTTTTATGCTCCAAACGCCTCCTTTAGGGCACGATGTCTGAATGTTAGGTCCCAAAGATTTGGTTAAGAGCCCAAAGCTTGGAGTCTAGGGTTGAAAGCCTGCTTTTTACTCTACAAACCCTCCTGTTTAGGGTACAAACCCTCCTTTTTGGTGCACAAGCCCTCGCTGTTAGGGTGCAAACACTCACGTTAAGATTCCCAAGCTTCGAGTCCAGGGTTGAAATCCACACCTTTATGCTCCAAACGACCGTCTTTGGGCTTCAAATCCGACTTTTAATTCTGAAATCCCACTTTTTTACGCTCCAAACGCTACATTAAGGGCACAAAGTCTCCATTTTAGGTCACAACGCTTCCTTTTTAGAGTCCGGAACGTTGGTTCCAGGGTTGAAAGCCTCCCTGTTCTGCTTCAAAGCGTCATTTAGAAGGTACAAGCCCTCATTTTTAGGGCGCAACGCCTCATTTTTTGGCCGCGAATCCTCCTTTTTAGGGGTCAATACGTCCTTTTTGCTGTAAAATCCCTCACTTTTATGTTCCGGACATCTCATTTAGGGCACAAAGCCTTGTTTTGTGGTCCCAAAGCTTCCTCTTCAGAGTCCAAAGCTTTGATTCTGTGGTTGAATTCCTCGTTTTATAATCCAAACCCTCACGTTTATTGCACAAACCCTCATTTTTAGGGCCCAAACGCTCATTTTTATGCTGCAAATCATTTCACTGGAAAATGCCTCCTTTTTATGCTCCAAACGCCTCCTTTAGGGCACGATGTCTGAATGTTAGGTCCCAAAGATTTGGTTAAGAGCCCAAAGCTTGGAGTCTAGGGTTGAAAGCCTGCTTTTTACTCTACAAACCCTCCTGTTTAGGGTACAAACCCTCCTTTTTGGTGCACAAGCCCTCGCTGTTAGGGTGCAAACACTCACGTTAAGATTCCCAAGCTTCGAGTCCAGGGTTGAAATCCACATCTTTATGCTCCAAACGACCGTCTTTAGGCTTCAAATCCGACTTTTAATTCTGAAATCCCACTTTTTTACGCTCCAAACGCTACATTAAGGGCACAAAGTCTCCATTTTAGGTCACAACGCTTCCTTTTTAGAGTCCGGAACGTTGGTTCCAGGGTTGAAAGCCTCCCTGTTCTGCTTCAAAGCGTCATTTAGAAGGTACAAGCCCTCATTTTTAGGGCGCAACGCCTCATTTTTTGGCCGCGAATCCTCCTTTTTAGGGGTCAATACGTCCTTTTTGCTGTAAAATCCCTCACTTTTATGTTCCGGACATCTCATTTAGGGCACAAAGCCTTGTTTTGTGGTCCCAAAGCTTCCTCTTCAGAGTCCAAAGCTTTGATTCTGTGGTTGAATTCCTCGTTTTATAATCCAAACCCTCACGTTTATTGCGCAAACCCTCATTTTTAGGGCCCAAACGATCATTTTTATGCTGCAAATCATTTCACTGGAAAATGCCTCCTTTTTATGCTCCAAACGCCTCCTTTAGGGCACGAGCCTCAATGTTAGGTCCCAAAGATTTGGTTAAGAGCCCAAAGCTTTGAGTCTAGGGTTGAAAGCCTGCTTTTTACTCTACAAACCCTCCTTTTTGGTGCACAAGCCCTCGCTGTTAGGGTGCAAACACTCACGTTAAGATTCCCAAGCTTCGAGTCCAGGGTTGAAATCCACATCTTTATGCTCCAAACGACCGTCTTTAGGCTTCAAATCCAACTTTTAATTCTGAAATCCCACTTTTTTACGCTCCAAACGCTACATTAAGGGCACAAAGTCTCCATTTTAGGTCACAACGCTTCCTTTTTAGAGTCCGGAACGTTGGTTCCAGGGTTGAAAGCCTCCCTGTTCTGCTTCAAAGCGTCATTTAGAAGGTACAAGCCCTCATTTTTAGGGCGCAACGCCTCATTTTTTGGCCGCGAATCCTCCTTTTTAGGGGTCAATACGTCCTTTTTGCTGTAAAATCCCTCACTTTTATGTTCCGGACATCTCATTTAGGGCACAAAGCCTTGTTTTGTGGTCCCAAAGCTTCCTCTTCAGAGTCCAAAGCTTTGATTCTGTGGTTGAATTCCTCGTTTTATAATCCAAACCCTCACGTTTATTGCACAAACCCTCATTTTTAGGGCCCAAACGCTCATTTTTATGCTGCAAATCATTTCACTGGAAAATGCCTCCTTTTTATGCTCCAAACGCCTCCTTTAGGGCACGATGTCTGAATGTTAGGTCCCAAAGATTTGGTTAAGAGCCCAAAGCTTGGAGTCTAGGGTTGAAAGCCTGCTTTTTACTCTACAAACCCTCCTGTTTAGGGTACAAACCCTCCTTTTTGGTGCACAAGCCCTCGCTGTTAGGGTGCAAACACTCACGTTAAGATTCCCAAGCTTCGAGTCCAGGGTTGAAATCCACATCTTTATGCTCCAAACGACCGTCTTTGGGCTTCAAATTCGACTTTTAATTCTGAAATCCCACTTTTTTACGCTCCAAACGCTACATTAAGGGCACAAAGTCTCCATTTTAGGTCACAACGCTTCCTTTTTAGAGTCCGGAACGTTGGTTCCAGGGTTGAAAGCCTCCCTGTTCTGCTTCAAAGCGTCATTTAGAAGGTACAAGCCCTCATTTTTAGGGCGCAACGCCTCATTTTTTGGCCGCGAATCCTCCTTTTTAGGGGTCAATACGTCCTTTTTGCTGTAAAATCCCTCACTTCTATGTTCCGGACATCTCATTTAGGGCACAAAGCCTTGTTTTGTGGTCCCAAAGCTTCCTCTTCAGAGTCCAAAGCTTTGATTCTGTGGTTGAATTCCTCGTTTTATAATCCAAACCCTCACGTTTATTGCACAAACCCTCATTTTTAGGGCCCAAACGCTCATTTTTATGCTGCAAATCATTTCACTGGAAAATGCCTCCTTTTTATGCTCCAAACGCCTCCTTTAGGGCACGATGTCTGAATGTTAGGTCCCAAAGATTTGGTTAAGAGCCCAAAGCTTGGAGTCTAGGGTTGAAAGCCTGCTTTTTACTCTACAAACCCTCCTGTTTAGGGTACAAACCCTCCTTTTTGGTGCACAAGCCCTCGCTGTTAGGGTGCAAACACTCACGTTAAGATTCCCAAGCTTCGAGTCCAGGGTTGAAATCCACATCTTTATGCTCCAAACGACCGTCTTTAGGCTTCAAATCCGACTTTTAATTCTGAAATCCCACTTTTTTACGCTCCAAACGCTACATTAAGGGCACAAAGTCTCCATTTTAGGTCACAACGCTTCCTTTTTAGAGTCCGGAACGTTGGTTCCAGGGTTGAAAGCCTCCCTGTTCTGCTTCAAAGCGTCATTTAGAAGGTACAAGCCCTCATTTTTAGGGCGCAACGCCTCATTTTTTGGCCGCGAATCCTCCTTTTTAGGGGTCAATACGTCCTTTTTGCTGTAAAATCCCTCACTTTTATGTTCCGGACATCTCATTTAGGGCACAAAGCCTTGTTTTGTGGTCCCAAAGCTTCCTCTTCAGAGTCCAAAGCTTTGATTCTGTGGTTGAATTCCTCGTTTTATAATCCAAACCCTCACGTTTATTGCACAAACCCTCATTTTTAGGGCCCAAACGCTCATTTTTATGCTGCAAATCATTTCACTGGAAAATGCCTCCTTTTTATGCTCCAAACGCCTCCTTTAGGGCACGATGTCTGAATGTTAGGTCCCAAAGATTTGGTTAAGAGCCCAAAGCTTGGAGTCTAGGGTTGAAAGCCTGCTTTTTACTCTACAAACCCTCCTGTTTAGGGTACAAACCCTCCTTTTTGGTGCACAAGCCCTCGCTGTTAGGGTGCAAACACTCACGTTAAGATTCCCAAGCTTCGAGTCCAGGGTTGAAATCCACATCTTTATGCTCCAAACGACCGTCTTTGGGCTTCAAATCCGACTTTTAATTCTGAAATCCCACTTTTTTACGCTCCAAACGCTACATTAAGGGCACAAAGTCTCCATTTTAGGTCACAACGCTTCCTTTTTAGAGTCCGGAACGTTGGTTCCAGGGTTGAAAGCCTCCCTGTTCTGCTTCAAAGCGTCATTTAGAAGGTACAAGCCCTCATTTTTAGGGCGCAACGCCTCATTTTTTGGCCGCGAATCCTCCTTTTTAGGGGTCAATACGTCCTTTTTGCTGTAAAATCCCTCACTTCTATGTTCCGGACATCTCTTTTAGGGCACAAAGCCTTGTTTTGTGGTCCCAAAGCTTCCTCTTCAGAGTCCAAAGCTTTGATTCTGTGGTTGAATTCCTCGTTTTATAATCCAAACCCTCACGTTTATTGCACAAACCCTCATTTTTAGGGCCCAAACGCTCATTTTTATGCTGCAAATCATCTCACTGGAAAATGCCTCCTTTTTATGCTCCAAACGCCTCCTTTAGGGCACGATGTCTGAATGTTAGGTCCCAAAGATTTGGTTAAGAGCCCAAAGCTTGGAGTCTAGGGTTGAAAGCCTGCTTTTTACTCTACAAACCCTCCTGTTTAGGGTACAAACCCTCCTTTTTGGTGCACAAGCCCTCGCTGTTAGGGTGCAAACACTCACGTTAAGATTCCCAAGCTTCGAGTCCAGGGTTGAAATCCACATCTTTATGCTCCAAACGACCGTCTTTAGGCTTCAAATCCGACTTTTAATTCTGAAATCCCACTTTTTTACGCTCCAAACGCTACATTAAGGGCACAAAGTCTCCATTTTAGGTCACAACGCTTCCTTTTTAGAGTCCGGAACGTTGGTTCCAGGGTTGAAAGCCTCCCTGTTCTGCTTCAAAGCGTCATTTAGAAGGTACAAGCCCTCATTTTTAGGGCGCAACGCCTCATTTTTTGGCCGCGAATCCTCCTTTTTAGGGGTCAGTACGTCCTTTTTGCTGTAAAATCCCTCACTTTTATGTTCCGGACATCTCATTTAGGGCACAAAGCCTTGTTTTGTGGTCCCAAAGCTTCCTCTTCAGAGTCCAAAGCTTTGATTCTGTGGTTGAATTCCTCGTTTTATAATCCAAACCCTCACGTTTATTGCACAAACCCTCATTTTTAGGGCCCAAACGCTCATTTTTATGCTGCAAATCATTTCACTGGAAAATGCCTCCTTTTTATGCTCCAAACGCCTCCTTTAGGGCACGATGTCTGAATGTTAGGTCCCAAAGATTTGGTTAAGAGCCCAAAGCTTTGAGTCTAGGGTTGAAAGCCTGCTTTTTACTCTACAAACCCTCCTTTTTGGTGCACAAGCCCTCGCTGTTAGGGTGCAAACACTCACGTTAAGATTCCCAAGCTTCGAGTCCAGGGTTGAAATCCACATCTTTATGCTCCAAACGACCGTCTTTAGGCTTCAAATCTGACTTTTAATTCTGAAATCCCACTTTTTTACGCTCCAAACGC
Source organism: Strix aluco (assembly GCF_031877795.1). NCBI lineage: Eukaryota > Metazoa > Chordata > Aves > Strigiformes > Strigidae > Strix > Strix aluco. The sequence goes on from NC_133970.1 coordinate 9,233,334, forward strand.
TACATTAAGGGCACAAAGTCTCCATTTTAGGTCACAACGCTTCCTTTTTAGAGTCCGGAACGTTGGTTCCAGGGTTGAAAGCCTCCCTGTTCTGCTTCAAAGCGTCATTTAGAAGGTACAAGCCCTCATTTTTAGGGCGCAACGCCTCATTTTTTGGCCGCGAATCCTCCTTTTTAGGGGTCAATACGTCCTTTTTGCTGTAAAATCCCTCACTTCTATGTTCCGGACATCTCATTTAGGGCGCAAAGCCTTGTTTTGTGGTCCCAAAGCTTCCTCTTCAGAGTCCAAAGCTTTGATTCTGTGGTTGAATTCCTCGTTTTATAATCCAAACCCTCACGTTTATTGCACAAACCCTCATTTTTAGGGCCCAAACGCTCATTTTTATGCTGCAAATCATTTCACTGGAAAATGCCTCCTTTTTATGCTCCAAACGCCTCCTTTAGGGCACGATGTCTGAATGTTAGGTCCCAAAGATTTGGTTAAGAGCCCAAAGCTTGGAGTCTAGGGTTGAAAGCCTGCTTTTTACTCTACAAACCCTCCTGTTTAGGGTACAAACCCTCCTTTTTGGTGCACAAGCCCTCGCTGTTAGGGTGCAAACACTCACGTTAAGATTCCCAAGCTTCGAGTCCAGGGTTGAAATCCACATCTTTATGCTCCAAACGACCGTCTTTAGGCTTCAAATCCAACTTTTAATTCTGAAATCCCACTTTTTTACGCTCCAAACGCTACATTAAGGGCACAAAGTCTCCATTTTAGGTCACAACGCTTCCTTTTTAGAGTCCGGAACGTTGGTTCCAGGGTTGAAAGCCTCCCTGTTCTGCTTCAAAGCGTCATTTAGAAGGTACAAGCCCTCATTTTTAGGGCGCAACGCCTCATTTTTTGGCCGCGAATCCTCCTTTTTAGGGGTCAATACGTCCTTTTTGCTGTAAAATCCCTCACTTTTATGTTCCGGACATCTCTTTTAGGGCACAAAGCCTTGTTTTGTGGTCCCAAAGCTTCCTCTTCAGAGTCCAAAGCTTTGATTCTGTGGTTGAATTCCTCGTTTTATAATCCAAACCCTCACGTTTATTGCACAAACCCTCATTTTTAGGGCCCAAACGCTCATTTTTATGCTGTAAATAATTTCACTGGAAAATGCCTCCTTTTTATGATCCAAACGCCTCCTTTAGGGCACGAGCCTCAATGTTAGGTCCCAAAGATTTGGTTAAGAGCCCAAAGCTTGGAGTCTAGGGTTGAAAGCCTGCTTTTTACTCTACAAACCCTCTTTTTTGGTGCACAAGCCCTCGCTGTTAGGGTGCAAACACTCACGTTAAGATTCCCAAGCTTCGAGTCCAGGGTTGAAATCCACATCTTTATGCTCCAAACGACCGTCTTTAGGCTTCAAATCCGACTTTTAATTCTGAAATCCCACTTTTTTACGCTCCAAACGCTACATTAAGGGCACAAAGTCTCCATTTTAGGTCACAACGCTTCCTTTTTAGAGTCCGGAACGTTGGTTCCAGGGTTGAAAGCCTCCCTGTTCTGCTTCAAAGCGTCATTTAGAAGGTACAAGCCCTCATTTTTAGGGCGCAACGCCTCATTTTTTGGCCGCGAATCCTCCTTTTTAGGGGTCAATACGTCCTTTTTGCTGTAAAATCCCTCACTTTTATGTTCCGGACATCTCATTTAGGGCACAAAGCCTTGTTTTGTGGTCCCAAAGCTTCCTCTTCAGAGTCCAAAGCTTTGATTCTGTGGTTGAATTCCTCGTTTTATAATCCAAACCCTCACGTTTATTGCACAAACCCTCATTTTTAGGGCCCAAACGCTCATTTTTATGCTGCAAATCATCTCACTGGAAAATGCCTCCTTTTTATGCTCCAAACGCCTCCTTTAGGGCACGATGTCTGAATGTTAGGTCCCAAAGATTTGGTTAAGAGCCCAAAGCTTGGAGTCTAGGGTTGAAAGCCTGCTTTTTACTCTACAAACCCTCCTGTTTAGGGTACAAACCCTCCTTTTTGGTGCACAAGCCCTCGCTGTTAGGGTGCAAACACTCACGTTAAGATTCCCAAGCTTCGAGTCCAGGGTTGAAATCCACATCTTTATGCTCCAAACGACCGTCTTTAGGCTTCAAATCCGACTTTTAATTCTGAAATCCCACTTTTTTACGCTCCAAACGCTACATTAAGGGCACAAAGTCTCCATTTTAGGTCACAACGCTTCCTTTTTAGAGTCCGGAACGTTGGTTCCAGGGTTGAAAGCCTCCCTGTTCTGCTTCAAAGCGTCATTTAGAAGGTACAAGCCCTCATTTTTAGGGCGCAACGCCTCATTTTTTGGCCGCGAATCCTCCTTTTTAGGGGTCAATACGTCCTTTTTGCTGTAAAATCCCTCACTTTTATGTTCCGGACATCTCATTTAGGGCACAAAGCCTTGTTTTGTGGTCCCAAAGCTTCCTCTTCAGAGTCCAAAGCTTTGATTCTGTGGTTGAATTCCTCATTTTATAATCCAAACCCTCACGTTTATTGCACAAACCCTCATTTTTAGGGCCCAAACGCTCATTTTTATGCTGCAAATCATTTCACTGGAAAATGCCTCCTTTTTATGCTCCAAACGCCTCCTTTAGGGCACGATGTCTGAATGTTAGGTCCCAAAGATTTGGTTAAGAGCCCAAAGCTTGGAGTCTAGGGTTGAAAGCCTGCTTTTTACTCTACAAACCCTCCTGTTTAGGGTACAAACCCTCCTTTTTGGTGCACAAGCCCTCGCTGTTAGGGTGCAAACACTCACGTTAAGATTCCCAAGCTTCGAGTCCAGGGTTGAAATCCACATCTTTATGCTCCAAACGACCGTCTTTAGGCTTCAAATCCGACTTTTAATTCTGAAATCCCACTTTTTTACGCTCCAAACGCTACATTAAGGGCACAAAGTCTCCATTTTAGGTCACAACGCTTCCTTTTTAGAGTCCGGAACGTTGGTTCCAGGGTTGAAAGCCTCCCTGTTCTGCTTCAAAGCGTCATTTAGAAGGTACAAGCCCTCATTTTTAGGGCGCAACGCCTCATTTTTTGGCCGCGAATCCTCCTTTTTAGGGGTCAATACGTCCTTTTTGCTGTAAAATCCCTCACTTTTATGTTCCGGACATCTCATTTAGGGCACAAAGCCTTGTTTTGTGGTCCCAAAGCTTCCTCTTCAGAGTCCAAAGCTTTGATTCTGTGGTTGAATTCCTCGTTTTATAATCCAAACCCTCACGTTTATTGCGCAAACCCTCATTTTTAGGGCCCAAACGCTCATTTTTATGCTGCAAATCATTTCACTGGAAAATGCCTCCTTTTTATGCTCCAAACGCCTCCTTTAGGGCACGAGCCTCAATGTTAGGTCCCAAAGATTTGGTTAAGAGCCCAAAGCTTTGAGTCTAGGGTTGAAAGCCTGCTTTTTACTCTACAAACCCTCCTTTTTGGTGCACAAGCCCTCGCTGTTAGGGTGCAAACACTCACGTTAAGATTCCCAAGCTTCGAGTCCAGGGTTGAAATCCACATCTTTATGCTCCAAACGACCGTCTTTAGGCTTCAAATCTGACTTTTAATTCTGAAATCCCACTTTTTTACGCTCCAAACGCTACATTAAGGGCACAAAGTCTCCATTTTAGGTCACAACGCTTCCTTTTTAGAGTCCGGAACGTTGGTTCCAGGGTTGAAAGCCTCCCTGTTCTGCTTCAAAGCGTCATTTAGAAGGTACAAGCCCTCATTTTTAGGGCGCAACGCCTCATTTTTTGGCCGCGAATCCTCCTTTTTAGGGGTCAATACGTCCTTTTTGCTGTAAAATCCCTCACTTCTATGTTCCGGACATCTCATTTAGGGCGCAAAGCCTTGTTTTGTGGTCCCAAAGCTTCCTCTTCAGAGTCCAAAGCTTTGATTCTGTGGTTGAATTCCTCGTTTTATAATCCAAACCCTCACGTTTATTGCACAAACCCTCATTTTTAGGGCCCAAACGCTCATTTTTATGCTGCAAATCATTTCACTGGAAAATGCCTCCTTTTTATGCTCCAAACGCCTCCTTTAGGGCACGATGTCTGAATGTTAGGTCCCAAAGATTTGGTTAAGAGCCCAAAGCTTGGAGTCTAGGGTTGAAAGCCTGCTTTTTACTCTACAAACCCTCCTGTTTAGGGTACAAACCCTCCTTTTTGGTGCACAAGCCCTCGCTGTTAGGGTGCAAACACTCACGTTAAGATTCCCAAGCTTCGAGTCCAGGGTTGAAATCCACACCTTTATGCTCCAAACGACCGTCTTTGGGCTTCAAATCCGACTTTTAATTCTGAAATCCCACTTTTTTACGCTCCAAACGCTACATTAAGGGCACAAAGTCTCCATTTTAGGTCACAACGCTTCCTTTTTAGAGTCCGGAACGTTGGTTCCAGGGTTGAAAGCCTCCCTGTTCTGCTTCAAAGCGTCATTTAGAAGGTACAAGCCCTCATTTTTAGGGCGCAACGCCTCATTTTTTGGCCGCGAATCCTCCTTTTTAGGGGTCAATACGTCCTTTTTGCTGTAAAATCCCTCACTTTTATGTTCCGGACATCTCATTTAGGGCACAAAGCCTTGTTTTGTGGTCCCAAAGCTTCCTCTTCAGAGTCCAAAGCTTTGATTCTGTGGTTGAATTCCTCGTTTTATAATCCAAACCCTCACGTTTATTGCACAAACCCTCATTTTTAGGGCCCAAACGCTCATTTTTATGCTGCAAATCATCTCACTGGAAAATGCCTCCTTTTTATGCTCCAAACGCCTCCTTTAGGGCACGATGTCTGAATGTTAGGTCCCAAAGATTTGGTTAAGAGCCCAAAGCTTGGAGTCTAGGGTTGAAAGCCTGCTTTTTACTCTACAAACCCTCCTGTTTAGGGTACAAACCCTCCTTTTTGGTGCACAAGCCCTCGCTGTTAGGGTGCAAACGCTCACGTTAAGATTCCCAAGCTTCGAGTCCAGGGTTGAAATCCACATCTTTATGCTCCAAACGACCGTCTTTAGGCTTCAAATCCGACTTTTAATTCTGAAATCCCACTTTTTTACGCTCCAAACGCTACATTAAGGGCACAAAGTCTCCATTTTAGGTCACAACGCTTCCTTTTTAGAGTCCGGAACGTTGGTTCCAGGGTTGAAAGCCTCCCTGTTCTGCTTCAAAGCGTCATTTAGAAGGTACAAGCCCTCATTTTTAGGGCGCAACGCCTCATTTTTTGGCCGCGAATCCTCCTTTTTAGGGGTCAATACGTCCTTTTTGCTGTAAAATCCCTCACTTTTATGTTCCGGACATCTCATTTAGGGCACAAAGCCTTGTTTTGTGGTCCCAAAGCTTCCTCTTCAGAGTCCAAAGCTTTGATTCTGTGGTTGAATTCCTCGTTTTATAATCCAAACCCTCACGTTTATTGCACAAACCCTCATTTTTAGGGCCCAAACGCTCATTTTTATGCTGCAAATCATTTCACTGGAAAATGCCTCCTTTTTATGCTCCAAACGCCTCCTTTAGGGCACGATGTCTGAATGTTAGGTCCCAAAGATTTGGTTAAGAGCCCAAAGCTTGGAGTCTAGGGTTGAAAGCCTGCTTTTTACTCTACAAACCCTCCTGTTTAGGGTACAAACCCTCCTTTTTGGTGCACAAGCCCTCGCTGTTAGGGTGCAAACACTCACGTTAAGATTCCCAAGCTTCGAGTCCAGGGTTGAAATCCACATCTTTATGCTCCAAACGACCGTCTTTGGGCTTCAAATCCGACTTTTAATTCTGAAATCCCACTTTTTTACGCTCCAAACGCTACATTAAGGGCACAAAGTCTCCATTTTAGGTCACAACGCTTCCTTTTTAGAGTCCGGAACGTTGGTTCCAGGGTTGAAAGCCTCCCTGTTCTGCTTCAAAGCGTCATTTAGAAGGTACAAGCCCTCATTTTTAGGGTGCAACGCCTCATTTTTTGGCCGCGAATCCTCCTTTTTAGGGGTCAATACGTCCTTTTTGCTGTAAAATCCCTCACTTTTATGTTCCGGACATCTCATTTAGGGCACAAAGCCTTGTTTTGTGGTCCCAAAGCTTCCTCTTCAGAGTCCAAAGCTTTGATTCTGTGGTTGAATTCCTCGTTTTATAATCCAAACCCTCACGTTTATTGCACAAACCCTCATTTTTAGGGCCCAAACGCTCATTTTTATGCTGCAAATCATTTCACTGGAAAATGCCTCCTTTTTATGCTCCAAACGCCTCCTTTAGGGCACGATGTCTGAATGTTAGGTCCCAAAGATTTGGTTAAGAGCCCAAAGCTTGGAGTCTAGGGTTGAAAGCCTGCTTTTTACTCTACAAACCCTCTTTTTTGGTGCACAAGCCCTCGCTGTTAGGGTGCAAACACTCACGTTAAGATTCCCAAGCTTCGAGTCCAGGGTTGAAATCCACATCTTTATGCTCCAAACGACCGTCTTTGGGCTTCAAATCCGACTTTTAATTCTGAAATCCCACTTTTTTACGCTCCAAACGCTACATTAAGGGCACAAAGTCTCCATTTTAGGTCACAACACTTCCTTTTTAGAGTCCGGAACGTTGGTTCCAGGGTTGAAAGCCTCCCTGTTCTGCTTCAAAGCGTCATTTAGAAGGTACAAGCCCTCATTTTTAGGGCGCAACGCCTCATTTTTTGGCCGCGAATCCTCCTTTTTAGGGGTCAGTACGTCCTTTTTGCTGTAAAATCCCTCACTTTTATGTTCCGGACATCTCATTTAGGGCACAAAGCCTTGTTTTGTGGTCCCAAAGCTTCCTCTTCAGAGTCCAAAGCTTTGATTCTGTGGTTGAATTCCTCGTTTTATAATCCAAACCCTCACGTTTATTGCACAAACCCTCATTTTTAGGGCCCAAACGCTCATTTTTATGCTGCAAATCATTTCACTGGAAAATGCCTCCTTTTTATGCTCCAAACGCCTCCTTTAGGGCACGATGTCTGAATGTTAGGTCCCAAAGATTTGGTTAAGAGCCCAAAGCTTGGAGTCTAGGGTTGAAAGCCTGCTTTTTACTCTACAAACCCTCCTGTTTAGGGTACAAACCCTCCTTTTTGGTGCACAAGCCCTCGCTGTTAGGGTGCAAACACTCACGTTAAGATTCCCAAGCTTCGAGTCCAGGGTTGAAATCCACATCTTTATGCTCCAAACGACCGTCTTTAGGCTTCAAATCCGACTTTTAATTCTGAAATCCCACTTTTTTACGCTCCAAACGCTACATTAAGGGCACAAAGTCTCCATTTTAGGTCACAACGCTTCCTTTTTAGAGTCCGGAACGTTGGTTCCAGGGTTGAAAGCCTCCCTGTTCTGCTTCAAAGCGTCATTTAGAAGGTACAAGCCCTCATTTTTAGGGCGCAACGCCTCATTTTTTGGCCGCGAATCCTCCTTTTTAGGGGTCAATACGTCCTTTTTGCTGTAAAATCCCTCACTTTTATGTTCCGGACATCTCATTTAGGGCACAAAGCCTTGTTTTGTGGTCCCAAAGCTTCCTCTTCAGAGTCCAAAGCTTTGATTCTGTGGTTGAATTCCTCGTTTTATAATCCAAACCCTCACGTTTATTGCGCAAACCCTCATTTTTAGGGCCCAAACGCTCATTTTTATGCTGCAAATCATTTCACTGGAAAATGCCTCCTTTTTATGCTCCAAACGCCTCCTTTAGGGCACGATGTCTGAATGTTAGGTCCCAAAGATTTGGTTAAGAGCCCAAAGCTTTGAGTCTAGGGTTGAAAGCCTGCTTTTTACTCTACAAACCCTCCTTTTTGGTGCACAAGCCCTCGCTGTTAGGGTGCAAACACTCACGTTAAGATTCCCAAGCTTCGAGTCCAGGGTTGAAATCCACATCTTTATGCTCCAAACGACCGTCTTTAGGCTTCAAATCTGACTTTTAATTCTGAAATCCCACTTTTTTACGCTCCAAACGCTACATTAAGGGCACAAAGTCTCCATTTTAGGTCACAACGCTTCCTTTTTAGAGTCCGGAACGTTGGTTCCAGGGTTGAAAGCCTCCCTGTTCTGCTTCAAAGCGTCATTTAGAAGGTACAAGCCCTCATTTTTAGGGCGCAACGCCTCATTTTTTGGCCGCGAATCCTCCTTTTTAGGGGTCAATACGTCCTTTTTGCTGTAAAATCCCTCACTTTTATGTTCCGGACATCTCATTTAGGGCACAAAGCCTTGTTTTGTGGTCCCAAAGCTTCCTCTTCAGAGTCCAAAGCTTTGATTCTGTGGTTGAATTCCTCGTTTTATAATCCAAACCCTCACGTTTATTGCACAAACCCTCATTTTTAGGGCCCAAACGCTCATTTTTATGCTGCAAATCATTTCACTGGAAAATGCCTCCTTTTTATGCTCCAAACGCCTCCTTTAGGGCACGATGTCTGAATGTTAGGTCCCAAAGATTTGGTTAAGAGCCCAAAGCTTGGAGTCTAGGGTTGAAAGCCTGCTTTTTACTCTACAAACCCTCCTGTTTAGGGTACAAACCCTCCTTTTTGGTGCACAAGCCCTCGCTGTTAGGGTGCAAACACTCACGTTAAGATTCCCAAGCTTCGAGTCCAGGGTTGAAATCCACATCTTTATGCTCCAAACGACCGTCTTTAGGCTTCAAATCCAACTTTTAATTCTGAAATCCCACTTTTTTACGCTCCAAACGCTACATTAAGGGCACAAAGTCTCCATTTTAGGTCACAACGCTTCCTTTTTAGAGTCCGGAACGTTGGTTCCAGGGTTGAAAGCCTCCCTGTTCTGCTTCAAAGCGTCATTTAGAAGGTACAAGCCCTCATTTTTAGGGCGCAACGCCTCATTTTTTGGCCGCGAATCCTCCTTTTTAGGGGTCAATACGTCCTTTTTGCTGTAAAATCCCTCACTTTTATGTTCCGGACATCTCATTTAGGGCACAAAGCCTTGTTTTGTGGTCCCAAAGCTTCCTCTTCAGAGTCCAAAGCTTTGATTCTGTGGTTGAATTCCTCGTTTTATAATCCAAACCCTCACGTTTATTGCACAAACCCTCATTTTTAGGGCCCAAACGCTCATTTTTATGCTGCAAATCATTTCACTGGAAAATGCCTCCTTTTTATGCTCCAAACGCCTCCTTTAGGGCACGATGTCTGAATGTTAGGTCCCAAAGATTTGGTTAAGAGCCCAAAGCTTGGAGTCTAGGGTTGAAAGCCTGCTTTTTACTCTACAAACCCTCTTTTTTGGTGCACAAGCCCTCGCTGTTAGGGTGCAAACACTCACGTTAAGATTCCCAAGCTTCGAGTCCAGGGTTGAAATCCACATCTTTATGCTCCAAACGACCGTCTTTGGGCTTCAAATCCGACTTTTAATTCTGAAATCCCACTTTTTTACGCTCCAAACGCTACATTAAGGGCACAAAGTCTCCATTTTAGGTCACAACGCTTCCTTTTTAGAGTCCGGAACGTTGGTTCCAGGGTTGAAAGCCTCCCTGTTCTGCTTCAAAGCGTCATTTAGAAGGTACAAGCCCTCATTTTTAGGGTGCAACGCCTCATTTTTTGGCCGCGAATCCTCCTTTTTAGGGGTCAGTACGTCCTTTTTGCTGTAAAATCCCTCACTTTTATGTTCCGGACATCTCATTTAGGGCACAAAGCCTTGTTTTGTGGTCCCAAAGCTTCCTCTTCAGAGTCCAAAGCTTTGATTCTGTGGTTGAATTCCTCGTTTTATAATCCAAACCCTCACGTTTATTGCACAAACCCTCATTTTTAGGGCCCAAACGCTCATTTTTATGCTGCAAATCATTTCACTGGAAAATGCCTCCTTTTTATGCTCCAAACGCCTCCTTTAGGGCACGATGTCTGAATGTTAGGTCCCAAAGATTTGGTTAAGAGCCCAAAGCTTGGAGTCTAGGGTTGAAAGCCTGCTTTTTACTCTACAAACCCTCTTTTTTGGTGCACAAGCCCTCGCTGTTAGGGTGCAAACACTCACGTTAAGATTCCCAAGCTTCGAGTCCAGGGTTGAAATCCACATCTTTATGCTCCAAACGACCGTCTTTAGGCTTCAAATCCGACTTTTAATTCTGAAATCCCACTTTTTTACGCTCCAAACGCTACATTAAGGGCACAAAGTCTCCATTTTAGGTCACAACGCTTCCTTTTTAGAGTCCGGAACGTTGGTTCCAGGGTTGAAAGCCTCCCTGTTCTGCTTCAAAGCGTCATTTAGAAGGTACAAGCCCTCATTTTTAGGGCGCAACGCCTCATTTTTTGGCCGCGAATCCTCCTTTTTAGGGGTCAATACGTCCTTTTTGCTGTAAAATCCCTCACTTTTATGTTCCGGACATCTCATTTAGGGCACAAAGCCTTGTTTTGTGGTCCCAAAGCTTCCTCTTCAGAGTCCAAAGCTTTGATTCTGTGGTTGAATTCCTCGTTTTATAATCCAAACCCTCACGTTTATTGCACAAACCCTCATTTTTAGGGCCCAAACGCTCATTTTTATGCTGCAAATCATTTCACTGGAAAATGCCTCCTTTTTATGCTCCAAACGCCTCCTTTAGGGCACGATGTCTGAATGTTAGGTCCCAAAGATTTGGTTAAGAGCCCAAAGCTTGGAGTCTAGGGTTGAAAGCCTGCTTTTTACTCTACAAACCCTCCTGTTTAGGGTACAAACCCTCCTTTTTGGTGCACAAGCCCTCGCTGTTAGGGTGCAAACACTCACGTTAAGATTCCCAAGCTTCGAGTCCAGGGTTGAAATCCACATCTTTATGCTCCAAACGACCGTCTTTAGGCTTCAAATCCGACTTTTAATTCTGAAATCCCACTTTTTTACGCTCCAAACGCTACATTAAGGGCACAAAGTCTCCATTTTAGGTCACAACGCTTCCTTTTTAGAGTCCGGAACGTTGGTTCCAGGGTTGAAAGCCTCCCTGTTCTGCTTCAAAGCGTCATTTAGAAGGTACAAGCCCTCATTTTTAGGGCGCAACGCCTCATTTTTTGGCCACGAATCCTCCTTTTTAGGGGTCAATACGTCCTTTTTGCTGTAAAATCCCTCACTTTTATGTTCCGGACATCTCATTTAGGGCACAAAGCCTTGTTTTGTGGTCCCAAAGCTTCCTCTTCAGAGTCCAAAGCTTTGATTCTGTGGTTGAATTCCTCGTTTTATAATCCAAACCCTCACGTTTATTGCACAAACCCTCATTTTTAGGGCCCAAACGCTCATTTTTATGCTGCAAATCATCTCACTGGAAAATGCCTCCTTTTTATGCTCCAAACGCCTCCTTTAGGGCACGATGTCTGAATGTTAGGTCCCAAAGATTTGGTTAAGAGCCCAAAGCTTGGAGTCTAGGGTTGAAAGCCTGCTTTTTACTCTACAAACCCTCCTGTTTAGGGTACAAACCCTCCTTTTTGGTGCACAAGCCCTCGCTGTTAGGGTGCAAACACTCACGTTAAGATTCCCAAGCTTCGAGTCCAGGGTTGAAATCCACATCTTTATGCTCCAAACGACCGTCTTTAGGCTTCAAATCCAACTTTTAATTCTGAAATCCCACTTTTTTACGCTCCAAACGCTACATTAAGGGCACAAAGTCTCCATTTTAGGTCACAACGCTTCCTTTTTAGAGTCCGGAACGTTGGTTCCAGGGTTGAAAGCCTCCCTGTTCTGCTTCAAAGCGTCATTTAGAAGGTACAAGCCCTCATTTTTAGGGCGCAACGCCTCATTTTTTGGCCGCGAATCCTCCTTTTTAGGGGTCAATACGTCCTTTTTGCTGTAAAATCCCTCACTTTTATGTTCCGGACATCTCATTTAGGGCACAAAGCCTTGTTTTGTGGTCCCAAAGCTTCCTCTTCAGAGTCCAAAGCTTTGATTCTGTGGTTGAATTCCTCGTTTTATAATCCAAACCCTCACGTTTATTGCACAAACCCTCATTTTTAGGGCCCAAACGCTCATTTTTATGCTGCAAATCATTTCACTGGAAAATGCCTCCTTTTTATGCTCCAAACGCCTCCTTTAGGGCACGATGTCTGAATGTTAGGTCCCAAAGATTTGGTTAAGAGCCCAAAGCATGGAGTCTAGGGTTGAAAGCCTGCTTTTTACTCTACAAACCCTCCTGTTTAGGGTACAAACCCTCCTTTTTGGTGCACAAGCCCTCGCTGTTAGGGTGCAAACACTCACGTTAAGATTCCCAAGCTTCGAGTCCAGGGTTGAAATCCACACCTTTATGCTCCAAACGACCGTCTTTGGGCTTCAAATCCGACTTTTAATTCTGAAATCCCACTTTTTTACGCTCCAAACGCTACATTAAGGGCACAAAGTCTCCATTTTAGGTCACAACGCTTCCTTTTTAGAGTCCGGAACGTTGGTTCCAGGGTTGAAAGCCTCCCTGTTCTGCTTCAAAGCGTCATTTAGAAGGTACAAGCCCTCATTTTTAGGGCGCAACGCCTCATTTTTTGGCCGCGAATCCTCCTTTTTAGGGGTCAATACGTCCTTTTTGCTGTAAAATCCCTCACTTTTATGTTCCGGACATCTCATTTAGGGCACAAAGCCTTGTTTTGTGGTCCCAAAGCTTCCTCTTCAGAGTCCAAAGCTTTGATTCTGTGGTTGAATTCCTCGTTTTATAATCCAAACCCTCACGTTTATTGCACAAACCCTCATTTTTAGGGCCCAAACGCTCATTTTTATGCTGCAAATCATCTCACTGGAAAATGCCTCCTTTTTATGCTCCAAACGCCTCCTTTAGGGCACGATGTCTGAATGTTAGGTCCCAAAGATTTGGTTAAGAGCCCAAAGCTTGGAGTCTAGGGTTGAAAGCCTGCTTTTTACTCTACAAACCCTCCTGTTTAGGGTACAAACCCTCCTTTTTGGTGCACAAGCCCTCGCTGTTAGGGTGCAAACGCTCACGTTAAGATTCCCAAGCTTCGAGTCCAGGGTTGAAATCCACATCTTTATGCTCCAAACGACCGTCTTTAGGCTTCAAATCCGACTTTTAATTCTGAAATCCCACTTTTTTACGCTCCAAACGCTACATTAAGGGCACAAAGTCTCCATTTTAGGTCACAACGCTTCCTTTTTAGAGTCCGGAACGTTGGTTCCAGGGTTGAAAGCCTCCCTGTTCTGCTTCAAAGCGTCATTTAGAAGGTACAAGCCCTCATTTTTAGGGCGCAACGCCTCATTTTTTGGCCGCGAATCCTCCTTTTTAGGGGTCAATACGTCCTTTTTGCTGTAAAATCCCTCACTTTTATGTTCCGGACATCTCATTTAGGGCACAAAGCCTTGTTTTGTGGTCCCAAAGCTTCCTCTTCAGAGTCCAAAGCTTTGATTCTGTGGTTGAATTCCTCGTTTTATAATCCAAACCCTCACGTTTATTGCACAAACCCTCATTTTTAGGGCCCAAACGCTCATTTTTATGCTGCAAATCATTTCACTGGAAAATGCCTCCTTTTTATGCTCCAAACGCCTCCTTTAGGGCACGATGTCTGAATGTTAGGTCCCAAAGATTTGGTTAAGAGCCCAAAGCTTGGAGTCTAGGGTTGAAAGCCTGCTTTTTACTCTACAAACCCTCCTGTTTAGGGTACAAACCCTCCTTTTTGGTGCACAAGCCCTCGCTGTTAGGGTGCAAACACTCACGTTAAGATTCCCAAGCTTCGAGTCCAGGGTTGAAATCCACATCTTTATGCTCCAAACGACCGTCTTTGGGCTTCAAATCCGACTTTTAATTCTGAAATCCCACTTTTTTACGCTCCAAACGCTACATTAAGGGCACAAAGTCTCCATTTTAGGTCACAACGCTTCCTTTTTAGAGTCCGGAACGTTGGTTCCAGGGTTGAAAGCCTCCCTGTTCTGCTTCAAAGCGTCATTTAGAAGGTACAAGCCCTCATTTTTAGGGTGCAACGCCTCATTTTTTGGCCGCGAATCCTCCTTTTTAGGGTCAATACGTCCTTTTTGCTGTAAAATCCCTCACTTTTATGTTCCGGACATCTCATTTAGGGCACAAAGCCTTGTTTTGTGGTCCCAAAGCTTCCTCTTCAGAGTCCAAAGCTTTGATTCTGTGGTTGAATTCCTCGTTTTATAATCCAAACCCTCACGTTTATTGCACAAACCCTCATTTTTAGGGCCCAAACGCTCATTTTTATGCTGCAAATCATTTCACTGGAAAATGCCTCCTTTTTATGCTCCAAACGCCTCCTTTAGGGCACGATGTCTGAATGTTAGGTCCCAAAGATTTGGTTAAGAGCCCAAAGCTTGGAGTCTAGGGTTGAAAGCCTGCTTTTTACTCTACAAACCCTCTTTTTTGGTGCACAAGCCCTCGCTGTTAGGGTGCAAACACTCACGTTAAGATTCCCAAGCTTCGAGTCCAGGGTTGAAATCCACATCTTTATGCTCCAAACGACCGTCTTTGGGCTTCAAATCCGACTTTTAATTCTGAAATCCCACTTTTTTACGCTCCAAACGCTACATTAAGGGCACAAAGTCTCCATTTTAGGTCACAACACTTCCTTTTTAGAGTCCGGAACGTTGGTTCCAGGGTTGAAAGCCTCCCTGTTCTGCTTCAAAGCGTCATTTAGAAGGTACAAGCCCTCATTTTTAGGGCGCAACGCCTCATTTTTTGGCCGCGAATCCTCCTTTTTAGGGGTCAGTACGTCCTTTTTGCTGTAAAATCCCTCACTTTTATGTTCCGGACATCTCATTTAGGGCACAAAGCCTTGTTTTGTGGTCCCAAAGCTTCCTCTTCAGAGTCCAAAGCTTTGATTCTGTGGTTGAATTCCTCGTTTTATAATCCAAACCCTCACGTTTATTGCACAAACCCTCATTTTTAGGGCCCAAACGCTCATTTTTATGCTGCAAATCATTTCACTGGAAAATGCCTCCTTTTTATGCTCCAAACGCCTCCTTTAGGGCACGATGTCTGAATGTTAGGTCCCAAAGATTTGGTTAAGAGCCCAAAGCTTGGAGTCTAGGGTTGAAAGCCTGCTTTTTACTCTACAAACCCTCCTGTTTAGGGTACAAACCCTCCTTTTTGGTGCACAAGCCCTCGCTGTTAGGGTGCAAACACTCACGTTAAGATTCCCAAGCTTCGAGTCCAGGGTTGAAATCCACATCTTTATGCTCCAAACGACCGTCTTTAGGCTTCAAATCCGACTTTTAATTCTGAAATCCCACTTTTTTACGCTCCAAACGCTACATTAAGGGCACAAAGTCTCCATTTTAGGTCACAACGCTTCCTTTTTAGAGTCCGGAACGTTGGTTCCAGGGTTGAAAGCCTCCCTGTTCTGCTTCAAAGCGTCATTTAGAAGGTACAAGCCCTCATTTTTAGGGCGCAACGCCTCATTTTTTGGCCGCGAATCCTCCTTTTTAGGGGTCAATACGTCCTTTTTGCTGTAAAATCCCTCACTTTTATGTTCCGGACATCTCATTTAGGGCACAAAGCCTTGTTTTGTGGTCCCAAAGCTTCCTCTTCAGAGTCCAAAGCTTTGATTCTGTGGTTGAATTCCTCGTTTTATAATCCAAACCCTCACGTTTATTGCGCAAACCCTCATTTTTAGGGCCCAAACGCTCATTTTTATGCTGCAAATCATTTCACTGGAAAATGCCTCCTTTTTATGCTCCAAACGCCTCCTTTAGGGCACGATGTCTGAATGTTAGGTCCCAAAGATTTGGTTAAGAGCCCAAAGCTTTGAGTCTAGGGTTGAAAGCCTGCTTTTTACTCTACAAACCCTCCTTTTTGGTGCACAAGCCCTCGCTGTTAGGGTGCAAACACTCACGTTAAGATTCCCAAGCTTCGAGTCCAGGGTTGAAATCCACATCTTTATGCTCCAAACGACCGTCTTTAGGCTTCAAATCTGACTTTTAATTCTGAAATCCCACTTTTTTACGCTCCAAACGCTACATTAAGGGCACAAAGTCTCCATTTTAGGTCACAACGCTTCCTTTTTAGAGTCCGGAACGTTGGTTCCAGGGTTGAAAGCCTCCCTGTTCTGCTTCAAAGCGTCATTTAGAAGGTACAAGCCCTCATTTTTAGGGCGCAACGCCTCATTTTTTGGCCGCGAATCCTCCTTTTTAGGGGTCAATACGTCCTTTTTGCTGTAAAATCCCTCACTTTTATGTTCCGGACATCTCATTTAGGGCACAAAGCCTTGTTTTGTGGTCCCAAAGCTTCCTCTTCAGAGTCCAAAGCTTTGATTCTGTGGTTGAATTCCTCGTTTTATAATCCAAACCCTCACGTTTATTGCACAAACCCTCATTTTTAGGGCCCAAACGCTCATTTTTATGCTGCAAATCATTTCACTGGAAAATGCCTCCTTTTTATGCTCCAAACGCCTCCTTTAGGGCACGATGTCTGAATGTTAGGTCCCAAAGATTTGGTTAAGAGCCCAAAGCTTGGAGTCTAGGGTTGAAAGCCTGCTTTTTACTCTACAAACCCTCCTGTTTAGGGTACAAACCCTCCTTTTTGGTGCACAAGCCCTCGCTGTTAGGGTGCAAACACTCACGTTAAGATTCCCAAGCTTCGAGTCCAGGGTTGAAATCCACATCTTTATGCTCCAAACGACCGTCTTTAGGCTTCAAATCCAACTTTTAATTCTGAAATCCCACTTTTTTACGCTCCAAACGCTACATTAAGGGCACAAAGTCTCCATTTTAGGTCACAACGCTTCCTTTTTAGAGTCCGGAACGTTGGTTCCAGGGTTGAAAGCCTCCCTGTTCTGCTTCAAAGCGTCATTTAGAAGGTACAAGCCCTCATTTTTAGGGCGCAACGCCTCATTTTTTGGCCGCGAATCCTCCTTTTTAGGGGTCAATACGTCCTTTTTGCTGTAAAATCCCTCACTTTTATGTTCCGGACATCTCATTTAGGGCACAAAGCCTTGTTTTGTGGTCCCAAAGCTTCCTCTTCAGAGTCCAAAGCTTTGATTCTGTGGTTGAATTCCTCGTTTTATAATCCAAACCCTCACGTTTATTGCACAAACCCTCATTTTTAGGGCCCAAACGCTCATTTTTATGCTGCAAATCATTTCACTGGAAAATGCCTCCTTTTTATGCTCCAAACGCCTCCTTTAGGGCACGATGTCTGAATGTTAGGTCCCAAAGATTTGGTTAAGAGCCCAAAGCTTGGAGTCTAGGGTTGAAAGCCTGCTTTTTACTCTACAAACCCTCTTTTTTGGTGCACAAGCCCTCGCTGTTAGGGTGCAAACACTCACGTTAAGATTCCCAAGCTTCGAGTCCAGGGTTGAAATCCACATCTTTATGCTCCAAACGACCGTCTTTGGGCTTCAAATCCGACTTTTAATTCTGAAATCCCACTTTTTTACGCTCCAAACGCTACATTAAGGGCACAAAGTCTCCATTTTAGGTCACAACGCTTCCTTTTTAGAGTCCGGAACGTTGGTTCCAGGGTTGAAAGCCTCCCTGTTCTGCTTCAAAGCGTCATTTAGAAGGTACAAGCCCTCATTTTTAGGGTGCAACGCCTCATTTTTTGGCCGCGAATCCTCCTTTTTAGGGGTCAGTACGTCCTTTTTGCTGTAAAATCCCTCACTTTTATGTTCCGGACATCTCATTTAGGGCACAAAGCCTTGTTTTGTGGTCCCAAAGCTTCCTCTTCAGAGTCCAAAGCTTTGATTCTGTGGTTGAATTCCTCGTTTTATAATCCAAACCCTCACGTTTATTGCACAAACCCTCATTTTTAGGGCCCAAACGCTCATTTTTATGCTGCAAATCATTTCACTGGAAAATGCCTCCTTTTTATGCTCCAAACGCCTCCTTTAGGGCACGATGTCTGAATGTTAGGTCCCAAAGATTTGGTTAAGAGCCCAAAGCTTGGAGTCTAGGGTTCAAAGCCTGCTTTTTACTCTACAAACCCTCCTGTTTAGGGTACAAACCCTCCTTTTTGGTGCACAAGCCCTCGCTGTTAGGGTGCAAACACTCACGTTAAGATTCCCAAGCTTCGAGTCCAGGGTTGAAATCCACATCTTTATGCTCCAAACGACCGTCTTTAGGCTTCAAATCCGACTTTTAATTCTGAAATCCCACTTTTTTACGCTCCAAACGCTACATTAAGGGCACAAAGTCTCCATTTTAGGTCACAACGCTTCCTTTTTAGAGTCCGGAACGTTGGTTCCAGGGTTGAAAGCCTCCCTGTTCTGCTTCAAAGCGTCATTTAGAAGGTACAAGCCCTCATTTTTAGGGCGCAACGCCTCATTTTTTGGCCGCGAATCCTCCTTTTTAGGGGTCAATACGTCCTTTTTGCTGTAAAATCCCTCACTTTTATGTTCCGGACATCTCATTTAGGGCACAAAGCCTTGTTTTGTGGTCCCAAAGCTTCCTCTTCAGAGTCCAAAGCTTTGATTCTGTGGTTGAATTCCTCGTTTTATAATCCAAACCCTCACGTTTATTGCACAAACCCTCATTTTTAGGGCCCAAACGCTCATTTTTATGCTGCAAATCATTTCACTGGAAAATGCCTCCTTTTTATGCTCCAAACGCCTCCTTTAGGGCACGATGTCTGAATGTTAGGTCCCAAAGATTTGGTTAAGAGCCCAAAGCTTGGAGTCTAGGGTTGAAAGCCTGCTTTTTACTCTACAAACCCTCTTTTTTGGTGCACAAGCCCTCGCTGTTAGGGTGCAAACACTCACGTTAAGATTCCCAAGCTTCGAGTCCAGGGTTGAAATCCACATCTTTATGCTCCAAACGACCGTCTTTAGGCTTCAAATCCGACTTTTAATTCTGAAATCCCACTTTTTTACGCTCCAAACGCTACATTAAGGGCACAAAGTCTCCATTTTAGGTCACAACGCTTCCTTTTTAGAGTCCGGAACGTTGGTTCCAGGGTTGAAAGCCTCCCTGTTCTGCTTCAAAGCGTCATTTAGAAGGTACAAGCCCTCATTTTTAGGGCGCAACGCCTCATTTTTTGGCCGCGAATCCTCCTTTTTAGGGGTCAATACGTCCTTTTTGCTGTAAAATCCCTCACTTTTATGTTCCGGACATCTCATTTAGGGCACAAAGCCTTGTTTTGTGGTCCCAAAGCTTCCTCTTCAGAGTCCAAAGCTTTGATTCTGTGGTTGAATTCCTCGTTTTATAATCCAAACCCTCACGTTTATTGCACAAACCCTCATTTTTAGGGCCCAAACGCTCATTTTTATGCTGCAAATCATTTCACTGGAAAATGCCTCCTTTTTATGCTCCAAACGCCTCCTTTAGGGCACGATGTCTGAATGTTAGGTCCCAAAGATTTGGTTAAGAGCCCAAAGCTTGGAGTCTAGGGTTGAAAGCCTGCTTTTTACTCTACAAACCCTCCTGTTTAGGGTACAAACCCTCCTTTTTGGTGCACAAGCCCTCGCTGTTAGGGTGCAAACACTCACGTTAAGATTCCCAAGCTTCGAGTCCAGGGTTGAAATCCACATCTTTATGCTCCAAACGACCGTCTTTAGGCTTCAAATCCGACTTTTAATTCTGAAATCCCACTTTTTTACGCTCCAAACGCTACATTAAGGGCACAAAGTCTCCATTTTAGGTCACAACGCTTCCTTTTTAGAGTCCGGAACGTTGGTTCCAGGGTTGAAAGCCTCCCTGTTCTGCTTCAAAGCGTCATTTAGAAGGTACAAGCCCTCATTTTTAGGGCGCAACGCCTCATTTTTTGGCCACGAATCCTCCTTTTTAGGGGTCAATACGTCCTTTTTGCTGTAAAATCCCTCACTTTTATGTTCCGGACATCTCATTTAGGGCACAAAGCCTTGTTTTGTGGTCCCAAAGCTTCCTCTTCAGAGTCCAAAGCTTTGATTCTGTGGTTGAATTCCTCGTTTTATAATCCAAACCCTCACGTTTATTGCACAAACCCTCATTTTTAGGGCCCAAACGCTCATTTTTATGCTGCAAATCATCTCACTGGAAAATGCCTCCTTTTTATGCTCCAAACGCCTCCTTTAGGGCACGATGTCTGAATGTTAGGTCCCAAAGATTTGGTTAAGAGCCCAAAGCTTGGAGTCTAGGGTTGAAAGCCTGCTTTTTACTCTACAAACCCTCCTGTTTAGGGTACAAACCCTCCTTTTTGGTGCACAAGCCCTCGCTGTTAGGGTGCAAACACTCACGTTAAGATTCCCAAGCTTCGAGTCCAGGGTTGAAATCCACATCTTTATGCTCCAAACGACCGTCTTTAGGCTTCAAATCCGACTTTTAATTCTGAAATCCCACTTTTTTACGCTCCAAACGCTACATTAAGGGCACAAAGTCTCCATTTTAGGTCACAACGCTTCCTTTTTAGAGTCCGGAACGTTGGTTCCAGGGTTGAAAGCCTCCCTGTTCTGCTTCAAAGCGTCATTTAGAAGGTACAAGCCCTCATTTTTAGGGCGCAACGCCTCATTTTTTGGCCGCGAATCCTCCTTTTTAGGGGTCAATACGTCCTTTTTGCTGTAAAATCCCTCACTTTTATGTTCCGGACATCTCATTTAGGGCACAAAGCCTTGTTTTGTGGTCCCAAAGCTTCCTCTT
Source organism: Strix aluco (assembly GCF_031877795.1). Lineage (NCBI taxonomy): Eukaryota > Metazoa > Chordata > Aves > Strigiformes > Strigidae > Strix > Strix aluco. Next base: position 9,253,727 of record NC_133970.1, read on the forward strand.
CAGAGTCCAAAGCTTTGATTCTGTGGTTGAATTCCTCGTTTTATAATCCAAACCCTCACGTTTATTGCACAAACCCTCATTTTTAGGGCCCAAACGCTCATTTTTATGCTGCAAATCATTTCACTGGAAAATGCCTCCTTTTTATGCTCCAAACGCCTCCTTTAGGGCACGATGTCTGAATGTTAGGTCCCAAAGATTTGGTTAAGAGCCCAAAGCATGGAGTCTAGGGTTGAAAGCCTGCTTTTTACTCTACAAACCCTCCTGTTTAGGGTACAAACCCTCCTTTTTGGTGCACAAGCCCTCGCTGTTAGGGTGCAAACACTCACGTTAAGATTCCCAAGCTTCGAGTCCAGGGTTGAAATCCACATCTTTATGCTCCAAACGACCGTCTTTAGGCTTCAAATCCGACTTTTAATTCTGAAATCCCACTTTTTTACGCTCCAAACGCTACATTAAGGGCACAAAGTCTCCATTTTAGGTCACAACGCTTCCTTTTTAGAGTCCGGAACGTTGGTTCCAGGGTTGAAAGCCTCCCTGTTCTGCTTCAAAGCGTCATTTAGAAGGTACAAGCCCTCATTTTTAGGGCGCAACGCCTCATTTTTTGGCCGCGAATCCTCCTTTTTAGGGGTCAATACGTCCTTTTTGCTGTAAAATCCCTCACTTTTATGTTCCGGACATCTCATTTAGGGCACAAAGCCTTGTTTTGTGGTCCCAAAGCTTCCTCTTCAGAGTCCAAAGCTTTGATTCTGTGGTTGAATTCCTCGTTTTATAATCCAAACCCTCACGTTTATTGCACAAACCCTCATTTTTAGGGCCCAAACGCTCATTTTTATGCTGCAAATCATCTCACTGGAAAATGCCTCCTTTATATGCTCCAAACGCCTCCTTTAGGGCACGATGTCTGAATGTTAGGTCCCAAAGATTTGGTTAAGAGCCCAAAGCTTGGAGTCTAGGGTTGAAAGCCTGCTTTTTACTCTACAAACCCTCCTGTTTAGGGTACAAACCCTCCTTTTTGGTGCACAAGCCCTCGCTGTTAGGGTGCAAACACTCACGTTAAGATTCCCAAGCTTCGAGTCCAGGGTTGAAATCCACATCTTTATGCTCCAAACGACCGTCTTTAGGCTTCAAATCCAACTTTTAATTCTGAAATCCCACTTTTTTACGCTCCAAACGCTACATTAAGGGCACAAAGTCTCCATTTTAGGTCACAACGCTTCCTTTTTAGAGTCCGGAACGTTGGTTCCAGGGTTGAAAGCCTCCCTGTTCTGCTTCAAAGCGTCATTTAGAAGGTACAAGCCCTCATTTTTAGGGTGCAACGCCTCATTTTTTGGCCGCGAATCCTCCTTTTTAGGGGTCAATACGTCCTTTTTGCTGTAAAATCCCTCACTTTTATGTTCCGGACATCTCTTTTAGGGCACAAAGCCTTGTTTTGTGGTCCCAAAGCTTCCTCTTCAGAGTCCAAAGCTTTGATTCTGTGGTTGAATTCCTCGTTTTATAATCCAAACCCTCACGTTTATTGCACAAACCCTCATTTTTAGGGCCCAAACGCTCATTTTTATGCTGTAAATAATTTCACTGGAAAATGCCTCCTTTTTATGCTCCAAACGCCTCCTTTAGGGCACGAGCCTCAATGTTAGGTCCCAAAGATTTGGTTAAGAGCCCAAAGCTTGGAGTCTAGGGTTGAAAGCCTGCTTTTTACTCTACAAACCCTCTTTTTTGGTGCACAAGCCCTCGCTGTTAGGGTGCAAACACTCACGTTAAGATTCCCAAGCTTCGAGTCCAGGGTTGAAATCCACATCTTTATGCTCCAAACGACCGTCTTTGGGCTTCAAATCCGACTTTTAATTCTGAAATCCCACTTTTTTACGCTCCAAACGCTACATTAAGGGCACAAAGTCTCCATTTTAGGTCACAACGCTTCCTTTTTAGAGTCCGGAACGTTGGTTCCAGGGTTGAAAGCCTCCCTGTTCTGCTTCAAAGCGTCATTTAGAAGGTACAAGCCCTCATTTTTAGGGCGCAACGCCTCATTTTTTGGCCGCGAATCCTCCTTTTTAGGGGTCAATACGTCCTTTTTGCTGTAAAATCCCTCACTTTTATGTTCCGGACATCTCATTTAGGGCACAAAGCCTTGTTTTGTGGTCCCAAAGCTTCCTCTTCAGAGTCCAAAGCTTTGATTCTGTGGTTGAATTCCTCGTTTTATAATCCAAACCCTCACGTTTATTGCACAAACCCTCATTTTTAGGGCCCAAACGCTCATTTTTATGCTGCAAATCATTTCACTGGAAAATGCCTCCTTTTTATGCTCCAAACGCCTCCTTTAGGGCACGATGTCTGAATGTTAGGTCCCAAAGATTTGGTTAAGAGCCCAAAGCTTGGAGTCTAGGGTTGAAAGCCTGCTTTTTACTCTACAAACCCTCCTGTTTAGGGTACAAACCCTCCTTTTTGGTGCACAAGCCCTCGCTGTTAGGGTGCAAACGCTCACGTTAAGATTCCCAAGCTTCGAGTCCAGGGTTGAAATCCACATCTTTATGCTCCAAACGACCGTCTTTAGGCTTCAAATCCGACTTTTAATTCTGAAATCCCACTTTTTTACGCTCCAAACGCTACATTAAGGGCACAAAGTCTCCATTTTAGGTCACAACGCTTCCTTTTTAGAGTCCGGAACGTTGGTTCCAGGGTTGAAAGCCTCCCTGTTCTGCTTCAAAGCGTCATTTAGAAGGTACAAGCCCTCATTTTTAGGGCGCAACGCCTCATTTTTTGGCCGCGAATCCTCCTTTTTAGGGGTCAATACGTCCTTTTTGCTGTAAAATCCCTCACTTTTATGTTCCGGACATCTCATTTAGGGCACAAAGCCTTGTTTTGTGGTCCCAAAGCTTCCTCTTCAGAGTCCAAAGCTTTGATTCTGTGGTTGAATTCCTCGTTTTATAATCCAAACCCTCACGTTTATTGCACAAACCCTCATTTTTAGGGCCCAAACGCTCATTTTTATGCTGCAAATCATCTCACTGGAAAATGCCTCCTTTTTATGCTCCAAACGCCTCCTTTAGGGCACGATGTCTGAATGTTAGGTCCCAAAGATTTGGTTAAGAGCCCAAAGCTTGGAGTCTAGGGTTGAAAGCCTGCTTTTTACTCTACAAACCCTCCTGTTTAGGGTACAAACCCTCCTTTTTGGTGCACAAGCCCTCGCTGTTAGGGTGCAAACACTCACGTTAAGATTCCCAAGCTTCGAGTCCAGGGTTGAAATCCACATCTTTATGCTCCAAACGACCGTCTTTAGGCTTCAAATCCAACTTTTAATTCTGAAATCCCACTTTTTTACGCTCCAAACGCTACATTAAGGGCACAAAGTCTCCATTTTAGGTCACAACGCTTCCTTTTTAGAGTCCGGAACGTTGGTTCCAGGGTTGAAAGCCTCCCTGTTCTGCTTCAAAGCGTCATTTAGAAGGTACAAGCCCTCATTTTTAGGGTGCAACGCCTCATTTTTTGGCCGCGAATCCTCCTTTTTAGGGGTCAATACGTCCTTTTTGCTGTAAAATCCCTCACTTTTATGTTCCGGACATCTCATTTAGGGCACAAAGCCTTGTTTTGTGGTCCCAAAGCTTCCTCTTCAGAGTCCAAAGCTTTGATTCTGTGGTTGAATTCCTCGTTTTATAATCCAAACCCTCACGTTTATTGCACAAACCCTCATTTTTAGGGCCCAAACGCTCATTTTTATGCTGTAAATAATTTCACTGGAAAATGCCTCCTTTTTATGCTCCAAACGCCTCCTTTAGGGCACGAGCCTCAATGTTAGGTCCCAAAGATTTGGTTAAGAGCCCAAAGCTTGGAGTCTAGGGTTCAAAGCCTGCTTTTTACTCTACAAACCCTCCTGTTTAGGGTACAAACCCTCCTTTTTGGTGCACAAGCCCTCGCTGTTAGGGTGCAAACACTCACGTTAAGATTCCCAAGCTTCGAGTCCAGGGTTGAAATCCACATCTTTATGCTCCAAACGACCGTCTTTAGGCTTCAAATCCGACTTTTAATTCTGAAATCCCACTTTTTTACGCTCCAAACGCTACATTAAGGGCACAAAGTCTCCATTTTAGGTCACAACGCTTCCTTTTTAGAGTCCGGAACGTTGGTTCCAGGGTTGAAAGCCTCCCTGTTCTGCTTCAAAGCGTCATTTAGAAGGTACAAGCCCTCATTTTTAGGGCGCAACGCCTCATTTTTTGGCTGCGAATCCTCCTTTTTAGGGGTCAATACGTCCTTTTTGCTGTAAAATCCCTCACTTTTATGTTCCGGACATCTCATTTAGGGCACAAAGCCTTGTTTTGTGGTCCCAAAGCTTCCTCTTCAGAGTCCAAAGCTTTGATTCTGTGGTTGAATTCCTCGTTTTATAATCCAAACCCTCATGTTTATTGCACAAACCCTCATTTTTAGGGCCCAAACGCTCATTTTTATGCTGCAAATCATTTCACTGGAAAATGCCTCCTTTTTATGATCCAAACGCCTCCTTTAGGGCACGAGCCTCAATGTTAGCTCCCAAAGATTTGGTTAAGAGCCCAAAGCTTGGAGTCTAGGGTTGAAAGCCTGCTTTTTACTCTACAAACCCTCCTTTTTGGTGCACAAGCCCTCGCTGTTAGGGTGCAAACACTCACGTTAAGATTCCCAAGCTTCGAGTCCAGGGTTGAAATCCACATCTTTATGCTCCAAACGACCGTCTTTAGGCTTCAAATCCGACTTTTAATTCTGAAATCCCACTTTTTTACGCTCCAAACGCTACATTAAGGGCACAAAGTCTCCATTTTAGGTCACAACGCTTCCTTTTTAGAGTCCGGAACGTTGGTTCCAGGGTTGAAAGCCTCCCTGTTCTGCTTCAAAGCGTCATTTAGAAGGTACAAGCCCTCATTTTTAGGGCGCAACGCCTCATTTTTTGGCCGCGAATCCTCCTTTTTAGGGGTCAATACGTCCTTTTTGCTGTAAAATCCCTCACTTCTATGTTCCGGACATCTCATTTAGGGCACAAAGCCTTGTTTTGTGGTCCCAAAGCTTCCTCTTCAGAGTCCAAAGCTTTGATTCTGTGGTTGAATTCCTCGTTTTATAATCCAAACCCTCACGTTTATTGCACAAACCCTCATTTTTAGGGCCCAAACGCTCATTTTTATGCTGCAAATCATTTCACTGGAAAATGCCTCCTTTTTATGCTCCAAACGCCTCCTTTAGGGCACGAGCCTCAATGTTAGGTCCCAAAGATTTGGTTAAGAGCCCAAAGCTTGGAGTCTAGGGTTCAAAGCCTGCTTTTTACTCTACAAACCCTCCTGTTTAGGGTACAAACCCTCCTTTTTGGTGCACAAGCCCTCGCTGTTAGGGTGCAAACACTCACGTTAAGATTCCCAAGCTTCGAGTCCAGGGTTGAAATCCACATCTTTATGCTCCAAACGACCGTCTTTAGGCTTCAAATCCGACTTTTAATTCTGAAATCCCACTTTTTTACGCTCCAACCGCTACATTAAGGGCACAAAGTCTCCATTTTAGGTCACAACGCTTCCTTTTTAGAGTCCGGAACGTTGGTTCCAGGGTTGAAAGCCTCCCTGTTCTGCTTCAAAGCGTCATTTAGAAGGTACAAGCCCTCATTTTTAGGGTGCAACGCCTCATTTTTTGGCCGCGAATCCTCCTTTTTAGGGGTCAGTACGTCCTTTTTGCTGTAAAATCCCTCACTTTTATGTTCCGGACATCTCATTTAGGGCACAAAGCCTTGTTTTGTGGTCCCAAAGCTTCCTCTTCAGAGTCCAAAGCTTTGATTCTGTGGTTGAATTCCTCGTTTTATAATCCAAACCCTCACGTTTATTGCACAAACCCTCATTTTTAGGGCCCAAACGCTCATTTTTATGCTGCAAATCATTTCACTGGAAAATGCCTCCTTTTTATGCTCCAAACGCCTCCTTTAGGGCACGATGTCTGAATGTTAGGTCCCAAAGATTTGGTTAAGAGCCCAAAGCTTGGAGTCTAGGGTTGAAAGCCTGCTTTTTACTCTACAAACCCTCCTGTTTAGGGTACAAACCCTCCTTTTTGGTGCACAAGCCCTCGCTGTTAGGGTGCAAACGCTCACGTTAAGATTCCCAAGCTTCGAGTCCAGGGTTGAAATCCACATCTTTATGCTCCAAACGACCGTCTTTAGGCTTCAAATCCGACTTTTAATTCTGAAATCCCACTTTTTTACGCTCCAAACGCTACATTAAGGGCACAAAGTCTCCATTTTAGGTCACAACGCTTCCTTTTTAGAGTCCGGAACGTTGGTTCCAGGGTTGAAAGCCTCCCTGTTCTGCTTCAAAGCGTCATTTAGAAGGTACAAGCCCTCATTTTTAGGGCGCAACGCCTCATTTTTTGGCCGCGAATCCTCCTTTTTAGGGGTCAATACGTCCTTTTTGCTGTAAAATCCCTCACTTTTATGTTCCGGACATCTCATTTAGGGCACAAAGCCTTGTTTTGTGGTCCCAAAGCTTCCTCTTCAGAGTCCAAAGCTTTGATTCTGTGGTTGAATTCCTCGTTTTATAATCCAAACCCTCACGTTTATTGCACAAACCCTCATTTTTAGGGCCCAAACGCTCATTTTTATGCTGCAAATCATCTCACTGGAAAATGCCTCCTTTATATGCTCCAAACGCCTCCTTTAGGGCACGATGTCTGAATGTTAGGTCCCAAAGATTTGGTTAAGAGCCCAAAGCTTGGAGTCTAGGGTTCAAAGCCTGCTTTTTACTCTACAAACCCTCCTGTTTAGGGTACAAACCCTCCTTTTTGGTGCACAAGCCCTCGCTGTTAGGGTGCAAACACTCACGTTAAGATTCCCAAGCTTCGAGTCCAGGGTTGAAATCCACATCTTTATGCTCCAAACGACCGTCTTTAGGCTTCAAATCCAACTTTTAATTCTGAAATCCCACTTTTTTACGCTCCAAACGCTACATTAAGGGCACAAAGTCTCCATTTTAGGTCACAACGCTTCCTTTTTAGAGTCCGGAACGTTGGTTCCAGGGTTGAAAGCCTCCCTGTTCTGCTTCAAAGCGTCATTTAGAAGGTACAAGCCCTCATTTTTAGGGCGCAACGCCTCATTTTTTGGCCGCGAATCCTCCTTTTTAGGGGTCAATACGTCCTTTTTGCTGTAAAATCCCTCACTTTTATGTTCCGGACATCTCTTTTAGGGCACAAAGCCTTGTTTTGTGGTCCCAAAGCTTCCTCTTCAGAGTCCAAAGCTTTGATTCTGTGGTTGAATTCCTCGTTTTATAATCCAAACCCTCACGTTTATTGCACAAACCCTCATTTTTAGGGCCCAAACGCTCATTTTTATGCTGTAAATAATTTCACTGGAAAATGCCTCCTTTTTATGCTCCAAACGCCTCCTTTAGGGCACGAGCCTCAATGTTAGGTCCCAAAGATTTGGTTAAGAGCCCAAAGCTTGGAGTCTAGGGTTGAAAGCCTGCTTTTTACTCTACAAACCCTCTTTTTTGGTGCACAAGCCCTCGCTGTTAGGGTGCAAACACTCACGTTAAGATTCCCAAGCTTTGAGTCCAGGGTTGAAATCCACATCTTTATGCTCCAAACGACCGTCTTTGGGCTTCAAATCCGACTTTTAATTCTGAAATCCCACTTTTTTACGCTCCAAACGCTACATTAAGGGCACAAAGTCTCCATTTTAGGTCACAACGCTTCCTTTTTAGAGTCCGGAACGTTGGTTCCAGGGTTGAAAGCCTCCCTGTTCTGCTTCAAAGCGTCATTTAGAAGGTACAAGCCCTCATTTTTAGGGCGCAACGCCTCATTTTTTGGCCGCGAATCCTCCTTTTTAGGGGTCAATACGTCCTTTTTGCTGTAAAATCCCTCACTTTTATGTTCCGGACATCTCATTTAGGGCACAAAGCCTTGTTTTGTGGTCCCAAAGCTTCCTCTTCAGAGTCCAAAGCTTTGATTCTGTGGTTGAATTCCTCGTTTTATAATCCAAACCCTCACGTTTATTGCACAAACCCTCATTTTTAGGGCCCAAACGCTCATTTTTATGCTGCAAATCATTTCACTGGAAAATGCCTCCTTTTTATGCTCCAAACGCCTCCTTTAGGGCACGATGTCTGAATGTTAGGTCCCAAAGATTTGGTTAAGAGCCCAAAGCTTGGAGTCTAGGGTTGAAAGCCTGCTTTTTACTCTACAAACCCTCCTGTTTAGGGTACAAACCCTCCTTTTTGGTGCACAAGCCCTCGCTGTTAGGGTGCAAACGCTCACGTTAAGATTCCCAAGCTTCGAGTCCAGGGTTGAAATCCACATCTTTATGCTCCAAACGACCGTCTTTAGGCTTCAAATCCGACTTTTAATTCTGAAATCCCACTTTTTTACGCTCCAAACGCTACATTAAGGGCACAAAGTCTCCATTTTAGGTCACAACGCTTCCTTTTTAGAGTCCGGAACGTTGGTTCCAGGGTTGAAAGCCTCCCTGTTCTGCTTCAAAGCGTCATTTAGAAGGTACAAGCCCTCATTTTTAGGGCGCAACGCCTCATTTTTTGGCCGCGAATCCTCCTTTTTAGGGGTCAATACGTCCTTTTTGCTGTAAAATCCCTCACTTTTATGTTCCGGACATCTCATTTAGGGCACAAAGCCTTGTTTTGTGGTCCCAAAGCTTCCTCTTCAGAGTCCAAAGCTTTGATTCTGTGGTTGAATTCCTCGTTTTATAATCCAAACCCTCACGTTTATTGCACAAACCCTCATTTTTAGGGCCCAAACGCTCATTTTTATGCTGCAAATCATCTCACTGGAAAATGCCTCCTTTTTATGCTCCAAACGCCTCCTTTAGGGCACGATGTCTGAATGTTAGGTCCCAAAGATTTGGTTAAGAGCCCAAAGCTTGGAGTCTAGGGTTGAAAGCCTGCTTTTTACTCTACAAACCCTCCTGTTTAGGGTACAAACCCTCCTTTTTGGTGCACAAGCCCTCGCTGTTAGGGTGCAAACACTCACGTTAAGATTCCCAAGCTTCGAGTCCAGGGTTGAAATCCACATCTTTATGCTCCAAACGACCGTCTTTAGGCTTCAAATCCAACTTTTAATTCTGAAATCCCACTTTTTTACGCTCCAAACGCTACATTAAGGGCACAAAGTCTCCATTTTAGGTCACAACGCTTCCTTTTTAGAGTCCGGAACGTTGGTTCCAGGGTTGAAAGCCTCCCTGTTCTGCTTCAAAGCGTCATTTAGAAGGTACAAGCCCTCATTTTTAGGGTGCAACGCCTCATTTTTTGGCCGCGAATCCTCCTTTTTAGGGGTCAATACGTCCTTTTTGCTGTAAAATCCCTCACTTTTATGTTCCGGACATCTCTTTTAGGGCACAAAGCCTTGTTTTGTGGTCCCAAAGCTTCCTCTTCAGAGTCCAAAGCTTTGATTCTGTGGTTGAATTCCTCGTTTTATAATCCAAACCCTCACGTTTATTGCACAAACCCTCATTTTTAGGGCCCAAACGCTCATTTTTATGCTGTAAATAATTTCACTGGAAAATGCCTCCTTTTTATGCTCCAAACGCCTCCTTTAGGGCACGAGCCTCAATGTTAGGTCCCAAAGATTTGGTTAAGAGCCCAAAGCTTGGAGTCTAGGGTTCAAAGCCTGCTTTTTACTCTACAAACCCTCCTGTTTAGGGTACAAACCCTCCTTTTTGGTGCACAAGCCCTCGCTGTTAGGGTGCAAACACTCACGTTAAGATTCCCAAGCTTCGAGTCCAGGGTTGAAATCCACATCTTTATGCTCCAAACGACCGTCTTTAGGCTTCAAATCCGACTTTTAATTCTGAAATCCCACTTTTTTACGCTCCAAACGCTACATTAAGGGCACAAAGTCTCCATTTTAGGTCACAACGCTTCCTTTTTAGAGTCCGGAACGTTGGTTCCAGGGTTGAAAGCCTCCCTGTTCTGCTTCAAAGCGTCATTTAGAAGGTACAAGCCCTCATTTTTAGGGCGCAACGCCTCATTTTTTGGCTGCGAATCCTCCTTTTTAGGGGTCAATACGTCCTTTTTGCTGTAAAATCCCTCACTTTTATGTTCCGGACATCTCATTTAGGGCACAAAGCCTTGTTTTGTGGTCCCAAAGCTTCCTCTTCAGAGTCCAAAGCTTTGATTCTGTGGTTGAATTCCTCGTTTTATAATCCAAACCCTCATGTTTATTGCACAAACCCTCATTTTTAGGGCCCAAACGCTCATTTTTATGCTGCAAATCATTTCACTGGAAAATGCCTCCTTTTTATGATCCAAACGCCTCCTTTAGGGCACGAGCCTCAATGTTAGCTCCCAAAGATTTGGTTAAGAGCCCAAAGCTTGGAGTCTAGGGTTGAAAGCCTGCTTTTTACTCTACAAACCCTCCTTTTTGGTGCACAAGCCCTCGCTGTTAGGGTGCAAACACTCACGTTAAGATTCCCAAGCTTCGAGTCCAGGGTTGAAATCCACATCTTTATGCTCCAAACGACCGTCTTTAGGCTTCAAATCCGACTTTTAATTCTGAAATCCCACTTTTTTACGCTCCAAACGCTACATTAAGGGCACAAAGTCTCCATTTTAGGTCACAACGCTTCCTTTTTAGAGTCCGGAACGTTGGTTCCAGGGTTGAAAGCCTCCCTGTTCTGCTTCAAAGCGTCATTTAGAAGGTACAAGCCCTCATTTTTAGGGCGCAACGCCTCATTTTTTGGCCGCGAATCCTCCTTTTTAGGGGTCAATACGTCCTTTTTGCTGTAAAATCCCTCACTTCTATGTTCCGGACATCTTATTTAGGGCACAAAGCCTTGTTTTGTGGTCCCAAAGCTTCCTCTTCAGAGTCTAAAGCTTTGATTCTGTGGTTGAATTCCTCGTTTTATAATCCAAACCCTCACGTTTATTGCACAAACCCTCATTTTTAGGGCCCAAACGCTCATTTTTATGCTGCAAATCATTTCACTGGAAAATGCCTCCTTTTTATGCTCCAAACGCCTCCTTTAGGGCACGAGCCTCAATGTTAGGTCCCAAAGATTTGGTTAAGAGCCCAAAGCTTGGAGTCTAGGGTTCAAAGCCTGCTTTTTACTCTACAAACCCTCCTGTTTAGGGTACAAACCCTCCTTTTTGGTGCACAAGCCCTCGCTGTTAGGGTGCAAACACTCACGTTAAGATTCCCAAGCTTCGAGTCCAGGGTTGAAATCCACATCTTTATGCTCCAAACGACCGTCTTTAGGCTTCAAATCCGACTTTTAATTCTGAAATCCCACTTTTTTACGCTCCAACCGCTACATTAAGGGCACAAAGTCTCCATTTTAGGTCACAACGCTTCCTTTTTAGAGTCCGGAACGTTGGTTCCAGGGTTGAAAGCCTCCCTGTTCTGCTTCAAAGCGTCATTTAGAAGGTACAAGCCCTCATTTTTAGGGTGCAACGCCTCATTTTTTGGCCGCGAATCCTCCTTTTTAGGGGTCAGTACGTCCTTTTTGCTGTAAAATCCCTCACTTTTATGTTCCGGACATCTCATTTAGGGCACAAAGCCTTGTTTTGTGGTCCCAAAGCTTCCTCTTCAGAGTCCAAAGCTTTGATTCTGTGGTTGAATTCCTCGTTTTATAATCCAAACCCTCACGTTTATTGCACAAACCCTCATTTTTAGGGCCCAAACGCTCATTTTTATGCTGCAAATCATTTCACTGGAAAATGCCTCCTTTTTATGCTCCAAACGCCTCCTTTAGGGCACGATGTCTGAATGTTAGGTCCCAAAGATTTGGTTAAGAGCCCAAAGCTTGGAGTCTAGGGTTGAAAGCCTGCTTTTTACTCTACAAACCCTCCTGTTTAGGGTACAAACCCTCCTTTTTGGTGCACAAGCCCTCGCTGTTAGGGTGCAAACGCTCACGTTAAGATTCCCAAGCTTCGAGTCCAGGGTTGAAATCCACATCTTTATGCTCCAAACGACCGTCTTTAGGCTTCAAATCCGACTTTTAATTCTGAAATCCCACTTTTTTACGCTCCAAACGCTACATTAAGGGCACAAAGTCTCCATTTTAGGTCACAACGCTTCCTTTTTAGAGTCCGGAACGTTGGTTCCAGGGTTGAAAGCCTCCCTGTTCTGCTTCAAAGCGTCATTTAGAAGGTACAAGCCCTCATTTTTAGGGCGCAACGCCTCATTTTTTGGCCGCGAATCCTCCTTTTTAGGGGTCAATACGTCCTTTTTGCTGTAAAATCCCTCACTTTTATGTTCCGGACATCTCATTTAGGGCACAAAGCCTTGTTTTGTGGTCCCAAAGCTTCCTCTTCAGAGTCCAAAGCTTTGATTCTGTGGTTGAATTCCTCGTTTTATAATCCAAACCCTCACGTTTATTGCACAAACCCTCATTTTTAGGGCCCAAACGCTCATTTTTATGCTGCAAATCATCTCACTGGAAAATGCCTCCTTTTTATGCTCCAAACGCCTCCTTTAGGGCACGATGTCTGAATGTTAGGTCCCAAAGATTTGGTTAAGAGCCCAAAGCTTGGAGTCTAGGGTTGAAAGCCTGCTTTTTACTCTACAAACCCTCCTGTTTAGGGTACAAACCCTCCTTTTTGGTGCACAAGCCCTCGCTGTTAGGGTGCAAACACTCACGTTAAGATTCCCAAGCTTCGAGTCCAGGGTTGAAATCCACATCTTTATGCTCCAAACGACCGTCTTTAGGCTTCAAATCCAACTTTTAATTCTGAAATCCCACTTTTTTACGCTCCAAACGCTACATTAAGGGCACAAAGTCTCCATTTTAGGTCACAACGCTTCCTTTTTAGAGTCCGGAACGTTGGTTCCAGGGTTGAAAGCCTCCCTGTTCTGCTTCAAAGCGTCATTTAGAAGGTACAAGCCCTCATTTTTAGGGTGCAACGCCTCATTTTTTGGCCGCGAATCCTCCTTTTTAGGGGTCAATACGTCCTTTTTGCTGTAAAATCCCTCACTTTTATGTTCCGGACATCTCTTTTAGGGCACAAAGCCTTGTTTTGTGGTCCCAAAGCTTCCTCTTCAGAGTCCAAAGCTTTGATTCTGTGGTTGAATTCCTCGTTTTATAATCCAAACCCTCACGTTTATTGCACAAACCCTCATTTTTAGGGCCCAAACGCTCATTTTTATGCTGTAAATAATTTCACTGGAAAATGCCTCCTTTTTATGCTCCAAACGCCTCCTTTAGGGCACGAGCCTCAATGTTAGGTCCCAAAGATTTGGTTAAGAGCCCAAAGCTTGGAGTCTAGGGTTCAAAGCCTGCTTTTTACTCTACAAACCCTCCTGTTTAGGGTACAAACCCTCCTTTTTGGTGCACAAGCCCTCGCTGTTAGGGTGCAAACACTCACGTTAAGATTCCCAAGCTTCGAGTCCAGGGTTGAAATCCACATCTTTATGCTCCAAACGACCGTCTTTAGGCTTCAAATCCGACTTTTAATTCTGAAATCCCACTTTTTTACGCTCCAAACGCTACATTAAGGGCACAAAGTCTCCATTTTAGGTCACAACGCTTCCTTTTTAGAGTCCGGAACGTTGGTTCCAGGGTTGAAAGCCTCCCTGTTCTGCTTCAAAGCGTCATTTAGAAGGTACAAGCCCTCATTTTTAGGGCGCAACGCCTCATTTTTTGGCTGCGAATCCTCCTTTTTAGGGGTCAATACGTCCTTTTTGCTGTAAAATCCCTCACTTTTATGTTCCGGACATCTCATTTAGGGCACAAAGCCTTGTTTTGTGGTCCCAAAGCTTCCTCTTCAGAGTCCAAAGCTTTGATTCTGTGGTTGAATTCCTCGTTTTATAATCCAAACCCTCACGTTTATTGCACAAACCCTCATTTTTAGGGCCCAAACGCTCATTTTTATGCTGCAAATCATTTCACTGGAAAATGCCTCCTTTTTATGCTCCAAACGCCTCCTTTAGGGCACGAGCCTCAATGTTAGCTCCCAAAGATTTGGTTAAGAGCCCAAAGCTTGGAGTCTAGGGTTGAAAGCCTGCTTTTTACTCTACAAACCCTCCTTTTTGGTGCACAAGCCCTCGCTGTTAGGGTGCAAACACTCACGTTAAGATTCCCAAGCTTCGAGTCCAGGGTTGAAATCCACATCTTTATGCTCCAAACGACCGTCTTTAGGCTTCAAATCCGACTTTTAATTCTGAAATCCCACTTTTTTACGCTCCAACCGCTACATTAAGGGCACAAAGTCTCCATTTTAGGTCACAACGCTTCCTTTTTAGAGTCCGGAACGTTGGTTCCAGGGTTGAAAGCCTCCCTGTTCTGCTTCAAAGCGTCATTTAGAAGGTACAAGCCCTCATTTTTAGGGTGCAACGCCTCATTTTTTGGCCGCGAATCCTCCTTTTTAGGGGTCAGTACGTCCTTTTTGCTGTAAAATCCCTCACTTTTATGTTCCGGACATCTCATTTAGGGCACAAAGCCTTGTTTTGTGGTCCCAAAGCTTCCTCTTCAGAGTCCAAAGCTTTGATTCTGTGGTTGAATTCCTCGTTTTATAATCCAAACCCTCACGTTTATTGCACAAACCCTCATTTTTAGGGCCCAAACGCTCATTTTTATGCTGCAAATCATTTCACTGGAAAATGCCTCCTTTTTATGCTCCAAACGCCTCCTTTAGGGCACGATGTCTGAATGTTAGGTCCCAAAGATTTGGTTAAGAGCCCAAAGCTTGGAGTCTAGGGTTGAAAGCCTGCTTTTTACTCTACAAACCCTCCTGTTTAGGGTACAAACCCTCCTTTTTGGTGCACAAGCCCTCGCTGTTAGGGTGCAAACACTCACGTTAAGATTCCCAAGCTTCGAGTCCAGGGTTGAAATCCACATCTTTATGCTCCAAACGACCGTCTTTAGGCTTCAAATCCGACTTTTAATTCTGAAATCCCACTTTTTTACGCTCCAAACGCTACATTAAGGGCACAAAGTCTCCATTTTAGGTCACAACGCTTCCTTTTTAGAGTCCGCAACATTGGTTCCAGGGTTGAAAACCTCCCTGTTCTGCTTCAAAGCGTCATTTAGAAGGTACAAACCCTCATTTTTAGGGCGCAACGCCTCATTTTTTGGCCACGAATCCTCCTTTTTAGGGGTCAGTACGTCCTTTTTGCTGTAAAATCCCTCACTTTTATGTTCCGGACATCTCTTTTAGGGCACAAAGCCTTGTTTTGTGGTCCCAAAGCTTCCTCTTCAGAGTCCAAAGCTTTGATTCTGTGGTTGAATTCCTCGTTTTATAATCCAAACCCTCACGTTTATTGTGCAAACCCTCATTTTTAGGGCCCAAACGCTCATTTTTATGCTGCAAATCATTTCACTGGAAAATGCCTCCTTTTTATGCTCCAAACGCCTCCTTTAGGGCACGATGTCTGAATGTTAGGTCCCAAAGATTTGGTTAAGAGCCCAAAGCTTGGAGTCTAGGGTTGAAAGCCTGCTTTTTACTCTACAAACCCTCCTGTTTAGGGTACAAACCCTCCTTTTTGGTGCACAAGCCCTCGCTGTTAGGGTGCAAACACTCACGTTAAGATTCCCAAGCTTCGAGTCCAGGGTTGAAATCCACATCTTTATGCTCCAAACGACCGTCTTTGGGCTTCAAATCCGACTTTTAATTCTGAAATCCCACTTTTTTACGCTCCAAACGCTACATTAAGGGCACAAAGTCTCCATTTTAGGTCACAACGCTTCCTTTTTAGAGTCCGGAACGTTGGTTCCAGGGTTGAAAGCCTCCCTGTTCTGCTTCAAAGCGTCATTTAGAAGGTACAAGCCCTCATTTTTAGGGCGCAACGCCTCATTTTTTGGCCGCGAATCCTCCTTTTTAGGGGTCAATACGTCCTTTTTGCTGTAAAATCCCTCACTTCTATGTTCCGGACATCTCTTTTAGGGCACAAAGCCTTGTTTTGTGGTCCCAAAGCTTCCTCTTCAGAGTCCAAAGCTTTGATTCTGTGGTTGAATTCCTCGTTTTATAATCCAAACCCTCACGTTTATTGCACAAACCCTCATTTTTAGGGCCCAAACGCTCATTTTTATGCTGCAAATCATTTCACTGGAAAATGCCTCCTTTTTATGCTCCAAACGCCTCCTTTAGGGCACGAGCCTCAATGTTAGGTCCCAAAGATTTGGTTAAGAGCCCAAAGCTTGGAGTCTAGGGTTGAAAGCCTGCTTTTTACTCTACAAACCCTCCTTTTTGGTGCACAAGCCCTCGCTGTTAGGGTGCAAACACTCACGTTAAGATTCCCAAGCTTCGAGTCCAGGGTTGAAATCCACATCTTTATGCTCCAAACGACCGTCTTTAGGCTTCAAATCCGACTTTTAATTCTGAAATCCCACTTTTTTACGCTCCAAACGCTACATTAAGGGCACAAAGTCTCCATTTTAGGTCACAACGCTTCCTTTTTAGAGTCCGGAACGTTGGTTCCAGGGTTGAAAGCCTCCCTGTTCTGCTTCAAAGCGTCATTTAGAAGGTACAAGCCCTCATTTTTAGGGCGCAACGCCTCATTTTTTGGCCGCGAATCCTCCTTTTTAGGGGTCAATACGTCCTTTTTGCTGTAAAATCCCTCACTTTTATGTTCCGGACATCTCATTTAGGGCACAAAGCCTTGTTTTGTGGTCCCAAAGCTTCCTCTTCAGAGTCCAAAGCTTTGATTCTGTGGTTGAATTCCTCGTTTTATAATCCAAACCCTCACGTTTATTGCACAAACCCTCATTTTTAGGGCCCAAACGCTCATTTTTATGCTGCAAATCATTTCACTGGAAAATGCCTCCTTTTTATGCTCCAAACGCCTCCTTTAGGGCACGATGTCTGAATGTTAGGTCCCAAAGATTTGGTTAAGAGCCCAAAGCTTGGAGTCTAGGGTTGAAAGCCTGCTTTTTACTCTACAAACCCTCCTGTTTAGGGTACAAACCCTCCTTTTTGGTGCACAAGCCCTCGCTGTTAGGGTGCAAACACTCACGTTAAGATTCCCAAGCTTCGAGTCCAGGGTTGAAATCCACATCTTTATGCTCCAAACGACCGTCTTTAGGCTTCAAATCCGACTTTTAATTCTGAAATCCCACTTTTTTACGCTCCAAACGCTACATTAAGGGCACAAAGTCTCCATTTTAGGTCACAACGCTTCCTTTTTAGAGTCCGCAACATTGCTTCCAGGGTTGAAAACCTCCCTGTTCTGCTTCAAAGCGTCATTTAGAAGGTACAAGCCCTCATTTTTAGGGCGCAACACCTCATTTTTTGGCCACGAATCCTCCTTTTTAGGGGTCAGTACGTCCTTTTTGCTGTAAAATCCCTCACTTTTATGTTCCGGACATCTCTTTTAGGGCACAAAGCCTTGTTTTGTGGTCCCAAAGCTTCCTCTTCAGAGTCCAAAGCTTTGATTCTGTGGTTGAATTCCTCGTTTTATAATCCAAACCCTCATGTTTATTGCACAAACCCTCATTTTTAGGGCCCAAACGCTCATTTTTATGCTGCAAATCATTTCACTGGAAAATGCCTCCTTTTTATGCTCCAAACGCCTCCTTTAGGGCACGATGTCTGAATGTTAGGTCCCAAAGATTTGGTTAAGAGCCCAAAGCTTGGAGTCTAGGGTTGAAAGCCTGCTTTTTACTCTACAAACCCTCCTGTTTTTGGTACAAACCCTCCTTTTTGGTGCACAAGCCCTCGCTGTTAGGGTGCAAACACTCACGTTAAGATTCCCAAGCTTCGAGTCCAGGGTTGAAATCCACATCTTTATGCTCCAAACGACCGTCTTTAGGCTTCAAATCCGACTTTTAATTCTGAAATCCCACTTTTTTACGCTCCAAACGCTACATTAAGGGCACAAAGTCTCCATTTTAGGTCACAACGCTTCCTTTTTAGAGTCCGGAACGTTGGTTCCAGGGTTGAAAGCCTCCCTGTTCTGCTTCAAAGCGTCATTTAGAAGGTACAAGCCCTCATTTTTAGGGCGCAACGCCTCATTTTTTGGCCGCGAATCCTCCTTTTTAGGGGTCAATACGTCCTTTTTGCTGTAAAATCCCTCACTTTTATGTTCCGGACATCTCATTTAGGGCACAAAGCCTTGTTTTGTGGTCCCAAAGCTTCCTCTTCAGAGTCCAAAGCTTTGATTCTGTGGTTGAATTCCTCGTTTTATAATCCAAACCCTCACGTTTATTGCACAAACCCTCATTTTTAGGGCCCAAACGCTCATTTTTATGCTGCAAATCATTTCACTGGAAAATGCCTCCTTTTTATGCTCCAAACGCCTCCTTTAGGGCACGATGTCTGAATGTTAGGTCCCAAAGATTTGGTTAAGAGCCCAAAGCTTGGAGTCTAGGGTTGAAAGCCTGCTTTTTACTCTACAAACCCTCCTGTTTAGGGTACAAACCCTCCTTTTTGGTGCACAAGCCCTCGCTGTTAGGGTGCAAACACTCACGTTAAGATTCCCAAGCTTCGAGTCCAGGGTTGAAATCCACATCTTTATGCTCCAAACGACCGTCTTTAGGCTTCAAATCCGACTTTTAATTCTGAAATCCCACTTTTTTACGCTCCAAACGCTACATTAAGGGCACAAAGTCTCCATTTTAGGTCACAACGCTTCCTTTTTAGAGTCCGGAACGTTGGTTCCAGGGTTGAAAGCCTCCCTGTTCTGCTTCAAAGCGTCATTTAGAAGGTACAAGCCCTCATTTTTAGGGCGCAACGCCTCATTTTTTGGCCGCGAATCCTCCTTTTTAGGGGTCAATACGTCCTTTTTGCTGTAAAATCCCTCACTTCTATGTTCCGGACATCTCTTTTAGGGCACAAAGCCTTGTTTTGTGGTCCCAAAGCTTCCTCTTCAGAGTCCAAAGCTTTGATTCTGTGGTTGAATTCCTCGTTTTATAATCCAAACCCTCACGTTTATTGCACAAACCCTCATTTTTAGGGCCCAAACGCTCATTTTTATGCTGCAAATCATTTCACTGGAAAATGCCTCCTTTTTATGCTCCAAACGCCTCCTTTAGGGCACGATGTCTGAATGTTAGGTCCCAAAGATTTGGTTAAGAGCCCAAAGCTTGGAGTCTAGGGTTGAAAGCCTGCTTTTTACTCTACAAACCCTCCTGTTTAGGGTACAAACCCTCCTTTTTGGTGCACAAGCCCTCGCTGTTAGGGTGCAAACACTCACGTTAAGATTCCCAAGCTTCGAGTCCAGGGTTGAAATCCACATCTTTATGCTCCAAACGACCGTCTTTAGGCTTCAAATCCGACTTTTAATTCTGAAATCCCACTTTTTTACGCTCCAAACGCTACATTAAGGGCACAAAGTCTCCATTTTAGGTCACAACGCTTCCTTTTTAGAGTCCGGAACGTTGGTTCCAGGGTTGAAAGCCTCCCTGTTCTGCTTCAAAGCGTCATTTAGAAGGTACAAGCCCTCATTTTTAGGGCGCAACGCCTCATTTTTTGGCCGCGAATCCTCCTTTTTAGGGGTCAATACGTCCTTTTTGCTGTAAAATCCCTCACTTTTATGTTCCGGACATCTCATTTAGGGCACAAAGCCTTGTTTTGTGGTCCCAAAGCTTCCTCTTCAGAGTCCAAAGCTTTGATTCTGTGGTTGAATTCCTCGTTTTATAATCCAAACCCTCACGTTTATTGCACAAACCCTCATTTTTAGGGCCCAAACGCTCATTTTTATGCTGCAAATCATCTCACTGGAAAATGCCTCCTTTTTATGCTCCAAACGCCTCCTTTAGGGCACGATGTCTGAATGTTAGGTCCCAAAGATTTGGTTAAGAGCCCAAAGCTTGGAGTCTAGGGTTGAAAGCCTGCTTTTTACTCTACAAACCCTCCTGTTTAGGGTACAAACCCTCCTTTTTGGTGCACAAGCCCTCGCTGTTAGGGTGCAAACACTCACGTTAAGATTCCCAAGCTTCGAGTCCAGGGTTGAAATCCACATCTTTATGCTCCAAACGACCGTCTTTAGGCTTCAAATCCGACTTTTAATTCTGAAATCCCACTTTTTTACGCTCCAAACGCTACATTAAGGGCACAAAGTCTCCATTTTAGGTCACAACGCTTCCTTTTTAGAGTCCGGAACGTTGGTTCCAGGGTTGAAAGCCTCCCTGTTCTGCTTCAAAGCGTCATTTAGAAGGTACAAGCCCTCATTTTTAGGGCGCAACGCCTCATTTTTTGGCCGCGAATCCTCCTTTTTAGGGGTCAGTACGTCCTTTTTGCTGTAAAATCCCTCACTTTTATGTTCCGGACATCTCATTTAGGGCACAAAGCCTTGTTTTGTGGTCCCAAAGCTTCCTCTTCAGAGTCCAAAGCTTTGATTCTGTGGTTGAATTCCTCGTTTTATAATCCAAACCCTCACGTTTATTGCACAAACCCTCATTTTTAGGGCCCAAACGCTCATTTTTATGCTGCAAATCATTTCACTGGAAAATGCCTCCTTTTTATGCTCCAAACGCCTCCTTTAGGGCACGATGTCTGAATGTTAGGTCCCAAAGATTTGGTTAAGAGCCCAAAGCTTGGAGTCTAGGGTTGAAAGCCTGCTTTTTACTCTACAAACCCTCCTGTTTAGGGTACAAACCCTCCTTTTTGGTGCACAAGCCCTCGCTGTTAGGGTGCAAACACTCACGTTAAGATTCCCAAGCTTCGAGTCCAGGGTTGAAATCCACATCTTTATGCTCCAAACGACCGTCTTTAGGCTTCAAATCCGACTTTTAATTCTGAAATCCCACTTTTTTACGCTCCAAACGCTACATTAAGGGCACAAAGTCTCCATTTTAGGTCACAACGCTTCCTTTTTAGAGTCCGGAACGTTGGTTCCAGGGTTGAAAGCCTCCCTGTTCTGCTTCAAAGCGTCATTTAGAAGGTACAAGCCCTCATTTTTAGGGCGCAACGCCTCATTTTTTGGCCGCGAATCCTCCTTTTTAGGGGTCAATACGTCCTTTTTGCTGTAAAATCCCTCACTTCTATGTTACGGACATCTCATTTAGGGCACAAAGCCTTGTTTTGTGGTCCCAAAGCTTCCTCTTCAGAGTCCAAAGCTTTGATTCTGTGGTTGAATTCCTCGTTTTATAATCCAAACCCTCACGTTTATTGCACAAACCCTCATTTTTAGGGCCCAAACGCTCATTTTTATGCTGCAAATCATTTCACTGGAAAATCCCTCCTTTTTATGCTCCAAACGCCTCCTTTAGGGCACGATGTCTGAATGTTAGGTCCCAAAGATTTGGTTAAGAGCCCAAAGCTTTGAGTCTAGGGTTGAAAGCCTGCTTTTTACTCTACAAACCCTCCTGTTTAGGGTACAAACCCTCCTTTTTGGTGCACAAGCCCTTGCTGTTAGGGTGCAAACACTCACGTTAAGATTCCCAAGCTTCGAGTCCAGGGTTGAAATCCACATCTTTATGCTCCAAACGACCGTCTTTGGGCTTCAAATCCGACTTTTAATTCTGAAATCCCACTTTTTTACGCTCCAAACGCTACATTAAGGGCACAAAGTCTCCATTTTAGGTCACAACGCTTCCTTTTTAGAGTCCGGAACGTTGGTTCCAGGGTTGAAAGCCTCCCTGTTCTGCTTCAAAGCGTCATTTAGAAGGTACAAGCCCTCATTTTTAGGGCGCAACGCCTCATTTTTTGGCCGCGAATCCTCCTTTTTAGGGGTCAGTACGTCCTTTTTGCTGTAAAATCCCTCACTTTTATGTTCCGGACATCTCATTTAGGGCACAAAGCCTTGTTTTGTGGTCCCAAAGCTTCCTCTTCAGAGTCCAAAGCTTTGATTCTGTGGTTGAATTCCTCGTTTTATAATCCAAACCCTCACGTTTATTGCACAAACCCTCATTTTTAGGGCCCAAACGCTCATTTTTATGCTGCAAATCATTTCACTGGAAAATGCCTCCTTTTTATGCTCCAAACGCCTCCTTTAGGGCACGATGTCTGAATGTTAGGTCCCAAAGATTTGGTTAAGAGCCCAAAGCTTGGAGTCTAGGGTTGAAAGCCTGCTTTTTACTCTACAAACCCTCCTGTTTAGGGTACAAATCCTCCTTTTTGGTGCACAAGCCCTCGCTGTTAGGGTGCAAACACTCACGTTAAGATTCCCAAGCTTCGAGTCCAGGGTTGAAATCCACATCTTTATGCTCCAAACGACCGTCTTTAGGCTTCAAATCCGACTTTTAATTCTGAAATCCCACTTTTTTACGCTCCAAACGCTACATTAAGGGCACAAAGTCTCCATTTTAGGTCACAACGCTTCCTTTTTAGAGTCCGGAACGTTGGTTCCAGGGTTGAAAGCCTCCCTGTTCTGCTTCAAAGCGTCATTTAGAAGGTACAAGCCCTCATTTTTAGGGCGCAACGCCTCATTTTTTGGCCGCGAATCCTCCTTTTTAGGGGTCAATACGTCCTTTTTGCTGTAAAATCCCTCACTTCTATGTTCCGGACATCTCTTTTAGGGCACAAAGCCTTGTTTTGTGGTCCCAAAGCTTCCTCTTCAGAGTCCAAAGCTTTGATTCTGTGGTTGAATTCCTCGTTTTATAATCCAAACCCTCACGTTTATTGCACAAACCCTCATTTTTAGGGCCCAAACGCTCATTTTTATGCTGCAAATCATTTCACTGGAAAATGCCTCCTTTTTATGCTCCAAACGCCTCCTTTAGGGCACGATGTCTGAATGTTAGGTCCCAAAGATTTGGTTAAGAGCCCAAAGCTTGGAGTCTAGGGTTGAAAGCCTGCTTTTTACTCTACAAACCCTCCTGTTTAGGGTACAAACCCTCCTTTTTGGTGCACAAGCCCTCGCTGTTAGGGTGCAAACACTCACGTTAAGATTCCCAAGCTTCGAGTCCAGGGTTGAAATCCACATCTTTATGCTCCAAACGACCGTCTTTAGGCTTCAAATCCGACTTTTAATTCTGAAATCCCACTTTTTTACGCTCCAAACGCTACATTAAGGGCACAAAGTCTCCATTTTAGGTCACAACGCTTCCTTTTTAGAGTCCGGAACGTTGGTTCCAGGGTTGAAAGCCTCCCTGTTCTGCTTCAAAGCGTCATTTAGAAGGTACAAGCCCTCATTTTTAGGGCGCAACGCCTCATTTTTTGGCCGCGAATCCTCCTTTTTAGGGGTCAATACGTCCTTTTTGCTGTAAAATCCCTCACTTTTATGTTCCGGACATCTCATTTAGGGCACAAAGCCTTGTTTTGTGGTCCCAAAGCTTCCTCTTCAGAGTCCAAAGCTTTGATTCTGTGGTTGAATTCCTCGTTTTATAATCCAAACCCTCACGTTTATTGCACAAACCCTCATTTTTAGGGCCCAAACGCTCATTTTTATGCTGCAAATCATCTCACTGGAAAATGCCTCCTTTTTATGCTCCAAACGCCTCCTTTAGGGCACGATGTCTGAATGTTAGGTCCCAAAGATTTGGTTAAGAGCCCAAAGCTTGGAGTCTAGGGTTGAAAGCCTGCTTTTTACTCTACAAACCCTCCTGTTTAGGGTACAAACCCTCCTTTTTGGTGCACAAGCCCTCGCTGTTAGGGTGCAAACACTCACGTTAAGATTCCCAAGCTTCGAGTCCAGGGTTGAAATCCACATCTTTATGCTCCAAACGACCGTCTTTAGGCTTCAAATCCGACTTTTAATTCTGAAATCCCACTTTTTTACGCTCCAAACGCTACATTAAGGGCACAAAGTCTCCATTTTAGGTCACAAAGCTTCCTTTTTAGAGTCCGGAACGTTGGTTCCAGGGTTGAAAGCCTCCCTGTTCTGCTTCAAAGCGTCATTTAGAAGGTACAAGCCCTCATTTTTAGGGCGCAACGCCTCATTTTTTGGCCGCGAATCCTCCTTTTTAGGGGTCAGTACGTCCTTTTTGCTGTAAAATCCCTCACTTTTATGTTCCGGACATCTCATTTAGGGCACAAAGCCTTGTTTTGTGGTCCCAAAGCTTCCTCTTCAGAGTCCAAAGCTTTGATTCTGTGGTTGAATTCCTCGTTTTATAATCCAAACCCTCACGTTTATTGCACAAACCCTCATTTTTAGGGCCCAAACGCTCATTTTTATGCTGCAAATCATTTCACTGGAAAATGCCTCCTTTTTATGCTCCAAACGCCTCCTTTAGGGCACGATGTCTGAATGTTAGGTCCCAAAGATTTGGTTAAGAGCCCAAAGCTTGGAGTCTAGGGTTGAAAGCCTGCTTTTTACTCTACAAACCCTCCTGTTTAGGGTACAAACCCTCCTTTTTGGTGCACAAGCCCTCGCTGTTAGGGTGCAAACACTCACGTTAAGATTCCCAAGCTTCGAGTCCAGGGTTGAAATCCACATCTTTATGCTCCAAACGACCGTCTTTAGGCTTCAAATCCGACTTTTAATTCTGAAATCCCACTTTTTTACGCTCCAAACGCTACATTAAGGGCACAAAGTCTCCATTTTAGGTCACAACGCTTCCTTTTTAGAGTCCGGAACGTTGGTTCCAGGGTTGAAAGCCTCCCTGTTCTGCTTCAAAGCGTCATTTAGAAGGTACAAGCCCTCATTTTTAGGGCGCAACGCCTCATTTTTTGGCCGCGAATCCTCCTTTTTAGGGGTCAATACGTCCTTTTTGCTGTAAAATCCCTCACTTCTATGTTACGGACATCTCATTTAGGGCACAAAGCCTTGTTTTGTGGTCCCAAAGCTTCCTCTTCAGAGTCCAAAGCTTTGATTCTGTGGTTGAATTCCTCGTTTTATAATCCAAACCCTCACGTTTATTGCACAAACCCTCATTTTTAGGGCCCAAACGCTCATTTTTATGCTGCAAATCATTTCACTGGAAAATCCCTCCTTTTTATGCTCCAAACGCCTCCTTTAGGGCACGATGTCTGAATGTTAGGTCCCAAAGATTTGGTTAAGAGCCCAAAGCTTTGAGTCTAGGGTTGAAAGCCTGCTTTTTACTCTACAAACCCTCCTGTTTAGGGTACAAACCCTCCTTTTTGGTGCACAAGCCCTTGCTGTTAGGGTGCAAACACTCACGTTAAGATTCCCAAGCTTCGAGTCCAGGGTTGAAATCCACATCTTTATGCTCCAAACGACCGTCTTTGGGCTTCAAATCCGACTTTTAATTCTGAAATCCCACTTTTTTACGCTCCAAACGCTACATTAAGGGCACAAAGTCTCCATTTTAGGTCACAACGCTTCCTTTTTAGAGTCCGGAACGTTGGTTCCAGGGTTGAAAGCCTCCCTGTTCTGCTTCAAAGCGTCATTTAGAAGGTACAAGCCCTCATTTTTAGGGCGCAACGCCTCATTTTTTGGCCGCGAATCCTCCTTTTTAGGGGTCAGTACGTCCTTTTTGCTGTAAAATCCCTCACTTTTATGTTCCGGACATCTCATTTAGGGCACAAAGCCTTGTTTTGTGGTCCCAAAGCTTCCTCTTCAGAGTCCAAAGCTTTGATTCTGTGGTTGAATTCCTCGTTTTATAATCCAAACCCTCACGTTTATTGCACAAACCCTCATTTTTAGGGCCCAAACGCTCATTTTTATGCTGCAAATCATTTCACTGGAAAATGCCTCCTTTTTATGCTCCAAACGCCTCCTTTAGGGCACGATGTCTGAATGTTAGGTCCCAAAGATTTGGTTAAGAGCCCAAAGCTTGGAGTCTAGGGTTGAAAGCCTGCTTTTTACTCTACAAACCCTCCTGTTTAGGGTACAAATCCTCCTTTTTGGTGCACAAGCCCTCGCTGTTAGGGTGCAAACACTCACGTTAAGATTCCCAAGCTTCGAGTCCAGGGTTGAAATCCACATCTTTATGCTCCAAACGACCGTCTTTAGGCTTCAAATCCGACTTTTAATTCTGAAATCCCACTTTTTTACGCTCCAAACGCTACATTAAGGGCACAAAGTCTCCATTTTAGGTCACAACGCTTCCTTTTTAGAGTCCGGAACGTTGGTTCCAGGGTTGAAAGCCTCCCTGTTCTGCTTCAAAGCGTCATTTAGAAGGTACAAGCCCTCATTTTTAGGGTGCAACGCCTCATTTTTTGGCCGCGAATCCTCCTTTTTAGGGGTCAATACGTCCTTTTTGCTGTAAAATCCCTCACTTTTATGTTCCGGACATCTCTTTTAGGGCACAAAGCCTTGTTTTGTGGTCCCAAAGCTTCCTCTTCAGAGTCCAAAGCTTTGATTCTGTGGTTGAATTCCTCGTTTTATAATCCAAACCCTCACGTTTATTGCACAAACCCTCATTTTTAGGGCCCAAACGCTCATTTTTATGCTGCAAATCATTTCACTGGAAAATCCCTCCTTTTTATGCTCCAAACGCCTCCTTTAGGGCACGATGTCTGAATGTTAGGTCCCAAAGATTTGGTTAAGAGCCCAAAGCTTTGAGTCTAGGGTTGAAAGCCTGCTTTTTACTCTACAAACCCTCCTGTTTAGGGTACAAACCCTCCTTTTTGGTGCACAAGCCCTTGCTGTTAGGGTGCAAACACTCACGTTAAGATTCCCAAGCTTCGAGTCCAGGGTTGAAATCCACATCTTTATGCTCCAAACGACCGTCTTTGGGCTTCAAATCCGACTTTTAATTCTGAAATCCCACTTTTTTACGCTCCAAACGCTACATTAAGGGCACAAAGTCTCCATTTTAGGTCACAACGCTTCCTTTTTAGAGTCCGGAACGTTGGTTCCAGGGTTGAAAGCCTCCCTGTTCTGCTTCAAAGCGTCATTTAGAAGGTACAAGCCCTCATTTTTAGGGCGCAACGCCTCATTTTTTGGCCGCGAATCCTCCTTTTTAGGGGTCAGTACGTCCTTTTTGCTGTAAAATCCCTCACTTTTATGTTCCGGACATCTCTTTTAGGGCACAAAGCCTTGTTTTGTGGTCCCAAAGCTTCCTCTTCAGAGTCCAAAGCTTTGATTCTGTGGTTGAATTCCTCGTTTTATAATCCAAACCCTCACGTTTATTGCACAAACCCTCATTTTTAGGGCCCAAACGCTCATTTTTATGCTGCAAATCATTTCACTGGAAAATGCCTCCTTTTTATGATCCAAACGCCTCCTTTAGGGCACGAGCCTCAATGTTAGGTCCCAAAGATTTGGTTAAGAGCCCAAAGCTTCGAGTCTAGGGTTCAAAGCCTGCTTTTTACTCTACAAACCCTCCTGTTTAGGGTACAAACCCTCCTTTTTGGTGCACAAGCCCTCGCTGTTAGGGTGCAAACACTCACGTTAAGATTCCCAAGCTTCGAGTCCAGGGTTGAAATCCACATCTTTATGCTCCAAACGACCGTCTTTAGGCTTCAAATCCAACTTTTAATTCTGAAATCCCACTTTTTTACGCTCCAAACGCTACATTAAGGGCACAAAGTCTCCATTTTAGGTCACAACGCTTCCTTTTTAGAGTCCGGAACGTTGGTTCCAGGGTTGAAAGCCTCCCTGTTCTGCTTCAAAGCGTCATTTAGAAGGTACAAGCCCTCATTTTTAGGGCGCAACGCCTCATTTTTTGGCCGCGAATCCTCCTTTTTAGGGGTCAATACGTCCTTTTTGCTGTAAAATCCCTCACTTCTATGTTCCGGACATCTCATTTAGGGCACAAAGCCTTGTTTTGTGGTCCCAAAGCTTCCTCTTCAGAGTCCAAAGCTTTGATTCTGTGGTTGAATTCCTCGTTTTATAATCCAAACCCTCATGTTTATTGCACAAACCCTCATTGTTAGGGCCCAAACGCTCATTTTTATGCTGTAAATCATTAAACTGGAAAATGCCTCCTTTTTATGATCCAAACGCCTCCTTTAGGGCACGAGCCTCAATGTTAGGTCCCAAAGATTTGGTTAAGAGCCCAAAGCTTGGAGTCTAGGGTTGAAAGCCTGCTTTTTACTCTACAAACCCTCCTTTTTGGTGCACAAGCCCTCGCTGTTAGGGTGCAAACACTCACGTTAAGATTCCCAAGCTTCGAGTCCAGGGTTGAAATCCACATCTTTATGCTCCAAACGACCGTCTTTAGGCTTCAAATCCGACTTTTAATTCTGAAATCCCACTTTTTTACGCTCCAAACGCTACATTAAGGGCACAAAGTCTCCATTTTAGGTCACAACGCTTCCTTTTTAGAGTCCGGAACGTTGGTTCCAGGGTTGAAAGCCTCCCTGTTCTGCTTCAAAGCGTCATTTAGAAGGTACAAGCCCTCATTTTTAGGGCGCAACGCCTCATTTTTTGGCCGCGAATCCTCCTTTTTAGGGGTCAATACGTCCTTTTTGCTGTAAAATCCCTCACTTTTATGTTCCGGACATCTCATTTAGGGCACAAAGCCTTGTTTTGTGGTCCCAAAGCTTCCTCTTCAGAGTCCAAAGCTTTGATTCTGTGGTTGAATTCCTCGTTTTATAATCCAAACCCTCACGTTTATTGCACAAACCCTAATTTTTAGGGCCCAAACGCTCATTTTTATGCTGCAAATCATCTCACTGGAAAATGCCTCCTTTTTATGCTCCAAACGCCTCCTTTAGGGCACGATGTCTGAATGTTAGGTCCCAAAGATTTGGTTAAGAGCCCAAAGCTTGGAGTCTAGGGTTGAAAGCCTGCTTTTTACTCTACAAACCCTCCTGTTTAGGGTACAAACCCTCCTTTTTGGTGCACAAGCCCTCGCTGTTAGGGTGCAAACACTCACGTTAAGATTCCCAAGCTTCGAGTCCAGGGTTGAAATCCACATCTTTATGCTCCAAACGACCGTCTTTAGGCTTCAAATCCGACTTTTAATTCTGAAATCCCACTTTTTTACGCTCCAAACGCTACATTAAGGGCACAAAGTCTCCATTTTAGGTCACAACGCTTCCTTTTTAGAGTCCGGAACGTTGGTTCCAGGGTTGAAAGCCTCCCTGTTCTGCTTCAAAGCGTCATTTAGAAGGTACAAGCCCTCATTTTTAGGGCGCAACGCCTCATTTTTTGGCCGCGAATCCTCCTTTTTAGGGGTCAATACGTCCTTTTTGCTGTAAAATCCCTCACTTCTATGTTCCGGACATCTCTTTTAGGGCACAAAGCCTTGTTTTGTGGTCCCAAAGCTTCCTCTTCAGAGTCCAAAGCTTTGATTCTGTGGTTGAATTCCTCGTTTTATAATCCAAACCCTCACGTTTATTGCACAAACCCTCATTTTTAGGGCCCAAACGCTCATTTTTATGCTGCAAATCATTTCACTGGAAAATGCCTCCTTTTTATGCTCCAAACGCCTCCTTTAGGGCACGATGTCTGAATGTTAGGTCCCAAAGATTTGGTTAAGAGCCCAAAGCTTGGAGTCTAGGGTTGAAAGCCTGCTTTTTACTCTACAAACCCTCCTGTTTAGGGTACAAACCCTCCTTTTTGGTGCACAAGCCCTCGCTGTTAGGGTGCAAACACTCACGTTAAGATTCCCAAGCTTCGAGTCCAGGGTTGAAATCCACATCTTTATGCTCCAAACGACCGTCTTTAGGCTTCAAATCCGACTTTTAATTCTGAAATCCCACTTTTTTACGCTCCAAACGCTACATTAAGGGCACAAAGTCTCCATTTTAGGTCACAACGCTTCCTTTTTAGAGTCCGCAACATTGCTTCCAGGGTTGAAAGCCTCCCTGTTCTGCTTCAAAGCGTCATTTAGAAGGTACAAGCCCTCATTTTTAGGGCGCAATGCCTCATTTTTTGGCCACGAATCCTCCTTTTTAGGGGTCAGTACGTCCTTTTTGCTGTAAAATCCCTCACTTTTATGTTCCGGACATCTCTTTTAGGGCACAAAGCCTTGTTTTGTGGTCCCAAAGCTTCCTCTTCAGAGTCCAAAGCTTTGATTCTGTGGTTGAATTCCTCGTTTTATAATCCAAACCCTCACGTTTATTGCACAAACCCTCATTTTTAGGGCCCAAACGCTCATTTTTATGCTGCAAATCATTTCACTGGAAAATCCCTCCTTTTTATGCTCCAAACGCCTCCTTTAGGGCATGATGTCTGAATGTTAGGTCCCAAAGATTTGGTTAAGAGCCCAAAGCTTGGAGTCTAGGGTTGAAAGCCTGCTTTTTACTCTACAAACCCTCCTGTTTAGGGTACAAACCCTCCTTTTTGGTGCACAAGCCCTCGCTGTTAGGGTGCAAACACTCACGTTAAGATTCCCAAGCTTCGAGTCCAGGGTTGAAATCCACATCTTTATGCTCCAAACAACCGTCTTTAGGCTTCAAATCCGACTTTTAATTCTGAAATCCCACTTTTTTACGCTCCAAACGCTACATTAAGGGCACAAAGTCTCCATTTTAGGTCACAACGCTTCCTTTTTAGAGTCCGGAACGTTGGTTCCAGGGTTGAAAGCCTCCCTGTTCTGCTTCAAAGCGTCATTTAGAAGGTACAAGCCCTCATTTTTAGGGCGCAACGCCTCATTTTTTGGCCGCGAATCCTCCTTTTTAGGGGTCAATACGTCCTTTTTGCTGTAAAATCCCTCACTTTTATGTTCCGGACATCTCATTTAGGGCACAAAGCCTTGTTTTGTGGTCCCAAAGCTTCCTCTTCAGAGTCCAAAGCTTTGATTCTGTGGTTGAATTCCTCGTTTTATAATCCAAACCCTCACGTTTATTGCACAAACCCTCATTTTTAGGGCCCAAACGCTCATTTTTATGCTGCAAATCATTTCACTGGAAAATGCCTCCTTTTTATGCTCCAAACGCCTCCTTTAGGGCACGATGTCTGAATGTTAGGTCCCAAAGATTTGGTTAAGAGCCCAAAGCTTGGAGTCTAGGGTTGAAAGCCTGCTTTTTACTCTACAAACCCTCCTGTTTAGGGTACAAACCCTCCTTTTTGGTGCACAAGCCCTCGCTGTTAGGGTGCAAACACTCACGTTAAGATTCCCAAGCTTCGAGTCCAGGGTTGAAATCCACATCTTTATGCTCCAAACGACCGTCTTTGGGCTTCAAATCCGACTTTTAATTCTGAAATCCCACTTTTTTACGCTCCAAACGCTACATTAAGGGCACAAAGTCTCCATTTTAGGTCACAACGCTTCCTTTTTAGAGTCCGGAACGTTGGTTCCAGGGTTGAAAGCCTCCCTGTTCTGCTTCAAAGCGTCATTTAGAAGGTACAAGCCCTCATTTTTAGGGCGCAACGCCTCATTTTTTGGCCGCGAATCCTCCTTTTTAGGGGTCAGTACGTCCTTTTTGCTGTAAAATCCCTCACTTTTATGTTCCGGACATCTCTTTTAGGGCACAAAGCCTTGTTTTGTGGTCCCAAAGCTTCCTCTTCAGAGTCCAAAGCTTTGATTCTGTGGTTGAATTCCTCGTTTTATAATCCAAACCCTCACGTTTATTGCACAAACCCTCATTTTTAGGGCCCAAACGCTCATTTTTATGCTGCAAATCATTTCACTGGAAAATGCCTCCTTTTTATGATCCAAACGCCTCCTTTAGGGCACGAGCCTCAATGTTAGGTCCCAAAGATTTGGTTAAGAGCCCAAAGCTTGGAGTCTAGGGTTGAAAGCCTGCTTTTTACTCTACAAACCCTCCTGTTTAGGGTACAAACCCTCCTTTTTGGTGCACAAGCCCTCGCTGTTAGGGTGCAAACACTCACGTTAAGATTCCCAAGCTTCGAGTCCAGGGTTGAAATCCACATCTTTATGCTCCAAACGACCGTCTTTAGGCTTCAAATCCGACTTTTAATTCTGAAATCCCACTTTTTTACGCTCCAAACGCTACATTAAGGGCACAAAGTCTCCATTTTAGGTCACAACGCTTCCTTTTTAGAGTCCGGAACGTTGGTTCCAGGGTTGAAAGCCTCCCTGTTCTGCTTCAAAGCGTCATTTAGAAGGTACAAGCCCTCATTTTTAGGGCGCAACGCCTCATTTTTTGGCCGCGAATCCTCCTTTTTAGGGGTCAATACGTCCTTTTTGCTGTAAAATCCCTCACTTTTATGTTCCGGACATCTCATTTAGGGCACAAAGCCTTGTTTTGTGGTCCCAAAGCTTCCTCTTCAGAGTCCAAAGCTTTGATTCTGTGGTTGAATTCCTCGTTTTATAATCCAAACCCTCATGTTTATTGCACAAACCCTCATTGTTAGGGCCCAAACGCTCATTTTTATGCTGCAAATCATTTCACTGGAAAATGCCTCCTTTTTATGATCCAAACGCCTCCTTTAGGGCACGAGCCTCAATGTTAGGTCCCAAAGATTTGGTTAAGAGCCCAAAGCTTGGAGTCTAGGGTTGAAAGCCTGCTTTTTACTCTACAAACCCTCCTTTTTGGTGCACAAGCCCTCGCTGTTAGGGTGCAAACACTCACGTTAAGATTCCCAAGCTTCGAGTCCAGGGTTGAAATCCACATCTTTATGCTCCAAACGACCGTCTTTAGGCTTCAAATCCGACTTTTAATTCTGAAATCCCACTTTTTTACGCTCCAAACGCTACATTAAGGGCACAAAGTCTCCATTTTAGGTCACAACGCTTCCTTTTTAGAGTCCGGAACGTTGGTTCCAGGGTTGAAAGCCTCCCTGTTCTGCTTCAAAGCGTCATTTAGAAGGTACAAGCCCTCATTTTTAGGGCGCAACGCCTCATTTTTTGGCCGCGAATCCTCCTTTTTAGGGGTCAATACGTCCTTTTTGCTGTAAAATCCCTCACTTTTATGTTCCGGACATCTCATTTAGGGCACAAAGCCTTGTTTTGTGGTCCCAAAGCTTCCTCTTCAGAGTCCAAAGCTTTGATTCTGTGGTTGAATTCCTCGTTTTATAATCCAAACCCTCACGTTTATTGCACAAACCCTCATTTTTAGGGCCCAAACGCTCATTTTTATGCTGCAAATCATCTCACTGGAAAATGCCTCCTTTTTATGCTCCAAACGCCTCCTTTAGGGCACGATGTCTGAATGTTAGGTCCCAAAGATTTGGTTAAGAGCCCAAAGCTTGGAGTCTAGGGTTGAAAGCCTGCTTTTTACTCTACAAACCCTCCTGTTTAGGGTACAAACCCTCCTTTTTGGTGCACAAGCCCTCGCTGTTAGGGTGCAAACACTCACGTTAAGATTCCCAAGCTTCGAGTCCAGGGTTGAAATCCACATCTTTATGCTCCAAACGACCGTCTTTAGGCTTCAAATCCAACTTTTAATTCTGAAATCCCACTTTTTTACGCTCCAAACGCTACATTAAGGGCACAAAGTCTCCATTTTAGGTCACAACGCTTCCTTTTTAGAGTCCGGAACGTTGGTTCCAGGGTTGAAAGCCTCCCTGTTCTGCTTCAAAGCGTCATTTAGAAGGTACAAGCCCTCATTTTTAGGGTGCAACGCCTCATTTTTTGGCCACGAATCCTCCTTTTTAGGGGTCAGTACGTCCTTTTTGCTGTAAAATCCCTCACTTTTATGTTCCGGACATCTCTTTTAGGGCACAAAGCCTTGTTTTGTGGTCCCAAAGCTTCCTCTTCAGAGTCCAAAGCTTTGATTCTGTGGTTGAATTCCTCGTTTTATAATCCAAACCCTCACGTTTATTGCACAAACCCTCATTTTTAGGGCCCAAACGCTCATTTTTATGCTGCAAATCATTTCACTGGAAAATGCCTCCTTTTTATGCTCCAAACGCCTCCTTTAGGGCACGATGTCTGAATGTTAGGTCCCAAAGATTTGGTTAAGAGCCCAAAGCTTGGAGTCTAGGGTTGAAAGCCTGCTTTTTACTCTACAAACCCTCCTGTTTAGGGTACAAACCCTCCTTTTTGGTGCACAAGCCCTCGCTGTTAGGGTGCAAACACTCACGTTAAGATTCCCAAGCTTCGAGTCCAGGGTTGAAATCCACATCTTTATGCTCCAAACGACCGTCTTTAGGCTTCAAATCCGACTTTTAATTCTGAAATCCCACTTTTTTACGCTCCAAACGCTACATTAAGGGCACAAAGTCTCCATTTTAGGTCACAACGCTTCCTTTTTAGAGTCCGGAACGTTGGTTCCAGGGTTGAAAGCCTCCCTGTTCTGCTTCAAAGCGTCATTTAGAAGGTACAAGCCCTCATTTTTAGGGCGCAACGCCTCATTTTTTGGCCGCGAATCCTCCTTTTTAGGGGTCAATACGTCCTTTTTGCTGTAAAATCCCTCACTTTTATGTTCCGGACATCTCATTTAGGGCACAAAGCCTTGTTTTGTGGTCCCAAAGCTTCCTCTTCAGAGTCCAAAGCTTTGATTCTGTGGTTGAATTCCTCGTTTTATAATCCAAACCCTCACGTTTATTGCACAAACCCTCATTTTTAGGGCCCAAACGCTCATTTTTATGCTGCAAATCATTTCACTGGAAAATGCCTCCTTTTTATGCTCCAAACGCCTCCTTTAGGGCACGATGTCTGAATGTTAGGTCCCAAAGATTTGGTTAAGAGCCCAAAGCTTGGAGTCTAGGGTTGAAAGCCTGCTTTTTACTCTACAAACCCTCCTGTTTAGGGTACAAACCCTCCTTTTTGGTGCACAAGCCCTCGCTGTTAGGGTGCAAACACTCACGTTAAGATTCCCAAGCTTCGAGTCCAGGGTTGAAATCCACATCTTTATGCTCCAAACGACCGTCTTTAGGCTTCAAATCCAACTTTTAATTCTGAAATCCCACTTTTTTACGCTCCAAACGCTACATTAAGGGCACAAAGTCTCCATTTTAGGTCACAACGCTTCCTTTTTAGAGTCCGGAACGTTGGTTCCAGGGTTGAAAGCCTCCCTGTTCTGCTTCAAAGCGTCATTTAGAAGGTACAAGCCCTCATTTTTAGGGTGCAACGCCTCATTTTTTGGCCGCGAATCCTCCTTTTTAGGGGTCAATACGTCCTTTTTGCTGTAAAATCCCTCACTTTTATGTTCCGGACATCTCATTTAGGGCACAAAGCCTTGTTTTGTGGTCCCAAAGCTTCCTCTTCAGAGTCCAAAGCTTTGATTCTGTGGTTGAATTCCTCGTTTTATAATCCAAACCCTCACGTTTATTGCACAAACCCTCATTTTTAGGGCCCAAACGCTCATTTTTATGCTGCAAATCATTTCACTGGAAAATGCCTCCTTTTTATGCTCCAAACGCCTCCTTTAGGGCACGATGTCTGAATGTTAGGTCCCAAAGATTTGGTTAAGAGCCCAAAGCTTGGAGTCTAGGGTTGAAAGCCTGCTTTTTACTCTACAAACCCTCCTGTTTAGGGTACAAACCCTCCTTTTTGGTGCACAAGCCCTCGCTGTTAGGGTGCAAACACTCACGTTAAGATTCCCAAGCTTCGAGTCCAGGGTTGAAATCCACATCTTTATGCTCCAAACGACCGTCTTTAGGCTTCAAATCCGACTTTTAATTCTGAAATCCCACTTTTTTACGCTCCAAACGCTACATTAAGGGCACAAAGTCTCCATTTTAGGTCACAACGCTTCCTTTTTAGAGTCCGGAACGTTGGTTCCAGGGTTGAAAGCCTCCCTGTTCTGCTTCAAAGCGTCATTTAGAAGGTACAAGCCCTCATTTTTAGGGCGCAACGCCTCATTTTTTGGCCGCGAATCCTCCTTTTTAGGGGTCAATACGTCCTTTTTGCTGTAAAATCCCTCACTTTTATGTTCCGGACATCTCATTTAGGGCACAAAGCCTTGTTTTGTGGTCCCAAAGCTTCCTCTTCAGAGTCCAAAGCTTTGATTCTGTGGTTGAATTCCTCGTTTTATAATCCAAACCCTCACGTTTATTGCACAAACCCTCATTTTTAGGGCCCAAACGCTCATTTTTATGCTGCAAATCATTTCACTGGAAAATGCCTCCTTTTTATGCTCCAAACGCCTCCTTTAGGGCACGATGTCTGAATGTTAGGTCCCAAAGATTTGGTTAAGAGCCCAAAGCTTGGAGTCTAGGGTTGAAAGCCTGCTTTTTACTCTACAAACCCTCCTTTTTGGTGCACAAGCCCTCGCTGTTAGGGTGCAAACACTCACGTTAAGATTCCCAAGCTTCGAGTCCAGGGTTGAAATCCACATCTTTATGCTCCAAACGACCGTCTTTAGGCTTCAAATCCGACTTTTAATTCTGAAATCCCACTTTTTTACGCTCCAAACGCTACATTAAGGGCACAAAGTCTCCATTTTAGGTCACAACGCTTCCTTTTTAGAGTCCGGAACGTTGGTTCCAGGGTTGAAAGCCTCCCTGTTCTGCTTCAAAGCGTCATTTAGAAGGTACAAGCCCTCATTTTTAGGGCGCAACGCCTCATTTTTTGGCCGCGAATCCTCCTTTTTAGGGGTCAATACGTCCTTTTTGCTGTAAAATCCCTCACTTTTATGTTCCGGACATCTCTTTTAGGGCACAAAGCCTTGTTTTGTGGTCCCAAAGCTTCCTCTTCAGAGTCCAAAGCTTTGATTCTGTGGTTGAATTCCTCGTTTTATAATCCAAACCCTCACGTTTATTGCGCAAACCCTCATTTTTAGGGCCCAAACGCTCATTTTTATGCTGCAAATCATTTCACTGGAAAATGCCTCCTTTTTATGCTCCAAACGCCTCCTTTAGGGCACGATGTCTGAATGTTAGGTCCCAAAGATTTGGTTAAGAGCCCAAAGCTTGGAGTCTAGGGTTCAAAGCCTGCTTTTTACTCTACAAACCCTCCTGTTTAGGGTACAAACCCTCCTTTTTGGTGCACAAGCCCTCGCTGTTAGGGTGCAAACACTCACGTTAAGATTCCCAAGCTTCGAGTCCAGGGTTGAAATCCACATCTTTATGCTCCAAACGAACGTCTTTAGGCTTCAAATCCGACTTTTAATTCTGAAATCCCACTTTTTTACGCTCCAAACGCTACATTAAGGGCACAAAGTCTCCATTTTAGGTCACAACGCTTCCTTTTTAGAGTCTGGAACGTTGGTTCCAGGGTTCAAAGCCTCCCTGTTCTGCTTCAAAGCGTCATTTAGAAGGTACAAGCCCTCATTTTTAGGGCGCAACGCCTCATTTTTTGGCCGCGAATCCTCCTTTTTAGGGGTCAATACGTCCTTTTTGCTGTAAAATCCCTCACTTCTATGTTCCGGACATCTCATTTAGGGCACAAAGCCTTGTTTTGTGGTCCCAAAGCTTCCTCTTCAGAGTCCAAAGCTTTGATTCTGTGGTTGAATTCCTCGTTTTATAATCCAAACCCTCACGTTTATTGCACAAACCCTCATTTTTAGGGCCCAAACGCTCATTTTTATGCTGCAAATCATTTCACTGGAAAATGCCTCCTTTTTATGCTCCAAACGCCTCCTTTAGGGCACGATGTCTGAATGTTAGGTCCCAAAGATTTGGTTAAGAGCCCAAAGCTTGGAGTCTAGGGTTGAAAGCCTGCTTTTTACTCTACAAACCCTCCTTTTTGGTGCACAAGCCCTCGCTGTTAGGGTGCAAACACTCACGTTAAGATTCCCAAGCTTCGAGTCCAGGGTTGAAATCCACATCTTTATGCTCCAAACGACCGTCTTTAGGCTTCAAATCCGACTTTTAATTCTGAAATCCCACTTTTTTACGCTCCAAACGCTACATTAAGGGCACAAAGTCTCCATTTTAGGTCACAACGCTTCCTTTTTAGAGTCCGGAACGTTGGTTCCAGGGTTGAAAGCCTCCCTGTTCTGCTTCAAAGCGTCATTTAGAAGGTACAAGCCCTCATTTTTAGGGTGCAACGCCTCATTTTTTGGCCGCGAATCCTCCTTTTTAGGGGTCAATACGTCCTTTTTGCTGTAAAATCCCTCACTTTTATGTTCCGGACATCTCTTTTAGGGCACAAAGCCTTGTTTTGTGGTCCCAAAGCTTCCTCTTCAGAGTCCAAAGCTTTGATTCTGTGGTTGAATTCCTCGTTTTATAATCCAAACCCTCACGTTTATTGTGCAAACCCTCATTTTTAGGGCCCAAACGCTCATTTTTATGCTGCAAATCATTTCACTGGAAAATGCCTCCTTTTTATGCTCCAAACGCCTCCTTTAGGGCACGATGTCTGAATGTTAGGTCCCAAAGATTTGGTTAAGAGCCCAAAGCTTGGAGTCTAGGGTTCAAAGCCTGCTTTTTACTCTACAAACCCTCCTGTTTAGGGTACAAACCCTCCTTTTTGGTGCACAAGCCCTCGCTGTTAGGGTGCAAACACTCACGTTAAGATTCCCAAGCTTCGAGTCCAGGGTTGAAATCCACATCTTTATGCTCCAAACGAACGTCTTTAGGCTTCAAATCCGACTTTTAATTCTGAAATCCCACTTTTTTACGCTCCAAACGCTACATTAAGGGCACAAAGTCTCCATTTTAGGTCACAACGCTTCCTTTTTAGAGTCTGGAACGTTGGTTCCAGGGTTCAAAGCCTCCCTGTTCTGCTTCAAAGCGTCATTTAGAAGGTACAAGCCCTCATTTTTAGGGCGCAACGCCTCATTTTTTGGCCGCGAATCCTCCTTTTTAGGGGTCAATACGTCCTTTTTGCTGTAAAATCCCTCACTTCTATGTTCCGGACATCTCATTTAGGGCACAAAGCCTTGTTTTGTGGTCCCAAAGCTTCCTCTTCAGAGTCCAAAGCTTTGATTCTGTGGTTGAATTCCTCGTTTTATAATCCAAACCCTCACGTTTATTGCACAAACCCTCATTTTTAGGGCCCAAACGCTCATTTTTATGCTGCAAATCATTTCACTGGAAAATGCCTCCTTTTTATGCTCCAAACGCCTCCTTTAGGGCACGATGTCTGAATGTTAGGTCCCAAAGATTTGGTTAAGAGCCCAAAGCTTGGAGTCTAGGGTTGAAAGCCTGCTTTTTACTCTACAAACCCTCCTGTTTAGGGTACAAACCCTCCTTTTTGGTGCACAAGCCCTCGCTGTTAGGGTGCAAACACTCACGTTAAGATTCCCAAGCTTCGAGTCCAGGGTTGAAATCCACATCTTTATGCTCCAAACGACCGTCTTTAGGCTTCAAATCCGACTTTTAATTCTGAAATCCCACTTTTTTACGCTCCAAACGCTACATTAAGGGCACAAAGTCTCCATTTTAGGTCACAACGCTTCCTTTTTAGAGTCCGGAACGTTGGTTCCAGGGTTGAAAGCCTCCCTGTTCTGCTTCAAAGCGTCATTTAGAAGGTACAAGCCCTCATTTTTAGGGCGCAACGCCTCATTTTTTGGCCGCGAATCCTCCTTTTTAGGGGTCAATACGTCCTTTTTGCTGTAAAATCCCTCACTTCTATGTTCCGGACATCTCTTTTAGGGCACAAAGCCTTGTTTTGTGGTCCCAAAGTTTCCTCTTCAGAGTCCAAAGCTTTGATTCTGTGGTTGAATTCCTCGTTTTATAATCCAAACCCTCACGTTTATTGCACAAACCCTCATTTTTAGGGCCCAAACGCTCATTTTTATGCTGCAAATCATTTCACTGGAAAATGCCTCCTTTTTATGCTCCAAACGCCTCCTTTAGGGCACGATGTCTGAATGTTAGGTCCCAAAGATTTGGTTAAGAGCCCAAAGCTTGGAGTCTAGGGTTGAAAGCCTGCTTTTTACTCTACAAACCCTCCTGTTTAGGGTACAAACCCTCCTTTTTGGTGCACAAGCCCTCGCTGTTAGGGTGCAAACACTCACGTTAAGATTCCCAAGCTTCGAGTCCAGGGTTGAAATCCACATCTTTATGCTCCAAACGACCGTCTTTAGGCTTCAAATCCGACTTTTAATTCTGAAATCCCACTTTTTTACGCTCCAAACGCTACATTAAGGGCACAAAGTCTCCATTTTAGGTCACAACGCTTCCTTTTTAGAGTCCGGAACGTTGGTTCCAGGGTTGAAAGCCTCCCTGTTCTGCTTCAAAGCGTCATTTAGAAGGTACAAGCCCTCATTTTTAGGGCGCAACGCCTCATTTTTTGGCCGCGAATCCTCCTTTTTAGGGGTCAATACGTCCTTTTTGCTGTAAAATCCCTCACTTTTATGTTCCGGACATCTCATTTAGGGCACAAAGCCTTGTTTTGTGGTCCCAAAGCTTCCTCTTCAGAGTCCAAAGCTTTGATTCTGTGGTTGAATTCCTCGTTTTATAATCCAAACCCTCACGTTTATTGCACAAACCCTCATTTTTAGGGCCCAAACGCTCATTTTTATGCTGCAAATCATTTCACTGGAAAATGCCTCCTTTTTATGCTCCAAACGCCTCCTTTAGGGCACGATGTCTGAATGTTAGGTCCCAAAGATTTGGTTAAGAGCCCAAAGCTTGGAGTCTAGGGTTGAAAGCCTGCTTTTTACTCTACAAACCCTCCTGTTTAGGGTACAAACCCTCCTTTTTGGTGCACAAGCCCTCACTGTTAGGGTGCAAACACTCACGTTAAGATTCCCAAGCTTCGAGTCCAGGGTTGAAATCCACATCTTTATGCTCCAAACGACCGTCTTTAGGCTTCAAATCTGACTTTTAATTCTGAAATCCCACTTTTTTACGCTCCAAACGCTACATTAAGGGCACAAAGTCTCCATTTTAGGTCACAACGCTTCCTTTTTAGAGTCCGGAACGTTGGTTCCAGGGTTGAAAGCCTCCCTGTTCTGCTTCAAAGCGTCATTTAGAAGGTACAAGCCCTCATTTTTAGGGCGCAACGCCTCATTTTTTGGCCGCGAATCCTCCTTTTTAGGGGTCAATACGTCCTTTTTGCTGTAAAATCCCTCACTTTTATGTTCCGGACATCTCAT
Source organism: Strix aluco (assembly GCF_031877795.1). NCBI lineage: Eukaryota > Metazoa > Chordata > Aves > Strigiformes > Strigidae > Strix > Strix aluco. The sequence goes on from NC_133970.1 coordinate 9,294,115, forward strand.
TTAGGGCACAAAGCCTTGTTTTGTGGTCCCAAAGCTTCCTCTTCAGAGTCCAAAGCTTTGATTCTGTGGTTGAATTCCTCGCTTTATAATCCAAACCCTCACGTTTATTGCACAAACCCTCATTTTTAGGGCCCAAACGCTCATTTTTATGCTGCAAATCATTTCACTGGAAAATGCCTCCTTTTTATGCTCCAAACGCCTCCTTTAGGGCACGATGTCTGAATGTTAGGTCCCAAAGATTTGGTTAAGAGCCCAAAGCTTGGAGTCTAGGGTTCAAAGCCTGCTTTTTACTCTACAAACCCTCCTGTTTAGGGTACAAACCCTCCTTTTTGGTGCACAAGCCCTCGCTGTTAGGGTGCAAACACTCACGTTAAGATTCCCAAGCTTCGAGTCCAGGGTTGAAATCCACATCTTTATGCTCCAAACGAACGTCTTTAGGCTTCAAATCCGACTTTTAATTCTGAAATCCCACTTTTTTACGCTCCAAACGCTACATTAAGGGCACAAAGTCTCCATTTTAGGTCACAACGCTTCCTTTTTAGAGTCTGGAACGTTGGTTCCAGGGTTCAAAGCCTCCCTGTTCTGCTTCAAAGCGTCATTTAGAAGGTACAAGCCCTCATTTTTAGGGCGCAACGCCTCATTTTTTGGCCGCGAATCCTCCTTTTTAGGGGTCAATACGTCCTTTTTGCTGTAAAATCCCTCACTTCTATGTTCCGGACATCTCATTTAGGGCACAAAGCCTTGTTTTGTGGTCCCAAAGCTTCCTCTTCAGAGTCCAAAGCTTTGATTCTGTGGTTGAATTCCTCGTTTTATAATCCAAACCCTCACGTTTATTGCACAAACCCTCATTTTTAGGGCCCAAACGCTCATTTTTATGCTGCAAATCATTTCACTGGAAAATGCCTCCTTTTTATGCTCCAAACGCCTCCTTTAGGGCACGATGTCTGAATGTTAGGTCCCAAAGATTTGGTTAAGAGCCCAAAGCTTGGAGTCTAGGGTTGAAAGCCTGCTTTTTACTCTACAAACCCTCCTGTTTAGGGTACAAACCCTCCTTTTTGGTGCACAAGCCCTCGCTGTTAGGGTGCAAACACTCACGTTAAGATTCCCAAGCTTCGAGTCCAGGGTTGAAATCCACATCTTTATGCTCCAAACGACCGTCTTTAGGCTTCAAATCCGACTTTTAATTCTGAAATCCCACTTTTTTACGCTCCAAACGCTACATTAAGGGCACAAAGTCTCCATTTTAGGTCACAACGCTTCCTTTTTAGAGTCCGGAACGTTGGTTCCAGGGTTGAAAGCCTCCCTGTTCTGCTTCAAAGCGTCATTTAGAAGGTACAAGCCCTCATTTTTAGGGCGCAACGCCTCATTTTTTGGCCGCGAATCCTCCTTTTTAGGGGTCAATACGTCCTTTTTGCTGTAAAATCCCTCACTTCTATGTTCCGGACATCTCTTTTAGGGCACAAAGCCTTGTTTTGTGGTCCCAAAGTTTCCTCTTCAGAGTCCAAAGCTTTGATTCTGTGGTTGAATTCCTCGTTTTATAATCCAAACCCTCACGTTTATTGCACAAACCCTCATTTTTAGGGCCCAAACGCTCATTTTTATGCTGCAAATCATTTCACTGGAAAATGCCTCCTTTTTATGCTCCAAACGCCTCCTTTAGGGCACGATGTCTGAATGTTAGGTCCCAAAGATTTGGTTAAGAGCCCAAAGCTTGGAGTCTAGGGTTGAAAGCCTGCTTTTTACTCTACAAACCCTCCTGTTTAGGGTACAAACCCTCCTTTTTGGTGCACAAGCCCTCGCTGTTAGGGTGCAAACACTCACGTTAAGATTCCCAAGCTTCGAGTCCAGGGTTGAAATCCACATCTTTATGCTCCAAACGACCGTCTTTAGGCTTCAAATCCGACTTTTAATTCTGAAATCCCACTTTTTTACGCTCCAAACGCTACATTAAGGGCACAAAGTCTCCATTTTAGGTCACAACGCTTCCTTTTTAGAGTCCGGAACGTTGGTTCCAGGGTTGAAAGCCTCCCTGTTCTGCTTCAAAGCGTCATTTAGAAGGTACAAGCCCTCATTTTTAGGGCGCAACGCCTCATTTTTTGGCCGCGAATCCTCCTTTTTAGGGGTCAATACGTCCTTTTTGCTGTAAAATCCCTCACTTTTATGTTCCGGACATCTCATTTAGGGCACAAAGCCTTGTTTTGTGGTCCCAAAGCTTCCTCTTCAGAGTCCAAAGCTTTGATTCTGTGGTTGAATTCCTCGTTTTATAATCCAAACCCTCACGTTTATTGCACAAACCCTCATTTTTAGGGCCCAAACGCTCATTTTTATGCTGCAAATCATTTCACTGGAAAATGCCTCCTTTTTATGCTCCAAACGCCTCCTTTAGGGCACGATGTCTGAATGTTAGGTCCCAAAGATTTGGTTAAGAGCCCAAAGCTTGGAGTCTAGGGTTGAAAGCCTGCTTTTTACTCTACAAACCCTCCTGTTTAGGGTACAAACCCTCCTTTTTGGTGCACAAGCCCTCGCTGTTAGGGTGCAAACACTCACGTTAAGATTCCCAAGCTTCGAGTCCAGGGTTGAAATCCACATCTTTATGCTCCAAACGACCGTCTTTAGGCTTCAAATCTGACTTTTAATTCTGAAATCCCACTTTTTTACGCTCCAAACGCTACATTAAGGGCACAAAGTCTCCATTTTAGGTCACAACGCTTCCTTTTTAGAGTCCGGAACGTTGGTTCCAGGGTTGAAAGCCTCCCTGTTCTGCTTCAAAGCGTCATTTAGAAGGTACAAGCCCTCATTTTTAGGGCGCAACGCCTCATTTTTTGGCCGCGAATCCTCCTTTTTAGGGGTCAATACGTCCTTTTTGCTGTAAAATCCCTCACTTTTATGTTCCGGACATCTCATTTAGGGCACAAAGCCTTGTTTTGTGGTCCCAAAGCTTCCTCTTCAGAGTCCAAAGCTTTGATTCTGTGGTTGAATTCCTCGCTTTATAATCCAAACCCTCACGTTTATTGCACAAACCCTCATTTTTAGGGCCCAAACGCTCATTTTTATGCTGCAAATCATTTCACTGGAAAATGCCTCCTTTTTATGCTCCAAACGCCTCCTTTAGGGCACGATGTCTGAATGTTAGGTCCCAAAGATTTGGTTAAGAGCCCAAAGCTTGGAGTCTAGGGTTGAAAGCCTGCTTTTTACTCTACAAACCCTCCTGTTTAGGGTACAAACCCTCCTTTTTGGTGCACAAGCCCTCGCTGTTAGGGTGCAAACACTCACGTTAAGATTCCCAAGCTTCGAGTCCAGGGTTGAAATCCACATCTTTATGCTCCAAACGACCGTCTTTAGGCTTCAAATCCGACTTTTAATTCTGAAATCCCACTTTTTTACGCTCCAAACGCTACATTAAGGGCACAAAGTCTCCATTTTAGGTCACAACGCTTCCTTTTTAGAGTCCGGAACGTTGGTTCCAGGGTTGAAAGCCTCCTGTTCTGCTTCAAAGCATCATTTAGAAGGTACAAGCCCTCATTTTTAGGGCGCAACGCCTCATTTTTTGGCCGCGAATCCTCCTTTTTAGGGGTCAATACGTCCTTTTTGCTGTAAAATCCCTCACTTTTATGTTCCGGACATCTCATTTAGGGCACAAAGCCTTGTTTTGTGGTCCCAAAGCTTCCTCTTCAGAGTCCAAAGCTTTGATTCTGTGGTTGAATTCCTCGTTTTATAATCCAAACCCTCACGTTTATTGCACAAACCCTCATTTTTAGGGCCCAAACGCTCATTTTTATGCTGCAAATCATCTCACTGGAAAATGCCTCCTTTTTATGCTCCAAACGCCTCCTTTAGGGCACGATGTCTGAATGTTAGGTCCCAAAGATTTGGTTAAGAGCCCAAAGCTTGGAGTCTAGGGTTGAAAGCCTGCTTTTTACTCTACAAACCCTCCTGTTTAGGGTACAAACCCTCCTTTTTGGTGCACAAGCCCTCGCTGTTAGGGTGCAAACACTCACGTTAAGATTCCCAAGCTTCGAGTCCAGGGTTGAAATCCACATCTTTATGCTCCAAACGACCGTCTTTAGGCTTCAAATCCAACTTTTAATTCTGAAATCCCACTTTTTTACGCTCCAAACGCTACATTAAGGGCACAAAGTCTCCATTTTAGGTCACAACGCTTCCTTTTTAGAGTCCGGAACGTTGGTTCCAGGGTTGAAAGCCTCCCTGTTCTGCTTCAAAGCGTCATTTAGAAGGTACAAGCCCTCATTTTTAGGGCGCAACGCCTCATTTTTTGGCCGCGAATCCTCCTTTTTAGGGGTCAATACGTCCTTTTTGCTGTAAAATCCCTCACTTTTATGTTCCGGACATCTCATTTAGGGCACAAAGCCTTGTTTTGTGGTCCCAAAGCTTCCTCTTCAGAGTCCAAAGCTTTGATTCTGTGGTTGAATTCCTCGTTTTATAATCCAAACCCTCACGTTTATTGCACAAACCCTCATTTTTAGGGCCCAAACGCTCATTTTTATGCTGCAAATCATTTCACTGGAAAATGCCTCCTTTTTATGCTCCAAACGCCTCCTTTAGGGCACGATGTCTGAATGTTAGGTCCCAAAGATTTGGTTAAGAGCCCAAAGCTTGGAGTCTAGGGTTGAAAGCCTGCTTTTTACTCTACAAACCCTCCTGTTTAGGGTACAAACCCTCCTTTTTGGTGCACAAGCCCTCGCTGTTAGGGTGCAAACACTCACGTTAAGATTCCCAAGCTTCGAGTCCAGGGTTGAAATCCACATCTTTATGCTCCAAACGACCGTCTTTAGGCTTCAAATCCGACTTTTAATTCTGAAATCCCACTTTTTTACGCTCCAAACGCTACATTAAGGGCACAAAGTCTCCATTTTAGGTCACAACGCTTCCTTTTTAGAGTCCGGAACGTTGGTTCCAGGGTTGAAAGCCTCCCTGTTCTGCTTCAAAGCGTCATTTAGAAGGTACAAGCCCTCATTTTTAGGGCGCAACGCCTCATTTTTTGGCCGCGAATCCTCCTTTTTAGGGGTCAATACGTCCTTTTTGCTGTAAAATCCCTCACTTTTATGTTCCGGACATCTCATTTAGGGCACAAAGCCTTGTTTTGTGGTCCCAAAGCTTCCTCTTCAGAGTCCAAAGCTTTGATTCTGTGGTTGAATTCCTCGTTTTATAATCCAAACCCTCACGTTTATTGCACAAACCCTCATTTTTAGGGCCCAAACGCTCATTTTTATGCTGCAAATCATTTCACTGGAAAATGCCTCCTTTTTATGCTCCAAACGCCTCCTTTAGGGCACGATGTCTGAATGTTAGGTCCCAAAGATTTGGTTAAGAGCCCAAAGCTTGGAGTCTAGGGTTCAAAGCCTGCTTTTTACTCTACAAACCCTCCTGTTTAGGGTACAAACCCTCCTTTTTGGTGCACAAGCCCTCGCTGTTAGGGTGCAAACACTCACGTTAAGATTCCCAAGCTTCGAGTCCAGGGTTGAAATCCACATCTTTATGCTCCAAACGACCGTCTTTAGGCTTCAAATCCGACTTTTAATTCTGAAATCCCACTTTTTTACGCTCCAAACGCTACATTAAGGGCACAAAGTCTCCATTTTAGGTCACAACGCTTCCTTTTTAGAGTCCGGAACGTTGGTTCCAGGGTTGAAAGCCTCCCTGTTCTGCTTCAAAGCGTCATTTAGAAGGTACAAGCCCTCATTTTTAGGGCGCAACGCCTCATTTTTTGGCCGCGAATCCTCCTTTTTAGGGGTCAATACGTCCTTTTTGCTGTAAAATCCCTCACTTTTATGTTCCGGACATCTCATTTAGGGCACAAAGCCTTGTTTTGTGGTCCCAAAGCTTCCTCTTCAGAGTCCAAAGCTTTGATTCTGTGGTTGAATTCCTCGTTTTATAATCCAAACCCTCACGTTTATTGCACAAACCCTCATTTTTAGGGCCCAAACGCTCATTTTTATGCTGCAAATCATTTCACTGGAAAATGCCTCCTTTTTATGCTCCAAACGCCTCCTTTAGGGCACGATGTCTGAATGTTAGGTCCCAAAGATTTGGTTAAGAGCCCAAAGCTTGGAGTCTAGGGTTGAAAGCCTGCTTTTTACTCTACAAACCCTCCTTTTTGGTGCACAAGCCCTCGCTGTTAGGATGCAAACACTCACGTTAAGATTCCCAAGCTTCGAGTCCAGGGTTGAAATCCACATCTTTATGCTCCAAACGACCGTCTTTAGGCTTCAAATCCGACTTTTAATTCTGAAATCCCACTTTTTTACGCTCCAAACGCTACATTAAGGGCACAAAGTCTCCATTTTAGATCACAACGCTTCCTTTTTAGAGTCTGGAACGTTGGTTCCAGGGTTCAAAGCCTCCCTGTTCTGCTTCAAAGCGTCATTTAGAAGGTACAAGCCCTCATTTTTAGGGCGCAACGCCTCATTTTTTGGCCGCGAATCCTCCTTTTTAGGGGTCAATACGTCCTTTTTGCTGTAAAATCCCTCACTTTTATGTTCCGGACATCTCATTTAGGGCACAAAGCCTTGTTTTGTGGTCCCAAAGCTTCCTCTTCAGAGTCCAAAGCTTTGATTCTGTGGTTGAATTCCTCGTTTTATAATCCAAACCCTCACGTTTATTGCACAAACCCTCATTTTTAGGGCCCAAACGCTCATTTTTATGCTGCAAATCATTTCACTGGAAAATGCCTCCTTTTTATGATCCAAACGCCTCCTTTAGGGCACGAGCCTCAATGTTAGGTCCCAAAGATTTGGTTAAGAGCCCAAAGCTTGGAGTCTAGGGTTCAAAGCCTGCTTTTTACTCTACAAACCCTCCTGTTTAGGGTACAAACCCTCCTTTTTGGTGCACAAGCCCTCGCTGTTAGGGTGCAAACACTCACGTTAAGATTCCCAAGCTTTGAGTCCAGGGTTGAAATCCACATCTTTATGCTCCAAACGACCGTCTTTAGGCTTCAAATCCAACTTTTAATTCTGAAATCCCACTTTTTTACGCTCCAAACGCTACATTAAGGGCACAAAGTCTCCATTTTAGGTCACAACGCTTCCTTTTTAGAGTCCGGAACGTTGGTTCCAGGGTTGAAAGCCTCCCTGTTCTGCTTCAAAGCGTCATTTAGAAGGTACAAGCCCTCATTTTTAGGGCGCAACGCCTCATTTTTTGGCCGCGAATCCTCCTTTTTAGGGGTCAATACGTCCTTTTTGCTGTAAAATCCCTCACTTCTATGTTCCGGACATCTCTTTTAGGGCACAAAGCCTTGTTTTGTGGTCCCAAAGTTTCCTCTTCAGAGTCCAAAGCTTTGATTCTGTGGTTGAATTCCTCGTTTTATAATCCAAACCCTCACGTTTATTGCACAAACCCTCATTTTTAGGGCCCAAACGCTCATTTTTATGCTGCAAATCATTTCACTGGAAAATGCCTCCTTTTTATGCTCCAAACGCCTCCTTTAGGGCACGATGTCTGAATGTTAGGTCCCAAAGATTTGGTTAAGAGCCCAAAGCTTGGAGTCTAGGGTTGAAAGCCTGCTTTTTACTCTACAAACCCTCCTGTTTAGGGTACAAACCCTCCTTTTTGGTGCACAAGCCCTCGCTGTTAGGGTGCAAACACTCACGTTAAGATTCCCAAGCTTCGAGTCCAGGGTTGAAATCCACATCTTTATGCTCCAAACGACCGTCTTTAGGCTTCAAATCCAACTTTTAATTCTGAAATCCCACTTTTTTACGCTCCAAACGCTACATTAAGGGCACAAAGTCTCCATTTTAGGTCACAACGCTTCCTTTTTAGAGTCCGGAACGTTGGTTCCAGGGTTGAAAGCCTCCCTGTTCTGCTTCAAAGCGTCATTTAGAAGGTACAAGCCCTCATTTTTAGGGCGCAACGCCTCATTTTTTGGCCGCGAATCCTCCTTTTTAGGGGTCAATACGTCCTTTTTGCTGTAAAATCCCTCACTTTTATGTTCCGGACATCTCATTTAGGGCACAAAGCCTTGTTTTGTGGTCCCAAAGCTTCCTCTTCAGAGTCCAAAGCTTTGATTCTGTGGTTGAATTCCTCGTTTTATAATCCAAACCCTCACGTTTATTGCACAAACCCTCATTTTTAGGGCCCAAACGCTCATTTTTATGCTGCAAATCATTTCACTGGAAAATGCCTCCTTTTTATGCTCCAAACGCCTCCTTTAGGGCACGATGTCTGAATGTTAGGTCCCAAAGATTTGGTTAAGAGCCCAAAGCTTGGAGTCTAGGGTTCAAAGCCTGCTTTTTACTCTACAAACCCTCCTGTTTAGGGTACAAACCCTCCTTTTTGGTGCACAAGCCCTCGCTGTTAGGGTGCAAACACTCACGTTAAGATTCCCAAGCTTCGAGTCCAGGGTTGAAATCCACATCTTTATGCTCCAAACGACCGTCTTTAGGCTTCAAATCCGACTTTTAATTCTGAAATCCCACTTTTTTACGCTCCAAACGCTACATTAAGGGCACAAAGTCTCCATTTTAGGTCACAACGCTTCCTTTTTAGAGTCCGGAACGTTGGTTCCAGGGTTGAAAGCCTCCCTGTTCTGCTTCAAAGCGTCATTTAGAAGGTACAAGCCCTCATTTTTAGGGTGCAACGCCTCATTTTTTGGCCGCGAATCCTCCTTTTTAGGGGTCAATACGTCCTTTTTGCTGTAAAATCCCTCACTTTTATGTTCCGGACATCTCATTTAGGGCACAAAGCCTTGTTTTGTGGTCCCAAAGCTTCCTCTTCAGAGTCCAAAGCTTTGATTCTGTGGTTGAATTCCTCGTTTTATAATCCAAACCCTCACGTTTATTGCACAAACCCTCATTTTTAGGGCCCAAACGCTCATTTTTATGCTGCAAATCATTTCACTGGAAAATGCCTCCTTTTTATGCTCCAAACGCCTCCTTTAGGGCACGATGTCTGAATGTTAGGTCCCAAAGATTTGGTTAAGAGCCCAAAGCTTGGAGTCTAGGGTTGTAAGCCTGCTTTTTACTCTACAAACCCTCCTTTTTGGTGCACAAGCCCTCGCTGTTAGGATGCAAACACTCACGTTAAGATTCCCAAGCTTCGAGTCCAGGGTTGAAATCCACATCTTTATGCTCCAAACGACCGTCTTTAGGCTTCAAATCCGACTTTTAATTCTGAAATCCCACTTTTTTACGCTCCAAACGCTACATTAAGGGCACAAAGTCTCCATTTTAGATCACAACGCTTCCTTTTTAGAGTCTGGAACGTTGGTTCCAGGGTTCAAAGCCTCCCTGTTCTGCTTCAAAGCGTCATTTAGAAGGTACAAGCCCTCATTTTTAGGGCGCAACGCCTCATTTTTTGGCCGCGAATCCTCCTTTTTAGGGGTCAATACGTCCTTTTTGCTGTAAAATCCCTCACTTCTATGTTCCGGACATCTCATTTAGGGCACAAAGCCTTGTTTTGTGGTCCCAAAGCTTCCTCTTCAGAGTCCAAAGCTTTGATTCTGTGGTTGAATTCCTCGTTTTATAATCCAAACCCTCACGTTTATTGCACAAACCCTCATTTTTAGGGCCCAAACGCTCATTTTTATGCTGCAAATCATTTCACTGGAAAATGCCTCCTTTTTATGCTCCAAACGCCTCCTTTAGGGCACGAGCCTCAATGTTAGGTCCCAAAGATTTGGTTAAGAGCCCAAAGCTTGGAGTCTAGGGTTCAAAGCCTGCTTTTTACTCTACAAACCCTCCTGTTTAGGGTACAAACCCTCCTTTTTGGTGCACAAGCCCTCGCTGTTAGGGTGCAAACACTCACGTTAAGATTCCCAAGCTTCGAGTCCAGGGTTGAAATCCACATCTTTATGCTCCAAACGACCGTCTTTAGGCTTCAAATCCAACTTTTAATTCTGAAATCCCACTTTTTTACGCTCCAAACGCTACATTAAGGGCACAAAGTCTCCATTTTAGGTCACAACGCTTCCTTTTTAGAGTCCGGAACGTTGGTTCCAGGGTTGAAAGCCTCCCTGTTCTGCTTCAAAGCGTCATTTAGAAGGTACAAGCCCTCATTTTTAGGGCGCAACGCCTCATTTTTTGGCCGCGAATCCTCCTTTTTAGGGGTCAATACGTCCTTTTTGCTGTAAAATCCCTCACTTTTATGTTCCGGACATCTCTTTTAGGGCACAAAGCCTTGTTTTGTGGTCCCAAAGTTTCCTCTTCAGAGTCCAAAGCTTTGATTCTGTGGTTGAATTCCTCGTTTTATAATCCAAACCCTCACGTTTATTGCACAAACCCTCATTTTTAGGGCCCAAACGCTCATTTTTATGCTGCAAATCATTTCACTGGAAAATGCCTCCTTTTTATGCTCCAAACGCCTCCTTTAGGGCACGATGTCTGAATGTTAGGTCCCAAAGATTTGGTTAAGAGCCCAAAGCTTGGAGTCTAGGGTTGAAAGCCTGCTTTTTACTCTACAAACCCTCCTGTTTAGGGTACAAACCCTCCTTTTTGGTGCACAAGCCCTCGCTGTTAGGGTGCAAACACTCACGTTAAGATTCCCAAGCTTCGAGTCCAGGGTTGAAATCCACATCTTTATGCTCCAAACGACCGTCTTTAGGCTTCAAATCCGACTTTTAATTCTGAAATCCCACTTTTTTACGCTCCAAACGCTACATTAAGGGCACAAAGTCTCCATTTTAGGTCACAACGCTTCCTTTTTAGAGTCCGGAACGTTGGTTCCAGGGTTGAAAGCCTCCCTGTTCTGCTTCAAAGCGTCATTTAGAAGGTACAAGCCCTCATTTTTAGGGCGCAACGCCTCATTTTTTGGCCGCGAATCCTCCTTTTTAGGGGTCAATACGTCCTTTTTGCTGTAAAATCCCTCACTTCTATGTTCCGGACATCTCATTTAGGGCACAAAGCCTTGTTTTGTGGTCCCAAAGCTTCCTCTTCAGAGTCCAAAGCTTTGATTCTGTGGTTGAATTCCTCGTTTTATAATCCAAACCCTCACGTTTATTGCACAAACCCTCATTTTTAGGGCCCAAACGCTCATTTTTATGCTGCAAATCATTTCACTGGAAAATGCCTCCTTTTTATGCTCCAAACGCCTCCTTTAGGGCACGATGTCTGAATGTTAGGTCCCAAAGATTTGGTTAAGAGCCCAAAGCTTGGAGTCTAGGGTTGAAAGCCTGCTTTTTACTCTACAAACCCTCCTGTTTAGGGTACAAACCCTCCTTTTTGGTGCACAAGCCCTCGCTGTTAGGGTGCAAACACTCACGTTAAGATTCCCAAGCTTCGAGTCCAGGGTTGAAATCCACATCTTTATGCTCCAAACGACCGTCTTTAGGCTTCAAATCCGACTTTTAATTCTGAAATCCCACTTTTTTACGCTCCAAACGCTACATTAAGGGCACAAAGTCTCCATTTTAGGTCACAACGCTTCCTTTTTAGAGTCCGGAACGTTGGTTCCAGGGTTGAAAGCCTCCCTGTTCTGCTTCAAAGCGTCATTTAGAAGGTACAAGCCCTCATTTTTAGGGCGCAACGCCTCATTTTTTGGCCGCGAATCCTCCTTTTTAGGGGTCAATACGTCCTTTTTGCTGTAAAATCCCTCACTTTTATGTTCCGGACATCTCATTTAGGGCACAAAGCCTTGTTTTGTGGTCCCAAAGCTTCCTCTTCAGAGTCCAAAGCTTTGATTCTGTGGTTGAATTCCTCGTTTTATAATCCAAACCCTCACGTTTATTGCACAAACCCTCATTTTTAGGGCCCAAACGCTCATTTTTATGCTGCAAATCATTTCACTGGAAAATGCCTCCTTTTTATGCTCCAAACGCCTCCTTTAGGGCACGATGTCTGAATGTTAGGTCCCAAAGATTTGGTTAAGAGCCCAAAGCTTGGAGTCTAGGGTTCAAAGCCTGCTTTTTACTCTACAAACCCTCCTGTTTAGGGTACAAACCCTCCTTTTTGGTGCACAAGCCCTCGCTGTTAGGGTGCAAACACTCACGTTAAGATTCCCAAGCTTCGAGTCCAGGGTTGAAATCCACATCTTTATGCTCCAAACGACCGTCTTTAGGCTTCAAATCCGACTTTTAATTCTGAAATCCCACTTTTTTACGCTCCAAACGCTACATTAAGGGCACAAAGTCTCCATTTTAGGTCACAACGCTTCCTTTTTAGAGTCCGGAACGTTGGTTCCAGGGTTGAAAGCCTCCCTGTTCTGCTTCAAAGCGTCATTTAGAAGGTACAAGCCCTCATTTTTAGGGCGCAACGCCTCATTTTTTGGCCGCGAATCCTCCTTTTTAGGGGTCAATACGTCCTTTTTGCTGTAAAATCCCTCACTTTTATGTTCCGGACATCTCATTTAGGGCACAAAGCCTTGTTTTGTGGTCCCAAAGCTTCCTCTTCAGAGTCCAAAGCTTTGATTCTGTGGTTGAATTCCTCGTTTTATAATCCAAACCCTCACGTTTATTGCACAAACCCTCATTTTTAGGGCCCAAACGCTCATTTTTATGCTGCAAATCATTTCACTGGAAAATGCCTCCTTTTTATGCTCCAAACGCCTCCTTTAGGGCACGATGTCTGAATGTTAGGTCCCAAAGATTTGGTTAAGAGCCCAAAGCTTGGAGTCTAGGGTTGAAAGCCTGCTTTTTACTCTACAAACCCTCCTTTTTGGTGCACAAGCCCTCGCTGTTAGGATGCAAACACTCACGTTAAGATTCCCAAGCTTCGAGTCCAGGGTTGAAATCCACATCTTTATGCTCCAAACGACCGTCTTTAGGCTTCAAATCCGACTTTTAATTCTGAAATCCCACTTTTTTACGCTCCAAACGCTACATTAAGGGCACAAAGTCTCCATTTTAGATCACAACGCTTCCTTTTTAGAGTCTGGAACGTTGGTTCCAGGGTTCAAAGCCTCCCTGTTCTGCTTCAAAGCGTCATTTAGAAGGTACAAGCCCTCATTTTTAGGGCGCAACGCCTCATTTTTTGGCCGCGAATCCTCCTTTTTAGGGGTCAATACGTCCTTTTTGCTGTAAAATCCCTCACTTTTATGTTCCGGACATCTCATTTAGGGCACAAAGCCTTGTTTTGTGGTCCCAAAGCTTCCTCTTCAGAGTCCAAAGCTTTGATTCTGTGGTTGAATTCCTCGTTTTATAATCCAAACCCTCACGTTTATTGCACAAACCCTCATTTTTAGGGCCCAAACGCTCATTTTTATGCTGCAAATCATTTCACTGGAAAATGCCTCCTTTTTATGATCCAAACGCCTCCTTTAGGGCACGAGCCTCAATGTTAGGTCCCAAAGATTTGGTTAAGAGCCCAAAGCTTGGAGTCTAGGGTTCAAAGCCTGCTTTTTACTCTACAAACCCTCCTGTTTAGGGTACAAACCCTCCTTTTTGGTGCACAAGCCCTCGCTGTTAGGGTGCAAACACTCACGTTAAGATTCCCAAGCTTCGAGTCCAGGGTTGAAATCCACATCTTTATGCTCCAAACGACCGTCTTTAGGCTTCAAATCCAACTTTTAATTCTGAAATCCCACTTTTTTACGCTCCAAACGCTACATTAAGGGCACAAAGTCTCCATTTTAGGTCACAACGCTTCCTTTTTAGAGTCCGGAACGTTGGTTCCAGGGTTGAAAGCCTCCCTGTTCTGCTTCAAAGCGTCATTTAGAAGGTACAAGCCCTCATTTTTAGGGCGCAACGCCTCATTTTTTGGCCGCGAATCCTCCTTTTTAGGGGTCAATACGTCCTTTTTGCTGTAAAATCCCTCACTTCTATGTTCCGGACATCTCTTTTAGGGCACAAAGCCTTGTTTTGTGGTCCCAAAGTTTCCTCTTCAGAGTCCAAAGCTTTGATTCTGTGGTTGAATTCCTCGTTTTATAATCCAAACCCTCACGTTTATTGCACAAACCCTCATTTTTAGGGCCCAAACGCTCATTTTTATGCTGCAAATCATTTCACTGGAAAATGCCTCCTTTTTATGCTCCAAACGCCTCCTTTAGGGCACGATGTCTGAATGTTAGGTCCCAAAGATTTGGTTAAGAGCCCAAAGCTTGGAGTCTAGGGTTGAAAGCCTGCTTTTTACTCTACAAACCCTCCTGTTTAGGGTACAAACCCTCCTTTTTGGTGCACAAGCCCTCGCTGTTAGGGTGCAAACACTCACGTTAAGATTCCCAAGCTTCGAGTCCAGGGTTGAAATCCACATCTTTATGCTCCAAACGACCGTCTTTAGGCTTCAAATCCAACTTTTAATTCTGAAATCCCACTTTTTTACGCTCCAAACGCTACATTAAGGGCACAAAGTCTCCATTTTAGGTCACAACGCTTCCTTTTTAGAGTCCGGAACGTTGGTTCCAGGGTTGAAAGCCTCCCTGTTCTGCTTCAAAGCGTCATTTAGAAGGTACAAGCCCTCATTTTTAGGGCGCAACGCCTCATTTTTTGGCCGCGAATCCTCCTTTTTAGGGGTCAATACGTCCTTTTTGCTGTAAAATCCCTCACTTTTATGTTCCGGACATCTCATTTAGGGCACAAAGCCTTGTTTTGTGGTCCCAAAGCTTCCTCTTCAGAGTCCAAAGCTTTGATTCTGTGGTTGAATTCCTCGTTTTATAATCCAAACCCTCACGTTTATTGCACAAACCCTCATTTTTAGGGCCCAAACGCTCATTTTTATGCTGCAAATCATTTCACTGGAAAATGCCTCCTTTTTATGCTCCAAACGCCTCCTTTAGGGCACGATGTCTGAATGTTAGGTCCCAAAGATTTGGTTAAGAGCCCAAAGCTTGGAGTCTAGGGTTCAAAGCCTGCTTTTTACTCTACAAACCCTCCTGTTTAGGGTACAAACCCTCCTTTTTGGTGCACAAGCCCTCGCTGTTAGGGTGCAAACACTCACGTTAAGATTCCCAAGCTTCGAGTCCAGGGTTGAAATCCACATCTTTATGCTCCAAACGACCGTCTTTAGGCTTCAAATCCGACTTTTAATTCTGAAATCCCACTTTTTTACGCTCCAAACGCTACATTAAGGGCACAAAGTCTCCATTTTAGGTCACAACGCTTCCTTTTTAGAGTCCGGAACGTTGGTTCCAGGGTTGAAAGCCTCCCTGTTCTGCTTCAAAGCGTCATTTAGAAGGTACAAGCCCTCATTTTTAGGGTGCAACGCCTCATTTTTTGGCCGCGAATCCTCCTTTTTAGGGGTCAATACGTCCTTTTTGCTGTAAAATCCCTCACTTTTATGTTCCGGACATCTCATTTAGGGCACAAAGCCTTGTTTTGTGGTCCCAAAGCTTCCTCTTCAGAGTCCAAAGCTTTGATTCTGTGGTTGAATTCCTCGTTTTATAATCCAAACCCTCACGTTTATTGCACAAACCCTCATTTTTAGGGCCCAAACGCTCATTTTTATGCTGCAAATCATTTCACTGGAAAATGCCTCCTTTTTATGCTCCAAACGCCTCCTTTAGGGCACGATGTCTGAATGTTAGGTCCCAAAGATTTGGTTAAGAGCCCAAAGCTTGGAGTCTAGGGTTGTAAGCCTGCTTTTTACTCTACAAACCCTCCTTTTTGGTGCACAAGCCCTCGCTGTTAGGATGCAAACACTCACGTTAAGATTCCCAAGCTTCGAGTCCAGGGTTGAAATCCACATCTTTATGCTCCAAACGACCGTCTTTAGGCTTCAAATCCGACTTTTAATTCTGAAATCCCACTTTTTTACGCTCCAAACGCTACATTAAGGGCACAAAGTCTCCATTTTAGATCACAACGCTTCCTTTTTAGAGTCTGGAACGTTGGTTCCAGGGTTCAAAGCCTCCCTGTTCTGCTTCAAAGCGTCATTTAGAAGGTACAAGCCCTCATTTTTAGGGCGCAACGCCTCATTTTTTGGCCGCGAATCCTCCTTTTTAGGGGTCAATACGTCCTTTTTGCTGTAAAATCCCTCACTTCTATGTTCCGGACATCTCATTTAGGGCACAAAGCCTTGTTTTGTGGTCCCAAAGCTTCCTCTTCAGAGTCCAAAGCTTTGATTCTGTGGTTGAATTCCTCGTTTTATAATCCAAACCCTCACGTTTATTGCACAAACCCTCATTTTTAGGGCCCAAACGCTCATTTTTATGCTGCAAATCATTTCACTGGAAAATGCCTCCTTTTTATGCTCCAAACGCCTCCTTTAGGGCACGAGCCTCAATGTTAGGTCCCAAAGATTTGGTTAAGAGCCCAAAGCTTGGAGTCTAGGGTTCAAAGCCTGCTTTTTACTCTACAAACCCTCCTGTTTAGGGTACAAACCCTCCTTTTTGGTGCACAAGCCCTCGCTGTTAGGGTGCAAACACTCACGTTAAGATTCCCAAGCTTCGAGTCCAGGGTTGAAATCCACATCTTTATGCTCCAAACGACCGTCTTTAGGCTTCAAATCCAACTTTTAATTCTGAAATCCCACTTTTTTACGCTCCAAACGCTACATTAAGGGCACAAAGTCTCCATTTTAGGTCACAACGCTTCCTTTTTAGAGTCCGGAACGTTGGTTCCAGGGTTGAAAGCCTCCCTGTTCTGCTTCAAAGCGTCATTTAGAAGGTACAAGCCCTCATTTTTAGGGCGCAACGCCTCATTTTTTGGCCGCGAATCCTCCTTTTTAGGGGTCAATACGTCCTTTTTGCTGTAAAATCCCTCACTTTTATGTTCCGGACATCTCTTTTAGGGCACAAAGCCTTGTTTTGTGGTCCCAAAGTTTCCTCTTCAGAGTCCAAAGCTTTGATTCTGTGGTTGAATTCCTCGTTTTATAATCCAAACCCTCACGTTTATTGCACAAACCCTCATTTTTAGGGCCCAAACGCTCATTTTTATGCTGCAAATCATTTCACTGGAAAATGCCTCCTTTTTATGCTCCAAACGCCTCCTTTAGGGCACGATGTCTGAATGTTAGGTCCCAAAGATTTGGTTAAGAGCCCAAAGCTTGGAGTCTAGGGTTGAAAGCCTGCTTTTTACTCTACAAACCCTCCTGTTTAGGGTACAAACCCTCCTTTTTGGTGCACAAGCCCTCGCTGTTAGGGTGCAAACACTCACGTTAAGATTCCCAAGCTTCGAGTCCAGGGTTGAAATCCACATCTTTATGCTCCAAACGACCGTCTTTAGGCTTCAAATCCGACTTTTAATTCTGAAATCCCACTTTTTTACGCTCCAAACGCTACATTAAGGGCACAAAGTCTCCATTTTAGGTCACAACGCTTCCTTTTTAGAGTCCGGAACGTTGGTTCCAGGGTTGAAAGCCTCCCTGTTCTGCTTCAAAGCGTCATTTAGAAGGTACAAGCCCTCATTTTTAGGGCGCAACGCCTCATTTTTTGGCCGCGAATCCTCCTTTTTAGGGGTCAATACGTCCTTTTTGCTGTAAAATCCCTCACTTCTATGTTCCGGACATCTCATTTAGGGCACAAAGCCTTGTTTTGTGGTCCCAAAGCTTCCTCTTCAGAGTCCAAAGCTTTGATTCTGTGGTTGAATTCCTCGTTTTATAATCCAAACCCTCACGTTTATTGCACAAACCCTCATTTTTAGGGCCCAAACGCTCATTTTTATGCTGCAAATCATTTCACTGGAAAATGCCTCCTTTTTATGCTCCAAACGCCTCCTTTAGGGCACGATGTCTGAATGTTAGGTCCCAAAGATTTGGTTAAGAGCCCAAAGCTTGGAGTCTAGGGTTGAAAGCCTGCTTTTTACTCTACAAACCCTCCTGTTTAGGGTACAAACCCTCCTTTTTGGTGCACAAGCCCTCGCTGTTAGGGTGCAAACACTCACGTTAAGATTCCCAAGCTTCGAGTCCAGGGTTGAAATCCACATCTTTATGCTCCAAACGACCGTCTTTAGGCTTCAAATCCGACTTTTAATTCTGAAATCCCACTTTTTTACGCTCCAAACGCTACATTAAGGGCACAAAGTCTCCATTTTAGGTCACAACGCTTCCTTTTTAGAGTCCGGAACGTTGGTTCCAGGGTTGAAAGCCTCCCTGTTCTGCTTCAAAGCGTCATTTAGAAGGTACAAGCCCTCATTTTTAGGGCGCAACGCCTCATTTTTTGGCCGCGAATCCTCCTTTTTAGGGGTCAATATGTCCTTTTTGCTGTAAAATCCCTCACTTTTATGTTCCGGACATCTCTTTTAGGGCACAAAGCCTTGTTTTGTGGTCCCAAAGCTTCCTCTTCAGAGTCCAAAGCTTTGATTCTGTGGTTGAATTCCTCGTTTTATAATCCAAACCCTCACGTTTATTGCACAAACCCTCATTTTTAGGGCCCAAACGCTCATTTTTATGCTGCAAATCATTTCACTGGAAAATGCCTCCTTTTTATGCTCCAAACGCCTCCTTTAGGGCACGATGTCTGAATGTTAGGTCCCAAAGATTTGGTTAAGAGCCCAAAGCTTGGAGTCTAGGGTTGAAAGCCTGCTTTTTACTCTACAAACCCTCCTGTTTAGGGTACAAACCCTCCTTTTTGGTGCACAAGCCCTCGCTGTTAGGGTGCAAACACTCACGTTAAGATTCCCAAGCTTCGAGTCCAGGGTTGAAATCCACATCTTTATGCTCCAAACGACCGTCTTTAGGCTTCAAATCCGACTTTTAATTCTGAAATCCCACTTTTTTACGCTCCAAACGCTACATTAAGGGCACAAAGTCTCCATTTTAGGTCACAACGCTTCCTTTTTAGAGTCCGGAACGTTGGTTCCAGGGTTGAAAGCCTCCCTGTTCTGCTTCAAAGCATCATTTAGAAGGTACAAGCCCTCATTTTTAGGGCGCAACGCCTCATTTTTTGGCCGCGAATCCTCCTTTTTAGGGGTCAATACGTCCTTTTTGCTGTAAAATCCCTCACTTCTATGTTCCGGACATCTCATTTAGGGCACAAAGCCTTGTTTTGTGGTCCCAAAGTTTCCTCTTCAGAGTCCAAAGCTTTGATTCTGTGGTTGAATTCCTCGTTTTATAATCCAAACCCTCACGTTTATTGTGCAAACCCTCATTTTTAGGGCCCAAACGCTCATTTTTATGCTGCAAATCATTTCACTGGAAAATGCCTCCTTTTTATGCTCCAAACGCCTCCTTTAGGGCACGAGCCTCAATGTTAGGTCCCAAAGATTTGGTTAAGAGCCCAAAGCTTGGAGTCTAGGGTTGAAAGCCTGCTTTTTACTCTACAAACCCTCCTGTTTAGGGTACAAACCCTCCTTTTTGGTGCACAAGCCCTTGCTGTTAGGGTGCAAACACTCACGTTAAGATTCCCAAGCTTCGAGTCCAGGGTTGAAATCCACATCTTTATGCTCCAAACGACCGTCTTTGGGCTTCAAATCCGACTTTTAATTCTGAAATCCCACTTTTTTACGCTCCAAACGCTACATTAAGGGCACAAAGTCTCCATTTTAGGTCACAACGCTTCCTTTTTAGAGTCCGGAACGTTGGTTCCAGGGTTGAAAGCCTCCCTGTTCTGCTTCAAAGCGTCATTTAGAAGGTACAAGCCCTCATTTTTAGGGCGCAACGCCTCATTTTTTGGCTGCGAATCCTCCTTTTTAGGGGTCAATACGTCCTTTTTGCTGTAAAATCCCTCACTTCTATGTTCCGGACATCTCATTTAGGGCACAAAGCCTTGTTTTGTGGTCCCAAAGCTTCCTCTTCAGAGTCCAAAGCTTTGATTCTGTGGTTGAATTCCTCGTTTTATAATCCAAACCCTCACGTTTATTGCACAAACCCTCATTTTTAGGGCCCAAACGCTCATTTTTATGCTGCAAATCATTTCACTGGAAAATGCCTCCTTTTTATGCTCCAAACGCCTCCTTTAGGGCACGATGTCTGAATGTTAGGTCCCAAAGATTTGGTTAAGAGCCCAAAGCTTGGAGTCTAGGGTTGAAAGCCTGCTTTTTACTCTACAAACCCTCCTGTTTAGGGTACAAACCCTCCTTTTTGGTGCACAAGCCCTCGCTGTTAGGGTGCAAACACTCACGTTAAGATTCCCAAGCTTCGAGTCCAGGGTTGAAATCCACATCTTTATGCTCCAAACGACCGTCTTTAGGCTTCAAATCCGACTTTTAATTCTGAAATCCCACTTTTTTACGCTCCAAACGCTACATTAAGGGCACAAAGTCTCCATTTTAGATCACAACGCTTCCTTTTTAGAGTCCGGAACGTTGGTTCCAGGGTTGAAAGCCTCCCTGTTCTGCTTCAAAGCGTCATTTAGAAGGTACAAGCCCTCATTTTTAGGGCGCAACGCCTCATTTTTTGGCCGCGAATCCTCCTTTTTAGGGGTCAATACGTCCTTTTTGCTGTAAAATCCCTCACTTTTATGTTCCGGACATCTCATTTAGGGCACAAAGCCTTGTTTTGTGGTCCCAAAGCTTCCTCTTCAGAGTCCAAAGCTTTGATTCTGTGGTTGAATTCCTCGTTTTATAATCCAAACCCTCACGTTTATTGCACAAACCCTCATTTTTAGGGCCCAAACGCTCATTTTTATGCTGCAAATCATTTCACTGGAAAATGCCTCCTTTTTATGCTCCAAACGCCTCCTTTAGGGCACGATGTCTGAATGTTAGGTCCCAAAGATTTGGTTAAGAGCCCAAAGCTTGGAGTCTAGGGTTGAAAGCCTGCTTTTTACTCTACAAACCCTCCTTTTTGGTGCACAAGCCCTCGCTGTTAGGATGCAAACACTCACGTTAAGATTCCCAAGCTTCGAGTCCAGGGTTGAAATCCACATCTTTATGCTCCAAACGACCGTCTTTAGGCTTCAAATCCGACTTTTAATTCTGAAATCCCACTTTTTTACGCTCCAAACGCTACATTAAGGGCACAAAGTCTCCATTTTAGGTCACAACGCTTCCTTTTTAGAGTCCGGAACGTTGGTTCCAGGGTTGAAAGCCTCCCTGTTCTGCTTCAAAGCGTCATTTAGAAGGTACAAGCCCTCATTTTTAGGGCGCAACGCCTCATTTTTTGGCCGCGAATCCTCCTTTTTAGGGGTCAATACGTCCTTTTTGCTGTAAAATCCCTCACTTCTATGTTCCGGACATCTCTTTTAGGGCACAAAGCCTTGTTTTGTGGTCCCAAAGTTTCCTCTTCAGAGTCCAAAGCTTTGATTCTGTGGTTGAATTCCTCGTTTTATAATCCAAACCCTCACGTTTATTGCACAAACCCTCATTTTTAGGGCCCAAACGCTCATTTTTATGCTGCAAATCATTTCACTGGAAAATGCCTCCTTTTTATGCTCCAAACGCCTCCTTTAGGGCACGATGTCTGAATGTTAGGTCCCAAAGATTTGGTTAAGAGCCCAAAGCTTGGAGTCTAGGGTTCAAAGCCTGCTTTTTACTCTACAAACCCTCCTGTTTAGGGTACAAACCCTCCTTTTTGGTGCACAAGCCCTCGCTGTTAGGGTGCAAACACTCACGTTAAGATTCCCAAGCTTCGAGTCCAGGGTTGAAATCCACATCTTTATGCTCCAAACGACCGTCTTTAGGCTTCAAATCCAACTTTTAATTCTGAAATCCCACTTTTTTACGCTCCAAACGCTACATTAAGGGCACAAAGTCTCCATTTTAGGTCACAACGCTTCCTTTTTAGAGTCCGGAACGTTGGTTCCAGGGTTGAAAGCCTCCCTGTTCTGCTTCAAAGCGTCATTTAGAAGGTACAAGCCCTCATTTTTAGGGCGCAACGCCTCATTTTTTGGCCGCGAATCCTCCTTTTTAGGGGTCAATACGTCCTTTTTGCTGTAAAATCCCTCACTTCTATGTTCCGGACATCTCTTTTAGGGCACAAAGCCTTGTTTTGTGGTCCCAAAGTTTCCTCTTCAGAGTCCAAAGCTTTGATTCTGTGGTTGAATTCCTCGTTTTATAATCCAAACCCTCACGTTTATTGCACAAACCCTCATTTTTAGGGCCCAAACGCTCATTTTTATGCTGCAAATCATTTCACTGGAAAATGCCTCCTTTTTATGCTCCAAACGCCTCCTTTAGGGCACGATGTCTGAATGTTAGGTCCCAAAGATTTGGTTAAGAGCCCAAAGCTTGGAGTCTAGGGTTGAAAGCCTGCTTTTTACTCTACAAACCCTCCTGTTTAGGGTACAAACCCTCCTTTTTGGTGCACAAGCCCTCGCTGTTAGGGTGCAAACACTCACGTTAAGATTCCCAAGCTTCGAGTCCAGGGTTGAAATCCACATCTTTATGCTCCAAACGACCGTCTTTAGGCTTCAAATCCAACTTTTAATTCTGAAATCCCACTTTTTTACGCTCCAAACGCTACATTAAGGGCACAAAGTCTCCATTTTAGGTCACAACGCTTCCTTTTTAGAGTCCGGAACGTTGGTTCCAGGGTTGAAAGCCTCCCTGTTCTGCTTCAAAGCGTCATTTAGAAGGTACAAGCCCTCATTTTTAGGGCGCAACGCCTCATTTTTTGGCCGCGAATCCTCCTTTTTAGGGGTCAATACGTCCTTTTTGCTGTAAAATCCCTCACTTTTATGTTCCGGACATCTCATTTAGGGCACAAAGCCTTGTTTTGTGGTCCCAAAGCTTCCTCTTCAGAGTCCAAAGCTTTGATTCTGTGGTTGAATTCCTCGTTTTATAATCCAAACCCTCACGTTTATTGCACAAACCCTCATTTTTAGGGCCCAAACGCTCATTTTTATGCTGCAAATCATTTCACTGGAAAATGCCTCCTTTTTATGCTCCAAACGCCTCCTTTAGGGCACGATGTCTGAATGTTAGGTCCCAAAGATTTGGTTAAGAGCCCAAAGCTTGGAGTCTAGGGTTCAAAGCCTGCTTTTTACTCTACAAACCCTCCTGTTTAGGGTACAAACCCTCCTTTTTGGTGCACAAGCCCTCGCTGTTAGGGTGCAAACACTCACGTTAAGATTCCCAAGCTTCGAGTCCAGGGTTGAAATCCACATCTTTATGCTCCAAACGACCGTCTTTAGGCTTCAAATCCGACTTTTAATTCTGAAATCCCACTTTTTTACGCTCCAAACGCTACATTAAGGGCACAAAGTCTCCATTTTAGGTCACAACGCTTCCTTTTTAGAGTCCGGAACGTTGGTTCCAGGGTTGAAAGCCTCCCTGTTCTGCTTCAAAGCGTCATTTAGAAGGTACAAGCCCTCATTTTTAGGGCGCAACGCCTCATTTTTTGGCCGCGAATCCTCCTTTTTAGGGGTCAATACGTCCTTTTTGCTGTAAAATCCCTCACTTTTATGTTCCGGACATCTCATTTAGGGCACAAAGCCTTGTTTTGTGGTCCCAAAGCTTCCTCTTCAGAGTCCAAAGCTTTGATTCTGTGGTTGAATTCCTCGTTTTATAATCCAAACCCTCACGTTTATTGCACAAACCCTCATTTTTAGGGCCCAAACGCTCATTTTTATGCTGCAAATCATTTCACTGGAAAATGCCTCCTTTTTATGCTCCAAACGCCTCCTTTAGGGCACGATGTCTGAATGTTAGGTCCCAAAGATTTGGTTAAGAGCCCAAAGCTTGGAGTCTAGGGTTGTAAGCCTGCTTTTTACTCTACAAACCCTCCTTTTTGGTGCACAAGCCCTCGCTGTTAGGATGCAAACACTCACGTTAAGATTCCCAAGCTTCGAGTCCAGGGTTGAAATCCACATCTTTATGCTCCAAACGACCGTCTTTAGGCTTCAAATCCGACTTTTAATTCTGAAATCCCACTTTTTTACGCTCCAAACGCTACATTAAGGGCACAAAGTCTCCATTTTAGATCACAACGCTTCCTTTTTAGAGTCTGGAACGTTGGTTCCAGGGTTCAAAGCCTCCCTGTTCTGCTTCAAAGCGTCATTTAGAAGGTACAAGCCCTCATTTTTAGGGCGCAACGCCTCATTTTTTGGCCGCGAATCCTCCTTTTTAGGGGTCAATACGTCCTTTTTGCTGTAAAATCCCTCACTTCTATGTTCCGGACATCTCATTTAGGGCACAAAGCCTTGTTTTGTGGTCCCAAAGCTTCCTCTTCAGAGTCCAAAGCTTTGATTCTGTGGTTGAATTCCTCGTTTTATAATCCAAACCCTCACGTTTATTGCACAAACCCTCATTTTTAGGGCCCAAACGCTCATTTTTATGCTGCAAATCATTTCACTGGAAAATGCCTCCTTTTTATGCTCCAAACGCCTCCTTTAGGGCACGAGCCTCAATGTTAGGTCCCAAAGATTTGGTTAAGAGCCCAAAGCTTGGAGTCTAGGGTTCAAAGCCTGCTTTTTACTCTACAAACCCTCCTGTTTAGGGTACAAACCCTCCTTTTTGGTGCACAAGCCCTCGCTGTTAGGGTGCAAACACTCACGTTAAGATTCCCAAGCTTCGAGTCCAGGGTTGAAATCCACATCTTTATGCTCCAAACGACCGTCTTTAGGCTTCAAATCCAACTTTTAATTCTGAAATCCCACTTTTTTACGCTCCAAACGCTACATTAAGGGCACAAAGTCTCCATTTTAGGTCACAACGCTTCCTTTTTAGAGTCCGGAACGTTGGTTCCAGGGTTGAAAGCCTCCCTGTTCTGCTTCAAAGCGTCATTTAGAAGGTACAAGCCCTCATTTTTAGGGCGCAACGCCTCATTTTTTGGCCGCGAATCCTCCTTTTTAGGGGTCAATACGTCCTTTTTGCTGTAAAATCCCTCACTTCTATGTTCCGGACATCTCTTTTAGGGCACAAAGCCTTGTTTTGTGGTCCCAAAGTTTCCTCTTCAGAGTCCAAAGCTTTGATTCTGTGGTTGAATTCCTCGTTTTATAATCCAAACCCTCACGTTTATTGCACAAACCCTCATTTTTAGGGCCCAAACGCTCATTTTTATGCTGCAAATCATTTCACTGGAAAATGCCTCCTTTTTATGCTCCAAACGCCTCCTTTAGGGCACGATGTCTGAATGTTAGGTCCCAAAGATTTGGTTAAGAGCCCAAAGCTTGGAGTCTAGGGTTGAAAGCCTGCTTTTTACTCTACAAACCCTCCTGTTTAGGGTACAAACCCTCCTTTTTGGTGCACAAGCCCTCGCTGTTAGGGTGCAAACACTCACGTTAAGATTCCCAAGCTTCGAGTCCAGGGTTGAAATCCACATCTTTATGCTCCAAACGACCGTCTTTAGGCTTCAAATCCGACTTTTAATTCTGAAATCCCACTTTTTTACGCTCCAAACGCTACATTAAGGGCACAAAGTCTCCATTTTAGGTCACAACGCTTCCTTTTTAGAGTCCGGAACGTTGGTTCCAGGGTTGAAAGCCTCCCTGTTCTGCTTCAAAGCGTCATTTAGAAGGTACAAGCCCTCATTTTTAGGGCGCAACGCCTCATTTTTTGGCCGCGAATCCTCCTTTTTAGGGGTCAATACGTCCTTTTTGCTGTAAAATCCCTCACTTCTATGTTCCGGACATCTCATTTAGGGCACAAAGCCTTGTTTTGTGGTCCCAAAGCTTCCTCTTCAGAGTCCAAAGCTTTGATTCTGTGGTTGAATTCCTCGTTTTATAATCCAAACCCTCACGTTTATTGCACAAACCCTCATTTTTAGGGCCCAAACGCTCATTTTTATGCTGCAAATCATTTCACTGGAAAATGCCTCCTTTTTATGCTCCAAACGCCTCCTTTAGGGCACGATGTCTGAATGTTAGGTCCCAAAGATTTGGTTAAGAGCCCAAAGCTTGGAGTCTAGGGTTGAAAGCCTGCTTTTTACTCTACAAACCCTCCTGTTTAGGGTACAAACCCTCCTTTTTGGTGCACAAGCCCTCGCTGTTAGGGTGCAAACACTCACGTTAAGATTCCCAAGCTTCGAGTCCAGGGTTGAAATCCACATCTTTATGCTCCAAACGACCGTCTTTAGGCTTCAAATCCGACTTTTAATTCTGAAATCCCACTTTTTTACGCTCCAAACGCTACATTAAGGGCACAAAGTCTCCATTTTAGGTCACAACGCTTCCTTTTTAGAGTCCGGAACGTTGGTTCCAGGGTTGAAAGCCTCCCTGTTCTGCTTCAAAGCGTCATTTAGAAGGTACAAGCCCTCATTTTTAGGGCGCAACGCCTCATTTTTTGGCCGCGAATCCTCCTTTTTAGGGGTCAATATGTCCTTTTTGCTGTAAAATCCCTCACTTTTATGTTCCGGACATCTCTTTTAGGGCACAAAGCCTTGTTTTGTGGTCCCAAAGCTTCCTCTTCAGAGTCCAAAGCTTTGATTCTGTGGTTGAATTCCTCGTTTTATAATCCAAACCCTCACGTTTATTGCACAAACCCTCATTTTTAGGGCCCAAACGCTCATTTTTATGCTGCAAATCATTTCACTGGAAAATGCCTCCTTTTTATGCTCCAAACGCCTCCTTTAGGGCACGATGTCTGAATGTTAGGTCCCAAAGATTTGGTTAAGAGCCCAAAGCTTGGAGTCTAGGGTTGAAAGCCTGCTTTTTACTCTACAAACCCTCCTGTTTAGGGTACAAACCCTCCTTTTTGGTGCACAAGCCCTCGCTGTTAGGGTGCAAACACTCACGTTAAGATTCCCAAGCTTCGAGTCCAGGGTTGAAATCCACATCTTTATGCTCCAAACGACCGTCTTTAGGCTTCAAATCCGACTTTTAATTCTGAAATCCCACTTTTTTACGCTCCAAACGCTACATTAAGGGCACAAAGTCTCCATTTTAGGTCACAACGCTTCCTTTTTAGAGTCCGGAACGTTGGTTCCAGGGTTGAAAGCCTCCCTGTTCTGCTTCAAAGCATCATTTAGAAGGTACAAGCCCTCATTTTTAGGGCGCAACGCCTCATTTTTTGGCCGCGAATCCTCCTTTTTAGGGGTCAATACGTCCTTTTTGCTGTAAAATCCCTCACTTCTATGTTCCGGACATCTCATTTAGGGCACAAAGCCTTGTTTTGTGGTCCCAAAGTTTCCTCTTCAGAGTCCAAAGCTTTGATTCTGTGGTTGAATTCCTCGTTTTATAATCCAAACCCTCACGTTTATTGTGCAAACCCTCATTTTTAGGGCCCAAACGCTCATTTTTATGCTGCAAATCATTTCACTGGAAAATGCCTCCTTTTTATGCTCCAAACGCCTCCTTTAGGGCACGAGCCTCAATGTTAGGTCCCAAAGATTTGGTTAAGAGCCCAAAGCTTGGAGTCTAGGGTTGAAAGCCTGCTTTTTACTCTACAAACCCTCCTGTTTAGGGTACAAACCCTCCTTTTTGGTGCACAAGCCCTTGCTGTTAGGGTGCAAACACTCACGTTAAGATTCCCAAGCTTCGAGTCCAGGGTTGAAATCCACATCTTTATGCTCCAAACGACCGTCTTTGGGCTTCAAATCCGACTTTTAATTCTGAAATCCCACTTTTTTACGCTCCAAACGCTACATTAAGGGCACAAAGTCTCCATTTTAGGTCACAACGCTTCCTTTTTAGAGTCCGGAACGTTGGTTCCAGGGTTGAAAGCCTCCCTGTTCTGCTTCAAAGCGTCATTTAGAAGGTACAAGCCCTCATTTTTAGGGCGCAACGCCTCATTTTTTGGCTGCGAATCCTCCTTTTTAGGGGTCAATACGTCCTTTTTGCTGTAAAATCCCTCACTTCTATGTTCCGGACATCTCATTTAGGGCACAAAGCCTTGTTTTGTGGTCCCAAAGCTTCCTCTTCAGAGTCCAAAGCTTTGATTCTGTGGTTGAATTCCTCGTTTTATAATCCAAACCCTCACGTTTATTGCACAAACCCTCATTTTTAGGGCCCAAACGCTCATTTTTATGCTGCAAATCATTTCACTGGAAAATGCCTCCTTTTTATGCTCCAAACGCCTCCTTTAGGGCACGATGTCTGAATGTTAGGTCCCAAAGATTTGGTTAAGAGCCCAAAGCTTGGAGTCTAGGGTTGAAAGCCTGCTTTTTACTCTACAAACCCTCCTGTTTAGGGTACAAACCCTCCTTTTTGGTGCACAAGCCCTCGCTGTTAGGGTGCAAACACTCACGTTAAGATTCCCAAGCTTCGAGTCCAGGGTTGAAATCCACATCTTTATGCTCCAAACGACCGTCTTTAGGCTTCAAATCCGACTTTTAATTCTGAAATCCCACTTTTTTACGCTCCAAACGCTACATTAAGGGCACAAAGTCTCCATTTTAGGTCACAACGCTTCCTTTTTAGAGTCCGGAACGTTGGTTCCAGGGTTGAAAGCCTCCCTGTTCTGCTTCAAAGCGTCATTTAGAAGGTACAAGCCCTCATTTTTAGGGCGCAACGCCTCATTTTTTGGCTGCGAATCCTCCTTTTTAGGGGTCAATACGTCCTTTTTGCTGTAAAATCCCTCACTTCTATGTTCCGGACATCTCATTTAGGGCACAAAGCCTTGTTTTGTGGTCCCAAAGCTTCCTCTTCAGAGTCCAAAGCTTTGATTCTGTGGTTGAATTCCTCGTTTTATAATCCAAACCCTCACGTTTATTGTGCAAACCCTCATTTTTAGGGCCCAAACGCTCATTTTTATGCTGCAAATCATTTCACTGGAAAATGCCTCCTTTTTATGCTCCAAACGCCTCCTTTAGGGCACGATGTCTGAATGTTAGGTCCCAAAGATTTGGTTAAGAGCCCAAAGCTTGGAGTCTAGGGTTGAAAGCCTGCTTTTTACTCTACAAACCCTCCTGTTTAGGGTACAAACCCTCCTTTTTGGTGCACAAGCCCTCGCTGTTAGGGTGCAAACACTCACGTTAAGATTCCCAAGCTTCGAGTCCAGGGTTGAAATCCACATCTTTATGCTCCAAACGACCGTCTTTGGGCTTCAAATCCGACTTTTAATTCTGAAATCCCACTTTTTTACGCTCCAAACGCTACATTAAGGGCACAAAGTCTCCATTTTAGGTCACAACGCTTCCTTTTTAGAGTCCGGAACGTTGGTTCCAGGGTTGAAAGCCTCCCTGTTCTGCTTCAAAGCGTCATTTAGAAGGTACAAGCCCTCATTTTTAGGGCGCAACGCCTCATTTTTTGGCCGCGAATCCTCCTTTTTAGGGGTCAGTACGTCCTTTTTGCTGTAAAATCCCTCACTTTTATGTTCCGGACATCTCTTTTAGGGCACAAAGCCTTGTTTTGTGGTCCCAAAGCTTCCTCTTCAGAGTCCAAAGCTTTGATTCTGTGGTTGAATTCCTCGTTTTATAATCCAAACCCTCACGTTTATTGCACAAACCCTCATTTTTAGGGCCCAAACGCTCATTTTTATGCTGCAAATCATTTCACTGGAAAATGCCTCCTTTTTATGCTCCAAACGCCTCCTTTAGGGCACGAGCCTCAATGTTAGGTCCCAAAGATTTGGTTAAGAGCCCAAAGCTTGGAGTCTAGGGTTGAAAGCCTGCTTTTTACTCTACAAACCCTCCTGTTTAGGGTACAAACCCTCCTTTTTGGTGCACAAGCCCTCGCTGTTAGGGTGCAAACACTCACGTTAAGATTCCCAAGCTTCGAGTCCAGGGTTGAAATCCACATCTTTATGCTCCAAACGACCGTCTTTAGGCTTCAAATCCGACTTTTAATTCTGAAATCCCACTTTTTTACGCTCCAAACGCTACATTAAGGGCACAAAGTCTCCATTTTAGGTCACAACGCTTCCTTTTTAGAGTCCGGAACGTTGGTTCCAGGGTTGAAAGCCTCCCTGTTCTGCTTCAAAGTGTCATTTAGAAGGTACAAGCCCTCATTTTTAGGGCGCAACGCCTCATTTTTTGGCCGCGAATCCTCCTTTTTAGGGGTCAATACGTCCTTTTTGCTGTAAAATCCCTCACTTCTATGTTCCGGACATCTCTTTTAGGGCACAAAGCCTTGTTTTGTGGTCCCAAAGCTTCCTCTTCAGAGTCCAAAGCTTTGATTCTGTGGTTGAATTCCTCGTTTTATAATCCAAACCCTCACGTTTATTGCACAAACCCTCATTTTTAGGGCCCAAACGCTCATTTTTATGCTGCAAATCATTTCACTGGAAAATGCCTCCTTTTTATGCTCCAAACGCCTCCTTTAGGGCACGATGTCTGAATGTTAGGTCCCAAAGATTTGGTTAAGAGCCCAAAGCTTTGAGTCTAGGGTTGAAAGCCTGCTTTTTACTCTACAAACCCTCCTGTTTAGGGTACAAACCCTCCTTTTTGGTGCACAAGCCCTCGTTGTTAGGGTGCAAACACTCACGTTAAGATTCCCAAGCTTCGAGTCCAGGGTTGAAATCCACATCTTTATGCTCCAAACGACCGTCTTTGGGCTTCAAATCCGACTTTTAATTCTGAAATCCCACTTTTTTACGCTCCAAACGCTACATTAAGGGCACAAAGTCTCCATTTTAGGTCACAACGCTTCCTTTTTAGAGTCCGGAACGTTGGTTCCAGGGTTGAAAGCCTCCCTGTTCTGCTTCAAAGCGTCATTTAGAAGGTACAAGCCCTCATTTTTAGGGCGCAACGCCTCATTTTTTGGCTGCGAATCCTCCTTTTTAGGGGTCAATACGTCCTTTTTGCTGTAAAATCCCTCACTTTTATGTTCCGGACATCTCTTTTAGGGCACAAAGCCTTGTTTTGTGGTCCCAAAGCTTCCTCTTCAGAGTCCAAAGCTTTGATTCTGTGGTTGAATTCCTCGTTTTATAATCCAAACCCTCACGTTTATTGCACAAACCCTCATTTTTAGGGCCCAAACGCTCATTTTTATGCTGCAAATCATTTCACTGGAAAATGCCTCCTTTTTATGCTCCAAACGCCTCCTTTAGGGCACGATGTCTGAATGTTAGGTCCCAAAGATTTGGTTAAGAGCCCAAAGCTTGGAGTCTAGGGTTGAAAGCCTGCTTTTTACTCTACAAACCCTCCTGTTTAGGGTACAAACCCTCCTTTTTGGTGCACAAGCCCTCGTTGTTAGGGTGCAAACACTCACGTTAAGATTCCCAAGCTTCGAGTCCAGGGTTGAAATCCACATCTTTATGCTCCAAACGACCGTCTTTGGGCTTCAAATCCGACTTTTAATTCTGAAATCCCACTTTTTTACGCTCCAAACGCTACATTAAGGGCACAAAGTCTCCATTTTAGGTCACAACGCTTCCTTTTTAGAGTCCGGAACGTTGGTTCCAGGGTTGAAAGCCTCCCTGTTCTGCTTCAAAGCGTCATTTAGAAGGTACAAGCCCTCATTTTTAGGGCGCAACGCCTCATTTTTTGGCTGCGAATCCTCCTTTTTAGGGGTCAATACGTCCTTTTTGCTGTAAAATCCCTCACTTCTATGTTCCGGACATCTCATTTAGGGCACAAAGCCTTGTTTTGTGGTCCCAAAGCTTCCTCTTCAGAGTCCAAAGCTTTGATTCTGTGGTTGAATTCCTCGTTTTATAATCCAAACCCTCACGTTTATTGCACAAACCCTCATTTTTAGGGCCCAAACGCTCATTTTTATGCTGCAAATCATTTCACTGGAAAATCCCTCCTTTTTATGCTCCAAACGCCTCCTTTAGGGCACGATGTCTAAATGTTAGGTCCCAAAGATTTGGTTAAGAGCCCAAAGCTTGGAGTCTAGGGTTGAAAGCCTGCTTTTTACTCTACAAACCCTCCTGTTTAGGGTACAAACCCTCCTTTTTGGTGCACAAGCCCTCGCTGTTAGGGTGCAAACACTCACGTTAAGATTCCCAAGCTTCGAGTCCAGGGTTGAAATCCACATCTTTATGCTCCAAACAACCGTCTTTAGGCTTCAAATCCGACTTTTAATTCTGAAATCCCACTTTTTTACGCTCCAAACGCTACATTAAGGGCACAAAGTCTCCATTTTAGGTCACAACGCTTCCTTTTTAGAGTCCGGAACGTTGGTTCCAGGGTTGAAAGCCTCCCTGTTCTGCTTCAAAGCGTCATTTAGAAGGTACAAGCCCTCATTTTTAGGGCGCAACGCCTCATTTTTTGGCTGCGAATCCTCCTTTTTAGGGGTCAATACGTCCTTTTTGCTGTAAAATCCCTCACTTTTATGTTCCGGACATCTCTTTTAGGGCACAAAGCCTTGTTTTGTGGTCCCAAAGCTTCCTCTTCAGAGTCCAAAGCTTTGATTCTGTGGTTGAATTCCTCGTTTTATAATCCAAACCCTCACGTTTATTGCACAAACCCTCATTTTTAGGGCCCAAACGCTCATTTTTATGCTGCAAATCATTTCACTGGAAAATCCCTCCTTTTTATGCTCCAAACGCCTCCTTTAGGGCACGATGTCTGAATGTTAGGTCCCAAAGATTTGGTTAAGAGCCCAAAGCTTGGAGTCTAGGGTTGAAAGCCTGCTTTTTACTCTACAAACCCTCCTGTTTAGGGTACAAACCCTCCTTTTTGGTGCACAAGCCCTCGTTGTTAGGGTGCAAACACTCACGTTAAGATTCCCAAGCTTCGAGTCCAGGGTTGAAATCCACATCTTTATGCTCCAAACGACCGTCTTTGGGCTTCAAATCCGACTTTTAATTCTGAAATCCCACTTTTTTACGCTCCAAACGCTACATTAAGGGCACAAAGTCTCCATTTTAGGTCACAACGCTTCCTTTTTAGAGTCCGGAACGTTGGTTCCAGGGTTGAAAGCCTCCCTGTTCTGCTTCAAAGCGTCATTTAGAAGGTACAAGCCCTCATTTTTAGGGCACAACGCCTCATTTTTTGGCCGCGAATCTTCCTTTTTAGGGGTCAATACGTCCTTTTTGCTGTAAAATCCCTCACTTCTATGTTCCGGACATCTCATTTAGGGCACAAAGCCTTGTTTTGTGGTCCCAAAGTTTCCTCTTCAGAGTCCAAAGCTTTGATTCTGTGGTTGAATTCCTCGTTTTATAATCCAAACCCTCACGTTTATTGCACAAACCCTCATTTTTAGGGCCCAAACGCTCATTTTTATGCTGCAAATCATTTCACTGGAAAATGCCTCCTTTTTATGCTCCAAACGCCTCCTTTAGGGCACGATGTCTGAATGTTAGGTCCCAAAGATTTGGTTAAGAGCCCAAAGCTTGGAGTCTAGGGTTGAAAGCCTGCTTTTTACTCTACAAACCCTCCTGTTTAGGGTACAAACCCTCCTTTTTGGTGCACAAGCCCTCGCTGTTAGGGTGCAAACACTCACGTTAAGATTCCCAAGCTTCGAGTCCAGGGTTGAAATCCACATCTTTATGCTCCAAACGACCGTCTTTAGGCTTCAAATCCGACTTTTAATTCTGAAATCCCACTTTTTTACGCTCCAAACGCTACATTAAGGGCACAAAGTCTCCATTTTAGGTCACAACGCTTCCTTTTTAGAGTCCGGAACGTTGGTTCCAGGGTTGAAAGCCTCCCTGTTCTGCTTCAAAGCGTCATTTAGAAGGTACAAGCCCTCATTTTTAGGGCGCAACGCCTCATTTTTTGGCCGCGAATCCTCCTTTTTAGGGGTCAATACGTCCTTTTTGCTGTAAAATCCCTCACTTCTATGTTCCGGACATCTCTTTTAGGGCACAAAGCCTTGTTTTGTGGTCCCAAAGCTTCCTCTTCAGAGTCCAAAGCTTTGATTCTGTGGTTGAATTCCTCGTTTTATAATCCAAACCCTCACGTTTATTGCACAAACCCTCATTTTTAGGGCCCAAACGCTCATTTTTATGCTGCAAATCATTTCACTGGAAAATGCCTCCTTTTTATGCTCCAAACGCCTCCTTTAGGGCACGATGTCTGAATGTTAGGTCCCAAAGATTTGGTTAAGAGCCCAAAGCTTGGAGTCTAGGGTTGAAAGCCTGCTTTTTACTCTACAAACCCTCCTGTTTAGGGTACAAACCCTCCTTTTTGGTGCACAAGCCCTCGTTGTTAGGGTGCAAACACTCACGTTAAGATTCCCAAGCTTCGAGTCCAGGGTTGAAATCCACATCTTTATGCTCCAAACGACCGTCTTTGGGCTTCAAATCCGACTTTTAATTCTGAAATCCCACTTTTTTACGCTCCAAACGCTACATTAAGGGCACAAAGTCTCCATTTTAGGTCACAACGCTTCCTTTTTAGAGTCCGGAACGTTGGTTCCAGGGTTGAAAGCCTCCCTGTTCTGCTTCAAAGCGTCATTTAGAAGGTACAAGCCCTCATTTTTAGGGCACAACGCCTCATTTTTTGGCCGCGAATCTTCCTTTTTAGGGGTCAATACGTCCTTTTTGCTGTAAAATCCCTCACTTCTATGTTCCGGACATCTCATTTAGGGCACAAAGCCTTGTTTTGTGGTCCCAAAGTTTCCTCTTCAGAGTCCAAAGCTTTGATTCTGTGGTTGAATTCCTCGTTTTATAATCCAAACCCTCACGTTTATTGCACAAACCCTCATTTTTAGGGCCCAAACGCTCATTTTTATGCTGCAAATCATTTCACTGGAAAATGCCTCCTTTTTATGCTCCAAACGCCTCCTTTAGGGCACGATGTCTGAATGTTAGGTCCCAAAGATTTGGTTAAGAGCCCAAAGCTTGGAGTCTAGGGTTGAAAGCCTGCTTTTTACTCTACAAACCCTCCTGTTTAGGGTACAAACCCTCCTTTTTGGTGCACAAGCCCTCGCTGTTAGGGTGCAAACACTCACGTTAAGATTCCCAAGCTTCGAGTCCAGGGTTGAAATCCACATCTTTATGCTCCAAACGACCGTCTTTAGGCTTCAAATCCGACTTTTAATTCTGAAATCCCACTTTTTTACGCTCCAAACGCTACATTAAGGGCACAAAGTCTCCATTTTAGGTCACAACGCTTCCTTTTTAGAGTCCGGAACGTTGGTTCCAGGGTTGAAAGCCTCCCTGTTCTGCTTCAAAGCGTCATTTAGAAGGTACAAGCCCTCATTTTTAGGGCGCAACGCCTCATTTTTTGGCCGCGAATCCTCCTTTTTAGGGGTCAATACGTCCTTTTTGCTGTAAAATCCCTCACTTCTATGTTCCGGACATCTCATTTAGGGCACAAAGCCTTGTTTTGTGGTCCCAAAGCTTCCTCTTCAGAGTCCAAAGCTTTGATTCTGTGGTTGAATTCCTCGTTTTATAATCCAAACCCTCACGTTTATTGCACAAACCCTCATTTTTAGGGCCCAAACGCTCATTTTTATGCTGCAAATCATTTCACTGGAAAATGCCTCCTTTTTATGCTCCAAACGCCTCCTTTAGGGCACGATGTCTGAATGTTAGGTCCCAAAGATTTGGTTAAGAGCCCAAAGCTTGGAGTCTAGGGTTGAAAGCCTGCTTTTTACTCTACAAACCCTCCTGTTTAGGGTACAAACCCTCCTTTTTGGTGCACAAGCCCTCGCTGTTAGGGTGCAAACACTCACGTTAAGATTCCCAAGCTTCGAGTCCAGGGTTGAAATCCACATCTTTATGCTCCAAACGACCGTCTTTAGGCTTCAAATCCGACTTTTAATTCTGAAATCCCACTTTTTTACGCTCCAAACGCTACATTAAGGGCACAAAGTCTCCATTTTAGGTCACAACGCTTCCTTTTTAGAGTCCGGAACGTTGGTTCCAGGGTTGAAAGCCTCCCTGTTCTGCTTCAAAGCGTCATTTAGAAGGTACAAGCCCTCATTTTTAGGGCGCAACGCCTCATTTTTTGGCCGCGAATCCTCCTTTTTAGGGGTCAATACGTCCTTTTTGCTGTAAAATCCCTCACTTCTATGTTCCGGACATCTCTTTTAGGGCACAAAGCCTTGTTTTGTGGTCCCAAAGCTTCCTCTTCAGAGTCCAAAGCTTTGATTCTGTGGTTGAATTCCTCGTTTTATAATCCAAACCCTCACGTTTATTGCACAAACCCTCATTTTTAGGGCCCAAACGCTCATTTTTATGCTGCAAATCATTTCACTGGAAAATGCCTCCTTTTTATGCTCCAAACGCCTCCTTTAGGGCACGATGTCTGAATGTTAGGTCCCAAAGATTTGGTTAAGAGCCCAAAGCTTGGAGTCTAGGGTTGAAAGCCTGCTTTTTACTCTACAAACCCTCCTGTTTAGGGTACAAACCCTCCTTTTTGGTGCACAAGCCCTCGCTGTTAGGGTGCAAACACTCACGTTAAGATTCCCAAGCTTCGAGTCCAGGGTTGAAATCCACATCTTTATGCTCCAAACGACCGTCTTTAGGCTTCAAATCCGACTTTTAATTCTGAAATCCCACTTTTTTACGCTCCAAACGCTACATTAAGGGCACAAAGTCTCCATTTTAGGTCACAACGCTTCCTTTTTAGAGTCCGGAACGTTGGTTCCAGGGTTGAAAGCCTCCCTGTTCTGCTTCAAAGCGTCATTTAGAAGGTACAAGCCCTCATTTTTAGGGCGCAACGCCTCATTTTTTGGCCGCGAATCCTCCTTTTTAGGGGTCAGTACGTCCTTTTTGCTGTAAAATCCCTCACTTCTATGTTCCGGACATCTCTTTTAGGGCACAAAGCCTTGTTTTGTGGTCCCAAAGCTTCCTCTTCAGAGTCCAAAGCTTTGATTCTGTGGTTGAATTCCTCGTTTTATAATCCAAACCCTCACGTTTATTGCACAAACCCTCATTTTTAGGGCCCAAACGCTCATTTTTATGCTGCAAATCATTTCACTGGAAAATGCCTCCTTTTTATGCTCCAAACGCCTCCTTTAGGGCACGATGTCTGAATGTTAGGTCCCAAAGATTTGGTTAAGAGCCCAAAGCTTGGAGTCTAGGGTTGAAAGCCTGCTTTTTACTCTACAAACCCTCCTGTTTAGGGTACAAACCCTCCTTTTTGGTGCACAAGCCCTCGCTGTTAGGGTGCAAACACTCACGTTAAGATTCCCAAGCTTCGAGTCCAGGGTTGAAATCCACATCTTTATGCTCCAAACGACCGTCTTTAGGCTTCAAATCCGACTTTTAATTCTGAAATCCCACTTTTTTACGCTCCAAACGCTACATTAAGGGCACAAAGTCTCCATTTTAGGTCACAACGCTTCCTTTTTAGAGTCCGGAACGTTGGTTCCAGGGTTGAAAGCCTCCCTGTTCTGCTTCAAAGCGTCATTTAGAAGGTACAAGCCCTCATTTTTAGGGCGCAACGCCTCATTTTTTGGCCGCGAATCCTCCTTTTTAGGGGTCAGTACGTCCTTTTTGCTGTAAAATCCCTCACTTCTATGTTCCGGACATCTCTTTTAGGGCACAAAGCCTTGTTTTGTGGTCCCAAAGCTTCCTCTTCAGAGTCCAAAGCTTTGATTCTGTGGTTGAATTCCTCGTTTTATAATCCAAACCCTCACGTTTATTGCACAAACCCTCATTTTTAGGGCCCAAACGCTCATTTTTATGCTGCAAATCATTTCAATGGAAAATGCCTCCTTTTTATGCTCCAAACGCCTCCTTTAGGGCACGATGTCTGAATGTTAGGTCCCAAAGATTTGGTTAAGAGCCCAAAGCTTGGAGTCTAGGGTTGAAAGCCTGCTTTTTACTCTACAAACCCTCCTGTTTAGGGTACAAACCCTCCTTTTTGGTGCACAAGCCCTCGCTGTTAGGGTGCAAACACTCACGTTAAGATTCCCAAGCTTCGAGTCCAGGGTTGAAATCCACATCTTTATGCTCCAAACGACCGTCTTTAGGCTTCAAATCCGACTTTTAATTCTGAAATCCCACTTTTTTACGCTCCAAACGCTACATTAAGGGCACAAAGTCTCCATTTTAGGTCACAACGCTTCCTTTTTAGAGTCCGGAACGTTGGTTCCAGGGTTGAAAGCCTCCCTGTTCTGCTTCAAAGCGTCATTTAGAAGGTACAAGCCCTCATTTTTAGGGCGCAACGCCTCATTTTTTGGCCGCGAATCCTCCTTTTTAGGGGTCAGTACGTCCTTTTTGCTGTAAAATCCCTCACTTCTATGTTCCGGACATCTCTTTTAGGGCACAAAGCCTTGTTTTGTGGTCCCAAAGCTTCCTCTTCAGAGTCCAAAGCTTTGATTCTGTGGTTGAATTCCTCGTTTTATAATCCAAACCCTCACGTTTATTGCACAAACCCTCATTTTTAGGGCCCAAACGCTCATTTTTATGCTGCAAATCATTTCACTGGAAAATGCCTCCTTTTTATGCTCCAAACGCCTCCTTTAGGGCACGATGTCTGAATGTTAGGTCCCAAAGATTTGGTTAAGAGCCCAAAGCTTGGAGTCTAGGGTTGAAAGCCTGCTTTTTACTCTACAAACCCTCCTGTTTAGGGTACAAACCCTCCTTTTTGGTGCACAAGCCCTCGCTGTTAGGGTGCAAACACTCACGTTAAGATTCCCAAGCTTCGAGTCCAGGGTTGAAATCCACATCTTTATGCTCCAAACGACCGTCTTTAGGCTTCAAATCCGACTTTTAATTCTGAAATCCCACTTTTTTACGCTCCAAACGCTACATTAAGGGCACAAAGTCTCCATTTTAGGTCACAACGCTTCCTTTTTAGAGTCCGGAACGTTGGTTCCAGGGTTGAAAGCCTCCCTGTTCTGCTTCAAAGCGTCATTTAGAAGGTACAAGCCCTCATTTTTAGGGCGCAACGCCTCATTTTTTGGCCGCGAATCCTCCTTTTTAGGGGTCAATACGTCCTTTTTGCTGTAAAATCCCTCACTTCTATGTTCCGGACATCTCATTTAGGGCACAAAGCCTTGTTTTGTGGTCCCAAAGCTTCCTCTTCAGAGTCCAAAGCTTTGATTCTGTGGTTGAATTCCTCGTTTTATAATCCAAACCCTCACGTTTATTGCACAAACCCTCATTTTTAGGGCCCAAACGCTCATTTTTATGCTGCAAATCATTTCACTGGAAAATGCCTCCTTTTTATGCTCCAAACGCCTCCTTTAGGGCACGATGTCTGAATGTTAGGTCCCAAAGATTTGGTTAAGAGCCCAAAGCTTGGAGTCTAGGGTTGAAAGCCTGCTTTTTACTCTACAAACCCTCCTGTTTAGGGTACAAACCCTCCTTTTTGGTGCACAAGCCCTCGCTGTTAGGGTGCAAACACTCACGTTAAGATTCCCAAGCTTCGAGTCCAGGGTTGAAATCCACATCTTTATGCTCCAAACGACCGTCTTTAGGCTTCAAATCCGACTTTTAATTCTGAAATCCCACTTTTTTACGCTCCAAACGCTACATTAAGGGCACAAAGTCTCCATTTTAGGTCACAACGCTTCCTTTTTAGAGTCCGGAACGTTGGTTCCAGGGTTGAAAGCCTCCCTGTTCTGCTTCAAAGCGTCATTTAGAAGGTACAAGCCCTCATTTTTAGGGCGCAACGCCTCATTTTTTGGCCGCGAATCCTCCTTTTTAGGGGTCAATATGTCCTTTTTGCTGTAAAATCCCTCACTTTTATGTTCCGGACATCTCTTTTAGGGCACAAAGCCTTGTTTTGTGGTCCCAAAGCTTCCTCTTCAGAGTCCAAAGCTTTGATTCTGTGGTTGAATTCCTCGTTTTATAATCCAAACCCTCACGTTTATTGCACAAACCCTCATTTTTAGGGCCCAAACGCTCATTTTATGCTGCAAATCATTTCACTGGAAAATGCCTCCTTTTTATGCTCCAAACGCCTCCTTTAGGGCACGATGTCTGAATGTTAGGTCCCAAAGATTTGGTTAAGAGCCCAAAGCTTGGAGTCTAGGGTTGAAAGCCTGCTTTTTACTCTACAAACCCTCCTGTTTAGGGTACAAACCCTCCTTTTTGGTGCACAAGCCCTCGCTGTTAGGGTGCAAACACTCACGTTAAGATTCCCAAGCTTCGAGTCCAGGGTTGAAATCCACATCTTTATGCTCCAAACGACCGTCTTTAGGCTTCAAATCCGACTTTTAATTCTGAAATCCCACTTTTTTACGCTCCAAACGCTACATTAAGGGCACAAAGTCTCCATTTTAGGTCACAACGCTTCCTTTTTAGAGTCCGGAACGTTGGTTCCAGGGTTGAAAGCCTCCCTGTTCTGCTTCAAAGCGTCATTTAGAAGGTACAAGCCCTCATTTTTAGGGCGCAACGCCTCATTTTTTGGCCGCGAATCCTCCTTTTTAGGGGTCAATACGTCCTTTTTGCTGTAAAATCCCTCACTTCTATGTTCCGGACATCTCTTTTAGGGCACAAAGCCTTGTTTTGTGGTCCCAAAGCTTCCTCTTCAGAGTCCAAAGCTTTGATTCTGTGGTTGAATTCCTCGTTTTATAATCCAAACCCTCACGTTTATTGCACAAACCCTCATTTTTAGGGCCCAAACGCTCATTTTTATGCTGCAAATCATTTCACTGGAAAATGCCTCCTTTTTATGCTCCAAACGCCTCCTTTAGGGCACGATGTCTGAATGTTAGGTCCCAAAGATTTGGTTAAGAGCCCAAAGCTTGGAGTCTAGGGTTGAAAGCCTGCTTTTTACTCTACAAACCCTCCTGTTTAGGGTACAAACCCTCCTTTTTGGTGCACAAGCCCTCGCTGTTAGGGTGCAAACACTCACGTTAAGATTCCCAAGCTTCGAGTCCAGGGTTGAAATCCACATCTTTATGCTCCAAACGACCGTCTTTGGGCTTCAAATCCGACTTTTAATTCTGAAATCCCACTTTTTTACGCTCCAAACGCTACATTAAGGGCACAAAGTCTCCATTTTAGGTCACAACGCTTCCTTTTTAGAGTCCGGAACGTTGGTTCCAGGGTTGAAAGCCTCCCTGTTCTGCTTCAAAGCGTCATTTAGAAGGTACAAGCCCTCATTTTTAGGGCGCAACGCCTCATTTTTTGGCCGCGAATCCTCCTTTTTAGGGGTCAATACGTCCTTTTTGCTGTAAAATCCCTCACTTCTATGTTCCGGACATCTCATTTAGGGCACAAAGCCTTGTTTTGTGGTCCCAAAGCTTCCTCTTCAGAGTCCAAAGCTTTGATTCTGTGGTTGAATTCCTCGTTTTATAATCCAAACCCTCACGTTTATTGCACAAACCCTCATTTTTAGGGCCCAAACGCTCATTTTTATGCTGCAAATCATTTCACTGGAAAATGCCTCCTTTTTATGCTCCAAACGCCTCCTTTAGGGCACGATGTCTGAATGTTAGGTCCCAAAGATTTGGTTAAGAGCCCAAAGCTTGGAGTCTAGGGTTGAAAGCCTGCTTTTTACTCTACAAACCCTCCTGTTTAGGGTACAAACCCTCCTTTTTGGTGCACAAGCCCTCGCTGTTAGGGTGCAAACACTCACGTTAAGATTCCCAAGCTTCGAGTCCAGGGTTGAAATCCACATCTTTATGCTCCAAACGACCGTCTTTAGGCTTCAAATCCGACTTTTAATTCTGAAATCCCACTTTTTTACGCTCCAAACGCTACATTAAGGGCACAAAGTCTCCATTTTAGGTCACAACGCTTCCTTTTTAGAGTCCGGAACGTTGGTTCCAGGGTTGAAAGCCTCCCTGTTCTGCTTCAAAGCGTCATTTAGAAGGTACAAGCCCTCATTTTTAGGGCGCAACGCCTCATTTTTTGGCCGCGAATCCTCCTTTTTAGGGGTCAGTACGTCCTTTTTGCTGTAAAATCCCTCACTTTTATGTTCCGGACATCTCTTTTAGGGCACAAAGCCTTGTTTTGTGGTCCCAAAGCTTCCTCTTCAGAGTCCAAAGCTTTGATTCTGTGGTTGAATTCCTCGTTTTATAATCCAAACCCTCACGTTTATTGCGCAAACCCTCATTTTTAGGGCCCAAACGCTCATTTTTATGCTGCAAATCATTTCACTGGAAAATGCCTCCTTTTTATGCTCCAAACGCCTCCTTTAGGGCACGATGTCTGAATGTTAGGTCCCAAAGATTTGGTTAAGAGCCCAAAGCTTTGAGTCTAGGGTTGAAAGCCTGCTTTTTACTCTACAAACCCTCCTGTTTAGGGTACAAACCCTCCTTTTTGGTGCACAAGCCCTCGCTGTTAGGGTGCAAACACTCACGTTAAGATTCCCAAGCTTCGAGTCCAGGGTTGAAATCCACATCTTTATGCTCCAAACGACCGTCTTTAGGCTTCAAATCCGACTTTTAATTCTGAAATCCCACTTTTTTACGCTCCAAACGCTACATTAAGGGCACAAAGTCTCCATTTTAGGTCACAACGCTTCCTTTTTAGAGTCCGGAACGTTGGTTCCAGGGTTGAAAGCCTCCCTGTTCTGCTTCAAAGCGTCATTTAGAAGGTACAAGCCCTCATTTTTAGGGCGCAACGCCTCATTTTTTGGCCGCGAATCCTCCTTTTTAGGGGTCAGTACGTCCTTTTTGCTGTAAAATCCCTCACTTCTATGTTCCGGACATCTCTTTTAGGGCACAAAGCCTTGTTTTGTGGTCCCAAAGCTTCCTCTTCAGAGTCCAAAGCTTTGATTCTGTGGTTGAATTCCTCGTTTTATAATCCAAACCCTCACGTTTATTGCACAAACCCTCATTTTTAGGGCCCAAACGCTCATTTTTATGCTGCAAATCATTTCACTGGAAAATGCCTCCTTTTTATGCTCCAAACGCCTCCTTTAGGGCACGATGTCTGAATGTTAGGTCCCAAAGATTTGGTTAAGAGCCCAAAGCTTGGAGTCTAGGGTTGAAAGCCTGCTTTTTACTCTACAAACCCTCCTGTTTAGGGTACAAACCCTCCTTTTTGGTGCACAAGCCCTCGCTGTTAGGGTGCAAACACTCACGTTAAGATTCCCAAGCTTCGAGTCCAGGGTTGAAATCCACATCTTTATGCTCCAAACGACCGTCTTTAGGCTTCAAATCCGACTTTTAATTCTGAAATCCCACTTTTTTACGCTCCAAACGCTACATTAAGGGCACAAAGTCTCCATTTTAGGTCACAACGCTTCCTTTTTAGAGTCCGGAACGTTGGTTCCAGGGTTGAAAGCCTCCCTGTTCTGCTTCAAAGCGTCATTTAGAAGGTACAAGCCCTCATTTTTAGGGCGCAACGCCTCATTTTTTGGCCGCGAATCCTCCTTTTTAGGGGTCAGTACGTCCTTTTTGCTGTAAAATCCCTCACTTTTATGTTCCGGACATCTCATTTAGGGCACAAAGCCTTGTTTTGTGGTCCCAAAGCTTCCTCTTCAGAGTCCAAAGCTTTGATTCTGTGGTTGAATTCCTCGTTTTATAATCCAAACCCTCACGTTTATTGCACAAACCCTCATTTTTAGGGCCCAAACGCTCATTTTTATGCTGCAAATCATTTCACTGGAAAATGCCTCCTTTTTATGCTCCAAACGCCTCCTTTAGGGCACGATGTCTGAATGTTAGGTCCCAAAGATTTGGTTAAGAGCCCAAAGCTTGGAGTCTAGGGTTGAAAGCCTGCTTTTTACTCTACAAACCCTCCTGTTTAAGGTACAAACCCTCTTTTTTGGTGCACAAGCCCTCGCTGTTAGGGTGCAAACACTCACGTTAAGATTCCCAAGCTTCGAGTCCAGGGTTGAAATCCACATCTTTATGCTCCAAACGACCGTCTTTGGGCTTCAAATCCGACTTTTAATTCTGAAATCCCACTTTTTTACGCTCCAAACGCTACATTAAGGGCACAAAGTCTCCATTTTAGGTCACAACGCTTCCTTTTTAGAGTCCGGAACGTTGGTTCCAGGGTTGAAAGCCTCCCTGTTCTGCTTCAAAGCGTCATTTAGAAGGTACAAGCCCTCATTTTTAGGGCGCAACGCCTCATTTTTTGGCCGCGAATCCTCCTTTTTAGGGGTCAGTACGTCCTTTTTGCTGTAAAATCCCTCACTTTTATGTTCCGGACATCTCTTTTAGGGCACAAAGCCTTGTTTTGTGGTCCCAAAGCTTCCTCTTCAGAGTCCAAAGCTTTGATTCTGTGGTTGAATTCCTCGTTTTATAATCCAAACCCTCACGTTTATTGCGCAAACCCTCATTTTTAGGGCCCAAACGCTCATTTTTATGCTGCAAATCATTTCACTGGAAAATGCCTCCTTTTTATGCTCCAAACGCCTCCTTTAGGGCACGATGTCTGAATGTTAGGTCCCAAAGATTTGGTTAAGAGCCCAAAGCTTGGAGTCTAGGGTTGAAAGCCTGCTTTTTACTCTACAAACCCTCCTGTTTAGGGTACAAACCCTCCTTTTTGGTGCACAAGCCCTCGCTGTTAGGGTGCAAACACTCACGTTAAGATTCCCAAGCTTCGAGTCCAGGGTTGAAATCCACATCTTTATGCTCCAAACGACCGTCTTTAGGCTTCAAATCCGACTTTTAATTCTGAAATCCCACTTTTTTACGCTCCAAACGCTACATTAAGGGCACAAAGTCTCCATTTTAGGTCACAACGCTTCCTTTTTAGAGTCCGGAACGTTGGTTCCAGGGTTGAAAGCCTCCCTGTTCTGCTTCAAAGCGTCATTTAGAAGGTACAAGCCCTCATTTTTAGGGCGCAACGCCTCATTTTTTGGCCGCGAATCCTCCTTTTTAGGGGTCAGTACGTCCTTTTTGCTGTAAAATCCCTCACTTCTATGTTCCGGACATCTCTTTTAGGGCACAAAGCCTTGTTTTGTGGTCCCAAAGCTTCCTCTTCAGAGTCCAAAGCTTTGATTCTGTGGTTGAATTCCTCGTTTTATAATCCAAACCCTCACGTTTATTGCACAAACCCTCATTTTTAGGGCCCAAACGCTCATTTTTATGCTGCAAATCATTTCACTGGAAAATGCCTCCTTTTTATGCTCCAAACGCCTCCTTTAGGGCACGATGTCTGAATGTTAGGTCCCAAAGATTTGGTTAAGAGCCCAAAGCTTGGAGTCTAGGGTTGAAAGCCTGCTTTTTACTCTACAAACCCTCCTGTTTAGGGTACAAACCCTCCTTTTTGGTGCACAAGCCCTCGCTG
The DNA here is from genome assembly GCF_031877795.1 of Strix aluco. Classification (NCBI taxonomy): domain Eukaryota; kingdom Metazoa; phylum Chordata; class Aves; order Strigiformes; family Strigidae; genus Strix; species Strix aluco. The sequence continues at coordinate 9,338,615 of NC_133970.1, forward strand.
TTAGGGTGCAAACACTCACGTTAAGATTCCCAAGCTTCGAGTCCAGGGTTGAAATCCACATCTTTATGCTCCAAACGACCGTCTTTAGGCTTCAAATCCGACTTTTAATTCTGAAATCCCACTTTTTTACGCTCCAAACGCTACATTAAGGGCACAAAGTCTCCATTTTAGGTCACAACGCTTCCTTTTTAGAGTCCGGAACGTTGGTTCCAGGGTTGAAAGCCTCCCTGTTCTGCTTCAAAGCGTCATTTAGAAGGTACAAGCCCTCATTTTTAGGGCGCAACGCCTCATTTTTTGGCCGCGAATCCTCCTTTTTAGGGGTCAGTACGTCCTTTTTGCTGTAAAATCCCTCACTTTTATGTTCCGGACATCTCTTTTAGGGCACAAAGCCTTGTTTTGTGGTCCCAAAGCTTCCTCTTCAGAGTCCAAAGCTTTGATTCTGTGGTTGAATTCCTCGTTTTATAATCCAAACCCTCACGTTTATTGCGCAAACCCTCATTTTTAGGGCCCAAACGCTCATTTTTATGCTGCAAATCATTTCACTGGAAAATGCCTCCTTTTTATGCTCCAAACGCCTCCTTTAGGGCACGATGTCTGAATGTTAGGTCCCAAAGATTTGGTTAAGAGCCCAAAGCTTGGAGTCTAGGGTTGAAAGCCTGCTTTTTACTCTACAAACCCTCCTGTTTAGGGTACAAACCCTCCTTTTTGGTGCACAAGCCCTCGCTGTTAGGGTGCAAACACTCACGTTAAGATTCCCAAGCTTCGAGTCCAGGGTTGAAATCCACATCTTTATGCTCCAAACGACCGTCTTTAGGCTTCAAATCCGACTTTTAATTCTGAAATCCCACTTTTTTACGCTCCAAACGCTACATTAAGGGCACAAAGTCTCCATTTTAGGTCACAACGCTTCCTTTTTAGAGTCCGGAACGTTGGTTCCAGGGTTGAAAGCCTCCCTGTTCTGCTTCAAAGCGTCATTTAGAAGGTACAAGCCCTCATTTTTAGGGTGCAACGCCTCATTTTTTGGCCGCGAATCCTCCTTTTTAGGGGTCAGTACGTCCTTTTTGCTGTAAAATCCCTCACTTCTATGTTCCGGACATCTCTTTTAGGGCACAAAGCCTTGTTTTGTGGTCCCAAAGCTTCCTCTTCAGAGTCCAAAGCTTTGATTCTGTGGTTGAATTCCTCGTTTTATAATCCAAACCCTCACGTTTATTGTGCAAACCCTCATTTTTAGGGCCCAAACGCTCATTTTTATGCTGCAAATCATTTCACTGGAAAATGCCTCCTTTTTATGCTCCAAACGCCTCCTTTAGGGCACGATGTCTGAATGTTAGGTCCCAAAGATTTGGTTAAGAGCCCAAAGCTTTGAGTCTAGGGTTGAAAGCCTGCTTTTTACTCTACAAACCCTCCTGTTTAGGGTACAAACCCTCCTTTTTGGTGCACAAGCCCTCGCTGTTAGGGTGCAAACACTCACGTTAAGATTCCCAAGCTTCGAGTCCAGGGTTGAAATCCACATCTTTATGCTCCAAACGACCGTCTTTAGGCTTCAAATCCGACTTTTAATTCTGAAATCCCACTTTTTTACGCTCCAAACGCTACATTAAGGGCACAAAGTCTCCATTTTAGGTCACAACGCTTCCTTTTTAGAGTCCGGAACGTTGGTTCCAGGGTTGAAAGCCTCCCTGTTCTGCTTCAAAGCGTCATTTAGAAGGTACAAGCCCTCATTTTTAGGGCGCAACGCCTCATTTTTTGGCCGCGAATCCTCCTTTTTAGGGGTCAGTACGTCCTTTTTGCTGTAAAATCCCTCACTTCTATGTTCCGGACATCTCTTTTAGGGCACAAAGCCTTGTTTTGTGGTCCCAAAGCTTCCTCTTCAGAGTCCAAAGCTTTGATTCTGTGGTTGAATTCCTCGTTTTATAATCCAAACCCTCACGTTTATTGCACAAACCCTCATTTTTAGGGCCCAAACGCTCATTTTTATGCTGCAAATCATTTCACTGGAAAATGCCTCCTTTTTATGCTCCAAACGCCTCCTTTAGGGCACGATGTCTGAATGTTAGGTCCCAAAGATTTGGTTAAGAGCCCAAAGCTTGGAGTCTAGGGTTGAAAGCCTGCTTTTTACTCTACAAACCCTCCTGTTTAGGGTACAAACCCTCCTTTTTGGTGCACAAGCCCTCGCTGTTAGGGTGCAAACACTCACGTTAAGATTCCCAAGCTTCGAGTCCAGGGTTGAAATCCACATCTTTATGCTCCAAACGACCGTCTTTAGGCTTCAAATCCGACTTTTAATTCTGAAATCCCACTTTTTTACGCTCCAAACGCTACATTAAGGGCACAAAGTCTCCATTTTAGGTCACAACGCTTCCTTTTTAGAGTCCGGAACGTTGGTTCCAGGGTTGAAAGCCTCCCTGTTCTGCTTCAAAGCGTCATTTAGAAGGTACAAGCCCTCATTTTTAGGGCGCAACGCCTCATTTTTTGGCCGCGAATCCTCCTTTTTAGGGGTCAGTACGTCCTTTTTGCTGTAAAATCCCTCACTTTTATGTTCCGGACATCTCATTTAGGGCACAAAGCCTTGTTTTGTGGTCCCAAAGCTTCCTCTTCAGAGTCCAAAGCTTTGATTCTGTGGTTGAATTCCTCGTTTTATAATCCAAACCCTCACGTTTATTGTGCAAACCCTCATTTTTAGGGCCCAAACGCTCATTTTTATGCTGCAAATCATTTCACTGGAAAATGCCTCCTTTTTATGCTCCAAACGCCTCCTTTAGGGCACGATGTCTGAATGTTAGGTCCCAAAGATTTGGTTAAGAGCCCAAAGCTTGGAGTCTAGGGTTGAAAGCCTGCTTTTTACTCTACAAACCCTCCTGTTTAGGGTACAAACCCTCCTTTTTGGTGCACAAGCCCTCGCTGTTAGGGTGCAAACACTCACGTTAAGATTCCCAAGCTTCGAGTCCAGGGTTGAAATCCACATCTTTATGCTCCAAACGACCGTCTTTAGGCTTCAAATCCGACTTTTAATTCTGAAATCCCACTTTTTTACGCTCCAAACGCTACATTAAGGGCACAAAGTCTCCATTTTAGGTCACAACGCTTCCTTTTTAGAGTCCGGAACGTTGGTTCCAGGGTTGAAAGCCTCCCTGTTCTGCTTCAAAGCGTCATTTAGAAGGTACAAGCCCTCATTTTTAGGGTGCAACGCCTCATTTTTTGGCCGCGAATCCTCCTTTTTAGGGGTCAGTACGTCCTTTTTGCTGTAAAATCCCTCACTTCTATGTTCCGGACATCTCTTTTAGGGCACAAAGCCTTGTTTTGTGGTCCCAAAGCTTCCTCTTCAGAGTCCAAAGCTTTGATTCTGTGGTTGAATTCCTCGTTTTATAATCCAAACCCTCACGTTTATTGCACAAACCCTCATTTTTAGGGCCCAAACGCTCATTTTTATGCTGCAAATCATTTCACTGGAAAATGCCTCCTTTTTATGCTCCAAACGCCTCCTTTAGGGCACGATGTCTGAATGTTAGGTCCCAAAGATTTGGTTAAGAGCCCAAAGCTTGGAGTCTAGGGTTGAAAGCCTGCTTTTTACTCTACAAACCCTCCTGTTTAGGGTACAAACCCTCCTTTTTGGTGCACAAGCCCTCGCTGTTAGGGTGCAAACACTCACGTTAAGATTCCCAAGCTTCGAGTCCAGGGTTGAAATCCACATCTTTATGCTCCAAACGACCGTCTTTAGGCTTCAAATCCGACTTTTAATTCTGAAATCCCACTTTTTTACGCTCCAAACGCTACATTAAGGGCACAAAGTCTCCATTTTAGGTCACAACGCTTCCTTTTTAGAGTCCGGAACGTTGGTTCCAGGGTTGAAAGCCTCCCTGTTCTGCTTCAAAGCGTCATTTAGAAGGTACAAGCCCTCATTTTTAGGGCGCAACGCCTCATTTTTTGGCCGCGAATCCTCCTTTTTAGGGGTCAGTACGTCCTTTTTGCTGTAAAATCCCTCACTTCTATGTTCCGGACATCTCATTTAGGGCACAAAGCCTTGTTTTGTGGTCCCAAAGCTTCCTCTTCAGAGTCCAAAGCTTTGATTCTGTGGTTGAATTCCTCGTTTTATAATCCAAACCCTCACGTTTATTGTGCAAACCCTCATTTTTAGGGCCCAAACGCTCATTTTTATGCTGCAAATCATTTCACTGGAAAATCCCTCCTTTTTATGCTCCAAACGCCTCCTTTAGGGCACGATGTCTGAATGTTAGGTCCCAAAGATTTGGTTAAGAGCCCAAAGCTTTGAGTCTAGGGTTGAAAGCCTGCTTTTTACTCTACAAACCCTCCTGTTTAGGGTACAAACCCTCCTTTTTGGTGCACAAGCCCTCGCTGTTAGGGTGCAAACACTCACGTTAAGATTCCCAAGCTTCGAGTCCAGGGTTGAAATCCACATCTTTATGCTCCAAACGACCGTCTTTAGGCTTCAAATCCGACTTTTAATTCTGAAATCCCACTTTTTTACGCTCCAAACGCTACATTAAGGGCACAAAGTCTCCATTTTAGGTCACAACGCTTCCTTTTTAGAGTCCGGAACGTTGGTTCCAGGGTTGAAAGCCTCCCTGTTCTGCTTCAAAGCGTCATTTAGAAGGTACAAGCCCTCATTTTTAGGGTGCAACGCCTCATTTTTTGGCCGCGAATCCTCCTTTTTAGGGGTCAGTACGTCCTTTTTGCTGTAAAATCCCTCACTTCTATGTTCCGGACATCTCTTTTAGGGCACAAAGCCTTGTTTTGTGGTCCCAAAGCTTCCTCTTCAGAGTCCAAAGCTTTGATTCTGTGGTTGAATTCCTCGTTTTATAATCCAAACCCTCACGTTTATTGCACAAACCCTCATTTTTAGGGCCCAAACGCTCATTTTTATGCTGCAAATCATTTCACTGGAAAATGCCTCCTTTTTATGCTCCAAACGCCTCCTTTAGGGCACGATGTCTGAATGTTAGGTCCCAAAGATTTGGTTAAGAGCCCAAAGCTTGGAGTCTAGGGTTGAAAGCCTGCTTTTTACTCTACAAACCCTCCTGTTTAGGGTACAAACCCTCCTTTTTGGTGCACAAGCCCTCGCTGTTAGGGTGCAAACACTCACGTTAAGATTCCCAAGCTTCGAGTCCAGGGTTGAAATCCACATCTTTATGCTCCAAACGACCGTCTTTAGGCTTCAAATCCGACTTTTAATTCTGAAATCCCACTTTTTTACGCTCCAAACGCTACATTAAGGGCACAAAGTCTCCATTTTAGGTCACAACGCTTCCTTTTTAGAGTCCGGAACGTTGGTTCCAGGGTTGAAAGCCTCCCTGTTCTGCTTCAAAGCGTCATTTAGAAGGTACAAGCCCTCATTTTTAGGGCGCAACGCCTCATTTTTTGGCCGCGAATCCTCCTTTTTAGGGGTCAGTACGTCCTTTTTGCTGTAAAATCCCTCACTTCTATGTTCCGGACATCTCATTTAGGGCACAAAGCCTTGTTTTGTGGTCCCAAAGCTTCCTCTTCAGAGTCCAAAGCTTTGATTCTGTGGTTGAATTCCTCGTTTTATAATCCAAACCCTCACGTTTATTGTGCAAACCCTCATTTTTAGGGCCCAAACGCTCATTTTTATGCTGCAAATCATTTCACTGGAAAATGCCTCCTTTTTATGCTCCAAACGCCTCCTTTAGGGCACGATGTCTGAATGTTAGGTCCCAAAGATTTGGTTAAGAGCCCAAAGCTTGGAGTCTAGGGTTGAAAGCCTGCTTTTTACTCTACAAACCCTCCTGTTTAGGGTACAAACCCTCCTTTTTGGTGCACAAGCCCTCGCTGTTAGGGTGCAAACACTCACGTTAAGATTCCCAAGCTTCGAGTCCAGGGTTGAAATCCACATCTTTATGCTCCAAACGACCGTCTTTAGGCTTCAAATCCGACTTTTAATTCTGAAATCCCACTTTTTTACGCTCCAAACGCTACATTAAGGGCACAAAGTCTCCATTTTAGGTCACAACGCTTCCTTTTTAGAGTCCGGAACGTTGGTTCCAGGGTTGAAAGCCTCCCTGTTCTGCTTCAAAGCGTCATTTAGAAGGTACAAGCCCTCATTTTTAGGGCGCAACGCCTCATTTTTTGGCCGCGAATCCTCCTTTTTAGGGGTCAATACGTCCTTTTTGCTGTAAAATCCCTCACTTTTATGTTCCGGACATCTCATTTAGGGCACAAAGCCTTGTTTTGTGGTCCCAAAGCTTCCTCTTCAGAGTCCAAAGCTTTGATTCTGTGGTTGAATTCCTCGTTTTATAATCCAAACCCTCACGTTTATTGCACAAACCCTCATTTTTAGGGCCCAAACGCTCATTTTTATGCTGCAAATCATTTCACTGGAAAATGCCTCCTTTTTATGCTCCAAACGCCTCCTTTAGGGCACGATGTCTGAATGTTAGGTCCCAAAGATTTGGTTAAGAGCCCAAAGCTTGGAGTCTAGGGTTGAAAGCCTGCTTTTTACTCTACAAACCCTCCTGTTTAGGGTACAAACCCTCCTTTTTGGTGCACAAGCCCTCGCTGTTAGGGTGCAAACACTCACGTTAAGATTCCCAAGCTTCGAGTCCAGGGTTGAAATCCACATCTTTATGCTCCAAACGACCGTCTTTAGGCTTCAAATCCGACTTTTAATTCTGAAATCCCACTTTTTTACGCTCCAAACGCTACATTAAGGGCACAAAGTCTCCATTTTAGGTCACAACGCTTCCTTTTTAGAGTCCGGAACGTTGGTTCCAGGGTTGAAAGCCTCCCTGTTCTGCTTCAAAGCGTCATTTAGAAGGTACAAGCCCTCATTTTTAGGGCCAACGCCTCATTTTTTGGCCGCGAATCCTCCTTTTTAGGGGTCAATACGTCCTTTTTGCTGTAAAATCCCTCACTTTTATGTTCCAGACATCTCTTTTAGGGCACAAAGCCTTGTTTTGTGGTCCCAAAGCTTCCTCTTCAGAGTCCAAAGCTTTGATTCTGTGGTTGAATTCCTCGTTTTATAATCCAAACCCTCACGTTTATTGCACAAACCCTCATTTTTAGGGCCCAAACGCTCATTTTTATGCTGCAAATCATTTCACTGGAAAATGCCTCCTTTTTATGCTCCAAACGCCTCCTTTAGGGCACGATGTCTGAATGTTAGGTCCCAAAGATTTGGTTAAGAGCCCAAAGCTTGGAGTCTAGGGTTGAAAGCCTGCTTTTTACTCTACAAACCCTCCTGTTTAGGGTACAAACCCTCCTTTTTGGTGCACAAGCCCTCGCTGTTAGGGTGCAAACACTCACGTTAAGATTCCCAAGCTTCGAGTCCAGGGTTGAAATCCACATCTTTATGCTCCAAACGACCGTCTTTAGGCTTCAAATCCGACTTTTAATTCTGAAATCCCACTTTTTTACGCTCCAAACGCTACATTAAGGGCACAAAGTCTCCATTTTAGGTCACAACGCTTCCTTTTTAGAGTCCGGAACGTTGGTTCCAGGGTTGAAAGCCTCCCTGTTCTGCTTCAAAGCGTCATTTAGAAGGTACAAGCCCTCATTTTTAGGGCGCAACGCCTCATTTTTTGGCCGCGAATCCTCCTTTTTAGGGGTCAATATGTCCTTTTTGCTGTAAAATCCCTCACTTTTATGTTCCGGACATCTCTTTTAGGGCACAAAGCCTTGTTTTGTGGTCCCAAAGCTTCCTCTTCAGAGTCCAAAGCTTTGATTCTGTGGTTGAATTCCTCGTTTTATAATCCAAACCCTCACGTTTATTGCACAAACCCTCATTTTTAGGGCCCAAACGCTCATTTTATGCTGCAAATCATTTCACTGGAAAATGCCTCCTTTTTATGCTCCAAACGCCTCCTTTAGGGCACGATGTCTGAATGTTAGGTCCCAAAGATTTGGTTAAGAGCCCAAAGCTTGGAGTCTAGGGTTGAAAGCCTGCTTTTTACTCTACAAACCCTCCTGTTTAGGGTACAAACCCTCCTTTTTGGTGCACAAGCCCTCGCTGTTAGGGTGCAAACACTCACGTTAAGATTCCCAAGCTTCGAGTCCAGGGTTGAAATCCACATCTTTATGCTCCAAACGACCGTCTTTAGGCTTCAAATCCGACTTTTAATTCTGAAATCCCACTTTTTTACGCTCCAAACGCTACATTAAGGGCACAAAGTCTCCATTTTAGGTCACAACGCTTCCTTTTTAGAGTCCGGAACGTTGGTTCCAGGGTTGAAAGCCTCCCTGTTCTGCTTCAAAGCGTCATTTAGAAGGTACAAGCCCTCATTTTTAGGGCGCAACGCCTCATTTTTTGGCCGCGAATCCTCCTTTTTAGGGGTCAATACGTCCTTTTTGCTGTAAAATCCCTCACTTCTATGTTCCGGACATCTCTTTTAGGGCACAAAGCCTTGTTTTGTGGTCCCAAAGCTTCCTCTTCAGAGTCCAAAGCTTTGATTCTGTGGTTGAATTCCTCGTTTTATAATCCAAACCCTCACGTTTATTGCACAAACCCTCATTTTTAGGGCCCAAACGCTCATTTTTATGCTGCAAATCATTTCACTGGAAAATGCCTCCTTTTTATGCTCCAAACGCCTCCTTTAGGGCACGATGTCTGAATGTTAGGTCCCAAAGATTTGGTTAAGAGCCCAAAGCTTGGAGTCTAGGGTTGAAAGCCTGCTTTTTACTCTACAAACCCTCCTGTTTAGGGTACAAACCCTCCTTTTTGGTGCACAAGCCCTCGCTGTTAGGGTGCAAACACTCACGTTAAGATTCCCAAGCTTCGAGTCCAGGGTTGAAATCCACATCTTTATGCTCCAAACGACCGTCTTTGGGCTTCAAATCCGACTTTTAATTCTGAAATCCCACTTTTTTACGCTCCAAACGCTACATTAAGGGCACAAAGTCTCCATTTTAGGTCACAACGCTTCCTTTTTAGAGTCCGGAACGTTGGTTCCAGGGTTGAAAGCCTCCCTGTTCTGCTTCAAAGCGTCATTTAGAAGGTACAAGCCCTCATTTTTAGGGCGCAACGCCTCATTTTTTGGCCGCGAATCCTCCTTTTTAGGGGTCAATACGTCCTTTTTGCTGTAAAATCCCTCACTTCTATGTTCCGGACATCTCATTTAGGGCACAAAGCCTTGTTTTGTGGTCCCAAAGCTTCCTCTTCAGAGTCCAAAGCTTTGATTCTGTGGTTGAATTCCTCGTTTTATAATCCAAACCCTCACGTTTATTGCACAAACCCTCATTTTTAGGGCCCAAACGCTCATTTTTATGCTGCAAATCATTTCACTGGAAAATGCCTCCTTTTTATGCTCCAAACGCCTCCTTTAGGGCACGATGTCTGAATGTTAGGTCCCAAAGATTTGGTTAAGAGCCCAAAGCTTGGAGTCTAGGGTTGAAAGCCTGCTTTTTACTCTACAAACCCTCCTGTTTAGGGTACAAACCCTCCTTTTTGGTGCACAAGCCCTCGCTGTTAGGGTGCAAACACTCACGTTAAGATTCCCAAGCTTCGAGTCCAGGGTTGAAATCCACATCTTTATGCTCCAAACGACCGTCTTTAGGCTTCAAATCCGACTTTTAATTCTGAAATCCCACTTTTTTACGCTCCAAACGCTACATTAAGGGCACAAAGTCTCCATTTTAGGTCACAACGCTTCCTTTTTAGAGTCCGGAACGTTGGTTCCAGGGTTGAAAGCCTCCCTGTTCTGCTTCAAAGCGTCATTTAGAAGGTACAAGCCCTCATTTTTAGGGCGCAACGCCTCATTTTTTGGCCGCGAATCCTCCTTTTTAGGGGTCAGTACGTCCTTTTTGCTGTAAAATCCCTCACTTTTATGTTCCGGACATCTCATTTAGGGCACAAAGCCTTGTTTTGTGGTCCCAAAGCTTCCTCTTCAGAGTCCAAAGCTTTGATTCTGTGGTTGAATTCCTCGTTTTATAATCCAAACCCTCACGTTTATTGCACAAACCCTCATTTTTAGGGCCCAAACGCTCATTTTTATGCTGCAAATCATTTCACTGGAAAATGCCTCCTTTTTATGCTCCAAACGCCTCCTTTAGGGCACGATGTCTGAATGTTAGGTCCCAAAGATTTGGTTAAGAGCCCAAAGCTTGGAGTCTAGGGTTGAAAGCCTGCTTTTTACTCTACAAACCCTCCTGTTTAAGGTACAAACCCTCTTTTTTGGTGCACAAGCCCTCGCTGTTAGGGTGCAAACACTCACGTTAAGATTCCCAAGCTTCGAGTCCAGGGTTGAAATCCACATCTTTATGCTCCAAACGACCGTCTTTGGGCTTCAAATCCGACTTTTAATTCTGAAATCCCACTTTTTTACGCTCCAAACGCTACATTAAGGGCACAAAGTCTCCATTTTAGGTCACAACGCTTCCTTTTTAGAGTCCGGAACGTTGGTTCCAGGGTTGAAAGCCTCCCTGTTCTGCTTCAAAGCGTCATTTAGAAGGTACAAGCCCTCATTTTTAGGGCGCAACGCCTCATTTTTTGGCCGCGAATCCTCCTTTTTAGGGGTCAATACGTCCTTTTTGCTGTAAAAGCCCTCACTTCTATGTTCCGGACATCTCTTTTAGGGCACAAAGCCTTGTTTTGTGGTCCCAAAGCTTCCTCTTCAGAGTCCAAAGCTTTGATTCTGTGGTTGAATTCCTCGTTTTATAATCCAAACCCTCACGTTTATTGCACAAACCCTCATTGTTAGGGCCCAAACGCTCATTTTTATGCTGCAAATCATTTCACTGGAAAATGCCTCCTTTTTATGCTCCAAACGCCTCCTTTAGGGCACGATGTCTGAATGTTAGGTCCCAAAGATTTGGTTAAGAGCCCAAAGCTTGGAGTCTAGGGTTGAAAGCCTGCTTTTTACTCTACAAACCCTCCTGTTTAGGGTACAAACCCTCCTTTTTGGTGCACAAGCCCTCGCTGTTAGGGTGCAAACACTCACGTTAAGATTCCCAAGCTTCGAGTCCAGGGTTGAAATCCACATCTTTATGCTCCAAACGACCGTCTTTAGGCTTCAAATCCGACTTTTAATTCTGAAATCCCACTTTTTTACGCTCCAAACGCTACATTAAGGGCACAAAGTCTCCATTTTAGGTCACAACGCTTCCTTTTTAGAGTCCGGAACGTTGGTTCCAGGGTTGAAAGCCTCCCTGTTCTGCTTCAAAGCGTCATTTAGAAGGTACAAGCCCTCATTTTTAGGGCGCAACGCCTCATTTTTTGGCCGCGAATCCTCCTTTTTAGGGGTCAGTACGTCCTTTTTGCTGTAAAATCCCTCACTTTTATGTTCCGGACATCTCATTTAGGGCACAAAGCCTTGTTTTGTGGTCCCAAAGCTTCCTCTTCAGAGTCCAAAGCTTTGATTCTGTGGTTGAATTCCTCGTTTTATAATCCAAACCCTCACGTTTATTGCACAAACCCTCATTTTTAGGGCCCAAACGCTCATTTTTATGCTGCAAATCATTTCACTGGAAAATGCCTCCTTTTTATGCTCCAAACGCCTCCTTTAGGGCACGATGTCTGAATGTTAGGTCCCAAAGATTTGGTTAAGAGCCCAAAGCTTGGAGTCTAGGGTTGAAAGCCTGCTTTTTACTCTACAAACCCTCCTGTTTAAGGTACAAACCCTCTTTTTTGGTGCACAAGCCCTCGCTGTTAGGGTGCAAACACTCACGTTAAGATTCCCAAGCTTCGAGTCCAGGGTTGAAATCCACATCTTTATGCTCCAAACGACCGTCTTTGGGCTTCAAATCCGACTTTTAATTCTGAAATCCCACTTTTTTACGCTCCAAACGCTACATTAAGGGCACAAAGTCTCCATTTTAGGTCACAACGCTTCCTTTTTAGAGTCCGGAACGTTGGTTCCAGGGTTGAAAGCCTCCCTGTTCTGCTTCAAAGCGTCATTTAGAAGGTACAAGCCCTCATTTTTAGGGCGCAACGCCTCATTTTTTGGCCGCGAATCCTCCTTTTTAGGGGTCAGTACGTCCTTTTTGCTGTAAAATCCCTCACTTTTATGTTCCGGACATCTCTTTTAGGGCACAAAGCCTTGTTTTGTGGTCCCAAAGCTTCCTCTTCAGAGTCCAAAGCTTTGATTCTGTGGTTGAATTCCTCGTTTTATAATCCAAACCCTCACGTTTATTGCGCAAACCCTCATTTTTAGGGCCCAAACGCTCATTTTTATGCTGCAAATCATTTCACTGGAAAATGCCTCCTTTTTATGCTCCAAACGCCTCCTTTAGGGCACGATGTCTGAATGTTAGGTCCCAAAGATTTGGTTAAGAGCCCAAAGCTTTGAGTCTAGGGTTGAAAGCCTGCTTTTTACTCTACAAACCCTCCTGTTTAGGGTACAAACCCTCCTTTTTGGTGCACAAGCCCTCGCTGTTAGGGTGCAAACACTCACGTTAAGATTCCCAAGCTTCGAGTCCAGGGTTGAAATCCACATCTTTATGCTCCAAACGACCGTCTTTAGGCTTCAAATCCGACTTTTAATTCTGAAATCCCACTTTTTTACGCTCCAAACGCTACATTAAGGGCACAAAGTCTCCATTTTAGGTCACAACGCTTCCTTTTTAGAGTCCGGAACGTTGGTTCCAGGGTTGAAAGCCTCCCTGTTCTGCTTCAAAGCGTCATTTAGAAGGTACAAGCCCTCATTTTTAGGGCGCAACGCCTCATTTTTTGGCCGCGAATCCTCCTTTTTAGGGGTCAATACGTCCTTTTTGCTGTAAAATCCCTCACTTCTATGTTCCGGACATCTCTTTTAGGGCACAAAGCCTTGTTTTGTGGTCCCAAAGCTTCCTCTTCAGAGTCCAAAGCTTTGATTCTGTGGTTGAATTCCTCGTTTTATAATCCAAACCCTCACGTTTATTGCACAAACCCTCATTTTTAGGGCCCAAACGCTCATTTTTATGCTGCAAATCATTTCACTGGAAAATGCCTCCTTTTTATGCTCCAAACGCCTCCTTTAGGGCACGATGTCTGAATGTTAGGTCCCAAAGATTTGGTTAAGAGCCCAAAGCTTGGAGTCTAGGGTTGAAAGCCTGCTTTTTACTCTACAAACCCTCCTGTTTAGGGTACAAACCCTCCTTTTTGGTGCACAAGCCCTCGCTGTTAGGGTGCAAACACTCACGTTAAGATTCCCAAGCTTCGAGTCCAGGGTTGAAATCCACATCTTTATGCTCCAAACGACCGTCTTTAGGCTTCAAATCCGACTTTTAATTCTGAAATCCCACTTTTTTACGCTCCAAACGCTACATTAAGGGCACAAAGTCTCCATTTTAGGTCACAACGCTTCCTTTTTAGAGTCCGGAACGTTGGTTCCAGGGTTGAAAGCCTCCCTGTTCTGCTTCAAAGCGTCATTTAGAAGGTACAAGCCCTCATTTTTAGGGCGCAACGCCTCATTTTTTGGCCGCGAATCCTCCTTTTTAGGGGTCAATACGTCCTTTTTGCTGTAAAATCCCTCACTTCTATGTTCCGGACATCTCATTTAGGGCACAAAGCCTTGTTTTGTGGTCCCAAAGCTTCCTCTTCAGAGTCCAAAGCTTTGATTCTGTGGTTGAATTCCTCGTTTTATAATCCAAACCCTCACGTGTATTGCACAAACCCTCATTTTTAGGGCCCAAACGCTCATTTTTATGCTGCAAATCATTTCACTGGAAAATGCCTCCTTTTTATGCTCCAAACGCCTCCTTTAGGGCACGATGTCTGAATGTTAGGTCCCAAAGATTTGGTTAAGAGCCCAAAGCTTGGAGTCTAGGGTTGAAAGCCTGCTTTTTACTCTACAAACCCTCCTGTTTAGGGTACAAACCCTCCTTTTTGGTGCACAAGCCCTCGCTGTTAGGGTGCAAACACTCACGTTAAGATTCCCAAGCTTCGAGTCCAGGGTTGAAATCCACATCTTTATGCTCCAAACGACCATCTTTGGGCTTCAAATCCGACTTTTAATTCTGAAATCCCACTTTTTTACGCTCCAAACGCTACATTAAGGGCACAAAGTCTCCATTTTAGGTCACAACGCTTCCTTTTTAGAGTCCGGAACGTTGGTTCCAGGGTTGAAAGCCTCCCTGTTCTGCTTCAAAGCGTCATTTAGAAGGTACAAGCCCTCATTTTTAGGGCGCAACGCCTCATTTTTTGGCCGCGAATCTTCCTTTTTAGGGGTCAATACGTCCTTTTTGCTGTAAAATCCCTCACTTCTATGTTCCGGACATCTCATTTAGGGCACAAAGCCTTGTTTTGTGGTCCCAAAGTTTCCTCTTCAGAGTCCAAAGCTTTGATTCTGTGGTTGAATTCCTCGTTTTATAATCCAAACCCTCACGTTTATTGCACAAACCCTCATTTTTAGGGCCCAAATGCTCATTTTTATGCTGCAAATCATTTCACTGGAAAATGCCTCCTTTTTATGCTCCAAACGCCTCCTTTAGGGCACGATGTCTGAATGTTAGGTCCCAAAGATTTGGTTAAGAGCCCAAAGCTTGGAGTCTAGGGTTGAAAGCCTGCTTTTTACTCTACAAACCCTCCTGTTTAGGGTACAAACCCTCCTTTTTGGTGCACAAGCCCTCGCTGTTAGGGTGCAAACACTCACGTTAAGATTCCCAAGCTTCGAGTCCAGGGTTGAAATCCACATCTTTATGCTCCAAACGACCGTCTTTAGGCTTCAAATCCGACTTTTAATTCTGAAATCCCACTTTTTTACGCTCCAAACGCTACATTAAGGGCACAAAGTCTCCATTTTAGGTCACAACGCTTCCTTTTTAGAGTCCGGAACGTTGGTTCCAGGGTTGAAAGCCTCCCTGTTCTGCTTCAAAGCGTCATTTAGAAGGTACAAGCCCTCATTTTTAGGGCGCAACGCCTCATTTTTTGGCCGCGAATCCTCCTTTTTAGGGGTCAGTACGTCCTTTTTGCTGTAAAATCCCTCACTTTTATGTTCCGGACATCTCATTTAGGGCACAAAGCCTTGTTTTGTGGTCCCAAAGCTTCCTCTTCAGAGTCCAAAGCTTTGATTCTGTGGTTGAATTCCTCGTTTTATAATCCAAACCCTCACGTTTATTGCACAAACCCTCATTTTTAGGGCCCAAACGCTCATTTTTATGCTGCAAATCATTTCACTGGAAAATGCCTCCTTTTTATGCTCCAAACGCCTCCTTTAGGGCACGATGTCTGAATGTTAGGTCCCAAAGATTTGGTTAAGAGCCCAAAGCTTGGAGTCTAGGGTTGAAAGCCTGCTTTTTACTCTACAAACCCTCCTGTTTAAGGTACAAACCCTCTTTTTTGGTGCACAAGCCCTCGCTGTTAGGGTGCAAACACTCACGTTAAGATTCCCAAGCTTCGAGTCCAGGGTTGAAATCCACATCTTTATGCTCCAAACGACCGTCTTTGGGCTTCAAATCCGACTTTTAATTCTGAAATCCCACTTTTTTACGCTCCAAACGCTACATTAAGGGCACAAAGTCTCCATTTTAGGTCACAACGCTTCCTTTTTAGAGTCCGGAACGTTGGTTCCAGGGTTGAAAGCCTCCCTGTTCTGCTTCAAAGCGTCATTTAGAAGGTACAAGCCCTCATTTTTAGGGCGCAACGCCTCATTTTTTGGCCGCGAATCCTCCTTTTTAGGGGTCAGTACGTCCTTTTTGCTGTAAAATCCCTCACTTTTATGTTCCGGACATCTCTTTTAGGGCACAAAGCCTTGTTTTGTGGTCCCAAAGCTTCCTCTTCAGAGTCCAAAGCTTTGATTCTGTGGTTGAATTCCTCGTTTTATAATCCAAACCCTCACGTTTATTGCGCAAACCCTCATTTTTAGGGCCCAAACGCTCATTTTTATGCTGCAAATCATTTCACTGGAAAATGCCTCCTTTTTATGCTCCAAACGCCTCCTTTAGGGCACGATGTCTGAATGTTAGGTCCCAAAGATTTGGTTAAGAGCCCAAAGCTTTGAGTCTAGGGTTGAAAGCCTGCTTTTTACTCTACAAACCCTCCTGTTTAGGGTACAAACCCTCCTTTTTGGTGCACAAGCCCTCGCTGTTAGGGTGCAAACACTCACGTTAAGATTCCCAAGCTTCGAGTCCAGGGTTGAAATCCACATCTTTATGCTCCAAACGACCGTCTTTAGGCTTCAAATCCGACTTTTAATTCTGAAATCCCACTTTTTTACGCTCCAAACGCTACATTAAGGGCACAAAGTCTCCATTTTAGGTCACAACGCTTCCTTTTTAGAGTCCGGAACGTTGGTTCCAGGGTTGAAAGCCTCCCTGTTCTGCTTCAAAGCGTCATTTAGAAGGTACAAGCCCTCATTTTTAGGGCGCAACGCCTCATTTTTTGGCCGCGAATCCTCCTTTTTAGGGGTCAATACGTCCTTTTTGCTGTAAAATCCCTCACTTCTATGTTCCGGACATCTCTTTTAGGGCACAAAGCCTTGTTTTGTGGTCCCAAAGCTTCCTCTTCAGAGTCCAAAGCTTTGATTCTGTGGTTGAATTCCTCGTTTTATAATCCAAACCCTCACGTTTATTGCACAAACCCTCATTTTTAGGGCCCAAACGCTCATTTTTATGCTGCAAATCATTTCACTGGAAAATGCCTCCTTTTTATGCTCCAAACGCCTCCTTTAGGGCACGATGTCTGAATGTTAGGTCCCAAAGATTTGGTTAAGAGCCCAAAGCTTGGAGTCTAGGGTTGAAAGCCTGCTTTTTACTCTACAAACCCTCCTGTTTAGGGTACAAACCCTCCTTTTTGGTGCACAAGCCCTCGCTGTTAGGGTGCAAACACTCACGTTAAGATTCCCAAGCTTCGAGTCCAGGGTTGAAATCCACATCTTTATGCTCCAAACGACCGTCTTTAGGCTTCAAATCCGACTTTTAATTCTGAAATCCCACTTTTTTACGCTCCAAACGCTACATTAAGGGCACAAAGTCTCCATTTTAGGTCACAACGCTTCCTTTTTAGAGTCCGGAACGTTGGTTCCAGGGTTGAAAGCCTCCCTGTTCTGCTTCAAAGCGTCATTTAGAAGGTACAAGCCCTCATTTTTAGGGCGCAACGCCTCATTTTTTGGCCGCGAATCCTCCTTTTTAGGGGTCAATACGTCCTTTTTGCTGTAAAATCCCTCACTTCTATGTTCCGGACATCTCATTTAGGGCACAAAGCCTTGTTTTGTGGTCCCAAAGCTTCCTCTTCAGAGTCCAAAGCTTTGATTCTGTGGTTGAATTCCTCGTTTTATAATCCAAACCCTCACGTGTATTGCACAAACCCTCATTTTTAGGGCCCAAACGCTCATTTTTATGCTGCAAATCATTTCACTGGAAAATGCCTCCTTTTTATGATCCAAACGCCTCCTTTAGGGCACGATGTCTGAATGTTAGGTCCCAAAGATTTGGTTAAGAGCCCAAAGCTTGGAGTCTAGGGTTGAAAGCCTGCTTTTTACTCTACAAACCCTCCTGTTTAGGGTACAAACCCTCCTTTTTGGTGCACAAGCCCTCGCTGTTAGGGTGCAAACACTCACGTTAAGATTCCCAAGCTTCGAGTCCAGGGTTGAAATCCACATCTTTATGCTCCAAACGACCATCTTTGGGCTTCAAATCCGACTTTTAATTCTGAAATCCCACTTTTTTACGCTCCAAACGCTACATTAAGGGCACAAAGTCTCCATTTTAGGTCACAACGCTTCCTTTTTAGAGTCCGGAACGTTGGTTCCAGGGTTGAAAGCCTCCCTGTTCTGCTTCAAAGCGTCATTTAGAAGGTACAAGCCCTCATTTTTAGGGCGCAACGCCTCATTTTTTGGCCGCGAATCTTCCTTTTTAGGGGTCAATACGTCCTTTTTGCTGTAAAATCCCTCACTTCTATGTTCCGGACATCTCATTTAGGGCACAAAGCCTTGTTTTGTGGTCCCAAAGTTTCCTCTTCAGAGTCCAAAGCTTTGATTCTGTGGTTGAATTCCTCGTTTTATAATCCAAACCCTCACGTTTATTGCACAAACCCTCATTTTTAGGGCCCAAATGCTCATTTTTATGCTGCAAATCATTTCACTGGAAAATGCCTCCTTTTTATGCTCCAAACGCCTCCTTTAGGGCACGATGTCTGAATGTTAGGTCCCAAAGATTTGGTTAAGAGCCCAAAGCTTGGAGTCTAGGGTTGAAAGCCTGCTTTTTACTCTACAAACCCTCCTGTTTAGGGTACAAACCCTCCTTTTTGGTGCACAAGCCCTCGCTGTTAGGGTGCAAACACTCACGTTAAGATTCCCAAGCTTCGAGTCCAGGGTTGAAATCCACATCTTTATGCTCCAAACGACCGTCTTTAGGCTTCAAATCCGACTTTTAATTCTGAAATCCCACTTTTTTACGCTCCAAACGCTACATTAAGGGCACAAAGTCTCCATTTTAGGTCACAACGCTTCCTTTTTAGAGTCCGGAACGTTGGTTCCAGGGTTGAAAGCCTCCCTGTTCTGCTTCAAAGCGTCATTTAGAAGGTACAAGCCCTCATTTTTAGGGCGCAACGCCTCATTTTTTGGCCGCGAATCCTCCTTTTTAGGGGTCAGTACGTCCTTTTTGCTGTAAAATCCCTCACTTTTATGTTCCGGACATCTCTTTTAGGGCACAAAGCCTTGTTTTGTGGTCCCAAAGCTTCCTCTTCAGAGTCCAAAGCTTTGATTCTGTGGTTGAATTCCTCGTTTTATAATCCAAACCCTCACGTGTATTGCACAAACCCTCATTTTTAGGGCCCAAACGCTCATTTTTATGCTGCAAATCATTTCACTGGAAAATGCCTCCTTTTTATGCTCCAAACGCCTCCTTTAGGGCACGATGTCTGAATGTTAGGTCCCAAAGATTTGGTTAAGAGCCCAAAGCTTGGAGTCTAGGGTTGAAAGCCTGCTTTTTACTCTACAAACCCTCCTGTTTAGGGTACAAACCCTCCTTTTTGGTGCACAAGCCCTCGCTGTTAGGGTGCAAACACTCACGTTAAGATTCCCAAGCTTCGAGTCCAGGGTTGAAATCCACATCTTTATGCTCCAAACGACCGTCTTTAGGCTTCAAATCCGACTTTTAATTCTGAAATCCCACTTTTTTACGCTCCAAACGCTACATTAAGGGCACAAAGTCTCCATTTTAGGTCACAACGCTTCCTTTTTAGAGTCCGGAACGTTGGTTCCAGGGTTGAAAGCCTCCCTGTTCTGCTTCAAAGCGTCATTTAGAAGGTACAAGCCCTCATTTTTAGGGCGCAACGCCTCATTTTTTGGCCGCGAATCCTCCTTTTTAGGGGTCAGTACGTCCTTTTTGCTGTAAAATCCCTCACTTTTATGTTCCGGACATCTCATTTAGGGCACAAAGCCTTGTTTTGTGGTCCCAAAGCTTCCTCTTCAGAGTCCAAAGCTTTGATTCTGTGGTTGAATTCCTCGTTTTATAATCCAAACCCTCACGTTTATTGCACAAACCCTCATTTTTAGGGCCCAAACGCTCATTTTTATGCTGCAAATCATTTCACTGGAAAATGCCTCCTTTTTATGCTCCAAACGCCTCCTTTAGGGCACGATGTCTGAATGTTAGGTCCCAAAGATTTGGTTAAGAGCCCAAAGCTTGGAGTCTAGGGTTGAAAGCCTGCTTTTTACTCTACAAACCCTCCTGTTTAGGGTACAAACCCTCCTTTTTGGTGCACAAGCCCTCGCTGTTAGGGTGCAAACACTCACGTTAAGATTCCCAAGCTTCGAGTCCAGGGTTGAAATCCACATCTTTATGCTCCAAACGACCGTCTTTAGGCTTCAAATCCGACTTTTAATTCTGAAATCCCACTTTTTTACGCTCCAAACGCTACATTAAGGGCACAAAGTCTCCATTTTAGGTCACAACGCTTCCTTTTTAGAGTCCGGAACGTTGGTTCCAGGGTTGAAAGCCTCCCTGTTCTGCTTCAAAGCGTCATTTAGAAGGTACAAGCCCTCATTTTTAGGGCGCAACGCCTCATTTTTTGGCCGCGAATCCTCCTTTTTAGGGGTCAATACGTCCTTTTTGCTGTAAAATCCCTCACTTCTATGTTCCGGACATCTCTTTTAGGGCACAAAGCCTTGTTTTGTGGTCCCAAAGCTTCCTCTTCAGAGTCCAAAGCTTTGATTCTGTGGTTGAATTCCTCGTTTTATAATCCAAACCCTCACGTTTATTGCACAAACCCTCATTTTTAGGGCCCAAACGCTCATTTTTATGCTGCAAATCATTTCACTGGAAAATGCCTCCTTTTTATGCTCCAAACGCCTCCTTTAGGGCACGATGTCTGAATGTTAGGTCCCAAAGATTTGGTTAAGAGCCCAAAGCTTGGAGTCTAGGGTTGAAAGCCTGCTTTTTACTCTACAAACCCTCCTGTTTAGGGTACAAACCCTCCTTTTTGGTGCACAAGCCCTCGCTGTTAGGGTGCAAACACTCACGTTAAGATTCCCAAGCTTCGAGTCCAGGGTTGAAATCCACATCTTTATGCTCCAAACGACCATCTTTGGGCTTCAAATCCGACTTTTAATTCTGAAATCCCACTTTTTTACGCTCCAAACGCTACATTAAGGGCACAAAGTCTCCATTTTAGGTCACAACGCTTCCTTTTTAGAGTCCGGAACGTTGGTTCCAGGGTTGAAAGCCTCCCTGTTCTGCTTCAAAGCGTCATTTAGAAGGTACAAGCCCTCATTTTTAGGGCGCAACGCCTCATTTTTTGGCCGCGAATCTTCCTTTTTAGGGGTCAATACGTCC
Source organism: Strix aluco (assembly GCF_031877795.1). Lineage (NCBI taxonomy): Eukaryota > Metazoa > Chordata > Aves > Strigiformes > Strigidae > Strix > Strix aluco. The sequence continues at coordinate 9,359,273 of NC_133970.1, forward strand.
TTTTTGCTGTAAAATCCCTCACTTCTATGTTCCGGACATCTCATTTAGGGCACAAAGCCTTGTTTTGTGGTCCCAAAGTTTCCTCTTCAGAGTCCAAAGCTTTGATTCTGTGGTTGAATTCCTCGTTTTATAATCCAAACCCTCACGTTTATTGCACAAACCCTCATTTTTAGGGCCCAAATGCTCATTTTTATGCTGCAAATCATTTCACTGGAAAATGCCTCCTTTTTATGCTCCAAACGCCTCCTTTAGGGCACGATGTCTGAATGTTAGGTCCCAAAGATTTGGTTAAGAGCCCAAAGCTTGGAGTCTAGGGTTGAAAGCCTGCTTTTTACTCTACAAACCCTCCTGTTTAGGGTACAAACCCTCCTTTTTGGTGCACAAGCCCTCGCTGTTAGGGTGCAAACACTCACGTTAAGATTCCCAAGCTTCGAGTCCAGGGTTGAAATCCACATCTTTATGCTCCAAACGACCGTCTTTAGGCTTCAAATCCGACTTTTAATTCTGAAATCCCACTTTTTTACGCTCCAAACGCTACATTAAGGGCACAAAGTCTCCATTTTAGGTCACAACGCTTCCTTTTTAGAGTCCGGAACGTTGGTTCCAGGGTTGAAAGCCTCCCTGTTCTGCTTCAAAGCGTCATTTAGAAGGTACAAGCCCTCATTTTTAGGGCGCAACGCCTCATTTTTTGGCCGCGAATCCTCCTTTTTAGGGGTCAGTACGTCCTTTTTGCTGTAAAATCCCTCACTTTTATGTTCCGGACATCTCTTTTAGGGCACAAAGCCTTGTTTTGTGGTCCCAAAGCTTCCTCTTCAGAGTCCAAAGCTTTGATTCTGTGGTTGAATTCCTCGTTTTATAATCCAAACCCTCACGTTTATTGCACAAACCCTCATTTTTAGGGCCCAAACGCTCATTTTTATGCTGCAAATCATTTCACTGGAAAATGCCTCCTTTTTATGCTCCAAACGCCTCCTTTAGGGCACGATGTCTGAATGTTAGGTCCCAAAGATTTGGTTAAGAGCCCAAAGCTTGGAGTCTAGGGTTGAAAGCCTGCTTTTTACTCTACAAACCCTCCTGTTTAAGGTACAAACCCTCTTTTTTGGTGCACAAGCCCTCGCTGTTAGGGTGCAAACACTCACGTTAAGATTCCCAAGCTTCGAGTCCAGGGTTGAAATCCACATCTTTATGCTCCAAACGACCGTCTTTGGGCTTCAAATCCGACTTTTAATTCTGAAATCCCACTTTTTTACGCTCCAAACGCTACATTAAGGGCACAAAGTCTCCATTTTAGGTCACAACGCTTCCTTTTTAGAGTCCGGAACGTTGGTTCCAGGGTTGAAAGCCTCCCTGTTCTGCTTCAAAGCGTCATTTAGAAGGTACAAGCCCTCATTTTTAGGGCGCAACGCCTCATTTTTTGGCCGCGAATCCTCCTTTTTAGGGGTCAGTACGTCCTTTTTGCTGTAAAATCCCTCACTTTTATGTTCCGGACATCTCTTTTAGGGCACAAAGCCTTGTTTTGTGGTCCCAAAGCTTCCTCTTCAGAGTCCAAAGCTTTGATTCTGTGGTTGAATTCCTCGTTTTATAATCCAAACCCTCACGTTTATTGCGCAAACCCTCATTTTTAGGGCCCAAACGCTCATTTTTATGCTGCAAATCATTTCACTGGAAAATGCCTCCTTTTTATGCTCCAAACGCCTCCTTTAGGGCACGATGTCTGAATGTTAGGTCCCAAAGATTTGGTTAAGAGCCCAAAGCTTTGAGTCTAGGGTTGAAAGCCTGCTTTTTACTCTACAAACCCTCCTGTTTAGGGTACAAACCCTCCTTTTTGGTGCACAAGCCCTCGCTGTTAGGGTGCAAACACTCACGTTAAGATTCCCAAGCTTCGAGTCCAGGGTTGAAATCCACATCTTTATGCTCCAAACGACCGTCTTTAGGCTTCAAATCCGACTTTTAATTCTGAAATCCCACTTTTTTATGCTCCAAACGCTACATTAAGGGCACAAAGTCTCCATTTTAGGTCACAACGCTTCCTTTTTAGAGTCCGGAACGTTGGTTCCAGGGTTGAAAGCCTCCCTGTTCTGCTTCAAAGCGTCATTTAGAAGGTACAAGCCCTCATTTTTAGGGCGCAACGCCTCATTTTTTGGCCGCGAATCCTCCTTTTTAGGGGTCAATACGTCCTTTTTGCTGTAAAATCCCTCACTTTTATGTTCCGGACATCTCTTTTAGGGCACAAAGCCTTGTTTTGTGGTCCCAAAGCTTCCTCTTCAGAGTCCAAAGCTTTGATTCTGTGGTTGAATTCCTCGTTTTATAATCCAAACCCTCACGTTTATTGCACAAACCCTCATTTTTAGGGCCCAAACGCTCATTTTTATGCTGCAAATCATTTCACTGGAAAATGCCTCCTTTTTATGCTCCAAACGCCTCCTTTAGGGCACGATGTCTGAATGTTAGGTCCCAAAGATTTGGTTAAGAGCCCAAAGCTTTGAGTCTAGGGTTGAAAGCCTGCTTTTTACTCTACAAACCCTCCTGTTTAGGGTACAAACCCTCCTTTTTGGTGCACAAGCCCTCGCTGTTAGGGTGCAAACACTCACGTTAAGATTCCCAAGCTTCGAGTCCAGGGTTGAAATCCACATCTTTATGCTCCAAACGACCATCTTTGGGCTTCAAATCCGACTTTTAATTCTGAAATCCCACTTTTTTACGCTCCAAACGCTACATTAAGGGCACAAAGTCTCCATTTTAGGTCACAACGCTTCCTTTTTAGAGTCCGGAACGTTGGTTCCAGGGTTGAAAGCCTCCCTGTTCTGCTTCAAAGCGTCATTTAGAAGGTACAAGCCCTCATTTTTAGGGCGCAACGCCTCATTTTTTGGCCGCGAATCCTCCTTTTTAGGGGTCAATACGTCCTTTTTGCTGTAAAATCCCTCACTTCTATGTTCCGGACATCTCTTTTAGGGCACAAAGCCTTGTTTTGTGGTCCCAAAGCTTCCTCTTCAGAGTCCAAAGCTTTGATTCTGTGGTTGAATTCCTCGTTTTATAATCCAAACCCTCACGTTTATTGCACAAACCCTCATTTTTAGGGCCCAAACGCTCATTTTTATGCTGCAAATCATTTCACTGGAAAATGCCTCCTTTTTATGCTCCAAACGCCTCCTTTAGGGCACGATGTCTGAATGTTAGGTCCCAAAGATTTGGTTAAGAGCCCAAAGCTTGGAGTCTAGGGTTGAAAGCCTGCTTTTTACTCTACAAACCCTCCTGTTTAGGGTACAAACCCTCCTTTTTGGTGCACAAGCCCTCGCTGTTAGGGTGCAAACACTCACGTTAAGATTCCCAAGCTTCGAGTCCAGGGTTGAAATCCACATCTTTATGCTCCAAACGACCGTCTTTAGGCTTCAAATCCGACTTTTAATTCTGAAATCCCACTTTTTTACGCTCCAAACGCTACATTAAGGGCACAAAGTCTCCATTTTAGGTCACAACGCTTCCTTTTTAGAGTCCGGAACGTTGGTTCCAGGGTTGAAAGCCTCCCTGTTCTGCTTCAAAGCGTCATTTAGAAGGTACAAGCCCTCATTTTTAGGGCGCAACGCCTCATTTTTTGGCCGCGAATCCTCCTTTTTAGGGGTCAGTACGTCCTTTTTGCTGTAAAATCCCTCACTTTTATGTTCCGGACATCTCTTTTAGGGCACAAAGCCTTGTTTTGTGGTCCCAAAGCTTCCTCTTCAGAGTCCAAAGCTTTGATTCTGTGGTTGAATTCCTCGTTTTATAATCCAAACCCTCACGTTTATTGCACAAACCCTCATTTTTAGGGCCCAAACGCTCATTTTTATGCTGCAAATCATTTCACTGGAAAATGCCTCCTTTTTATGCTCCAAACGCCTCCTTTAGGGCACGATGTCTGAATGTTAGGTCCCAAAGATTTGGTTAAGAGCCCAAAGCTTGGAGTCTAGGGTTGAAAGCCTGCTTTTTACTCTACAAACCCTCCTGTTTAGGGTACAAACCCTCCTTTTTGGTGCACAAGCCCTCGCTGTTAGGGTGCAAACACTCACGTTAAGATTCCCAAGCTTCGAGTCCAGGGTTGAAATCCACATCTTTATGCTCCAAACGACCGTCTTTAGGCTTCAAATCCGACTTTTAATTCTGAAATCCCACTTTTTTACGCTCCAAACGCTACATTAAGGGCACAAAGTCTCCATTTTAGGTCACAACGCTTCCTTTTTAGAGTCCGGAACGTTGGTTCCAGGGTTGAAAGCCTCCCTGTTCTGCTTCAAAGCGTCATTTAGAAGGTACAAGCCCTCATTTTTAGGGCGCAACGCCTCATTTTTTGGCCGCGAATCCTCCTTTTTAGGGGTCAATACGTCCTTTTTGCTGTAAAAGCCCTCACTTCTATGTTCCGGACATCTCTTTTAGGGCACAAAGCCTTGTTTTGTGGTCCCAAAGCTTCCTCTTCAGAGTCCAAAGCTTTGATTCTGTGGTTGAATTCCTCGTTTTATAATCCAAACCCTCACGTTTATTGCACAAACCCTCATTGTTAGGGCCCAAACGCTCATTTTTATGCTGCAAATCATTTCACTGGAAAATGCCTCCTTTTTATGCTCCAAACGCCTCCTTTAGGGCACGATGTCTGAATGTTAGGTCCCAAAGATTTGGTTAAGAGCCCAAAGCTTTGAGTCTAGGGTTGAAAGCCTGCTTTTTACTCTACAAACCCTCCTGTTTAGGGTACAAACCCTCCTTTTTGGTGCACAAGCCCTCGCTGTTAGGGTGCAAACACTCACGTTAAGATTCCCAAGCTTCGAGTCCAGGGTTGAAATCCACATCTTTATGCTCCAAACGACCGTCTTTAGGCTTCAAATCCGACTTTTAATTCTGAAATCCCACTTTTTTACGCTCCAAACGCTACATTAAGGGCACAAAGTCTCCATTTTAGGTCACAACGCTTCCTTTTTAGAGTCCGGAACGTTGGTTCCAGGGTTGAAAGCCTCCCTGTTCTGCTTCAAAGCGTCATTTAGAAGGTACAAGCCCTCATTTTTAGGGCGCAACGCCTCATTTTTTGGCCGCGAATCCTCCTTTTTAGGGGTCAATACGTCCTTTTTGCTGTAAAATCCCTCACTTCTATGTTCCGGACATCTCTTTTAGGGCACAAAGCCTTGTTTTGTGGTCCCAAAGCTTCCTCTTCAGAGTCCAAAGCTTTGATTCTGTGGTTGAATTCCTCGTTTTATAATCCAAACCCTCACGTTTATTGCGCAAACCCTCATTTTTAGGGCCCAAACGCTCATTTTTATGCTGCAAATCATTTCACTGGAAAATGCCTCCTTTTTATGCTCCAAACGCCTCCTTTAGGGCACGATGTCTGAATGTTAGGTCCCAAAGATTTGGTTAAGAGCCCAAAGCTTGGAGTCTAGGGTTGAAAGCCTGCTTTTTACTCTACAAACCCTCCTGTTTAGGGTACAAACCCTCCTTTTTGGTGCACAAGCCCTCGCTGTTAGGGTGCAAACACTCACGTTAAGATTCCCAAGCTTCGAGTCCAGGGTTGAAATCCACATCTTTATGCTCCAAACGACCGTCTTTAGGCTTCAAATCCGACTTTTAATTCTGAAATCCCACTTTTTTACGCTCCAAACGCTACATTAAGGGCACAAAGTCTCCATTTTAGGTCACAACGCTTCCTTTTTAGAGTCCGGAACGTTGGTTCCAGGGTTGAAAGCCTCCCTGTTCTGCTTCAAAGCGTCATTTAGAAGGTACAAGCCCTCATTTTTAGGGCGCAACGCCTCATTTTTTGGCCGCGAATCCTCCTTTTTAGGGGTCAATACGTCCTTTTTGCTGTAAAATCCCTCACTTCTATGTTCCGGACATCTCTTTTAGGGCACAAAGCCTTGTTTTGTGGTCCCAAAGCTTCCTCTTCAGAGTCCAAAGCTTTGATTCTGTGGTTGAATTCCTCGTTTTATAATCCAAACCCTCACGTTTATTGCACAAACCCTCATTTTTAGGGCCCAAACGCTCATTTTTATGCTGCAAATCATTTCACTGGAAAATGCCTCCTTTTTATGCTCCAAACGCCTCCTTTAGGGCACGATGTCTGAATGTTAGGTCCCAAAGATTTGGTTAAGAGCCCAAAGCTTGGAGTCTAGGGTTGAAAGCCTGCTTTTTATTCTACAAACCCTCCTGTTTAGGGTACAAACCCTCCTTTTTGGTGCACAAGCCCTCGCTGTTAGGGTGCAAACACTCACGTTAAGATTCCCAAGCTTCGAGTCCAGGGTTGAAATCCACATCTTTATGCTCCAAACGACCGTCTTTGGGCTTCAAATCCGACTTTTAATTCTGAAATCCCACTTTTTTACGCTCCAAACGCTACATTAAGGGCACAAAGTCTCCATTTTAGGTCACAACGCTTCCTTTTTAGAGTCCGGAACGTTGGTTCCAGGGTTGAAAGCCTCCCTGTTCTGCTTCAAAGCGTCATTTAGAAGGTACAAGCCCTCATTTTTAGGGCGCAACGCCTCATTTTTTGGCCGCGAATCTTCCTTTTTAGGGGTCAGTACGTCCTTTTTGCTGTAAAATCCCTCACTTTTATGTTCCGGACATCTCTTTTAGGGCACAAAGCCTTGTTTTGTGGTCCCAAAGCTTCCTCTTCAGAGTCCAAAGCTTTGATTCTGTGGTTGAATTCCTCGTTTTATAATCCAAACCCTCACGTTTATTGCACAAACCCTCATTTTTAGGGCCCAAACGCTCATTTTTATGCTGCAAATCATTTCACTGGAAAATGCCTCCTTTTTATGCTCCAAACGCCTCCTTTAGGGCACGATGTCTGAATGTTAGGTCCCAAAGATTTGGTTAAGAGCCCAAAGCATGGAGTCTAGGGTTGAAAGCCTGCTTTTTACTCTACAAACCCTCCTGTTTAGGGTACAAACCCTCCTTTTTGGTGCACAAGCCCTCGCTGTTAGGGTGCAAACACTCACATTAAGATTCCCAAGCTTCGAGTCCAGGGTTGAAATCCACATCTTTATGCTCCAAACGACCGTCTTTAGGCTTCAAATCCGACTTTTAATTCTGAAATCCCACTTTTTTATGCTCCAAACGCTACATTAAGGGCACAAAGTCTCCATTTTAGGTCACAACGCTTCCTTTTTAGAGTCCGGAACGTTGGTTCCAGGGTTGAAAGCCTCCCTGTTCTGCTTCAAAGCGTCATTTAGAAGGTACAAGCCCTCATTTTTAGGGCGCAACGCCTCATTTTTTGGCCGCGAATCCTCCTTTTTAGGGGTCAATATGTCCTTTTTGCTGTAAAATCCCTCACTTTTATGTTCCGGACATCTCATTTAGGGCACAAAGCCTTGTTTTGTGGTCCCAAAGCTTCCTCTTCAGAGTCCAAAGCTTTGATTCTGTGGTTGAATTCCTCATTTTATAATCCAAACCCTCACGTTTATTGCACAAACCCTCATTTTTAGGGCCCAAACGCTCATTTTTATGCTGCAAATCATTTCACTGGAAAATGCCTCCTTTTTATGCTCCAAACGCCTCCTTTAGGGCACGATGTCTGAATGTTAGGTCCCAAAGATTTGGTTAAGAGCCCAAAGCTTGGAGTCTAGGGTTCAAAGCCTGCTTTTTACTCTACAAACCCTCCTGTTTAGGGTACAAACCCTCCTTTTTGGTGCACAAGCCCTCGCTGTTAGGGTGCAAACACTCACGTTAAGATTCCCAAGCTTCGAGTCCAGGGTTGAAATCCACATCTTTATGCTCCAAACGACCGTCTTTAGGCTTCAAATCCGACTTTTAATTCTGAAATCCCACTTTTTTACGCTCCAAACGCTACATTAAGGGCACAAAGTCTCCATTTTAGGTCACAACGCTTCCTTTTTAGAGTCCGGAACGTTGGTTCCAGGGTTGAAAGCCTCCCTGTTCTGCTTCAAAGCGTCATTTAGAAGGTACAAGCCCTCATTTTTAGGGCGCAACGCCTCATTTTTTGGCCGCGAATCCTCCTTTTTAGGGGTCAGTACGTCCTTTTTGCTGTAAAATCCCTCACTTTTATGTTCCGGACATCTCATTTAGGGCACAAAGCCTTGTTTTGTGGTCCCAAAGCTTCCTCTTCAGAGTCCAAAGCTTTGATTCTGTGGTTGAATTCCTCATTTTATAATCCAAACCCTCACGTTTATTGCACAAACCCTCATTTTTAGGGCCCAAACGCTCATTTTTATGCTGCAAATCATTTCACTGGAAAATGCCTCCTTTTTATGCTCCAAACGCCTCCTTTAGGGCACGATGTCTGAATGTTAGGTCCCAAAGATTTGGTTAAGAGCCCAAAGCTTGGAGTCTAGGGTTGAAAGCCTGCTTTTTACTCTACAAACCCTCCTGTTTAGGGTACAAACCCTCCTTTTTGGTGCACAAGCCCTCGCTGTTAGGGTGCAAACACTCACGTTAAGATTCCCAAGCTTCGAGTCCAGGGTTGAAATCCACATCTTTATGCTCCAAACGACCGTCTTTAGGCTTCAAATCCGACTTTTAATTCTGAAATCCCACTTTTTTACGCTCCAAACGCTACATTAAGGGCACAAAGTCTCCATTTTAGGTCACAACGCTTCCTTTTTAGAGTCCGGAACGTTGGTTCCAGGGTTGAAAGCCTCCCTGTTCTGCTTCAAAGCGTCATTTAGAAGGTACAAGCCCTCATTTTTAGGGCGCAACGCCTCATTTTTTGGCCGCGAATCCTCCTTTTTAGGGGTCAATACGTCCTTTTTGCTGTAAAATCCCTCACTTTTATGTTCCGGACATCTCATTTAGGGCACAAAGCCTTGTTTTGTGGTCCCAAAGCTTCCTCTTCAGAGTCCAAAGCTTTGATTCTGTGGTTGAATTCCTCGTTTTATAATCCAAACCCTCACGTTTATTGCACAAACCCTCATTTTTAGGGCCCAAACGCTCATTTTTATGCTGCAAATCATTTCACTGGAAAATGCCTCCTTTTTATGCTCCAAACGCCTCCTTTAGGGCACGATGTCTGAATGTTAGGTCCCAAAGATTTGGTTAAGAGCCCAAAGCTTGGAGTCTAGGGTTGAAAGCCTGCTTTTTACTCTACAAACCCTCCTGTTTAGGGTACAAACCCTCCTTTTTGGTGCACAAGCCCTCGCTGTTAGGGTGCAAACACTCACGTTAAGATTTCCAAGCTTCGAGTCCAGGGTTGAAATCCACATCTTTATGCTCCAAACGACCGTCTTTAGGCTTCAAATCCGACTTTTAATTCTGAAATCCCACTTTTTTACGCTCCAAACGCTACATTAAGGGCACAAAGTCTCCATTTTAGGTCACAACGCTTCCTTTTTAGAGTCCGGAACGTTGGTTCCAGGGTTGAAAGCCTCCCTGTTCTGCTTCAAAGCGTCATTTAGAAGGTACAAGCCCTCATTTTTAGGGCGCAACGCCTCATTTTTTGGCCGCGAATCCTCCTTTTTAGGGGTCAGTACGTCCTTTTTGCTGTAAAATCCCTCACTTTTATGTTCCGGACATCTCATTTAGGGCACAAAGCCTTGTTTTGTGGTCCCAAAGCTTCCTCTTCAGAGTCCAAAGCTTTGATTCTGTGGTTGAATTCCTCGTTTTATAATCCAAACCCTCACGTTTATTGCACAAACCCTCATTTTTAGGGCCCAAACGCTCATTTTTATGCTGCAAATCATTTCACTGGAAAATGCCTCCTTTTTATGCTCCAAACGCCTCCTTTAGGGCACGATGTCTGAATGTTAGGTCCCAAAGATTTGGTTAAGAGCCCAAAGCTTGGAGTCTAGGGTTCAAAGCCTGCTTTTTACTCTACAAACCCTCCTGTTTAAGGTACAAACCCTCTTTTTTGGTGCACAAGCCCTCGCTGTTAGGGTGCAAACACTCACGTTAAGATTCCCAAGCTTCGAGTCCAGGGTTGAAATCCACATCTTTATGCTCCAAACGACCGTCTTTAGGCTTCAAATCCGACTTTTAATTCTGAAATCCCACTTTTTTACGCTCCAAACGCTACATTAAGGGCACAAAGTCTCCATTTTAGGTCACAACGCTTCCTTTTTAGAGTCCGGAACGTTGGTTCCAGGGTTGAAAGCCTCCCTGTTCTGCTTCAAAGCGTCATTTAGAAGGTACAAGCCCTCATTTTTAGGGCGCAACGCCTCATTTTTTGGCCGCGAATCCTCCTTTTTAGGGGTCAGTACGTCCTTTTTGCTGTAAAATCCCTCACTTTTATGTTCCGGACATCTCATTTAGGGCACAAAGCCTTGTTTTGTGGTCCCAAAGCTTCCTCTTCAGAGTCCAAAGCTTTGATTCTGTGGTTGAATTCCTCGTTTTATAATCCAAACCCTCACGTTTATTGCACAAACCCTCATTTTTAGGGCCCAAACGCTCATTTTTATGCTGCAAATCATTTCACTGGAAAATGCCTCCTTTTTATGCTCCAAACGCCTCCTTTAGGGCACGATGTCTGAATGTTAGGTCCCAAAGATTTGGTTAAGAGCCCAAAGCTTGGAGTCTAGGGTTCAAAGCCTGCTTTTTACTCTACAAACCCTCCTGTTTAGGGTACAAACCCTCCTTTTTGGTGCACAAGCCCTCGCTGTTAGGGTGCAAACACTCACGTTAAGATTCCCAAGCTTCGAGTCCAGGGTTGAAATCCACATCTTTATGCTCCAAACGACCGTCTTTAGGCTTCAAATCTGACTTTTAATTCTGAAATCCCACTTTTTTACGCTCCAAACGCTACATTAAGGGCACAAAGTCTCCATTTTAGGTCACAACGCTTCCTTTTTAGAGTCCGGAACGTTGGTTCCAGGGTTGAAAGCCTCCCTGTTCTGCTTCAAAGCGTCATTTAGAAGGTACAAGCCCTCATTTTTAGGGCGCAACGCCTCATTTTTTGGCCGCGAATCCTCCTTTTTAGGGGTCAATACGTCCTTTTTGCTGTAAAATCCCTCACTTTTATGTTCCGGACATCTCATTTAGGGCACAAAGCCTTGTTTTGTGGTCCCAAAGCTTCCTCTTCAGAGTCCAAAGCTTTGATTCTGTGGTTGAATTCCTCATTTTATAATCCAAACCCTCACGTTTATTGCACAAACCCTCATTTTTAGGGCCCAAACGCTCATTTTTATGCTGCAAATCATTTCACTGGAAAATGCCTCCTTTTTATGCTCCAAACGCCTCCTTTAGGGCACGATGTCTGAATGTTAGGTCCCAAAGATTTGGTTAAGAGCCCAAAGCTTGGAGTCTAGGGTTGAAAGCCTGCTTTTTACTCTACAAACCCTCCTGTTTAGGGTACAAACCCTCCTTTTTGGTGCACAAGCCCTCGCTGTTAGGGTGCAAACACTCACGTTAAGATTCCCAAGCTTCGAGTCCAGGGTTGAAATCCACATCTTTATGCTCCAAACGACCGTCTTTAGGCTTCAAATCCGACTTTTAATTCTGAAATCCCACTTTTTTACGCTCCAAACGCTACATTAAGGGCACAAAGTCTCCATTTTAGGTCACAACGCTTCCTTTTTAGAGTCCGGAACGTTGGTTCCAGGGTTGAAAGCCTCCCTGTTCTGCTTCAAAGCGTCATTTAGAAGGTACAAGCCCTCATTTTTAGGGCGCAACGCCTCATTTTTTGGCCACGAATCCTCCTTTTTAGGGGTCAATACGTCCTTTTTGCTGTAAAATCCCTCACTTTTATGTTCCGGACATCTCATTTAGGGCACAAAGCCTTGTTTTGTGGTCCCAAAGCTTCCTCTTCAGAGTCCAAAGCTTTGATTCTGTGGTTGAATTCCTCGTTTTATAATCCAAACCCTCACGTTTATTGCACAAACCCTCATTTTTAGGGCCCAAACGCTCATTTTTATGCTGCAAATCATTTCACTGGAAAATGCCTCCTTTTTATGCTCCAAACGCCTCCTTTAGGGCACGATGTCTGAATGTTAGGTCCCAAAGATTTGGTTAAGAGCCCAAAGCTTGGAGTCTAGGGTTGAAAGCCTGCTTTTTACTCTACAAACCCTCCTGTTTAGGGTACAAACCCTCCTTTTTGGTGCACAAGCCCTCGCTGTTAGGGTGCAAACACTCACGTTAAGATTCCCAAGCTTCGAGTCCAGGGTTGAAATCCACATCTTTATGCTCCAAACGACCGTCTTTAGGCTTCAAATCCGACTTTTAATTCTGAAATCCCACTTTTTTACGCTCCAAACGCTACATTAAGGGCACAAAGTCTCCATTTTAGGTCACAACGCTTCCTTTTTAGAGTCCGGAACGTTGGTTCCAGGGTTGAAAGCCTCCCTGTTCTGCTTCAAAGCGTCATTTAGAAGGTACAAGCCCTCATTTTTAGGGCGCAACGCCTCATTTTTTGGCCGCGAATCCTCCTTTTTAGGGGTCAATATGTCCTTTTTGCTGTAAAATCCCTCACTTTTATGTTCCGGACATCTCATTTAGGGCACAAAGCCTTGTTTTGTGGTCCCAAAGCTTCCTCTTCAGAGTCCAAAGCTTTGATTCTGTGGTTGAATTCCTCGTTTTATAATCCAAACCCTCACGTTTATTGCACAAACCCTCATTTTTAGGGCCCAAACGCTCATTTTTATGCTGCAAATCATTTCACTGGAAAATGCCTCCTTTTTATGCTCCAAACGCCTCCTTTAGGGCACGATGTCTGAATGTTAGGTCCCAAAGATTTGGTTAAGAGCCCAAAGCTTGGAGTCTAGGGTTGAAAGCCTGCTTTTTACTCTACAAACCCTCCTGTTTAAGGTACAAACCCTCTTTTTTGGTGCACAAGCCCTCGCTGTTAGGGTGCAAACACTCACGTTAAGATTCCCAAGCTTCGAGTCCAGGGTTGAAATCCACATCTTTATGCTCCAAACGACCGTCTTTAGGCTTCAAATCCGACTTTTAATTCTGAAATCCCACTTTTTTACGCTCCAAACGCTACATTAAGGGCACAAAGTCTCCATTTTAGGTCACAACGCTTCCTTTTTAGAGTCCGGAACGTTGGTTCCAGGGTTGAAAGCCTCCCTGTTCTGCTTCAAAGCGTCATTTAGAAGGTACAAGCCCTCATTTTTAGGGCGCAACGCCTCATTTTTTGGCCGCGAATCCTCCTTTTTAGGGGTCAATATGTCCTTTTTGCTGTAAAATCCCTCACTTTTATGTTCCGGACATCTCTTTTAGGGCACAAAGCCTTGTTTTGTGGTCCCAAAGCTTCCTCTTCAGAGTCCAAAGCTTTGATTCTGTGGTTGAATTCCTCGTTTTATAATCCAAACCCTCACGTTTATTGCACAAACCCTCATTTTTAGGGCCCAAACGCTCATTTTTATGCTGCAAATCATTTCACTGGAAAATGCCTCCTTTTTATGCTCCAAACGCCTCCTTTAGGGCACGATGTCTGAATGTTAGGTCCCAAAGATTTGGTTAAGAGCCCAAAGCTTGGAGTCTAGGGTTCAAAGACTGCTTTTTACTCTACAAACCCTCCTGTTTAGGGTACAAACCCTCCTTTTTGGTGCACAAGCCCTCGCTGTTAGGGTGCAAACACTCACGTTAAGATTCCCAAGCTTCGAGTCCAGGGTTGAAATCCACATCTTTATGCTCCAAACGACCGTCTTTAGGCTTCAAATCCGACTTTTAATTCTGAAATCCCACTTTTTTACGCTCCAAACGCTACATTAAGGGCACAAAGTCTCCATTTTAGGTCACAACGCTTCCTTTTTAGAGTCCGGAACGTTGGTTCCAGGGTTGAAAGCCTCCCTGTTCTGCTTCAAAGCGTCATTTAGAAGGTACAAGCCCTCATTTTTAGGGCGCAACGCCTCATTTTTTGGCCGCGAATCCTCCTTTTTAGGGGTCAGTACATCCTTTTTGCTGTAAAATCCCTCACTTTTATGTTCCGGACATCTCATTTAGGGCACAAAGCCTTGTTTTGTGGTCCCAAAGCTTCCTCTTCAGAGTCCAAAGCTTTGATTCTGTGGTTGAATTCCTCATTTTATAATCCAAACCCTCACGTTTATTGCACAAACCCTCATTTTTAGGGCCCAAACGCTCATTTTTATGCTGCAAATCATTTCACTGGAAAATGCCTCCTTTTTATGCTCCAAACGCCTCCTTTAGGGCACGAGCCTCAATGTTAGGTCCCAAAGATTTGGTTAAGAGCCCAAAGCTTGGAGTCTAGGGTTGAAAGCCTGCTTTTTACTCTACAAACCCTCCTGTTTAGGGTACAAACCCTCTTTTTTGGTGCACAAGCCCTCGCTGTTAGGGTGCAAACACTCACGTTAAGATTCCCAAGCTTCGAGTCCAGGGTTGAAATCCACATCTTTATGCTCCAAACGACCGTCTTTAGGCTTCAAATCCGACTTTTAATTCTGAAATCCCACTTTTTTACGCTCCAAACGCTACATTAAGGGCACAAAGTCTCCATTTTAGGTCACAACGCTTCCTTTTTAGAGTCCGGAACGTTGGTTCCAGGGTTGAAAGCCTCCCTGTTCTGCTTCAAAGCGTCATTTAGAAGGTACAAGCCCTCATTTTTAGGGCGCAACGCCTCATTTTTTGGCCGCGAATCCTCCTTTTTAGGGGTCAGTACGTCCTTTTTGCTGTAAAATCCCTCACTTTTATGTTCCGGACATCTCATTTAGGGCACAAAGCCTTGTTTTGTGGTCCCAAAGCTTCCTCTTCAGAGTCCAAAGCTTTGATTCTGTGGTTGAATTCCTCGTTTTATAATCCAAACCCTCACGTTTATTGCACAAACTCTCATTTTTAGGGCCCAAACGCTCATTTTTATGCTGCAAATCATTTCACTGGAAAATGCCTCCTTTTTATGCTCCAAACGCCTCCTTTAGGGCACGATGTCTGAATGTTAGGTCCCAAAGATTTGGTTAAGAGCCCAAAGCTTGGAGTCTAGGGTTGAAAGCCTGCTTTTTACTCTACAAACCCTCCTGTTTAAGGTACAAACCCTCTTTTTTGGTGCACAAGCCCTCGCTGTTAGGGTGCAAACACTCACGTTAAGATTCCCAAGCTTCGAGTCCAGGGTTGAAATCCACATCTTTATGCTCCAAACGACCGTCTTTAGGCTTCAAATCCGACTTTTAATTCTGAAATCCCACTTTTTTACGCTCCAAACGCTACATTAAGGGCACAAAGTCTCCATTTTAGGTCACAACGCTTCCTTTTTAGAGTCCGGAACGTTGGTTCCAGGGTTGAAAGCCTCCCTGTTCTGCTTCAAAGCGTCATTTAGAAGGTACAAGCCCTCATTTTTAGGGTGCAACGCCTCATTTTTTGTCCGCGAATCCTCCTTTTTAGGGGTCAATATGTCCTTTTTGCTGTAAAATCCCTCACTTTTATGTTCCGGACATCTCATTTAGGGCACAAAGCCTTGTTTTGTGGTCCCAAAGCTTCCTCTTCAGAGTCCAAAGCTTTGATTCTGTGGTTGAATTCCTCGTTTTATAATCCAAACCCTCACGTTTATTGCACAAACCCTCATTTTTAGGGCCCAAACGCTCATTTTTATGCTGCAAATCATTTCACTGGAAAATGCCTCCTTTTTATGATCCAAACGCCTCCTTTAGGGCACGATGTCTGAATGTTAGGTCCCAAAGATTTGGTTAAGAGCCCAAAGCTTGGAGTCTAGGGTTCAAAGCCTGCTTTTTACTCTACAAACCCTCCTTTTTGGTGCACAAGCCCTCGCTGTTAGGGTGCAAACACTCACGTTAAGATTCCCAAGCTTCGAGTCCAGGGTTGAAATCCACATCTTTATGCTCCAAACGACCGTCTTTAGGCTTCAAATCCGACTTTTAATTCTGAAATCCCACTTTTTTACGCTCCAAACGCTACATTAAGGGCACAAAGTCTCCATTTTAGGTCACAACGCTTCCTTTTTAGAGTCCGGAACGTTGGTTCCAGGGTTGAAAGCCTCCCTGTTCTGCTTCAAAGCGTCATTTAGAAGGTACAAGCCCTCATTTTTAGGGCGCAACGCCTCATTTTTTGGCCGCGAATCCTCCTTTTTAGGGGTCAATACGTCCTTTTTGCTGTAAAATCCCTCACTTTTATGTTCCGGACATCTCATTTAGGGCACAAAGCCTTGTTTTGTGGTCCCAAAGCTTCCTCTTCAGAGTCCAAAGCTTTGATTCTGTGGTTGAATTCCTCGTTTTATAATCCAAACCCTCACGTTTATTGCACAAACCCTCATTTTTAGGGCCCAAACGCTCATTTTTATGCTGCAAATCATTTCACTGGAAAATGCCTCCTTTTTATGCTCCAAACGCCTCCTTTAGGGCACGATGTCTGAATGTTAGGTCCCAAAGATTTGGTTAAGAGCCCAAAGCTTGGAGTCTAGGGTTGAAAGCCTGCTTTTTACTCTACAAACCCTCCTTTTTGGTGCACAAGCCCTCGCTGTTAGGGTGCAAACACTCACGTTAAGATTCCCAAGCTTCGAGTCCAGGGTTGAAATCCACATCTTTATGCTCCAAACGACCGTCTTTAGGCTTCAAATCCGACTTTTAATTCTGAAATCCCACTTTTTTACGCTCCAAACGCTACATTAAGGGCACAAAGTCTCCATTTTAGGTCACAACGCTTCCTTTTTAGAGTCCGGAACGTTGGTTCCAGGGTTGAAAGCCTCCCTGTTCTGCTTCAAAGCGTCATTTAGAAGGTACAAGCCCTCATTTTTAGGGCGCAACGCCTCATTATTTGGCCGCGAATCCTCCTTTTTAGGGGTCAGTACGTCCTTTTTGCTGTAAAATCCCTCACTTCTATGTTCCGGACATCTCTTTTAGGGCACAAAGCCTTGTTTTGTGGTCCCAAAGCTTCCTCTTCAGAGTCCAAAGCTTTGATTCTGTGGTTGAATTCCTCGTTTTATAATCCAAACCCTCACGTTTATTGTGCAAACCCTCATTTTTAGGGCCCAAACGCTCATTTTTATGCTGCAAATCATTTCACTGGAAAATGCCTCCTTTTTATGCTCCAAACGCCTCCTTTAGGGCACGATGTCTGAATGTTAGGTCCCAAAGATTTGGTTAAGAGCCCAAAGCTTGGAGTCTAGGGTTGAAAGCCTGCTTTTTACTCTACAAACCCTCCTGTTTAGGGTACAAACCCTCCTTTTTGGTGCACAAGCCCTCGCTGTTAGGGTGCAAACACTCACGTTAAGATTCCCAAGCTTCGAGTCCAGGGTTGAAATCCACATCTTTATGCTCCAAACGACCGTCTTTAGGCTTCAAATCCGACTTTTAATTCTGAAATCCCACTTTTTTACGCTCCAAACGCTACATTAAGGGCACAAAGTCTCCATTTTAGGTCACAACGCTTCCTTTTTAGAGTCCGGAACGTTGGTTCCAGGGTTGAAAGCCTCCCTGTTCTGCTTCAAAGCGTCATTTAGAAGGTACAAGCCCTCATTTTTAGGGTGCAACGCCTCATTTTTTGGCCGCGAATCTTCCTTTTTAGGGGTCAGTACGTCCTTTTTGCTGTAAAATCCCTCACTTCTATGTTCCGGACATCTCTTTTAGGGCACAAAGCCTTGTTTTGTGGTCCCAAAGTTTCCTCTTCAGAGTCCAAAGCTTTGATTCTGTGGTTGAATTCCTCGTTTTATAATCCAAACCCTCACGTTTATTGCACAAACCCTCATTTTTAGGGCCCAAACGCTCATTTTTATGCTGCAAATCATTTCACTGGAAAATGCCTCCTTTTTATGCTCCAAACGCCTCCTTTAGGGCACGATGTCTGAATGTTAGGTCCCAAAGATTTGGTTAAGAGCCCAAAGCTTGGAGTCTAGGGTTGAAAGCCTGCTTTTTACTCTACAAACCCTCCTGTTTAAGGTACAAACCCTCCTTTTTGGTGCACAAGCCCTCGCTGTTAGGGTGCAAACACTCACGTTAAGATTCCCAAGCTTCGAGTCCAGGGTTGAAATCCACATCTTTATGCTCCAAACGACCGTCTTTAGGCTTCAAATCCGACTTTTAATTCTGAAATCCCACTTTTTTACGCTCCAAACGCTACATTAAGGGCACAAAGTCTCCATTTTAGGTCACAACGCTTCCTTTTTAGAGTCCGGAACGTTGGTTCCAGGGTTGAAAGCCTCCCTGTTCTGCTTCAAAGCGTCATTTAGAAGGTACAAGCCCTCATTTTTAGGGCGCAACGCCTCATTTTTTGGCCGCGAATCCTCCTTTTTAGGGGTCAATACGTCCTTTTTGCTGTAAAATCCCTCACTTTTATGTTCCGGACATCTCATTTAGGGCACAAAGCCTTGTTTTGTGGTCCCAAAGCTTCCTCTTCAGAGTCCAAAGCTTTGATTCTGTGGTTGAATTCCTCGTTTTATAATCCAAACCCTCACGTTTATTGCACAAACCCTCATTTTTAGGGCCCAAACGCTCATTTTTATGCTGCAAATCATTTCACTGGAAAATGCCTCCTTTTTATGCTCCAAACGCCTCCTTTAGGGCACGATGTCTGAATGTTAGGTCCCAAAGATTTGGTTAAGAGCCCAAAGCTTGGAGTCTAGGGTTCAAAGCCTGCTTTTTACTCTACAAACCCTCCTGTTTAGGGTACAAACCCTCCTTTTTGGTGCACAAGCCCTCGCTGTTAGGGTGCAAACACTCACGTTAAGATTCCCAAGCTTCGAGTCCAGGGTTGAAATCCACATCTTTATGCTCCAAACGACCGTCTTTAGGCTTCAAATCCGACTTTTAATTCTGAAATCCCACTTTTTTACGCTCCAAACGCTACATTAAGGGCACAAAGTCTCCATTTTAGGTCACAACGCTTCCTTTTTAGAGTCCGGAACGTTGGTTCCAGGGTTGAAAGCCTCCCTGTTCTGCTTCAAAGCGTCATTTAGAAGGTACAAGCCCTCATTTTTAGGGCGCAACGCCTCATTTTTTGGCCGCGAATCCTCCTTTTTAGGGGTCAATATGTCCTTTTTGCTGTAAAATCCCTCACTTTTATGTTCCGGACATCTCATTTAGGGCACAAAGCCTTGTTTTGTGGTCCCAAAGCTTCCTCTTCAGAGTCCAAAGCTTTGATTCTGTGGTTGAATTCCTCGTTTTATAATCCAAACCCTCACGTTTATTGCACAAACCCTCATTTTTAGGGCCCAAACGCTCATTTTTATGCTGCAAATCATTTCACTGGAAAATGCCTCCTTTTTATGCTCCAAACGCCTCCTTTAGGGCACGATGTCTGAATGTTAGGTCCCAAAGATTTGGTTAAGAGCCCAAAGCTTGGAGTCTAGGGTTGAAAGCCTGCTTTTTACTCTACAAACCCTCCTGTTTAAGGTACAAACCCTCTTTTTTGGTGCACAAGCCCTCGCTGTTAGGGTGCAAACACTCACGTTAAGATTCCCAAGCTTCGAGTCCAGGGTTGAAATCCACATCTTTATGCTCCAAACGACCGTCTTTAGGCTTCAAATCCGACTTTTAATTCTGAAATCCCACTTTTTTACGCTCCAAACGCTACATTAAGGGCACAAAGTCTCCATTTTAGGTCACAACGCTTCCTTTTTAGAGTCCGGAACGTTGGTTCCAGGGTTGAAAGCCTCCCTGTTCTGCTTCAAAGCGTCATTTAGAAGGTACAAGCCCTCATTTTTAGGGCGCAACGCCTCATTTTTTGGCCGCGAATCCTCCTTTTTAGGGGTCAATATGTCCTTTTTGCTGTAAAATCCCTCACTTTTATGTTCCGGACATCTCTTTTAGGGCACAAAGCCTTGTTTTGTGGTCCCAAAGCTTCCTCTTCAGAGTCCAAAGCTTTGATTCTGTGGTTGAATTCCTCGTTTTATAATCCAAACCCTCACGTTTATTGCACAAACCCTCATTTTTAGGGCCCAAACGCTCATTTTTATGCTGCAAATCATTTCACTGGAAAATGCCTCCTTTTTATGCTCCAAACGCCTCCTTTAGGGCACGATGTCTGAATGTTAGGTCCCAAAGATTTGGTTAAGAGCCCAAAGCTTGGAGTCTAGGGTTCAAAGACTGCTTTTTACTCTACAAACCCTCCTGTTTAGGGTACAAACCCTCCTTTTTGGTGCACAAGCCCTCGCTGTTAGGGTGCAAACACTCACGTTAAGATTCCCAAGCTTCGAGTCCAGGGTTGAAATCCACATCTTTATGCTCCAAACGACCGTCTTTAGGCTTCAAATCCGACTTTTAATTCTGAAATCCCACTTTTTTACGCTCCAAACGCTACATTAAGGGCACAAAGTCTCCATTTTAGGTCACAACGCTTCCTTTTTAGAGTCCGGAACGTTGGTTCCAGGGTTGAAAGCCTCCCTGTTCTGCTTCAAAGCGTCATTTAGAAGGTACAAGCCCTCATTTTTAGGGCGCAACGCCTCATTTTTTGGCCGCGAATCCTCCTTTTTAGGGGTCAGTACGTCCTTTTTGCTGTAAAATCCCTCACTTTTATGTTCCGGACATCTCATTTAGGGCACAAAGCCTTGTTTTGTGGTCCCAAAGCTTCCTCTTCAGAGTCCAAAGCTTTGATTCTGTGGTTGAATTCCTCATTTTATAATCCAAACCCTCACGTTTATTGCACAAACCCTCATTTTTAGGGCCCAAACGCTCATTTTTATGCTGCAAATCATTTCACTGGAAAATGCCTCCTTTTTATGCTCCAAACGCCTCCTTTAGGGCACGAGCCTCAATGTTAGGTCCCAAAGATTTGGTTAAGAGCCCAAAGCTTGGAGTCTAGGGTTGAAAGCCTGCTTTTTACTCTACAAACCCTCCTGTTTAGGGTACAAACCCTCTTTTTTGGTGCACAAGCCCTCGCTGTTAGGGTGCAAACACTCACGTTAAGATTCCCAAGCTTCGAGTCCAGGGTTGAAATCCACATCTTTATGCTCCAAACGACCGTCTTTAGGCTTCAAATCCGACTTTTAATTCTGAAATTCCACTTTTTTACGCTCCAAACGCTACATTAAGGGCACAAAGTCTCCATTTTAGGTCACAACGCTTCCTTTTTAGAGTCCGGAACGTTGGTTCCAGGGTTGAAAGCCTCCCTGTTCTGCTTCAAAGCGTCATTTAGAAGGTACAAGCCCTCATTTTTAGGGCGCAACGCCTCATTTTTTGGCCGCGAATCCTCCTTTTTAGGGGTCAATACGTCCTTTTTGCTGTAAAATCCCTCACTTCTATGTTCCGGACATCTCATTTAGGGCACAAAGCCTTGTTTTGTGGTCCCAAAGCTTCCTCTTCAGAGTCCAAAGCTTTGATTCTGTGGTTGAATTCCTCGTTTTATAATCCAAACCCTCACGTTTATTGCACAAACCCTCATTTTTAGGGCCCAAACGCTCATTTTTATGCTGCAAATCATTTCACTGGAAAATGCCTCCTTTTTATGCTCCAAACGCCTCCTTTAGGGCACGATGTCTGAATGTTAGGTCCCAAAGATTTGGTTAAGAGCCCAAAGCTTGGAGTCTAGGGTTGAAAGCCTGCTTTTTACTCTACAAACCCTCCTGTTTAAGGTACAAACCCTCTTTTTTGGTGCACAAGCCCTCGCTGTTAGGGTGCAAACACTCACGTTAAGATTCCCAAGCTTCGAGTCCAGGGTTGAAATCCACATCTTTATGCTCCAAACGACCGTCTTTAGGCTTCAAATCCGACTTTTAATTCTGAAATCCCACTTTTTTACGCTCCAAACGCTACATTAAGGGCACAAAGTCTCCATTTTAGGTCACAACGCTTCCTTTTTAGAGTCCGGAACGTTGGTTCCAGGGTTGAAAGCCTCCCTGTTCTGCTTCAAAGCGTCATTTAGAAGGTACAAGCCCTCATTTTTAGGGCGCAACGCCTCATTTTTTGGCCGCGAATCCTCCTTTTTAGGGGTCAGTACGTCCTTTTTGCTGTAAAATCCCTCACTTCTATGTTCCGGACATCTCATTTAGGGCACAAAGCCTTGTTTTGTGGTCCCAAAGCTTCCTCTTCAGAGTCCAAAGCTTTGATTCTGTGGTTGAATTCCTCATTTTATAATCCAAACCCTCACGTTTATTGCACAAACCCTCATTTTTAGGGCCCAAACGCTCATTTTTATGCTGCAAATCATTTCACTGGAAAATGCCTCCTTTTTATGCTCCAAACGCCTCCTTTAGGGCACGATGTCTGAATGTTAGGTCCCAAAGATTTGGTTAAGAGCCCAAAGCTTGGAGTCTAGGGTTGAAAGCCTGCTTTTTACTCTACAAACCCTCCTGTTTAGGGTACAAACCCTCTTTTTTGGTGCACAAGCCCTCGCTGTTAGGGTGCAAACACTCACGTTAAGATTCCCAAGCTTCGAGTCCAGGGTTGAAATCCACATCTTTATGCTCCAAACGACCGTCTTTAGGCTTCAAATCCGACTTTTAATTCTGAAATCCCACTTTTTTACGCTCCAAACGCTACATTAAGGGCACAAAGTCTCCATTTTAGGTCACAACGCTTCCTTTTTAGAGTCCGGAACGTTGGTTCCAGGGTTGAAAGCCTCCCTGTTCTGCTTCAAAGCGTCATTTAGAAGGTACAAGCCCTCATTTTTAGGGCGCAACGCCTCATTTTTTGGCCGCGAATCCTCCTTTTTAGGGGTCAATATGTCCTTTTTGCTGTAAAATCCCTCACTTTTATGTTCCGGACATCTCATTTAGGGCACAAAGCCTTGTTTTGTGGTCCCAAAGCTTCCTCTTCAGAGTCCAAAGCTTTGATTCTGTGGTTGAATTCCTCGTTTTATAATCCAAACCCTCACGTTTATTGCACAAACCCTCATTTTTAGGGCCCAAACGCTCATTTTTATGCTGCAAATCATTTCACTGGAAAATGCCTCCTTTTTATGCTCCAAACGCCTCCTTTAGGGCACGATGTCTGAATGTTAGGTCCCAAAGATTTGGTTAAGAGCCCAAAGCTTGGAGTCTAGGGTTGAAAGCCTGCTTTTTACTCTACAAACCCTCCTGTTTAAGGTACAAACCCTCTTTTTTGGTGCACAAGCCCTCGCTGTTAGGGTGCAAACACTCACGTTAAGATTCCCAAGCTTCGAGTCCAGGGTTGAAATCCACATCTTTATGCTCCAAACGACCGTCTTTAGGCTTCAAATCCGACTTTTAATTCTGAAATCCCACTTTTTTACGCTCCAAACGCTACATTAAGGGCACAAAGTCTCCATTTTAGGTCACAACGCTTCCTTTTTAGAGTCCGGAACGTTGGTTCCAGGGTTGAAAGCCTCCCTGTTCTGCTTCAAAGCGTCATTTAGAAGGTACAAGCCCTCATTTTTAGGGCGCAACGCCTCATTTTTTGGCCGCGAATCCTCCTTTTTAGGGGTCAGTACGTCCTTTTTGCTGTAAAATCCCTCACTTTTATGTTCCGGACATCTCTTTTAGGGCACAAAGCCTTGTTTTGTGGTCCCAAAGCTTCCTCTTCAGAGTCCAAAGCTTTGATTCTGTGGTTGAATTCCTCGTTTTATAATCCAAACCCTCACGTTTATTGCACAAACCCTCATTTTTAGGGCCCAAACGCTCATTTTTATGCTGCAAATCATTTCACTGGAAAATGCCTCCTTTTTATGCTCCAAACGCCTCCTTTAGGGCACGATGTCTGAATGTTAGGTCCCAAAGATTTGGTTAAGAGCCCAAAGCTTGGAGTCTAGGGTTGAAAGCCTGCTTTTTACTCTACAAACCCTCCTGTTTAAGGTACAAACCCTCTTTTTTGGTGCACAAGCCCTCGCTGTTAGGGTGCAAACACTCACGTTAAGATTCCCAAGCTTCGAGTCCAGGGTTGAAATCCACATCTTTATGCTCCAAACGACCGTCTTTAGGCTTCAAATCCGACTTTTAATTCTGAAATCCCACTTTTTTACGCTCCAAACGCTACATTAAGGGCACAAAGTCTCCATTTTAGGTCACAACGCTTCCTTTTTAGAGTCCGGAACGTTGGTTCCAGGGTTGAAAGCCTCCCTGTTCTGCTTCAAAGCGTCATTTAGAAGGTACAAGCCCTCATTTTTAGGGCGCAACGCCTCATTTTTTGGCCGCGAATCCTCCTTTTTAGGGGTCAATATGTCCTTTTTGCTGTAAAATCCCTCACTTTTATGTTCCGGACATCTCATTTAGGGCACAAAGCCTTGTTTTGTGGTCCCAAAGCTTCCTCTTCAGAGTCCAAAGCTTTGATTCTGTGGTTGAATTCCTCGTTTTATAATCCAAACCCTCACGTTTATTGCACAAACCCTCATTTTTAGGGCCCAAACGCTCATTTTTATGCTGCAAATCATTTCACTGGAAAATGCCTCCTTTTTATGCTCCAAACGCCTCCTTTAGGGCACGATGTCTGAATGTTAGGTCCCAAAGATTTGGTTAAGAGCCCAAAGCTTGGAGTCTAGGGTTGAAAGCCTGCTTTTTACTCTACAAACCCTCCTGTTTAAGGTACAAACCCTCTTTTTTGGTGCACAAGCCCTCGCTGTTAGGGTGCAAACACTCACGTTAAGATTCCCAAGCTTCGAGTCCAGGGTTGAAATCCACATCTTTATGCTCCAAACGACCGTCTTTAGGCTTCAAATCCGACTTTTAATTCTGAAATCCCACTTTTTTACGCTCCAAACGCTACATTAAGGGCACAAAGTCTCCATTTTAGGTCACAACGCTTCCTTTTTAGAGTCCGGAACGTTGGTTCCAGGGTTGAAAGCCTCCCTGTTCTGCTTCAAAGCGTCATTTAGAAGGTACAAGCCCTCATTTTTAGGGCGCAACGCCTCATTTTTTGGCCGCGAATCCTCCTTTTTAGGGGTCAGTACGTCCTTTTTGCTGTAAAATCCCTCACTTTTATGTTCCGGACATCTCTTTTAGGGCACAAAGCCTTGTTTTGTGGTCCCAAAGCTTCCTCTTCAGAGTCCAAAGCTTTGATTCTGTGGTTGAATTCCTCATTTTATAATCCAAACCCTCACGTTTATTGCACAAACCCTCATTTTTAGGGCCCAAACGCTCATTTTTATGCTGCAAATCATTTCACTGGAAAATGCCTCCTTTTTATGCTCCAAACGCCTCCTTTAGGGCACGATGTCTGAATGTTAGGTCCCAAAGATTTGGTTAAGAGCCCAAAGCTTGGAGTCTAGGGTTGAAAGCCTGCTTTTTACTCTACAAACCCTCCTGTTTAAGGTACAAACCCTCTTTTTTGGTGCACAAGCCCTCGCTGTTAGGGTGCAAACACTCACGTTAAGATTCCCAAGCTTCGAGTCCAGGGTTGAAATCCACATCTTTATGCTCCAAACGACCGTCTTTAGGCTTCAAATCCGACTTTTAATTCTGAAATCCCACTTTTTTACGCTCCAAACGCTACATTAAGGGCACAAAGTCTCCATTTTAGGTCACAACGCTTCCTTTTTAGAGTCCGGAACGTTGGTTCCAGGGTTGAAAGCCTCCCTGTTCTGCTTCAAAGCGTCATTTAGAAGGTACAAGCCCTCATTTTTAGGGTGCAACGCCTCATTTTTTGGCCGCGAATCCTCCTTTTTAGGGGTCAATATGTCCTTTTTGCTGTAAAATCCCTCACTTTTATGTTCCGGACATCTCATTTAGGGCACAAAGCCTTGTTTTGTGGTCCCAAAGCTTCCTCTTCAGAGTCCAAAGCTTTGATTCTGTGGTTGAATTCCTCGTTTTATAATCCAAACCCTCACGTTTATTGCACAAACTCTCATTTTTAGGGCCCAAACGCTCATTTTTATGCTGCAAATCATTTCACTGGAAAATGCCTCCTTTTTATGCTCCAAACGCCTCCTTTAGGGCACGATGTCTGAATGTTAGGTCCCAAAGATGTGGTTAAGAGCCCAAAGCTTGGAGTCTAGGGTTGAAAGCCTGCTTTTTACTCTACAAACCCTCCTGTTTAAGGTACAAACCCTCTTTTTTGGTGCACAAGCCCTCGCTGTTAGGGTGCAAACACTCACGTTAAGATTCCCAAGCTTCGAGTCCAGGGTTGAAATCCACATCTTTATGCTCCAAACGACCGTCTTTAGGCTTCAAATCCGACTTTTAATTCTGAAATCCCACTTTTTTACGCTCCAAACGCTACATTAAGGGCACAAAGTCTCCATTTTAGGTCACAACGCTTCCTTTTTAGAGTCCGGAACGTTGGTTCCAGGGTTGAAAGCCTCCCTGTTCTGCTTCAAAGCGTCATTTAGAAGGTACAAGCCCTCATTTTTAGGGCGCAACGCCTCATTTTTTGGCCGCGAATCCTCCTTTTTAGGGGTCAATACGTCCTTTTTGCTGTAAAATCCCTCACTTTTATGTTCCGGACATCTCATTTAGGGCACAAAGCCTTGTTTTGTGGTCCCAAAGCTTCCTCTTCAGAGTCCAAAGCTTTGATTCTGTGGTTGAATTCCTCGTTTTATAATCCAAACCCTCACGTTTATTGCACAAACCCTCATTTTTAGGGCCCAAACGCTCATTTTTATGCTGCAAATCATTTCACTGGAAAATGCCTCCTTTTTATGATCCAAACGCCTCCTTTAGGGCACGATGTCTGAATGTTAGGTCCCAAAGATTTGGTTAAGAGCCCAAAGCTTGGAGTCTAGGGTTGAAAGCCTGCTTTTTACTCTACAAACCCTCCTTTTTGGTGCACAAGCCCTCGCTGTTAGGGTGCAAACACTCACGTTAAGATTCCCAAGCTTCGAGTCCAGGGTTGAAATCCACATCTTTATGCTCCAAACGACCGTCTTTAGGCTTCAAATCCGACTTTTAATTCTGAAATCCCACTTTTTTACGCTCCAAACGCTACATTAAGGGCACAAAGTCTCCATTTTAGGTCACAACGCTTCCTTTTTAGAGTCCGGAACGTTGGTTCCAGGGTTGAAAGCCTCCCTGTTCTGCTTCAAAGCGTCATTTAGAAGGTACAAGCCCTCATTTTAGGGTGCAACGCCTCATTATTTGGCCGCGAATCCTCCTTTTTAGGGGTCAGTACGTCCTTTTTGCTGTAAAATCCCTCACTTCTATGTTCCGGACATCTCTTTTAGGGCACAAAGCCTTGTTTTGTGGTCCCAAAGCTTCCTCTTCAGAGTCCAAAGCTTTGATTCTGTTGTTGAATTTCTCGTTTTATAATCCAAACCCTCACGTTTATTGTGCAAACCCTCATTTTTAGGGCCCAAACGCTCATTTTTATGCTGCAAATCATTTCACTGGAAAATGCCTCCTTTTTATGATCCAAACGCCTCCTTTAGGGCACGATGTCTGAATGTTAGGTCCCAAAGATTTGGTTAAGAGCCCAAAGCTTGGAGTCTAGGGTTGAAAGCCTGCTTTTTACTCTACAAACCCTCCTGTTTAGGGTACAAACCCTCCTTTTTGGTGCACAAGCCCTCGCTGTTAGGGTGCAAACACTCACGTTAAGATTCCCAAGCTTCGAGTCCAGGGTTGAAATCCACATCTTTATGCTCCAAACGACCGTCTTTGGGCTTCAAATCCGACTTTTAATTCTGAAATTCCACTTTTTTACGCTCCAAACGCTACATTAAGGGCACAAAGTCTCCATTTTAGGTCACAACGCTTCCTTTTTAGAGTCCGGAACGTTGGTTCCAGGGTTGAAAGCCTCCCTGTTCTGCTTCAAAGCGTCATTTAGAAGGTACAAGCCCTCATTTTTAGGGCGCAACGCCTCATTTTTTGGCCGCGAATCCTCCTTTTTAGGGGTCAATACGTCCTTTTTGCTGTAAAATCCCTCACTTTTATGTTACGGACATCTCTTTTAGGGCACAAAGCCTTGTTTTGTGGTCCCAAAGCTTCCTCTTCAGAGTCCAAAGCTTTGATTCTGTGGTTGAATTCCTCGTTTTATAATCCAAACCCTCACGTTTATTGCACAAACCCTCATTTTTAGGGCCCAAACGCTCATTTTTATGCTGCAAATCATTTCACTGGAAAATGCCTCCTTTTTATGCTCCAAACGCCTCCTTTAGGGCACGATGTCTGAATGTTAGGTCCCAAAGATTTGGTTAAGAGCCCAAAGCTTGGAGTCTAGGGTTGAAAGCCTGCTTTTTACTCTACAAACCCTCCTTTTTGGTGCACAAGCCCTCGCTGTTAGGGTGCAAACACTCACGTTAAGATTCCCAAGCTTCGAGTCCAGGGTTGAAATCCACATCTTTATGCTCCAAACGACCGTCTTTAGGCTTCAAATCCGACTTTTAATTCTGAAATCCCACTTTTTTACGCTCCAAACGCTACATTAAGGGCACAAAGTCTCCATTTTAGGTCACAACGCTTCCTTTTTAGAGTCCGGAACGTTGGTTCCAGGGTTGAAAGCCTCCCTGTTCTGCTTCAAAGCGTCATTTAGAAGGTACAAGCCCTCATTTTTAGGGTGCAACGCCTCATTATTTGGCCGCGAATCCTCCTTTTTAGGGGTCAGTACGTCCTTTTTGCTGTAAAATCCCTCACTTCTATGTTCCGGACATCTCTTTTAGGGCACAAAGCCTTGTTTTGTGGTCCCAAAGCTTCCTCTTCAGAGTCCAAAGCTTTGATTCTGTGGTTGAATTCCTCGTTTTATAATCCAAACCCTCACGTTTATTGTGCAAACCCTCATTTTTAGGGCCCAAACGCTCATTTTTATGCTGCAAATCATTTCACTGGAAAATGCCTCCTTTTTATGATCCAAACGCCTCCTTTAGGGCACGATGTCTGAATGTTAGGTCCCAAAGATTTGGTTAAGAGCCCAAAACTTGGAGTCTAGGGTTGAAAGCCTACTTTTTACTCTACAAACCCTCCTGTTTAGGGTACAAACCCTCCTTTTTGGTGCACAAGCCCTCGCTGTTAGGGTGCAAACACTCACGTTAAGATTCCCAAGCTTCGAGTCCAGGGTTGAAATCCACATCTTTATGCTCCAAACGACCGTCTTTGGGCTTCAAATCCGACTTTTAATTCTGAAATTCCACTTTTTTACGCTCCAAACGCTACATTAAGGGCACAAAGTCTCCATTTTAGGTCACAACGCTTCCTTTTTAGAGTCCGGAACGTTGGTTCCAGGGTTGAAAGCCTCCCTGTTCTGCTTCAAAGCGTCATTTAGAAGGTACAAGCCCTCATTTTTAGGGCGCAACGCCTCATTTTTTGGCCGCGAATCCTCCTTTTTAGGGGTCAATACGTCCTTTTTGCTGTAAAATCCCTCACTTCTATGTTACGGACATCTCTTTTAGGGCACAAAGCCTTGTTTTGTGGTCCCAAAGCTTCCTCTTCAGAGTCCAAAGCTTTGATTCTGTGGTTGAATTCCTCGTTTTATAATCCAAACCCTCACGTTTATTGCACAAACCCTCATTTTTAGGGCCCAAACGCTCATTTTTATGCTGCAAATCATTTCACTGGAAAATGCCTCCTTTTTATGCTCCAAACGCCTCCTTTAGGGCACGATGTCTGAATGTTAGGTCCCAAAGATTTGGTTAAGAGCCCAAAGCTTGGAGTCTAGGGTTGAAAGCCTGCTTTTTACTCTACAAACCCTCCTGTTTAGGGTACAAACCCTCCTTTTTGGTGCACAAGCCCTCGCTGTTAGGGTGCAAACACTCACGTTAAGATTCCCAAGCTTCGAGTCCAGGGTTGAAATCCACATCTTTATGCTCCAAACGACCGTCTTTAGGCTTCAAATCCGACTTTTAATTCTGAAATCCCACTTTTTTACGCTCCAAACGCTACATTAAGGGCACAAAGTCTCCATTTTAGGTCACAACGCTTCCTTTTTAGAGTCCGGAACGTTGGTTCCAGGGTTGAAAGCCTCCCTGTTCTGCTTCAAAGCGTCATTTAGAAGGTACAAGCCCTCATTTTTAGGGCGCAACGCCTCATTTTTTGGCTGCGAATCCTCCTTTTTAGGGGTCAATACGTCCTTTTTGCTGTAAAATCCCTCACTTCTATGTTCCGGACATCTCATTTAGGGCACAAAGCCTTGTTTTGTGGTCCCAAAGCTTCCTCTTCAGAGTCCAAAGCTTTGATTCTGTGGTTGAATTCCTCGTTTTATAATCCAAACCCTCACGTTTATTGCACAAACCCTCATTTTTAGGGCCCAAACGCTCATTTTTATGCTGCAAATCATTTCACTGGAAAATGCCTCCTTTTTATGATCCAAACGCCTCCTTTAGGGCACGATGTCTGAATGTTAGGTCCCAAAGATTTGGTTAAGAGCCCAAAGCTTGGAGTCTAGGGTTGAAAGCCTGCTTTTTACTCTACAAACCCTCCTTTTTGGTGCACAAGCCCTCGCTGTTAGGGTGCAAACACTCACGTTAAGATTCCCAAGCTTCGAGTCCAGGGTTGAAATCCACATCTTTATGCTCCAAACGACCGTCTTTGGGCTTCAAATCCGACTTTTAATTCTGAAATCCCACTTTTTTACGCTCCAAACGCTACATTAAGGGCACAAAGTCTCCATTTTAGGTCACAACGCTTCCTTTTTAGAGTCCGGAACGTTGGTTCCAGGGTTGAAAGCCTCCCTGTTCTGCTTCAAAGCGTCATTTAGAAGGTACAAGCCCTCATTTTTAGGGCGCAACGCCTCATTTTTTGGCCGCGAATCCTCCTTTTTAGGGGTCAATACGTCCTTTTTGCTGTAAAATCCCTCACTTTTATGTTCCGGACATCTCATTTAGGGCACAAAGCCTTGTTTTGTGGTCCCAAAGCTTCCTCTTCAGAGTCCAAAGCTTTGATTCTGTGGTTGAATTCCTCGTTTTATAATCCAAACCCTCACGTTTATTGCACAAACCCTCATTTTTAGGGCCCAAACGCTCATTTTTATGCTGCAAATCATTTCACTGGAAAATGCCTCCTTTTTATGATCCAAACGCCTCCTTTAGGGCACGATGTCTGAATGTTAGGTCCCAAAGATTTGGTTAAGAGCCCAAAGCTTGGAGTCTAGGGTTGAAAGCCTGCTTTTTACTCTACAAACCCTCCTTTTTGGTGCACAAGCCCTCGCTGTTAGGGTGCAAATACTCACGTTAAGATTCCCAAGCTTCGAGTCCAGGGTTGAAATCCACATCTTTATGCTCCAAACGACCGTCTTTAGGCTTCAAATCCGACTTTTAATTCTGAAATCCCACTTTTTTACGCTCCAAACGCTACATTAAGGGCACAAAGTCTCCATTTTAGGTCACAACGCTTCCTTTTTAGAGTCCGGAACGTTGGTTCCAGGGTTGAAAGCCTCCCTGTTCTGCTTCAAAGCGTCATTTAGAAGGTACAAGCCCTCATTTTTAGGGCGCAACGCCTCATTATTTGGCCGCGAATCCTCCTTTTTAGGGGTCAGTACGTCCTTTTTGCTGTAAAATCCCTCACTTCTATGTTCCGGACATCTCATTTAGGGCACAAAGCCTTGTTTTGTGGTCCCAAAGCTTCCTCTTCAGAGTCCAAAGCTTTGATTCTGTGGTTGAATTCCTCGTTTTATAATCCAAACCCTCACGTTTATTGTGCAAACCCTCATTTTTAGGGCCCAAACGCTCATTTTTATGCTGCAAATCATTTCACTGGAAAATGCCTCCTTTTTATGATCCAAACGCCTCCTTTAGGGCACGATGTCTGAATGTTAGGTCCCAAAGATTTGGTTAAGAGCCCAAAGCTTGGAGTCTAGGGTTGAAAGCCTGCTTTTTACTCTACAAACCCTCCTGTTTAGGGTACAAACCCTCCTTTTTGGTGCACAAGCCCTCGCTGTTAGGGTGCAAACACTCACGTTAAGATTCCCAAGCTTCGAGTCCAGGGTTGAAATCCACATCTTTATGCTCCAAACGACCGTCTTTAGGCTTCAAATCCGACTTTTAATTCTGAAATCCCACTTTTTTACGCTCCAAACGCTACATTAAGGGCACAAAGTCTCCATTTTAGGTCACAACGCTTCCTTTTTAGAGTCCGGAACGTTGGTTCCAGGGTTGAAAGCCTCCCTGTTCTGCTTCAAAGCGTCATTTAGAAGGTACAAGCCCTCATTTTTAGGGTGCAACGCCTCATTTTTTGGCCGCGAATCTTCCTTTTTAGGGGTCAATACGTCCTTTTTGCTGTAAAATCCCTCACTTCTATGTTCCGGACATCTCTTTTAGGGCACAAAGCCTTGTTTTGTGGTCCCAAAGTTTCCTCTTCAGAGTCCAAAGCTTTGATTCTGTGGTTGAATTCCTCGTTTTATAATCCAAACCCTCACGTTTATTGCACAAACCCTCATTTTTAGGGCCCAAATGCTCATTTTTATGCTGCAAATCATTTCACTGGAAAATGCCTCCTTTTTATGCTCCAAACGCCTCCTTTAGGGCACGATGTCTGAATGTTAGGTCCCAAAGATTTGGTTAAGAGCCCAAAACTTGGAGTCTAGGGTTGAAAGCCTACTTTTTACTCTACAAACCCTCCTGTTTAGGGTACAAACCCTCCTTTTTGGTGCACAAGCCCTCGCTGTTAGGGTGCAAACACTCACGTTAAGATTCCCAAGCTTCGAGTCCAGGGTTGAAATCCACATCTTTATGCTCCAAACGACCGTCTTTGGGCTTCAAATCCGACTTTTAATTCTGAAATTCCACTTTTTTACGCTCCAAACGCTACATTAAGGGCACAAAGTCTCCATTTTAGGTCACAACGCTTCCTTTTTAGAGTCCGGAACGTTGGTTCCAGGGTTGAAAGCCTCCCTGTTCTGCTTCAAAGCGTCATTTAGAAGGTACAAGCCCTCATTTTTAGGGCGCAACGCCTCATTTTTTGGCCGCGAATCCTCCTTTTTAGGGGTCAATACGTCCTTTTTGCTGTAAAATCCCTCACTTTTATGTTCCGGACATCTCATTTAGGGCACAAAGCCTTGTTTTGTGGTCCCAAAGCTTCCTCTTCAGAGTCCAAAGCTTTGATTCTGTGGTTGAATTCCTCGTTTTATAATCCAAACCCTCACGTTTATTGCACAAACCCTCATTTTTAGGGCCCAAACGCTCATTTTTATGCTGCAAATCATTTCACTGGAAAATGCCTCCTTTTTATGCTCCAAACGCCTCCTTTAGGGCACGATGTCTGAATGTTAGGTCCCAAAGATTTGGTTAAGAGCCCAAAGCTTGGAGTCTAGGGTTCAAAGCCTGCTTTTTACTCTACAAACCCTCCTGTTTAGGGTACAAACCCTCCTTTTTGGTGCACAAGCCCTCGCTGTTAGGGTGCAAACACTCACGTTAAGATTCCCAAGCTTCGAGTCCAGGGTTGAAATCCACATCTTTATGCTCCAAACGACCGTCTTTAGGCTTCAAATCCGACTTTTAATTCTGAAATCCCACTTTTTTACGCTCCAAACGCTACATTAAGGGCACAAAGTCTCCATTTTAGGTCACAACGCTTCCTTTTTAGAGTCCGGAACGTTGGTTCCAGGGTTGAAAGCCTCCCTGTTCTGCTTCAAAGCGTCATTTAGAAGGTACAAGCCCTCATTTTTAGGGTGCAACGCCTCATTTTTTGGCCGCGAATCCTCCTTTTTAGGGGTCAATACGTCCTTTTTGCTGTAAAATCCCTCACTTTTATGTTCCGGACATCTCATTTAGGGCACAAAGCCTTGTTTTGTGGTCCCAAAGCTTCCTCTTCAGAGTCCAAAGCTTTGATTCTGTGGTTGAATTCCTCGTTTTATAATCCAAACCCTCACATTTATTGTACAAACCCTCATTTTTAGGGCCCAAACGCTCATTTTTATGCTGCAAATCATTTCACTGGAAAATGCCTCCTTTTTATGCTCCAAACGCCTCCTTTAGGGCACGATGTCTGAATGTTAGGTCCCAAAGATTTGGTTAAGAGCCCAAAGCTTGGAGTCTAGGGTTGAAAGCCTGCTTTTTACTCTACAAACCCTCCTGTTTAGGGTACAAACCCTCCTTTTTGGTGCACAAGCCCTCGCTGTTAGGGTGCAAACACTCACGTTAAGATTCCCAAGCTTCGAGTCCAGGGTTGAAATCCACATCTTTATGCTCCAAACGACCGTCTTTAGGCTTCAAATCCGACTTTTAATTCTGAAATCCCACTTTTTTACGCTCCAAACGCTACATTAAGGGCACAAAGTCTCCATTTTAGGTCACAACGCTTCCTTTTTAGAGTCCGGAACGTTGGTTCCAGGGTTGAAAGCCTCCCTGTTCTGCTTCAAAGCGTCATTTAGAAGGTACAAGCCCTCATTTTTAGGGCGCAACGCCTCATTTTTTGGCCGCGAATCCTCCTTTTTAGGGGTCAATACGTCCTTTTTGCTGTAAAATCCCTCACTTCTATGTTCCGGACATCTCATTTAGGGCACAAAGCCTTGTTTTGTGGTCCCAAAGCTTCCTCTTCAGAGTCCAAAGCTTTGATTCTGTGGTTGAATTCCTCGTTTTATAATCCAAACCCTCACGTTTATTGCACAAACCCTCATTTTTAGGGCCCAAACGCTCATTTTTATGCTGCAAATCATTTCACTGGAAAATGCCTCCTTTTTATGCTCCAAACGCCTCCTTTAGGGCACGATGTCTGAATGTTAGGTCCCAAAGATTTGGTTAAGAGCCCAAAGCTTGGAGTCTAGGGTTGAAAGCCTGCTTTTTACTCTACAAACCCTCCTGTTTAGGGTACAAACCCTCCTTTTTGGTGCACAAGCCCTCGCTGTTAGGGTGCAAACACTCACGTTAAGATTCCCAAGCTTCGAGTCCAGGGTTGAAATCCACATCTTTATGCTCCAAACGACCGTCTTTGGGCTTCAAATCCGACTTTTAATTCTGAAATTCCACTTTTTTACGCTCCAAACGCTACATTAAGGGCACAAAGTCTCCATTTTAGGTCACAACGCTTCCTTTTTAGAGTCCGGAACGTTGGTTCCAGGGTTGAAAGCCTCCCTGTTCTGCTTCAAAGCGTCATTTAGAAGGTACAAGCCCTCATTTTTAGGGCGCAACGCCTCATTTTTTGGCCGCGAATCCTCCTTTTTAGGGGTCAATACGTCCTTTTTGCTGTAAAATCCCTCACTTTTATGTTCCGGACATCTCATTTAGGGCACAAAGCCTTGTTTTGTGGTCCCAAAGCTTCCTCTTCAGAGTCCAAAGCTTTGATTCTGTGGTTGAATTCCTCGTTTTATAATCCAAACCCTCACGTTTATTGCACAAACCCTCATTTTTAGGGCCCAAACGCTCATTTTTATGCTGCAAATCATTTCACTGGAAAATGCCTCCTTTTTATGCTCCAAACGCCTCCTTTAGGGCACGATGTCTGAATGTTAGGTCCCAAAGATTTGGTTAAGAGCCCAAAGCTTGGAGTCTAGGGTTCAAAGCCTGCTTTTTACTCTACAAACCCTCCTGTTTAGGGTACAAACCCTCCTTTTTGGTGCACAAGCCCTCGCTGTTAGGGTGCAAACACTCACGTTAAGATTCCCAAGCTTCGAGTCCAGGGTTGAAATCCA
The DNA here is from genome assembly GCF_031877795.1 of Strix aluco. Classification (NCBI taxonomy): domain Eukaryota; kingdom Metazoa; phylum Chordata; class Aves; order Strigiformes; family Strigidae; genus Strix; species Strix aluco. The sequence continues at coordinate 9,394,444 of NC_133970.1, forward strand.
CATCTTTATGCTCCAAACGACCGTCTTTAGGCTTCAAATCCGACTTTTAATTCTGAAATCCCACTTTTTTACGCTCCAAACGCTACATTAAGGGCACAAAGTCTCCATTTTAGGTCACAACGCTTCCTTTTTAGAGTCCGGAACGTTGGTTCCAGGGTTGAAAGCCTCCCTGTTCTGCTTCAAAGCGTCATTTAGAAGGTACAAGCCCTCATTTTTAGGGTGCAACGCCTCATTTTTTGGCCGCGAATCCTCCTTTTTAGGGGTCAATACGTCCTTTTTGCTGTAAAATCCCTCACTTTTATGTTCCGGACATCTCATTTAGGGCACAAAGCCTTGTTTTGTGGTCCCAAAGCTTCCTCTTCAGAGTCCAAAGCTTTGATTCTGTGGTTGAATTCCTCGTTTTATAATCCAAACCCTCACATTTATTGTACAAACCCTCATTTTTAGGGCCCAAACGCTCATTTTTATGCTGCAAATCATTTCACTGGAAAATGCCTCCTTTTTATGCTCCAAACGCCTCCTTTAGGGCACGATGTCTGAATGTTAGGTCCCAAAGATTTGGTTAAGAGCCCAAAGCTTGGAGTCTAGGGTTGAAAGCCTGCTTTTTACTCTACAAACCCTCCTGTTTAGGGTACAAACCCTCCTTTTTGGTGCACAAGCCCTCGCTGTTAGGGTGCAAACACTCACGTTAAGATTCCCAAGCTTCGAGTCCAGGGTTGAAATCCACATCTTTATGCTCCAAACGACCGTCTTTAGGCTTCAAATCCGACTTTTAATTCTGAAATCCCACTTTTTTACGCTCCAAACGCTACATTAAGGGCACAAAGTCTCCATTTTAGGTCACAACGCTTCCTTTTTAGAGTCCGGAACGTTGGTTCCAGGGTTGAAAGCCTCCCTGTTCTGCTTCAAAGCGTCATTTAGAAGGTACAAGCCCTCATTTTTAGGGCGCAACGCCTCATTTTTTGGCCGCGAATCCTCCTTTTTAGGGGTCAATACGTCCTTTTTGCTGTAAAATCCCTCACTTCTATGTTCCGGACATCTCTTTTAGGGCACAAAGCCTTGTTTTGTGGTCCCAAAGCTTCCTCTTCAGAGTCCAAAGCTTTGATTCTGTGGTTGAATTCCTCGTTTTATAATCCAAACCCTCACGTTTATTGCACAAACCCTCATTTTTAGGGCCCAAACGCTCATTTTTATGCTGCAAATCATTTCACTGGAAAATGCCTCCTTTTTATGCTCCAAACGCCTCCTTTAGGGCACGATGTCTGAATGTTAGGTCCCAAAGATTTGGTTAAGAGCCCAAAGCTTGGAGTCTAGGGTTGAAAGCCTGCTTTTTACTCTACAAACCCTCCTGTTTAGGGTACAAACCCTCCTTTTTGGTGCACAAGCCCTCGCTGTTAGGGTGCAAACACTCACGTTAAGATTCCCAAGCTTCGAGTCCAGGGTTGAAATCCACATCTTTATGCTCCAAACGACCGTCTTTAGGCTTCAAATCCGACTTTTAATTCTGAAATCCCACTTTTTTACGCTCCAAACGCTACATTAAGGGCACAAAGTCTCCATTTTAGGTCACAACGCTTCCTTTTTAGAGTCCGGAACGTTGGTTCCAGGGTTGAAAGCCTCCCTGTTCTGCTTCAAAGCGTCATTTAGAAGGTACAAGCCCTCATTTTTAGGGTGCAACGCCTCATTTTTTGGCCGCGAATCTTCCTTTTTAGGGGTCAGTACGTCCTTTTTGCTGTAAAATCCCTCACTTTTATGTTCCGGACATCTCATTTAGGGCACAAAGCCTTGTTTTGTGGTCCCAAAGCTTCCTCTTCAGAGTCCAAAGCTTTGATTCTGTGGTTGAATTCCTCGTTTTATAATCCAAACCCTCACGTTTATTGCACAAACCCTCATTTTTAGGGCCCAAACGCTCATTTTTATGCTGCAAATCATTTCACTGGAAAATGCCTCCTTTTTATGCTCCAAACGCCTCCTTTAGGGCACGATGTCTGAATGTTAGGTCCCAAAGATTTGGTTAAGAGCCCAAAGCTTGGAGTCTAGGGTTGAAAGCCTGCTTTTTACTCTACAAACCCTCCTGTTTAGGGTACAAACCCTCCTTTTTGGTGCACAAGCCCTCGCTGTTAGGGTGCAAACACTCACGTTAAGATTCCCAAGCTTCGAGTCCAGGGTTGAAATCCACATCTTTATGCTCCAAACGACCGTCTTTAGGCTTCAAATCCGACTTTTAATTCTGAAATCCCACTTTTTTACGCTCCAAACGCTACATTAAGGGCACAAAGTCTCCATTTTAGGTCACAACGCTTCCTTTTTAGAGTCCGGAACGTTGGTTCCAGGGTTGAAAGCCTCCCTGTTCTGCTTCAAAGCGTCATTTAGAAGGTACAAGCCCTCATTTTTAGGGCGCAACGCCTCATTTTTTGGCCGCGAATCCTCCTTTTTAGGGGTCAGTACGTCCTTTTTGCTGTAAAATCCCTCACTTCTATGTTCCGGACATCTCTTTTAGGGCACAAAGCCTTGTTTTGTGGTCCCAAAGCTTCCTCTTCAGAGTCCAAAGCTTTGATTCTGTGGTTGAATTCCTCGTTTTATAATCCAAACCCTCACGTTTATTGCACAAACCCTCATTTTTAGGGCCCAAACGCTCATTTTTATGCTGCAAATCATTTCACTGGAAAATGCCTCCTTTTTATGCTCCAAACGCCTCCTTTAGGGCACGATGTCTGAATGTTAGGTCCCAAAGATTTGGTTAAGAGCCCAAAGCTTGGAGTCTAGGGTTGAAAGCCTGCTTTTTACTCTACAAACCCTCCTGTTTAGGGTACAAACCCTCCTTTTTGGTGCACAAGCCCTCGCTGTTAGGGTGCAAACACTCACGTTAAGATTCCCAAGCTTCGAGTCCAGGGTTGAAATCCACATCTTTATGCTCCAAACGACCGTCTTTAGGCTTCAAATCCGACTTTTAATTCTGAAATCCCACTTTTTTACGCTCCAAACGCTACATTAAGGGCACAAAGTCTCCATTTTAGGTCACAACGCTTCCTTTTTAGAGTCCGGAACGTTGGTTCCAGGGTTGAAAGCCTCCCTGTTCTGCTTCAAAGCGTCATTTAGAAGGTACAAGCCCTCATTTTTAGGGTGCAACGCCTCATTTTTTGGCCGCGAATCCTCCTTTTTAGGGGTCAGTACGTCCTTTTTGCTGTAAAATCCCTCACTTTTATGTTCCGGACATCTCTTTTAGGGCACAAAGCCTTGTTTTGTGGTCCCAAAGCTTCCTCTTCAGAGTCCAAAGCTTTGATTCTGTGGTTGAATTCCTCGTTTTATAATCCAAACCCTCACGTTTATTGCACAAACCCTCATTTTTAGGGCCCAAACGCTCATTTTTATGCTGCAAATCATTTCACTGGAAAATGCCTCCTTTTTATGCTCCAAACGCCTCCTTTAGGGCACGATGTCTGAATGTTAGGTCCCAAAGATTTGGTTAAGAGCCCAAAGCTTGGAGTCTAGGGTTCAAAGCCTGCTTTTTACTCTACAAACCCTCCTGTTTAGGGTACAAACCCTCCTTTTTGGTGCACAAGCCCTCGCTGTTAGGGTGCAAACGCTCACGTTAAGATTCCCAAGCTTCGAGTCCAGGGTTGAAATCCACATCTTTATGCTCCAAACGACCGTCTTTAGGCTTCAAATCCGACTTTTAATTCTGAAATCCCACTTTTTTACGCTCCAAACGCTACATTAAGGGCACAAAGTCTCCATTTTAGGTCACAACGCTTCCTTTTTAGAGTCCGGAACGTTGGTTCCAGGGTTGAAAGCCTCCCTGTTCTGCTTCAAAGCGTCATTTAGAAGGTACAAGCCCTCATTTTTAGGGCGCAACGCCTCATTTTTTGGCCGCGAATCCTCCTTTTTAGGGGTCAATACGTCCTTTTTGCTGTAAAATCCCTCACTTCTATGTTCCGGACATCTCTTTTAGGGCACAAAGCCTTGTTTTGTGGTCCCAAAGCTTCCTCTTCAGAGTCCAAAGCTTTGATTCTGTGGTTGAATTCCTCGTTTTATAATCCAAACCCTCACGTTTATTGCACAAACCCTCATTTTTAGGGCCCAAACGCTCATTTTTATGCTGCAAATCATTTCACTGGAAAATGCCTCCTTTTTATGCTCCAAACGCCTCCTTTAGGGCACGATGTCTGAATGTTAGGTCCCAAAGATTTGGTTAAGAGCCCAAAGCTTGGAGTCTAGGGTTGAAAGCCTGCTTTTTACTCTACAAACCCTCCTGTTTAGGGTACAAACCCTCCTTTTTGGTGCACAAGCCCTCGCTGTTAGGGTGCAAACACTCACGTTAAGATTCCCAAGCTTCGAGTCCAGGGTTGAAATCCACATCTTTATGCTCCAAACGACCGTCTTTGGGCTTCAAATCCGACTTTTAATTCTGAAATCCCACTTTTTTACGCTCCAAACGCTACATTAAGGGCACAAAGTCTCCATTTTAGGTCACAACGCTTCCTTTTTAGAGTCCGGAACGTTGGTTCCAGGGTTGAAAGCCTCCCTGTTCTGCTTCAAAGCGTCATTTAGAAGGTACAAGCCCTCATTTTTAGGGCGCAACGCCTCATTTTTTGGCCGCGAATCCTCCTTTTTAGGGGTCAATACGTCCTTTTTGCTGTAAAATCCCTCACTTTTATGTTCCGGACATCTCATTTAGGGCACAAAGCCTTGTTTTGTGGTCCCAAAGCTTCCTCTTCAGAGTCCAAAGCTTTGATTCTGTGGTTGAATTCCTCGTTTTATAATCCAAACCCTCACGTTTATTGCACAAACCCTCATTTTTAGGGCCCAAACGCTCATTTTTATGCTGCAAATCATTTCACTGGAAAATGCCTCCTTTTTATGCTCCAAACGCCTCCTTTAGGGCACGATGTCTGAATGTTAGGTCCCAAAGATTTGGTTAAGAGCCCAAAGCTTGGAGTCTAGGGTTGAAAGCCTGCTTTTTACTCTACAAACCCTCCTGTTTAGGGTACAAACCCTCCTTTTTGGTGCACAAGCCCTCGCTGTTAGGGTGCAAACACTCACGTTAAGATTCCCAAGCTTCGAGTCCAGGGTTGAAATCCACATCTTTATGCTCCAAACGACCGTCTTTAGGCTTCAAATCCGACTTTTAATTCTGAAATCCCACTTTTTTACGCTCCAAACGCTACATTAAGGGCACAAAGTCTCCATTTTAGGTCACAACGCTTCCTTTTTAGAGTCCGGAACGTTGGTTCCAGGGTTGAAAGCCTCCCTGTTCTGCTTCAAAGCGTCATTTAGAAGGTACAAGCCCTCATTTTTAGGGCGCAACGCCTCATTTTTTGGCCGCAAATCCTCCTTTTTAGGGGTCAATACGTCCTTTTTGCTGTAAAATCCCTCACTTCTATGTTCCGGACATCTCTTTTAGGGCACAAAGCCTTGTTTTGTGGTCCCAAAGCTTCCTCTTCAGAGTCCAAAGCTTTGATTCTGTGGTTGAATTCCTCGTTTTATAATCCAAACCCTCACGTTTATTGCGCAAACCCTCATTTTTAGGGCCCAAACGCTCATTTTTATGCTGCAAATCATTTCACTGGAAAATGCCTCCTTTTTATGCTCCAAACGCCTCCTTTAGGGCACGATGTCTGAATGTTAGGTCCCAAAGATTTGGTTAAGAGCCCAAAGCTTGGAGTCTAGGGTTGAAAGCCTGCTTTTTACTCTACAAACCCTCCTGTTTAGGGTACAAACCCTCCTTTTTGGTGCACAAGCCCTCGTTGTTAGGGTGCAAACACTCACGTTAAGATTCCCAAGCTTCGAGTCCAGGGTTGAAATCCACATCTTTATGCTCCAAACGACCGTCTTTGGGCTTCAAATCCGACTTTTAATTCTGAAATCCCACTTTTTTACGCTCCAAACGCTACATTAAGGGCACAAAGTCTCCATTTTAGGTCACAACGCTTCCTTTTTAGAGTCCGGAACGTTGGTTCCAGGGTTGAAAGCCTCCCTGTTCTGCTTCAAAGCGTCATTTAGAAGGTACAAGCCCTCATTTTTAGGGCGCAACGCCTCATTTTTTGGCTGCGAATCCTCCTTTTTAGGGGTCAATACGTCCTTTTTGCTGTAAAATCCCTCACTTTTATGTTCCGGACATCTCATTTAGGGCACAAAGCCTTGTTTTGTGGTCCCAAAGCTTCCTCTTCAGAGTCCAAAGCTTTGATTCTGTGGTTGAATTCCTCGTTTTATAATCCAAACCCTCACGTTTATTGCACAAACCCTCATTTTTAGGGCCCAAACGCTCATTTTTATGCTGCAAATCATTTCACTGGAAAATGCCTCCTTTTTATGCTCCAAACGCCTCCTTTAGGGCACGATGTCTGAATGTTAGGTCCCAAAGATTTGGTTAAGAGCCCAAAGCTTGGAGTCTAGGGTTGAAAGCCTGCTTTTTACTCTACAAACCCTCCTGTTTAGGGTACAAACCCTCCTTTTTGGTGCACAAGCCCTCGCTGTTAGGGTGCAAACACTCACGTTAAGATTCCCAAGCTTCGAGTCCAGGGTTGAAATCCACATCTTTATGCTCCAAACGACCGTCTTTAGGCTTCAAATCCGACTTTTAATTCTGAAATCCCACTTTTTTACGCTCCAAACGCTACATTAAGGGCACAAAGTCTCCATTTTAGGTCACAACGCTTCCTTTTTAGAGTCCGGAACGTTGGTTCCAGGGTTGAAAGCCTCCCTGTTCTGCTTCAAAGCGTCATTTAGAAGGTACAAGCCCTCATTTTTAGGGCGCAACGCCTCATTTTTTGGCCGCGAATCCTCCTTTTTAGGGGTCAATACGTCCTTTTTGCTGTAAAATCCCTCACTTCTATGTTCCGGACATCTCTTTTAGGGCACAAAGCCTTGTTTTGTGGTCCCAAAGCTTCCTCTTCAGAGTCCAAAGCTTTGATTCTGTGGTTGAATTCCTCGTTTTATAATCCAAACCCTCACGTTTATTGCACAAACCCTCATTTTTAGGGCCCAAACGCTCATTTTTATGCTGCAAATCATTTCACTGGAAAATGCCTCCTTTTTATGCTCCAAACGCCTCCTTTAGGGCACGATGTCTGAATGTTAGGTCCCAAAGATTTGGTTAAGAGCCCAAAGCTTGGAGTCTAGGGTTGAAAGCCTGCTTTTTACTCTACAAACCCTCCTGTTTAGGGTACAAACCCTCCTTTTTGGTGCACAAGCCCTCGCTGTTAGGGTGCAAACACTCACGTTAAGATTCCCAAGCTTCGAGTCCAGGGTTGAAATCCACATCTTTATGCTCCAAACGACCGTCTTTAGGCTTCAAATCCGACTTTTAATTCTGAAATCCCACTTTTTTACGCTCCAAACGCTACATTAAGGGCACAAAGTCTCCATTTTAGGTCACAACGCTTCCTTTTTAGAGTCCGGAACGTTGGTTCCAGGGTTGAAAGCCTCCCTGTTCTGCTTCAAAGCGTCATTTAGAAGGTACAAGCCCTCATTTTTAGGGCGCAACGCCTCATTTTTTGGCCGCGAATCCTCCTTTTTAGGGGTCAATACGTCCTTTTTGCTGTAAAATCCCTCACTTTTATGTTCCGGACATCTCTTTTAGGGCACAAAGCCTTGTTTTGTGGTCCCAAAGCTTCCTCTTCAGAGTCCAAAGCTTTGATTCTGTGGTTGAATTCCTCGTTTTATAATCCAAACCCTCACGTTTATTGCACAAACCCTCATTTTTAGGGCCCAAACGCTCATTTTTATGCTGCAAATCATTTCACTGGAAAATGCCTCCTTTTTATGCTCCAAACGCCTCCTTTAGGGCACGATGTCTGAATGTTAGGTCCCAAAGATTTGGTTAAGAGCCCAAAGCTTGGAGTCTAGGGTTGAAAGCCTGCTTTTTACTCTACAAACCCTCCTGTTTAGGGTACAAACCCTCCTTTTTGGTGCACAAGCCCTCGCTGTTAGGGTGCAAACACTCACGTTAAGATTCCCAAGCTTCGAGTCCAGGGTTGAAATCCACATCTTTATGCTCCAAACGACCGTCTTTAGGCTTCAAATCCGACTTTTAATTCTGAAATCCCACTTTTTTACGCTCCAAACGCTACATTAAGGGCACAAAGTCTCCATTTTAGGTCACAACGCTTCCTTTTTAGAGTCCGGAACGTTGGTTCCAGGGTTGAAAGCCTCCCTGTTCTGCTTCAAAGCGTCATTTAGAAGGTACAAGCCCTCATTTTTAGGGCGCAACGCCTCATTTTTTGGCCGCGAATCCTCCTTTTTAGGGGTCAATACGTCCTTTTTGCTGTAAAATCCCTCACTTTTATGTTCCGGACATCTCATTTAGGGCACAAAGCCTTGTTTTGTGGTCCCAAAGCTTCCTCTTCAGAGTCCAAAGCTTTGATTCTGTGGTTGAATTCCTCGTTTTATAATCCAAACCCTCACGTTTATTGCACAAACCCTCATTTTTAGGGCCCAAACGCTCATTTTTATGCTGCAAATCATTTCACTGGAAAATGCCTCCTTTTTATGCTCCAAACGCCTCCTTTAGGGCACGATGTCTGAATGTTAGGTCCCAAAGATTTGGTTAAGAGCCCAAAGCTTGGAGTCTAGGGTTGAAAGCCTGCTTTTTACTCTACAAACCCTCCTGTTTAGGGTACAAACCCTCCTTTTTGGTGCACAAGCCCTCGCTGTTAGGGTGCAAACACTCACGTTAAGATTCCCAAGCTTCGAGTCCAGGGTTGAAATCCACATCTTTATGCTCCAAACGACCGTCTTTAGGCTTCAAATCCGACTTTTAATTCTGAAATCCCACTTTTTTACGCTCCAAACGCTACATTAAGGGCACAAAGTCTCCATTTTAGGTCACAACGCTTCCTTTTTAGAGTCCGGAACGTTGGTTCCAGGGTTGAAAGCCTCCTGTTCTGCTTCAAAGCATCATTTAGAAGGTACAAGCCCTCATTTTTAGGGCGCAACGCCTCATTTTTTGGCCGCGAATCCTCCTTTTTAGGGGTCAATACGTCCTTTTTGCTGTAAAATCCCTCACTTTTATGTTCCGGACATCTCTTTTAGGGCACAAAGCCTTGTTTTGTGGTCCCAAAGCTTCCTCTTCAGAGTCCAAAGCTTTGATTCTGTGGTTGAATTCCTCGTTTTATAATCCAAACCCTCACGTTTATTGCACAAACCCTCATTTTTAGGGCCCAAACGCTCATTTTTATGCTGCAAATCATTTCACTGGAAAATGCCTCCTTTTTATGCTCCAAACGCCTCCTTTAGGGCACGATGTCTGAATGTTAGGTCCCAAAGATTTGGTTAAGAGCCCAAAGCTTGGAGTCTAGGGTTGAAAGCCTGCTTTTTACTCTACAAACCCTCCTGTTTAGGGTACAAACCCTCCTTTTTGGTGCACAAGCCCTCGCTGTTAGGGTGCAAACACTCACGTTAAGATTCCCAAGCTTCGAGTCCAGGGTTGAAATCCACATCTTTATGCTCCAAACGACCGTCTTTAGGCTTCAAATCCGACTTTTAATTCTGAAATCCCACTTTTTTACGCTCCAAACGCTACATTAAGGGCACAAAGTCTCCATTTTAGGTCACAACGCTTCCTTTTTAGAGTCCGGAACGTTGGTTCCAGGGTTGAAAGCCTCCCTGTTCTGCTTCAAAGCGTCATTTAGAAGGTACAAGCCCTCATTTTTAGGGCGCAACGCCTCATTTTTTGGCCGCGAATCCTCCTTTTTAGGGGTCAGTACGTCCTTTTTGCTGTAAAATCCCTCACTTTTATGTTCCGGACATCTCTTTTAGGGCACAAAGCCTTGTTTTGTGGTCCCAAAGCTTCCTCTTCAGAGTCCAAAGCTTTGATTCTGTGGTTGAATTCCTCGTTTTATAATCCAAACCCTCACGTTTATTGCACAAACCCTCATTTTTAGGGCCCAAACGCTCATTTTTATGCTGCAAATCATTTCACTGGAAAATGCCTCCTTTTTATGCTCCAAACGCCTCCTTTAGGGCACGATGTCTGAATGTTAGGTCCCAAAGATTTGGTTAAGAGCCCAAAGCTTGGAGTCTAGGGTTGAAAGCCTGCTTTTTACTCTACAAACCCTCCTGTTTAGGGTACAAACCCTCCTTTTTGGTGCACAAGCCCTCGCTGTTAGGGTGCAAACACTCACGTTAAGATTCCCAAGCTTCGAGTCCAGGGTTGAAATCCACATCTTTATGCTCCAAACGACCGTCTTTAGGCTTCAAATCCGACTTTTAATTCTGAAATCCCACTTTTTTACGCTCCAAACGCTACATTAAGGGCACAAAGTCTCCATTTTAGGTCACAACGCTTCCTTTTTAGAGTCCGGAACGTTGGTTCCAGGGTTGAAAGCCTCCCTGTTCTGCTTCAAAGCGTCATTTAGAAGGTACAAGCCCTCATTTTTAGGGCGCAACGCCTCATTTTTTGGCCGCGAATCCTCCTTTTTAGGGGTCAATACGTCCTTTTTGCTGTAAAATCCCTCACTTTTATGTTCCGGACATCTCTTTTAGGGCACAAAGCCTTGTTTTGTGGTCCCAAAGCTTCCTCTTCAGAGTCCAAAGCTTTGATTCTGTGGTTGAATTCCTCGTTTTATAATCCAAACCCTCACGTTTATTGCACAAACCCTCATTTTTAGGGCCCAAACGCTCATTTTTATGCTGCAAATCATTTCACTGGAAAATGCCTCCTTTTTATGCTCCAAACGCCTCCTTTAGGGCACGATGTCTGAATGTTAGGTCCCAAAGATTTGGTTAAGAGCCCAAAGCTTGGAGTCTAGGGTTGAAAGCCTGCTTTTTACTCTACAAACCCTCCTGTTTAGGGTACAAACCCTCCTTTTTGGTGCACAAGCCCTCGCTGTTAGGGTGCAAACACTCACGTTAAGATTCCCAAGCTTCGAGTCCAGGGTTGAAATCCACATCTTTATGCTCCAAACGACCGTCTTTAGGCTTCAAATCCGACTTTTAATTCTGAAATCCCACTTTTTTACGCTCCAAACGCTACATTAAGGGCACAAAGTCTCCATTTTAGGTCACAACGCTTCCTTTTTAGAGTCCGGAACGTTGGTTCCAGGGTTGAAAGCCTCCCTGTTCTGCTTCAAAGCGTCATTTAGAAGGTACAAGCCCTCATTTTTAGGGCGCAACGCCTCATTTTTTGGCCGCGAATCCTCCTTTTTAGGGGTCAGTACGTCCTTTTTGCTGTAAAATCCCTCACTTCTATGTTCCGGACATCTCTTTTAGGGCACAAAGCCTTGTTTTGTGGTCCCAAAGCTTCCTCTTCAGAGTCCAAAGCTTTGATTCTGTGGTTGAATTCCTCGTTTTATAATCCAAACCCTCACGTTTATTGCACAAACCCTCATTTTTAGGGCCCAAACGCTCATTTTTATGCTGCAAATCATTTCACTGGAAAATGCCTCCTTTTTATGCTCCAAACGCCTCCTTTAGGGCACGATGTCTGAATGTTAGGTCCCAAAGATTTGGTTAAGAGCCCAAAGCTTGGAGTCTAGGGTTGAAAGCCTGCTTTTTACTCTACAAACCCTCCTGTTTAGGGTACAAACCCTCCTTTTTGGTGCACAAGCCCTCGCTGTTAGGGTGCAAACACTCACGTTAAGATTCCCAAGCTTCGAGTCCAGGGTTGAAATCCACATCTTTATGCTCCAAACGACCGTCTTTGGGCTTCAAATCCGACTTTTAATTCTGAAATCTCACTTTTTTACGCTCCAAACGCTACATTAAGGGCACAAAGTCTCCATTTTAGGTCACAACGCTTCCTTTTTAGAGTCCGGAACGTTGGTTCCAGGGTTGAAAGCCTCCCTGTTCTGCTTCAAAGCGTCATTTAGAAGGTACAAGCCCTCATTTTTAGGGCGCAACGCCTCATTTTTTGGCCGCGAATCCTCCTTTTTAGGGGTCAATACGTCCTTTTTGCTGTAAAATCCCTCACTTTTATGTTCCGGACATCTCATTTAGGGCACAAAGCCTTGTTTTGTGGTCCCAAAGCTTCCTCTTCAGAGTCCAAAGCTTTGATTCTGTGGTTGAATTCCTCGTTTTATAATCCAAACCCTCACGTTTATTGCACAAACCCTCATTTTTAGGGCCCAAACGCTCATTTTTATGCTGCAAATCATTTCACTGGAAAATGCCTCCTTTTTATGCTCCAAACGCCTCCTTTAGGGCACGATGTCTGAATGTTAGGTCCCAAAGATTTGGTTAAGAGCCCAAAGCTTGGAGTCTAGGGTTGAAAGCCTGCTTTTTACTCTACAAACCCTCCTGTTTAGGGTACAAACCCTCCTTTTTGGTGCACAAGCCCTCGCTGTTAGGGTGCAAACACTCACGTTAAGATTCCCAAGCTTCGAGTCCAGGGTTGAAATCCACATCTTTATGCTCCAAACGACCGTCTTTAGGCTTCAAATCCGACTTTTAATTCTGAAATCCCACTTTTTTACGCTCCAAACGCTACATTAAGGGCACAAAGTCTCCATTTTAGGTCACAACGCTTCCTTTTTAGAGTCCGGAACGTTGGTTCCAGGGTTGAAAGCCTCCCTGTTCTGCTTCAAAGCGTCATTTAGAAGGTACAAGCCCTCATTTTTAGGGCGCAACGCCTCATTATTTGGCCGCGAATCCTCCTTTTTAGGGGTCAATACGTCCTTTTTGCTGTAAAATCCCTCACTTCTATGTTCCGGACATCTCTTTTAGGGCACAAAGCCTTGTTTTGTGGTCCCAAAGCTTCCTCTTCAGAGTCCAAAGCTTTGATTCTGTGGTTGAATTCCTCGTTTTATAATCCAAACCCTCACGTTTATTGCACAAACCCTCATTTTTAGGGCCCAAACGCTCATTTTTATGCTGCAAATCATTTCACTGGAAAATGCCTCCTTTTTATGCTCCAAACGCCTCCTTTAGGGCACGATGTCTGAATGTTAGGTCCCAAAGATTTGGTTAAGAGCCCAAAGCTTGGAGTCTAGGGTTGAAAGCCTGCTTTTTACTCTACAAACCCTCCTGTTTAGGGTACAAACCCTCCTTTTTGGTGCACAAGCCCTCGCTGTTAGGGTGCAAACACTCACGTTAAGATTCCCAAGCTTCGAGTCCAGGGTTGAAATCCACATCTTTATGCTCCAAACGACCGTCTTTAGGCTTCAAATCCGACTTTTAATTCTGAAATCCCACTTTTTTACGCTCCAAACGCTACATTAAGGGCACAAAGTCTCCATTTTAGGTCACAACGCTTCCTTTTTAGAGTCCGGAACGTTGGTTCCAGGGTTGAAAGCCTCCCTGTTCTGCTTCAAAGCGTCATTTAGAAGGTACAAGCCCTCATTTTTAGGGCGCAACGCCTCATTTTTTGGCCGCGAATCCTCCTTTTTAGGGGTCAATACGTCCTTTTTGCTGTAAAATCCCTCACTTCTATGTTCCGGACATCTCATTTAGGGCACAAAGCCTTGTTTTGTGGTCCCAAAGCTTCCTCTTCAGAGTCCAAAGCTTTGATTCTGTGGTTGAATTCCTCGTTTTATAATCCAAACCCTCACGTTTATTGCACAAACCCTCATTTTTAGGGCCCAAACGCTCATTTTTATGCTGCAAATCATTTCACTGGAAAATGCCTCCTTTTTATGCTCCAAACGCCTCCTTTAGGGCACGATGTCTGAATGTTAGGTCCCAAAGATTTGGTTAAGAGCCCAAAGCTTGGAGTCTAGGGTTGAAAGCCTGCTTTTTACTCTACAAACCCTCCTGTTTAGGGTACAAACCCTCCTTTTTGGTGCACAAGCCCTCGCTGTTAGGGTGCAAACACTCACGTTAAGATTCCCAAGCTTCGAGTCCAGGGTTGAAATCCACATCTTTATGCTCCAAACGACCGTCTTTAGGCTTCAAATCCGACTTTTAATTCTGAAATCCCACTTTTTTACGCTCCAAACGCTACATTAAGGGCACAAAGTCTCCATTTTAGGTCACAACGCTTCCTTTTTAGAGTCCGGAACGTTGGTTCCAGGGTTGAAAGCCTCCCTGTTCTGCTTCAAAGCGTCATTTAGAAGGTACAAGCCCTCATTTTTAGGGCGCAACGCCTCATTTTTTGGCCGCGAATCCTCCTTTTTAGGGGTCAATACGTCCTTTTTGCTGTAAAATCCCTCACTTTTATGTTCCGGACATCTCTTTTAGGGCACAAAGCCTTGTTTTGTGGTCCCAAAGCTTCCTCTTCAGAGTCCAAAGCTTTGATTCTGTGGTTGAATTCCTCGTTTTATAATCCAAACCCTCACGTTTATTGCACAAACCCTCATTTTTAGGGCCCAAACGCTCATTTTTATGCTGCAAATCATTTCACTGGAAAATGCCTCCTTTTTATGCTCCAAACGCCTCCTTTAGGGCACGATGTCTGAATGTTAGGTCCCAAAGATTTGGTTAAGAGCCCAAAGCTTGGAGTCTAGGGTTGAAAGCCTGCTTTTTACTCTACAAACCCTCCTGTTTAGGGTACAAACCCTCCTTTTTGGTGCACAAGCCCTCGCTGTTAGGGTGCAAACACTCACGTTAAGATTCCCAAGCTTCGAGTCCAGGGTTGAAATCCACATCTTTATGCTCCAAACGACCGTCTTTAGGCTTCAAATCCGACTTTTAATTCTGAAATCCCACTTTTTTACGCTCCAAACGCTACATTAAGGGCACAAAGTCTCCATTTTAGGTCACAACGCTTCCTTTTTAGAGTCCGGAACGTTGGTTCCAGGGTTGAAAGCCTCCCTGTTCTGCTTCAAAGCGTCATTTAGAAGGTACAAGCCCTCATTTTTAGGGCGCAACGCCTCATTTTTTGGCCGCGAATCCTCCTTTTTAGGGGTCAGTACGTCCTTTTTGCTGTAAAATCCCTCACTTCTATGTTCCGGACATCTCTTTTAGGGCACAAAGCCTTGTTTTGTGGTCCCAAAGCTTCCTCTTCAGAGTCCAAAGCTTTGATTCTGTGGTTGAATTCCTCGTTTTATAATCCAAACCCTCACGTTTATTGCACAAACCCTCATTTTTAGGGCCCAAACGCTCATTTTTATGCTGCAAATCATTTCACTGGAAAATGCCTCCTTTTTATGCTCCAAACGCCTCCTTTAGGGCACGATGTCTGAATGTTAGGTCCCAAAGATTTGGTTAAGAGCCCAAAGCTTGGAGTCTAGGGTTGAAAGCCTGCTTTTTACTCTACAAACCCTCCTGTTTAGGGTACAAACCCTCCTTTTTGGTGCACAAGCCCTCGCTGTTAGGGTGCAAACACTCACGTTAAGATTCCCAAGCTTCGAGTCCAGGGTTGAAATCCACATCTTTATGCTCCAAACGACCGTCTTTGGGCTTCAAATCCGACTTTTAATTCTGAAATCTCACTTTTTTACGCTCCAAACGCTACATTAAGGGCACAAAGTCTCCATTTTAGGTCACAACGCTTCCTTTTTAGAGTCCGGAACGTTGGTTCCAGGGTTGAAAGCCTCCCTGTTCTGCTTCAAAGCGTCATTTAGAAGGTACAAGCCCTCATTTTTAGGGCGCAACGCCTCATTTTTTGGCCGCGAATCCTCCTTTTTAGGGGTCAATACGTCCTTTTTGCTGTAAAATCCCTCACTTTTATGTTCCGGACATCTCATTTAGGGCACAAAGCCTTGTTTTGTGGTCCCAAAGCTTCCTCTTCAGAGTCCAAAGCTTTGATTCTGTGGTTGAATTCCTCGTTTTATAATCCAAACCCTCACGTTTATTGCACAAACCCTCATTTTTAGGGCCCAAACGCTCATTTTTATGCTGCAAATCATTTCACTGGAAAATGCCTCCTTTTTATGCTCCAAACGCCTCCTTTAGGGCACGATGTCTGAATGTTAGGTCCCAAAGATTTGGTTAAGAGCCCAAAGCTTGGAGTCTAGGGTTGAAAGCCTGCTTTTTACTCTACAAACCCTCCTGTTTAGGGTACAAACCCTCCTTTTTGGTGCACAAGCCCTCGCTGTTAGGGTGCAAACACTCACGTTAAGATTCCCAAGCTTCGAGTCCAGGGTTGAAATCCACATCTTTATGCTCCAAACGACCGTCTTTAGGCTTCAAATCCGACTTTTAATTCTGAAATCCCACTTTTTTACGCTCCAAACGCTACATTAAGGGCACAAAGTCTCCATTTTAGGTCACAACGCTTCCTTTTTAGAGTCCGGAACGTTGGTTCCAGGGTTGAAAGCCTCCCTGTTCTGCTTCAAAGCGTCATTTAGAAGGTACAAGCCCTCATTTTTAGGGCGCAACGCCTCATTATTTGGCCGCGAATCCTCCTTTTTAGGGGTCAATACGTCCTTTTTGCTGTAAAATCCCTCACTTCTATGTTCCGGACATCTCTTTTAGGGCACAAAGCCTTGTTTTGTGGTCCCAAAGCTTCCTCTTCAGAGTCCAAAGCTTTGATTCTGTGGTTGAATTCCTCGTTTTATAATCCAAACCCTCACGTTTATTGCACAAACCCTCATTTTTAGGGCCCAAACGCTCATTTTTATGCTGCAAATCATTTCACTGGAAAATGCCTCCTTTTTATGCTCCAAACGCCTCCTTTAGGGCACGATGTCTGAATGTTAGGTCCCAAAGATTTGGTTAAGAGCCCAAAGCTTGGAGTCTAGGGTTGAAAGCCTGCTTTTTACTCTACAAACCCTCCTGTTTAGGGTACAAACCCTCCTTTTTGGTGCACAAGCCCTCGCTGTTAGGGTGCAAACACTCACGTTAAGATTCCCAAGCTTCGAGTCCAGGGTTGAAATCCACATCTTTATGCTCCAAACGACCGTCTTTAGGCTTCAAATCCGACTTTTAATTCTGAAATCCCACTTTTTTACGCTCCAAACGCTACATTAAGGGCACAAAGTCTCCATTTTAGGTCACAACGCTTCCTTTTTAGAGTCCGGAACGTTGGTTCCAGGGTTGAAAGCCTCCCTGTTCTGCTTCAAAGCGTCATTTAGAAGGTACAAGCCCTCATTTTTAGGGCGCAACGCCTCATTTTTTGGCCGCGAATCCTCCTTTTTAGGGGTCAATACGTCCTTTTTGCTGTAAAATCCCTCACTTCTATGTTCCGGACATCTCATTTAGGGCACAAAGCCTTGTTTTGTGGTCCCAAAGCTTCCTCTTCAGAGTCCAAAGCTTTGATTCTGTGGTTGAATTCCTCGTTTTATAATCCAAACCCTCACGTTTATTGCACAAACCCTCATTTTTAGGGCCCAAACGCTCATTTTTATGCTGCAAATCATTTCACTGGAAAATGCCTCCTTTTTATGCTCCAAACGCCTCCTTTAGGGCACGATGTCTGAATGTTAGGTCCCAAAGATTTGGTTAAGAGCCCAAAGCTTGGAGTCTAGGGTTGAAAGCCTGCTTTTTACTCTACAAACCCTCCTGTTTAGGGTACAAACCCTCCTTTTTGGTGCACAAGCCCTCGCTGTTAGGGTGCAAACACTCACGTTAAGATTCCCAAGCTTCGAGTCCAGGGTTGAAATCCACATCTTTATGCTCCAAACGACCGTCTTTAGGCTTCAAATCCGACTTTTAATTCTGAAATCCCACTTTTTTACGCTCCAAACGCTACATTAAGGGCACAAAGTCTCCATTTTAGGTCACAACGCTTCCTTTTTAGAGTCCGGAACGTTGGTTCCAGGGTTGAAAGCCTCCCTGTTCTGCTTCAAAGCGTCATTTAGAAGGTACAAGCCCTCATTTTTAGGGCGCAACGCCTCATTTTTTGGCCGCGAATCCTCCTTTTTAGGGGTCAATACGTCCTTTTTGCTGTAAAATCCCTCACTTCTATGTTCCGGACATCTCATTTAGGGCACAAAGCCTTGTTTTGTGGTCCCAAAGCTTCCTCTTCAGAGTCCAAAGCTTTGATTCTGTGGTTGAATTCCTCGTTTTATAATCCAAACCCTCACGTTTATTGCACAAACCCTCATTTTTAGGGCCCAAACGCTCATTTTTATGCTGCAAATCATTTCACTGGAAAATGCCTCCTTTTTATGCTCCAAACGCCTCCTTTAGGGCACGATGTCTGAATGTTAGGTCCCAAAGATTTGGTTAAGAGCCCAAAGCTTGGAGTCTAGGGTTGAAAGCCTGCTTTTTACTCTACAAACCCTCCTGTTTAGGGTACAAACCCTCCTTTTTGGTGCACAAGCCCTCGCTGTTAGGGTGCAAACACTCACGTTAAGATTCCCAAGCTTCGAGTCCAGGGTTGAAATCCACATCTTTATGCTCCAAACGACCGTCTTTAGGCTTCAAATCCGACTTTTAATTCTGAAATCCCACTTTTTTACGCTCCAAACGCTACATTAAGGGCACAAAGTCTCCATTTTAGGTCACAACGCTTCCTTTTTAGAGTCCGGAACGTTGGTTCCAGGGTTGAAAGCCTCCCTGTTCTGCTTCAAAGCGTCATTTAGAAGGTACAAGCCCTCATTTTTAGGGCGCAACGCCTCATTTTTTGGCCGCGAATCCTCCTTTTTAGGGGTCAATACGTCCTTTTTGCTGTAAAATCCCTCACTTCTATGTTCCGGACATCTCATTTAGGGCACAAAGCCTTGTTTTGTGGTCCCAAAGCTTCCTCTTCAGAGTCCAAAGCTTTGATTCTGTGGTTGAATTCCTCGTTTTATAATCCAAACCCTCACGTTTATTGCACAAACCCTCATTTTTAGGGCCCAAACGCTCATTTTTATGCTGCAAATCATTTCACTGGAAAATGCCTCCTTTTTATGCTCCAAACGCCTCCTTTAGGGCACGATGTCTGAATGTTAGGTCCCAAAGATTTGGTTAAGAGCCCAAAGCTTGGAGTCTAGGGTTGAAAGCCTGCTTTTTACTCTACAAACCCTCCTGTTTAGGGTACAAACCCTCCTTTTTGGTGCACAAGCCCTCGCTGTTAGGGTGCAAACACTCACGTTAAGATTCCCAAGCTTCGAGTCCAGGGTTGAAATCCACATCTTTATGCTCCAAACGACCGTCTTTAGGCTTCAAATCCGACTTTTAATTCTGAAATCCCACTTTTTTACGCTCCAAACGCTACATTAAGGGCACAAAGTCTCCATTTTAGGTCACAACGCTTCCTTTTTAGAGTCCGGAACGTTGGTTCCAGGGTTGAAAGCCTCCCTGTTCTGCTTCAAAGCGTCATTTAGAAGGTACAAGCCCTCATTTTTAGGGCGCAACGCCTCATTTTTTGGCCGCGAATCCTCCTTTTTAGGGGTCAATACGTCCTTTTTGCTGTAAAATCCCTCACTTCTATGTTCCGGACATCTCATTTAGGGCACAAAGCCTTGTTTTGTGGTCCCAAAGCTTCCTCTTCAGAGTCCAAAGCTTTGATTCTGTGGTTGAATTCCTCGTTTTATAATCCAAACCCTCACGTTTATTGCACAAACCCTCATTTTTAGGGCCCAAACGCTCATTTTTATGCTGCAAATCATTTCACTGGAAAATGCCTCCTTTTTATGCTCCAAACGCCTCCTTTAGGGCACGATGTCTGAATGTTAGGTCCCAAAGATTTGGTTAAGAGCCCAAAGCTTGGAGTCTAGGGTTGAAAGCCTGCTTTTTACTCTACAAACCCTCCTGTTTAGGGTACAAACCCTCCTTTTTGGTGCACAAGCCCTCGCTGTTAGGGTGCAAACACTCACGTTAAGATTCCCAAGCTTCGAGTCCAGGGTTGAAATCCACATCTTTATGCTCCAAACGACCGTCTTTAGGCTTCAAATCCGACTTTTAATTCTGAAATCCCACTTTTTTACGCTCCAAACGCTACATTAAGGGCACAAAGTCTCCATTTTAGGTCACAACGCTTCCTTTTTAGAGTCCGGAACGTTGGTTCCAGGGTTGAAAGCCTCCCTGTTCTGCTTCAAAGCGTCATTTAGAAGGTACAAGCCCTCATTTTTAGGGCGCAACGCCTCATTTTTTGGCCGCGAATCCTCCTTTTTAGGGGTCAATACGTCCTTTTTGCTGTAAAATCCCTCACTTTTATGTTCCGGACATCTCTTTTAGGGCACAAAGCCTTGTTTTGTGGTCCCAAAGCTTCCTCTTCAGAGTCCAAAGCTTTGATTCTGTGGTTGAATTCCTCGTTTTATAATCCAAACCCTCACGTTTATTGCACAAACCCTCATTTTTAGGGCCCAAACGCTCATTTTTATGCTGCAAATCATTTCACTGGAAAATGCCTCCTTTTTATGCTCCAAACGCCTCCTTTAGGGCACGATGTCTGAATGTTAGGTCCCAAAGATTTGGTTAAGAGCCCAAAGCTTGGAGTCTAGGGTTGAAAGCCTGCTTTTTACTCTACAAACCCTCCTGTTTAGGGTACAAACCCTCCTTTTTGGTGCACAAGCCCTCGCTGTTAGGGTGCAAACACTCACGTTAAGATTCCCAAGCTTCGAGTCCAGGGTTGAAATCCACATCTTTATGCTCCAAACGACCGTCTTTAGGCTTCAAATCCGACTTTTAATTCTGAAATCCCACTTTTTTACGCTCCAAACGCTACATTAAGGGCACAAAGTCTCCATTTTAGGTCACAACGCTTCCTTTTTAGAGTCCGGAACGTTGGTTCCAGGGTTGAAAGCCTCCCTGTTCTGCTTCAAAGCGTCATTTAGAAGGTACAAGCCCTCATTTTTAGGGCGCAACGCCTCATTTTTTGGCCGCGAATCCTCCTTTTTAGGGGTCAATACGTCCTTTTTGCTGTAAAATCCCTCACTTTTATGTTCCGGACATCTCTTTTAGGGCACAAAGCCTTGTTTTGTGGTCCCAAAGCTTCCTCTTCAGAGTCCAAAGCTTTGATTCTGTGGTTGAATTCCTCGTTTTATAATCCAAACCCTCACGTTTATTGCACAAACCCTCATTTTTAGGGCCCAAACGCTCATTTTTATGCTGCAAATCATTTCACTGGAAAATGCCTCCTTTTTATGCTCCAAACGCCTCCTTTAGGGCACGATGTCTGAATGTTAGGTCCCAAAGATTTGGTTAAGAGCCCAAAGCTTGGAGTCTAGGGTTGAAAGCCTGCTTTTTACTCTACAAACCCTCCTGTTTAGGGTACAAACCCTCCTTTTTGGTGCACAAGCCCTCGCTGTTAGGGTGCAAACACTCACGTTAAGATTCCCAAGCTTCGAGTCCAGGGTTGAAATCCACATCTTTATGCTCCAAACGACCGTCTTTAGGCTTCAAATCCGACTTTTAATTCTGAAATCCCACTTTTTTACGCTCCAAACGCTACATTAAGGGCACAAAGTCTCCATTTTAGGTCACAACGCTTCCTTTTTAGAGTCCGGAACGTTGGTTCCAGGGTTGAAAGCCTCCCTGTTCTGCTTCAAAGCGTCATTTAGAAGGTACAAGCCCTCATTTTTAGGGCGCAACGCCTCATTTTTTGGCCGCGAATCCTCCTTTTTAGGGGTCAATACGTCCTTTTTGCTGTAAAATCCCTCACTTTTATGTTCCGGACATCTCTTTTAGGGCACAAAGCCTTGTTTTGTGGTCCCAAAGCTTCCTCTTCAGAGTCCAAAGCTTTGATTCTGTGGTTGAATTCCTCGTTTTATAATCCAAACCCTCACGTTTATTGCACAAACCCTCATTTTTAGGGCCCAAACGCTCATTTTTATGCTGCAAATCATTTCACTGGAAAATGCCTCCTTTTTATGCTCCAAACGCCTCCTTTAGGGCACGATGTCTGAATGTTAGGTCCCAAAGATTTGGTTAAGAGCCCAAAGCTTGGAGTCTAGGGTTGAAAGCCTGCTTTTTACTCTACAAACCCTCCTGTTTAGGGTACAAACCCTCCTTTTTGGTGCACAAGCCCTCGCTGTTAGGGTGCAAACACTCACGTTAAGATTCCCAAGCTTCGAGTCCAGGGTTGAAATCCACATCTTTATGCTCCAAACGACCGTCTTTAGGCTTCAAATCCGACTTTTAATTCTGAAATCCCACTTTTTTACGCTCCAAACGCTACATTAAGGGCACAAAGTCTCCATTTTAGGTCACAACGCTTCCTTTTTAGAGTCCGGAACGTTGGTTCCAGGGTTGAAAGCCTCCCTGTTCTGCTTCAAAGCGTCATTTAGAAGGTACAAGCCCTCATTTTTAGGGCGCAACGCCTCATTTTTTGGCCGCGAATCCTCCTTTTTAGGGGTCAGTACGTCCTTTTTGCTGTAAAATCCCTCACTTCTATGTTCCGGACATCTCTTTTAGGGCACAAAGCCTTGTTTTGTGGTCCCAAAGCTTCCTCTTCAGAGTCCAAAGCTTTGATTCTGTGGTTGAATTCCTCGTTTTATAATCCAAACCCTCACGTTTATTGCACAAACCCTCATTTTTAGGGCCCAAACGCTCATTTTTATGCTGCAAATCATTTCACTGGAAAATGCCTCCTTTTTATGCTCCAAACGCCTCCTTTAGGGCACGATGTCTGAATGTTAGGTCCCAAAGATTTGGTTAAGAGCCCAAAGCTTGGAGTCTAGGGTTGAAAGCCTGCTTTTTACTCTACAAACCCTCCTGTTTAGGGTACAAACCCTCCTTTTTGGTGCACAAGCCCTCGCTGTTAGGGTGCAAACACTCACGTTAAGATTCCCAAGCTTCGAGTCCAGGGTTGAAATCCACATCTTTATGCTCCAAACGACCGTCTTTGGGCTTCAAATCCGACTTTTAATTCTGAAATCTCACTTTTTTACGCTCCAAACGCTACATTAAGGGCACAAAGTCTCCATTTTAGGTCACAACGCTTCCTTTTTAGAGTCCGGAACGTTGGTTCCAGGGTTGAAAGCCTCCCTGTTCTGCTTCAAAGCGTCATTTAGAAGGTACAAGCCCTCATTTTTAGGGCGCAACGCCTCATTTTTTGGCCGCGAATCCTCCTTTTTAGGGGTCAATACGTCCTTTTTGCTGTAAAATCCCTCACTTTTATGTTCCGGACATCTCTTTTAGGGCACAAAGCCTTGTTTTGTGGTCCCAAAGCTTCCTCTTCAGAGTCCAAAGCTTTGATTCTGTGGTTGAATTCCTCGTTTTATAATCCAAACCCTCACGTTTATTGCACAAACCCTCATTTTTAGGGCCCAAACGCTCATTTTTATGCTGCAAATCATTTCACTGGAAAATGCCTCCTTTTTATGCTCCAAACGCCTCCTTTAGGGCACGATGTCTGAATGTTAGGTCCCAAAGATTTGGTTAAGAGCCCAAAGCTTGGAGTCTAGGGTTGAAAGCCTGCTTTTTACTCTACAAACCCTCCTGTTTAGGGTACAAACCCTCCTTTTTGGTGCACAAGCCCTCGCTGTTAGGGTGCAAACACTCACGTTAAGATTCCCAAGCTTCGAGTCCAGGGTTGAAATCCACATCTTTATGCTCCAAACGACCGTCTTTAGGCTTCAAATCCGACTTTTAATTCTGAAATCCCACTTTTTTACGCTCCAAACGCTACATTAAGGGCACAAAGTCTCCATTTTAGGTCACAACGCTTCCTTTTTAGAGTCCGGAACGTTGGTTCCAGGGTTGAAAGCCTCCCTGTTCTGCTTCAAAGCGTCATTTAGAAGGTACAAGCCCTCATTTTTAGGGCGCAACGCCTCATTTTTTGGCCGCGAATCCTCCTTTTTAGGGGTCAATACGTCCTTTTTGCTGTAAAATCCCTCACTTTTATGTTCCGGACATCTCTTTTAGGGCACAAAGCCTTGTTTTGTGGTCCCAAAGCTTCCTCTTCAGAGTCCAAAGCTTTGATTCTGTGGTTGAATTCCTCGTTTTATAATCCAAACCCTCACGTTTATTGCACAAACCCTCATTTTTAGGGCCCAAACGCTCATTTTTATGCTGCAAATCATTTCACTGGAAAATGCCTCCTTTTTATGCTCCAAACGCCTCCTTTAGGGCACGATGTCTGAATGTTAGGTCCCAAAGATTTGGTTAAGAGCCCAAAGCTTGGAGTCTAGGGTTGAAAGCCTGCTTTTTACTCTACAAACCCTCCTGTTTAGGGTACAAACCCTCCTTTTTGGGGCACAAGCCCTCGCTGTTAGGGTGCAAACACTCACGTTAAGATTCCCAAGCTTCGAGTCCAGGGTTGAAATCCACATCTTTATGCTCCAAACGACCGTCTTTAGGCTTCAAATCCGACTTTTAATTCTGAAATCCCACTTTTTTACGCTCCAAACGCTACATTAAGGGCACAAAGTCTCCATTTTAGGTCACAACGCTTCCTTTTTAGAGTCCGGAACGTTGGTTCCAGGGTTGAAAGCCTCCCTGTTCTGCTTCAAAGCGTCATTTAGAAGGTACAAGCCCTCATTTTTAGGGCGCAACGCCTCATTTTTTGGCCGCGAATCCTCCTTTTTAGGGGTCAGTACGTCCTTTTTGCTGTAAAATCCCTCACTTCTATGTTCCGGACATCTCTTTTAGGGCACAAAGCCTTGTTTTGTGGTCCCAAAGCTTCCTCTTCAGAGTCCAAAGCTTTGATTCTGTGGTTGAATTCCTCGTTTTATAATCCAAACCCTCACGTTTATTGCACAAACCCTCATTTTTAGGGCCCAAACGCTCATTTTTATGCTGCAAATCATTTCACTGGAAAATGCCTCCTTTTTATGCTCCAAACGCCTCCTTTAGGGCACGATGTCTGAATGTTAGGTCCCAAAGATTTGGTTAAGAGCCCAAAGCTTGGAGTCTAGGGTTGAAAGCCTGCTTTTTACTCTACAAACCCTCCTGTTTAGGGTACAAACCCTCCTTTTTGGTGCACAAGCCCTCGCTGTTAGGGTGCAAACACTCACGTTAAGATTCCCAAGCTTCGAGTCCAGGGTTGAAATCCACATCTTTATGCTCCAAACGACCGTCTTTGGGCTTCAAATCCGACTTTTAATTCTGAAATCTCACTTTTTTACGCTCCAAACGCTACATTAAGGGCACAAAGTCTCCATTTTAGGTCACAACGCTTCCTTTTTAGAGTCCGGAACGTTGGTTCCAGGGTTGAAAGCCTCCCTGTTCTGCTTCAAAGCGTCATTTAGAAGGTACAAGCCCTCATTTTTAGGGCGCAACGCCTCATTTTTTGGCCGCGAATCCTCCTTTTTAGGGGTCAATACGTCCTTTTTGCTGTAAAATCCCTCACTTTTATGTTCCGGACATCTCATTTAGGGCACAAAGCCTTGTTTTGTGGTCCCAAAGCTTCCTCTTCAGAGTCCAAAGCTTTGATTCTGTGGTTGAATTCCTCGTTTTATAATCCAAACCCTCACGTTTATTGCACAAACCCTCATTTTTAGGGCCCAAACGCTCATTTTTATGCTGCAAATCATTTCACTGGAAAATGCCTCCTTTTTATGCTCCAAACGCCTCCTTTAGGGCACGATGTCTGAATGTTAGGTCCCAAAGATTTGGTTAAGAGCCCAAAGCTTGGAGTCTAGGGTTGAAAGCCTGCTTTTTACTCTACAAACCCTCCTGTTTAGGGTACAAACCCTCCTTTTTGGTGCACAAGCCCTCGCTGTTAGGGTGCAAACACTCACGTTAAGATTCCCAAGCTTCGAGTCCAGGGTTGAAATCCACATCTTTATGCTCCAAACGACCGTCTTTAGGCTTCAAATCCGACTTTTAATTCTGAAATCCCACTTTTTTACGCTCCAAACGCTACATTAAGGGCACAAAGTCTTCATTTTAGGTCACAACGCTTCCTTTTTAGAGTCCGGAACGTTGGTTCCAGGGTTGAAAGCCTCCCTGTTCTGCTTCAAAGCGTCATTTAGAAGGTACAAGCCCTCATTTTTAGGGCGCAACGCCTCATTATTTGGCCGCGAATCCTCCTTTTTAGGGGTCAATACGTCCTTTTTGCTGTAAAATCCCTCACTTCTATGTTCCGGACATCTCTTTTAGGGCACAAAGCCTTGTTTTGTGGTCCCAAAGCTTCCTCTTCAGAGTCCAAAGCTTTGATTCTGTGGTTGAATTCCTCGTTTTATAATCCAAACCCTCACGTTTATTGCACAAACCCTCATTTTTAGGGCCCAAACGCTCATTTTTATGCTGCAAATCATTTCACTGGAAAATGCCTCCTTTTTATGCTCCAAACGCCTCCTTTAGGGCACGATGTCTGAATGTTAGGTCCCAAAGATTTGGTTAAGAGCCCAAAGCTTGGAGTCTAGGGTTGAAAGCCTGCTTTTTACTCTACAAACCCTCCTGTTTAGGGTACAAACCCTCCTTTTTGGTGCACAAGCCCTCGCTGTTAGGGTGCAAACACTCACGTTAAGATTCCCAAGCTTCGAGTCCAGGGTTGAAATCCACATCTTTATGCTCCAAACGACCGTCTTTGGGCTTCAAATCCGACTTTTAATTCTGAAATCCCACTTTTTTACGCTCCAAACGCTACATTAAGGGCACAAAGTCTCCATTTTAGGTCACAACGCTTCCTTTTTAGAGTCCGGAACGTTGGTTCCAGGGTTGAAAGCCTCCCTGTTCTGCTTCAAAGCGTCATTTAGAAGGTACAAGCCCTCATTTTTAGGGCGCAACGCCTCATTTTTTGGCCGCGAATCCTCCTTTTTAGGGGTCAATACGTCCTTTTTGCTGTAAAATCCCTCACTTTTATGTTCCGGACATCTCTTTTAGGGCACAAAGCCTTGTTTTGTGGTCCCAAAGCTTCCTCTTCAGAGTCCAAAGCTTTGATTCTGTGGTTGAATTCCTCGTTTTATAATCCAAACCCTCACGTTTATTGCACAAACCCTCATTTTTAGGGCCCAAACGCTCATTTTTATGCTGCAAATCATTTCACTGGAAAATGCCTCCTTTTTATGCTCCAAACGCCTCCTTTAGGGCACGATGTCTGAATGTTAGGTCCCAAAGATTTGGTTAAGAGCCCAAAGCTTGGAGTCTAGGGTTGAAAGCCTGCTTTTTACTCTACAAACCCTCCTGTTTAGGGTACAAACCCTCCTTTTTGGTGCACAAGCCCTCGCTGTTAGGGTGCAAACACTCACGTTAAGATTCCCAAGCTTCGAGTCCAGGGTTGAAATCCACATCTTTATGCTCCAAACGACCGTCTTTAGGCTTCAAATCCGACTTTTAATTCTGAAATCCCACTTTTTTACGCTCCAAACGCTACATTAAGGGCACAAAGTCTCCATTTTAGGTCACAACGCTTCCTTTTTAGAGTCCGGAACGTTGGTTCCAGGGTTGAAAGCCTCCCTGTTCTGCTTCAAAGCGTCATTTAGAAGGTACAAGCCCTCATTTTTAGGGCGCAACGCCTCATTTTTTGGCCGCGAATCCTCCTTTTTAGGGGTCAGTACGTCCTTTTTGCTGTAAAATCCCTCACTTCTATGTTCCGGACATCTCTTTTAGGGCACAAAGCCTTGTTTTGTGGTCCCAAAGCTTCCTCTTCAGAGTCCAAAGCTTTGATTCTGTGGTTGAATTCCTCGTTTTATAATCCAAACCCTCACGTTTATTGCACAAACCCTCATTTTTAGGGCCCAAACGCTCATTTTTATGCTGCAAATCATTTCACTGGAAAATGCCTCCTTTTTATGCTCCAAACGCCTCCTTTAGGGCACGATGTCTGAATGTTAGGTCCCAAAGATTTGGTTAAGAGCCCAAAGCTTGGAGTCTAGGGTTGAAAGCCTGCTTTTTACTCTACAAACCCTCCTGTTTAGGGTACAAACCCTCCTTTTTGGTGCACAAGCCCTCGCTGTTAGGGTGCAAACACTCACGTTAAGATTCCCAAGCTTCGAGTCCAGGGTTGAAATCCACATCTTTATGCTCCAAACGACCGTCTTTGGGCTTCAAATCCGACTTTTAATTCTGAAATCTCACTTTTTTACGCTCCAAACGCTACATTAAGGGCACAAAGTCTCCATTTTAGGTCACAACGCTTCCTTTTTAGAGTCCGGAACGTTGGTTCCAGGGTTGAAAGCCTCCCTGTTCTGCTTCAAAGCGTCATTTAGAAGGTACAAGCCCTCATTTTTAGGGCGCAACGCCTCATTTTTTGGCCGCGAATCCTCCTTTTTAGGGGTCAGTACGTCCTTTTTGCTGTAAAATCCCTCACTTCTATGTTCCGGACATCTCTTTTAGGGCACAAAGCCTTGTTTTGTGGTCCCAAAGCTTCCTCTTCAGAGTCCAAAGCTTTGATTCTGTGGTTGAATTCCTCGTTTTATAATCCAAACCCTCACGTTTATTGCACAAACCCTCATTTTTAGGGCCCAAACGCTCATTTTTATGCTGCAAATCATTTCACTGGAAAATGCCTCCTTTTTATGCTCCAAACGCCTCCTTTAGGGCACGATGTCTGAATGTTAGGTCCCAAAGATTTGGTTAAGAGCCCAAAGCTTGGAGTCTAGGGTTGAAAGCCTGCTTTTTACTCTACAAACCCTCCTGTTTAGGGTACAAACCCTCCTTTTTGGTGCACAAGCCCTCGCTGTTAGGGTGCAAACACTCACGTTAAGATTCCCAAGCTTCGAGTCCAGGGTTGAAATCCACATCTTTATGCTCCAAACGACCGTCTTTAGGCTTCAAATCCGACTTTTAATTCTGAAATCCCACTTTTTTACGCTCCAAACGCTACATTAAGGGCACAAAGTCTCCATTTTAGGTCACAACGCTTCCTTTTTAGAGTCCGGAACGTTGGTTCCAGGGTTGAAAGCCTCCCTGTTCTGCTTCAAAGCGTCATTTAGAAGGTACAAGCCCTCATTTTTAGGGCGCAACGCCTCATTTTTTGGCCGCGAATCCTCCTTTTTAGGGGTCAGTACGTCCTTTTTGCTGTAAAATCCCTCACTTCTATGTTCCGGACATCTCTTTTAGGGCACAAAGCCTTGTTTTGTGGTCCCAAAGCTTCCTCTTCAGAGTCCAAAGCTTTGATTCTGTGGTTGAATTCCTCGTTTTATAATCCAAACCCTCACGTTTATTGCACAAACCCTCATTTTTAGGGCCCAAACGCTCATTTTTATGCTGCAAATCATTTCACTGGAAAATGCCTCCTTTTTATGCTCCAAACGCCTCCTTTAGGGCACGATGTCTGAATGTTAGGTCCCAAAGATTTGGTTAAGAGCCCAAAGCTTGGAGTCTAGGGTTGAAAGCCTGCTTTTTACTCTACAAACCCTCCTGTTTAGGGTACAAACCCTCCTCTTTAGTGCACAAGCCCTCGCTGTTAGGGTGCAAACACTCACGTTAAGATTCCCAAGCTTCGAGTCCAGGGTTGAAATCCACATCTTTATGCTCCAAACGACCGTCTTTGGGCTTCAAATCCGACTTTTAATTCTGAAATCCCACTTTTTTACGCTCCAAACGCTACATTAAGGGCACAAAGTCTCCATTTTAGGTCACAACGCTTCCTTTTTAGAGTCCGGAACGTTGGTTCCAGGGTTGAAAGCCTCCCTGTTCTGCTTCAAAGCGTCATTTAGAAGGTACAAGCCCTCATTTTTAGGGCGCAACGCCTCATTTTTTGGCCGCGAATCCTCCTTTTTAGGGGTCAGTACGTCCTTTTTGCTGTAAAATCCCTCACTTTTATGTTCCGGACATCTCTTTTAGGGCACAAAGCCTTGTTTTGTGGTCCCAAAGCTTCCTCTTCAGAGTCCAAAGCTTTGATTCTGTGGTTGAATTCCTCGTTTTATAATCCAAACCCTCACGTTTATTGCACAAACCCTCATTTTTAGGGCCCAAACGCTCATTTTTATGCTGCAAATCATTTCACTGGAAAATGCCTCCTTTTTATGCTCCAAACGCCTCCTTTAGGGCACGATGTCTGAATGTTAGGTCCCAAAGATTTGGTTAAGAGCCCAAAGCTTTGAGTCTAGGGTTGAAAGCCTGCTTTTTACTCTACAAACCCTCCTGTTTAGGGTACAAACCCTCCTTTTTGGTGCACAAGCCCTCGCTGTTAGGGTGCAAACACTCACGTTAAGATTCCCAAGCTTCGAGTCCAGGGTTGAAATCCACATCTTTATGCTCCAAACGACCGTCTTTAGGCTTCAAATCCGACTTTTAATTCTGAAATCCCACTTTTTTACGCTCCAAACGCTACATTAAGGGCACAAAGTCTCCATTTTAGGTCACAACGCTTCCTTTTTAGAGTCCGGAACGTTGGTTCCAGGGTTGAAAGCCTCCCTGTTCTGCTTCAAAGCGTCATTTAGAAGGTACAAGCCCTCATTTTTAGGGCGCAACGCCTCATTTTTTGGCCGCGAATCCTCCTTTTTAGGGGTCAGTACGTCCTTTTTGCTGTAAAATCCCTCACTTCTATGTTCCGGACATCTCTTTTAGGGCACAAAGCCTTGTTTTGTGGTCCCAAAGCTTCCTCTTCAGAGTCCAAAGCTTTGATTCTGTGGTTGAATTCCTCGTTTTATAATCCAAACCCTCACGTTTATTGCACAAACCCTCATTTTTAGGGCCCAAACTCTCATTTTTATGCTGCAAATCATTTCACTGGAAAATGCCTCCTTTTTATGCTCCAAACGCCTCCTTTAGGGCACGATGTCTGAATGTTAGGTCCCAAAGATTTGGTTAAGAGCCCAAAGCTTGGAGTCTAGGGTTGAAAGCCTGCTTTTTACTCTACAAACCCTCCTGTTTAGGGTACAAACCCTCCTTTTTGGTGCACAAGCCCTCGCTGTTAGGGTGCAAACACTCACGTTAAGATTCCCAAGCTTCGAGTCCAGGGTTGAAATCCACATCTTTATGCTCCAAACGACCGTCTTTAGGCTTCAAATCCGACTTTTAATTCTGAAATCCCACTTTTTTACGCTCCAAACGCTACATTAAGGGCACAAAGTCTCCATTTTAGGTCACAACGCTTCCTTTTTAGAGTCCGGAACGTTGGTTCCAGGGTTGAAAGCCTCCCTGTTCTGCTTCAAAGCGTCATTTAGAAGGTACAAGCCCTCATTTTTAGGGCGCAACGCCTCATTTTTTGGCCGCGAATCCTCCTTTTTAGGGGTCAGTACGTCCTTTTTGCTGTAAAATCCCTCACTTCTATGTTCCGGACATCTCTTTTAGGGCACAAAGCCTTGTTTTGTGGTCCCAAAGCTTCCTCTTCAGAGTCCAAAGCTTTGATTCTGTGGTTGAATTCCTCGTTTTATAATCCAAACCCTCACGTTTATTGCACAAACCCTCATTTTTAGGGCCCAAACGCTCATTTTTATGCTGCAAATCATTTCACTGGAAAATGCCTCCTTTTTATGCTCCAAACGCCTCCTTTAGGGCACGATGTCTGAATGTTAGGTCCCAAAGATTTGGTTAAGAGCCCAAAGCTTGGAGTCTAGGGTTGAAAGCCTGCTTTTTACTCTACAAACCCTCCTGTTTAGGGTACAAACCCTCCTTTTTGGTGCACAAGCCCTCGCTGTTAGGGTGCAAACACTCACGTTAAGATTCCCAAGCTTCGAGTCCAGGGTTGAAATCCACATCTTTATGCTCCAAACGACCGTCTTTAGGCTTCAAATCCGACTTTTAATTCTGAAATCCCACTTTTTTACGCTCCAAACGCTACATTAAGGGCACAAAGTCTCCATTTTAGGTCACAACGCTTCCTTTTTAGAGTCCGGAACGTTGGTTCCAGGGTTGAAAGCCTCCCTGTTCTGCTTCAAAGCGTCATTTAGAAGGTACAAGCCCTCATTTTTAGGGCGCAACGCCTCATTTTTTGGCCGCGAATCCTCCTTTTTAGGGGTCAGTACGTCCTTTTTGCTGTAAAATCCCTCACTTCTATGTTCCGGACATCTCTTTTAGGGCACAAAGCCTTGTTTTGTGGTCCCAAAGCTTCCTCTTCAGAGTCCAAAGCTTTGATTCTGTGGTTGAATTCCTCGTTTTATAATCCAAACCCTCACGTTTATTGCACAAACCCTCATTTTTAGGGCCCAAACGCTCATTTTTATGCTGCAAATCATTTCACTGGAAAATGCCTCCTTTTTATGCTCCAAACGCCTCCTTTAGGGCACGATGTCTGAATGTTAGGTCCCAAAGATTTGGTTAAGAGCCCAAAGCTTGGAGTCTAGGGTTGAAAGCCTGCTTTTTACTCTACAAACCCTCCTGTTTAGGGTACAAACCCTCCTTTTTGGTGCACAAGCCCTCGCTGTTAGGGTGCAAACACTCACGTTAAGATTCCCAAGCTTCGAGTCCAGGGTTGAAATCCACATCTTTATGCTCCAAACGACCGTCTTTAGGCTTCAAATCCGACTTTTAATTCTGAAATCCCACTTTTTTACGCTCCAAACGCTACATTAAGGGCACAAAGTCTCCATTTTAGGTCACAACGCTTCCTTTTTAGAGTCCGGAACGTTGGTTCCAGGGTTGAAAGCCTCCCTGTTCTGCTTCAAAGCGTCATTTAGAAGGTACAAGCCCTCATTTTTAGGGCGCAACGCCTCATTTTTTGGCCGCGAATCCTCCTTTTTAGGGGTCAATACGTCCTTTTTGCTGTAAAATCCCTCACTTCTATGTTCCGGACATCTCTTTTAGGGCACAAAGCCTTGTTTTGTGGTCCCAAAGCTTCCTCTTCAGAGTCCAAAGCTTTGATTCTGTGGTTGAATTCCTCGTTTTATAATCCAAACCCTCACGTTTATTGCACAAACCCTCATTTTTAGGGCCCAAACGCTCATTTTTATGCTGCAAATCATTTCACTGGAAAATGCCTCCTTTTTATGCTCCAAACGCCTCCTTTAGGGCACGATGTCTGAATGTTAGGTCCCAAAGATTTGGTTAAGAGCCCAAAGCTTGGAGTCTAGGGTTCAAAGCCTGCTTTTTACTCTACAAACCCTCCTGTTTAGGGTACAAACCCTCCTTTTTGGTGCACAAGCCCTCGCTGTTAGGGTGCAAACACTCACGTTAAGATTCCCAAGCTTCGAGTCCAGGGTTGAAATCCACATCTTTATGCTCCAAACGACCGTCTTTAGGCTTCAAATCCGACTTTTAATTCTGAAATCCCACTTTTTTACGCTCCAAACGCTACATTAAGGGCACAAAGTCTCCATTTTAGGTCACAACGCTTCCTTTTTAGAGTCCGGAACGTTGGTTCCAGGGTTGAAAGCCTCCCTGTTCTGCTTCAAAGCGTCATTTAGAAGGTACAAGCCCTCATTTTTAGGGCGCAACGCCTCATTTTTTGGCCGCGAATCCTCCTTTTTAGGGGTCAATACGTCCTTTTTGCTGTAAAATCCCTCACTTTTATGTTCCGGACATCTCATTTAGGGCACAAAGCCTTGTTTTGTGGTCCCAAAGCTTCCTCTTCAGAGTCCAAAGCTTTGATTCTGTGGTTGAATTCCTCGTTTTATAATCCAAACCCTCACGTTTATTGCACAAACCCTCATTTTTAGGGCCCAAACGCTCATTTTTATGCTGCAAATCATTTCACTGGAAAATGCCTCCTTTTTATGCTCCAAACGCCTCCTTTAGGGCACGATGTCTGAATGTTAGGTCCCAAAGATTTGGTTAAGAGCCCAAAGCTTGGAGTCTAGGGTTGAAAGCCTGCTTTTTACTCTACAAACCCTCCTGTTTAGGGTACAAACCCTCCTTTTTGGTGCACAAGCCCTCGCTGTTAGGGTGCAAACACTCACGTTAAGATTCCCAAGCTTCGAGTCCAGGGTTGAAATCCACATCTTTATGCTCCAAACGACCGTCTTTAGGCTTCAAATCCGACTTTTAATTCTGAAATCCCACTTTTTTACGCTCCAAACGCTACATTAAGGGCACAAAGTCTCCATTTTAGGTCACAACGCTTCCTTTTTAGAGTCCGGAACGTTGGTTCCAGGGTTGAAAGCCTCCCTGTTCTGCTTCAAAGCGTCATTTAGAAGGTACAAGCCCTCATTTTTAGGGCGCAACGCCTCATTTTTTGGCCGCGAATCCTCCTTTTTAGGGGTCAGTACGTCCTTTTTGCTGTAAAATCCCTCACTTCTATGTTCCGGACATCTCTTTTAGGGCACAAAGCCTTGTTTTGTGGTCCCAAAGCTTCCTCTTCAGAGTCCAAAGCTTTGATTCTGTGGTTGAATTCCTCGTTTTATAATCCAAACCCTCACGTTTATTGCACAAACCCTCATTTTTAGGGCCCAAACGCTCATTT
The DNA here is from genome assembly GCF_031877795.1 of Strix aluco. Lineage (NCBI taxonomy): Eukaryota > Metazoa > Chordata > Aves > Strigiformes > Strigidae > Strix > Strix aluco. Next base: position 9,428,303 of record NC_133970.1, read on the forward strand.
TTATGCTGCAAATCATTTCACTGGAAAATGCCTCCTTTTTATGCTCCAAACGCCTCCTTTAGGGCACGATGTCTGAATGTTAGGTCCCAAAGATTTGGTTAAGAGCCCAAAGCTTGGAGTCTAGGGTTGAAAGCCTGCTTTTTACTCTACAAACCCTCCTGTTTAGGGTACAAACCCTCCTTTTTGGTGCACAAGCCCTCGCTGTTAGGGTGCAAACACTCACGTTAAGATTCCCAAGCTTCGAGTCCAGGGTTGAAATCCACATCTTTATGCTCCAAACGACCGTCTTTAGGCTTCAAATCCGACTTTTAATTCTGAAATCCCACTTTTTTACGCTCCAAACGCTACATTAAGGGCACAAAGTCTCCATTTTAGGTCACAACGCTTCCTTTTTAGAGTCCGGAACGTTGGTTCCAGGGTTGAAAGCCTCCCTGTTCTGCTTCAAAGCGTCATTTAGAAGGTACAAGCCCTCATTTTTAGGGCGCAACGCCTCATTTTTTGGCCGCGAATCCTCCTTTTTAGGGGTCAGTACGTCCTTTTTGCTGTAAAATCCCTCACTTCTATGTTCCGGACATCTCTTTTAGGGCACAAAGCCTTGTTTTGTGGTCCCAAAGCTTCCTCTTCAGAGTCCAAAGCTTTGATTCTGTGGTTGAATTCCTCGTTTTATAATCCAAACCCTCACGTTTATTGCACAAACCCTCATTTTTAGGGCCCAAACGCTCATTTTTATGCTGCAAATCATTTCACTGGAAAATGCCTCCTTTTTATGCTCCAAACGCCTCCTTTAGGGCACGATGTCTGAATGTTAGGTCCCAAAGATTTGGTTAAGAGCCCAAAGCTTGGAGTCTAGGGTTGAAAGCCTGCTTTTTACTCTACAAACCCTCCTGTTTAGGGTACAAACCCTCCTTTTTGGTGCACAAGCCCTCGCTGTTAGGGTGCAAACACTCACGTTAAGATTCCCAAGCTTCGAGTCCAGGGTTGAAATCCACATCTTTATGCTCCAAACGACCGTCTTTAGGCTTCAAATCCGACTTTTAATTCTGAAATCCCACTTTTTTACGCTCCAAACGCTACATTAAGGGCACAAAGTCTCCATTTTAGGTCACAACGCTTCCTTTTTAGAGTCCGGAACGTTGGTTCCAGGGTTGAAAGCCTCCCTGTTCTGCTTCAAAGCGTCATTTAGAAGGTACAAGCCCTCATTTTTAGGGCGCAACGCCTCATTTTTTGGCCGCGAATCCTCCTTTTTAGGGGTCAATACGTCCTTTTTGCTGTAAAATCCCTCACTTCTATGTTCCGGACATCTCTTTTAGGGCACAAAGCCTTGTTTTGTGTTCCCAAAGCTTCCTCTTCAGAGTCCAAAGCTTTGATTCTGTGGTTGAATTCCTCGTTTTATAATCCAAACCCTCACGTTTATTGCACAAACCCTCATTTTTAGGGCCCAAACGCTCATTTTTATGCTGCAAATCATTTCACTGGAAAATGCCTCCTTTTTATGCTCCAAACGCCTCCTTTAGGGCACGATGTCTGAATGTTAGGTCCCAAAGATTTGGTTAAGAGCCCAAAGCTTGGAGTCTAGGGTTGAAAGCCTGCTTTTTACTCTACAAACCCTCCTGTTTAGGGTACAAACCCTCCTTTTTGGTGCACAAGCCCTCGCTGTTAGGGTGCAAACACTCACGTTAAGATTCCCAAGCTTCGAGTCCAGGGTTGAAATCCACATCTTTATGCTCCAAACGACCGTCTTTAGGCTTCAAATCCGACTTTTAATTCTGAAATCCCACTTTTTTACGCTCCAAACGCTACATTAAGGGCACAAAGTCTCCATTTTAGGTCACAACGCTTCCTTTTTAGAGTCCGGAACGTTGGTTCCAGGGTTGAAAGCCTCCCTGTTCTGCTTCAAAGCGTCATTTAGAAGGTACAAGCCCTCATTTTTAGGGCGCAACGCCTCATTTTTTGGCCGCGAATCCTCCTTTTTAGGGGTCAGTACGTCCTTTTTGCTGTAAAATCCCTCACTTCTATGTTCCGGACATCTCATTTAGGGCACAAAGCCTTGTTTTGTGGTCCCAAAGCTTCCTCTTCAGAGTCCAAAGCTTTGATTCTGTGGTTGAATTCCTCGTTTTATAATCCAAACCCTCACGTTTATTGCACAAACCCTCATTTTTAGGGCCCAAACGCTCATTTTTATGCTGCAAATCATTTCACTGGAAAATCCCTCCTTTTTATGCTCCAAACGCCTCCTTTAGGGCACGATGTCTGAATGTTAGGTCCCAAAGATTTGGTTAAGAGCCCAAAGCTTGGAGTCTAGGGTTGAAAGCCTGCTTTTTACTCTACAAACCCTCCTGTTTAGGGTACAAACCCTCCTTTTTGGTGCACAAGCCCTCGCTGTTAGGGTGCAAACACTCACGTTAAGATTCCCAAGCTTCGAGTCCAGGGTTGAAATCCACATCTTTATGCTCCAAACGACCGTCTTTAGGCTTCAAATCCGACTTTTAATTCTGAAATCCCACTTTTTTACGCTCCAAACGCTACATTAAGGGCACAAAGTCTCCATTTTAGGTCACAACGCTTCCTTTTTAGAGTCCGGAACGTTGGTTCCAGGGTTGAAAGCCTCCCTGTTCTGCTTCAAAGCGTCATTTAGAAGGTACAAGCCCTCATTTTTAGGGCGCAACGCCTCATTTTTTGGCCGCGAATCCTCCTTTTTAGGGGTCAATACGTCCTTTTTGCTGTAAAATCCCTCACTTTTATGTTCCGGACATCTCATTTAGGGCACAAAGCCTTGTTTTGTGGTCCCAAAGCTTCCTCTTCAGAGTCCAAAGCTTTGATTCTGTGGTTGAATTCCTCGTTTTATAATCCAAACCCTCACGTTTATTGCACAAACCCTCATTTTTAGGGCCCAAACGCTCATTTTTATGCTGCAAATCATTTCACTGGAAAATGCCTCCTTTTTATGCTCCAAACGCCTCCTTTAGGGCACGATGTCTGAATGTTAGGTCCCAAAGATTTGGTTAAGAGCCCAAAGCTTGGAGTCTAGGGTTGAAAGCCTGCTTTTTACTCTACAAACCCTCCTGTTTAGGGTACAAACCCTCCTTTTTGGTGCACAAGCCCTCGCTGTTAGGGTGCAAACACTCACGTTAAGATTCCCAAGCTTCGAGTCCAGGGTTGAAATCCACATCTTTATGCTCCAAACGACCGTCTTTAGGCTTCAAATCCGACTTTTAATTCTGAAATCCCACTTTTTTACGCTCCAAACGCTACATTAAGGGCACAAAGTCTCCATTTTAGGTCACAACGCTTCCTTTTTAGAGTCCGGAACGTTGGTTCCAGGGTTGAAAGCCTCCCTGTTCTGCTTCAAAGCGTCATTTAGAAGGTACAAGCCCTCATTTTTAGGGCGCAACGCCTCATTTTTTGGCCGCGAATCCTCCTTTTTAGGGGTCAATACGTCCTTTTTGCTGTAAAATCCCTCACTTTTATGTTCCGGACATCTCATTTAGGGCACAAAGCCTTGTTTTGTGGTCCCAAAGCTTCCTCTTCAGAGTCCAAAGCTTTGATTCTGTGGTTGAATTCCTCGTTTTATAATCCAAACCCTCACGTTTATTGCACAAACCCTCATTTTTAGGGCCCAAACGCTCATTTTTATGCTGCAAATCATTTCACTGGAAAATGCCTCCTTTTTATGCTCCAAACGCCTCCTTTAGGGCACGATGTCTGAATGTTAGGTCCCAAAGATTTGGTTAAGAGCCCAAAGCTTGGAGTCTAGGGTTCAAAGCCTGCTTTTTACTCTACAAACCCTCCTGTTTAGGGTACAAACCCTCTTTTTTGGTGCACAAGCCCTCGCTGTTAGGGTGCAAACACTCACGTTAAGATTCCCAAGCTTCGAGTCCAGGGTTGAAATCCACATCTTTATGCTCCAAACGACCGTCTTTAGGCTTCAAATCCAACTTTTAATTCTGAAATCCCACTTTTTTACGCTCCAAACGCTACATTAAGGGCACAAAGTCTCCATTTTAGGTCACAACGCTTCCTTTTTAGAGTCCGGAACGTTGGTTCCAGGGTTGAAAGCCTCCCTGTTCTGCTTCAAAGCGTCATTTAGAAGGTACAAGCCCTCATTTTTAGGGCGCAACGCCTCATTTTTTGGCCGCGAATCCTCCTTTTTAGGGGTCAATACGTCCTTTTTGCTGTAAAATCCCTCACTTTTATGTTCCGGACATCTCATTTAGGGCACAAAGCCTTGTTTTGTGGTCCCAAAGCTTCCTCTTCAGAGTCCAAAGCTTTGATTCTGTGGTTGAATTCCTCGTTTTATAATCCAAACCCTCACGTTTATTGCACAAACCCTCATTTTTAGGGCCCAAACGCTCATTTTTATGCTGCAAATCATTTCACTGGAAAATGCCTCCTTTTTATGCTCCAAACGCCTCCTTTAGGGCACGATGTCTGAATGTTAGGTCCCAAAGATTTGGTTAAGAGCCCAAAGCTTGGAGTCTAGGGTTGAAAGCCTGCTTTTTACTCTACAAACCCTCCTGTTTAGGGTACAAACCCTCCTTTTTGGTGCACAAGCCCTCGCTGTTAGGGTGCAAACACTCACGTTAAGATTCCCAAGCTTCGAGTCCAGGGTTGAAATCCACATCTTTATGCTCCAAACGACCGTCTTTAGGCTTCAAATCCGACTTTTAATTCTGAAATCCCACTTTTTTACGCTCCAAACGCTACATTAAGGGCACAAAGTCTCCATTTTAGGTCACAACGCTTCCTTTTTAGAGTCCGGAACGTTGGTTCCAGGGTTGAAAGCCTCCCTGTTCTGCTTCAAAGCGTCATTTAGAAGGTACAAGCCCTCATTTTTAGGGCGCAACGCCTCATTTTTTGGCCGCGAATCCTCCTTTTTAGGGGTCAATACGTCCTTTTTGCTGTAAAATCCCTCACTTTTATGTTCCGGACATCTCATTTAGGGCACAAAGCCTTGTTTTGTGGTCCCAAAGCTTCCTCTTCAGAGTCCAAAGCTTTGATTCTGTGGTTGAATTCCTCGTTTTATAATCCAAACCCTCACGTTTATTGCACAAACCCTCATTTTTAGGGCCCAAACGCTCATTTTTATGCTGCAAATCATTTCACTGGAAAATGCCTCCTTTTTATGCTCCAAACGCCTCCTTTAGGGCACGATGTCTGAATGTTAGGTCCCAAAGATTTGGTTAAGAGCCCAAAGCTTGGAGTCTAGGGTTCAAAGCCTGCTTTTTACTCTACAAACCCTCCTGTTTAGGGTACAAACCCTCTTTTTTGGTGCACAAGCCCTCGCTGTTAGGGTGCAAACACTCACGTTAAGATTCCCAAGCTTCGAGTCCAGGGTTGAAATCCACATCTTTATGCTCCAAACGACCGTCTTTAGGCTTCAAATCCGACTTTTAATTCTGAAATCCCACTTTTTTACGCTCCAAACGCTACATTAAGGGCACAAAGTCTCCATTTTAGGTCACAACGCTTCCTTTTTAGAGTCCGGAACGTTGGTTCCAGGGTTGAAAGCCTCCCTGTTCTGCTTCAAAGCGTCATTTAGAAGGTACAAGCCCTCATTTTTAGGGCGCAACGCCTCATTTTTTGGCCGCGAATCCTCCTTTTTAGGGGTCAATACGTCCTTTTTGCTGTAAAATCCCTCACTTTTATGTTCCGGACATCTCATTTAGGGCACAAAGCCTTGTTTTGTGGTCCCAAAGCTTCCTCTTCAGAGTCCAAAGCTTTGATTCTGTGGTTGAATTCCTCGTTTTATAATCCAAACCCTCACGTTTATTGCACAAACCCTCATTTTTAGGGCCCAAACGCTCATTTTTATGCTGCAAATCATTTCACTGGAAAATGCCTCCTTTTTATGATCCAAACGCCTCCTTTAGGGCACGATGTCTGAATGTTAGGTCCCAAAGATTTGGTTAAGAGCCCAAAGCTTGGAGTCTAGGGTTGAAAGCCTGCTTTTTACTCTACAAACCCTCCTGTTTAGGGTACAAACCCTCCTTTTTGGTGCACAAGCCCTCGCTGTTAGGGTGCAAACACTCACGTTAAGATTCCCAAGCTTCGAGTCCAGGGTTGAAATCCACATCTTTATGCTCCAAACGACCGTCTTTAGGCTTCAAATCCAACTTTTAATTCTGAAATCCCACTTTTTTACGCTCCAAACGCTACATTAAGGGCACAAAGTCTCCATTTTAGGTCACAACGCTTCCTTTTTAGAGTCCGGAACGTTGGTTCCAGGGTTGAAAGCCTCCCTGTTCTGCTTCAAAGCGTCATTTAGAAGGTACAAGCCCTCATTTTTAGGGCGCAACGCCTCATTTTTTGGCCGCGAATCCTCCTTTTTAGGGGTCAATACGTCCTTTTTGCTGTAAAATCCCTCACTTCTATGTTCCGGACATCTCATTTAGGGCACAAAGCCTTGTTTTGTGGTCCCAAAGCTTCCTCTTCAGAGTCCAAAGCTTTGATTCTGTGGTTGAATTCCTCGTTTTATAATCCAAACCCTCACGTTTATTGCACAAACCCTCATTTTTAGGGCCCAAACGCTCATTTTTATGCTGTAAATCATTTCACTGGAAAATCCCTCCTTTTTATGCTCCAAACACCTCCTTTAGGGCACGATGTCTGAATGTTAGGTCCCAAAGATTTGGTTAAGAGCCCAAAGCTTGGAGTCTAGGGTTCAAAGCCTGCTTTTTACTCTACAAACCCTCCTGTTTAGGGTACAAACCCTCCTTTTTGGTGCACAAGCCCTCGCTGTTAGGGTGCAAACACTCACGTTAAGATTCCCAAGCTTCGAGTCCAGGGTTGAAATCCACATCTTTATGCTCCAAACGACCGTCTTTAGGCTTCAAATCCGACTTTTAATTCTGAAATCCCACTTTTTTACGCTCCAAACGCTACATTAAGGGCACAAAGTCTCCATTTTAGGTCACAACGCTTCCTTTTTAGAGTCCGGAACGTTGGTTCCAGGGTTGAAAGCCTCCCTGTTCTGCTTCAAAGCGTCATTTAGAAGGTACAAGCCCTCATTTTTAGGGCGCAACGCCTCATTTTTTGGCCGCGAATCCTCCTTTTTAGGGGTCAATACGTCCTTTTTGCTGTAAAATCCCTCACTTTTATGTTCCGGACATGTCATTTAGGGCACAAAGCCTTGTTTTGTGGTCCCAAAGCTTCCTCTTCAGAGTCCAAAGCTTTGATTCTGTGGTTGAATTCCTCGTTTTATAATCCAAACCCTCACGTTTATTGCACAAACCCTCATTTTTAGGGCCCAAACGCTCATTTTTATGCTGCAAATCATTTCACTGGAAAATGCCTCCTTTTTATGCTCCAAACGCCTCCTTTAGGGCACGATGTCTGAATGTTAGGTCCCAAAGATTTGGTTAAGAGCCCAAAGCTTGGAGTCTAGGGTTGAAAGCCTGCTTTTTACTCTACAAACCCTCCTGTTTAGGGTACAAACCCTCCTTTTTGGTGCACAAGCCCTCGCTGTTAGGGTGCAAACACTCACGTTAAGATTCCCAAGCTTCGAGTCCAGGGTTGAAATCCACATCTTTATGCTCCAAACGACCGTCTTTAGGCTTCAAATCCGACTTTTAATTCTGAAATCCCACTTTTTTACGCTCCAAACGCTACATTAAGGGCACAAAGTCTCCATTTTAGGTCACAACGCTTCCTTTTTAGAGTCCGGAACGTTGGTTCCAGGGTTGAAAGCCTCCCTGTTCTGCTTCAAAGCGTCATTTAGAAGGTACAAGCCCTCATTTTTAGGGCGCAACGCCTCATTTTTTGGCCGCGAATCCTCCTTTTTAGGGGTCAATACGTCCTTTTTGCTGTAAAATCCCTCACTTTTATGTTCCGGACATCTCATTTAGGGCACAAAGCCTTGTTTTGTGGTCCCAAAGCTTCCTCTTCAGAGTCCAAAGCTTTGATTCTGTGGTTGAATTCCTCGTTTTATAATCCAAACCCTCACGTTTATTGCACAAACCCTCATTTTTAGGGCCCAAACGCTCATTTTTATGCTGCAAATCATTTCACTGGAAAATGCCTCCTTTTTATGCTCCAAACACCTCCTTTAGGGCACGATGTCTGAATGTTAGGTCCCAAAGATTTGGTTAAGAGCCCAAAGCTTGGAGTCTAGGGTTCAAAGCCTGCTTTTTACTCTACAAACCCTCCTGTTTAGGGTACAAACCCTCTTTTTTGGTGCACAAGCCCTCGCTGTTAGGGTGCAAACACTCACGTTAAGATTCCCAAGCTTCGAGTCCAGGGTTGAAATCCACATCTTTATGCTCCAAACGACCGTCTTTAGGCTTCAAATCCAACTTTTAATTCTGAAATCCCACTTTTTTACGCTCCAAACGCTACATTAAGGGCACAAAGTCTCCATTTTAGGTCACAACGCTTCCTTTTTAGAGTCCGGAACGTTGGTTCCAGGGTTGAAAGCCTCCCTGTTCTGCTTCAAAGCGTCATTTAGAAGGTACAAGCCCTCATTTTTAGGGCGCAACGCCTCATTTTTTGGCCGCGAATCCTCCTTTTTAGGGGTCAATACGTCCTTTTTGCTGTAAAATCCCTCACTTTTATGTTCCGGACATCTCATTTAGGGCACAAAGCCTTGTTTTGTGGTCCCAAAGCTTCCTCTTCAGAGTCCAAAGCTTTGATTCTGTGGTTGAATTCCTCGTTTTATAATCCAAACCCTCACGTTTATTGCACAAACCCTCATTTTTAGGGCCCAAACGCTCATTTTTATGCTGCAAATCATTTCACTGGAAAATGCCTCCTTTTTATGCTCCAAACGCCTCCTTTAGGGCACGATGTCTGAATGTTAGGTCCCAAAGATTTGGTTAAGAGCCCAAAGCTTGGAGTCTAGGGTTGAAAGCCTGCTTTTTACTCTACAAACCCTCCTGTTTAGGGTACAAACCCTCCTTTTTGGTGCACAAGCCCTCGCTGTTAGGGTGCAAACACTCACGTTAAGATTCCCAAGCTTCGAGTCCAGGGTTGAAATCCACATCTTTATGCTCCAAACGACCGTCTTTAGGCTTCAAATCCGACTTTTAATTCTGAAATCCCACTTTTTTACGCTCCAAACGCTACATTAAGGGCACAAAGTCTCCATTTTAGGTCACAACGCTTCCTTTTTAGAGTCCGGAACGTTGGTTCCAGGGTTGAAAGCCTCCCTGTTCTGCTTCAAAGCGTCATTTAGAAGGTACAAGCCCTCATTTTTAGGGCGCAACGCCTCATTTTTTGGCCGCGAATCCTCCTTTTTAGGGGTCAATACGTCCTTTTTGCTGTAAAATCCCTCACTTTTATGTTCCGGACATGTCATTTAGGGCACAAAGCCTTGTTTTGTGGTCCCAAAGCTTCCTCTTCAGAGTCCAAAGCTTTGATTCTGTGGTTGAATTCCTCGTTTTATAATCCAAACCCTCACGTTTATTGCACAAACCCTCATTTTTAGGGCCCAAACGCTCATTTTTATGCTGCAAATCATTTCACTGGAAAATGCCTCCTTTTTATGCTCCAAACGCCTCCTTTAGGGCACGATGTCTGAATGTTAGGTCCCAAAGATTTGGTTAAGAGCCCAAAGCTTGGAGTCTAGGGTTGAAAGCCTGCTTTTTACTCTACAAACCCTCCTGTTTAGGGTACAAACCCTCCTTTTTGGTGCACAAGCCCTCGCTGTTAGGGTGCAAACACTCACGTTAAGATTCCCAAGCTTCGAGTCCAGGGTTGAAATCCACATCTTTATGCTCCAAACGACCGTCTTTAGGCTTCAAATCCGACTTTTAATTCTGAAATCCCACTTTTTTACGCTCCAAACGCTACATTAAGGGCACAAAGTCTCCATTTTAGGTCACAACGCTTCCTTTTTAGAGTCCGGAACGTTGGTTCCAGGGTTGAAAGCCTCCCTGTTCTGCTTCAAAGCGTCATTTAGAAGGTACAAGCCCTCATTTTTAGGGCGCAACGCCTCATTTTTTGGCCGCGAATCCTCCTTTTTAGGGGTCAATACGTCCTTTTTGCTGTAAAATCCCTCACTTTTATGTTCCGGACATCTCATTTAGGGCACAAAGCCTTGTTTTGTGGTCCCAAAGCTTCCTCTTCAGAGTCCAAAGCTTTGATTCTGTGGTTGAATTCCTCGTTTTATAATCCAAACCCTCACGTTTATTGCACAAACCCTCATTTTTAGGGCCCAAACGCTCATTTTTATGCTGCAAATCATTTCACTGGAAAATGCCTCCTTTTTATGCTCCAAATGCCTCCTTTAGGGCACGATGTCTGAATGTTAGGTCCCAAAGATTTGGTTAAGAGCCCAAAGCTTGGAGTCTAGGGTTGAAAGCCTGCTTTTTACTCTACAAACCCTCCTGTTTAGGGTACAAACCCTCCTTTTTGGTGCACAAGCCCTCGCTGTTAGGGTGCAAACACTCACGTTAAGATTCCCAAGCTTCGAGTCCAGGGTTGAAATCCACATCTTTATGCTCCAAACGACCGTCTTTAGGCTTCAAATCCGACTTTTAATTCTGAAATCCCACTTTTTTACGCTCCAAACGCTACATTAAGGGCACAAAGTCTCCATTTTAGGTCACAACGCTTCCTTTTTAGAGTCCGGAACGTTGGTTCCAGGGTTGAAAGCCTCCCTGTTCTGCTTCAAAGCGTCATTTAGAAGGTACAAGCCCTCATTTTTAGGGCGCAACGCCTCATTTTTTGGCCGCGAATCCTCCTTTTTAGGGGTCAATACGTCCTTTTTGCTGTAAAATCCCTCACTTTTATGTTCCGGACATGTCATTTAGGGCACAAAGCCTTGTTTTGTGGTCCCAAAGCTTCCTCTTCAGAGTCCAAAGCTTTGATTCTGTGGTTGAATTCCTCGTTTTATAATCCAAACCCTCACGTTTATTGCACAAACCCTCATTTTTAGGGCCCAAACGCTCATTTTTATGCTGCAAATCATTTCACTGGAAAATGCCTCCTTTTTATGCTCCAAACGCCTCCTTTAGGGCACGATGTCTGAATGTTAGGTCCCAAAGATTTGGTTAAGAGCCCAAAGCTTGGAGTCTAGGGTTCAAAGCCTGCTTTTTACTCTACAAACCCTCCTGTTTAGGGTACAAACCCTCCTTTTTGGTGCACAAGCCCTCGCTGTTAGGGTGCAAACACTCACGTTAAGATTCCCAAGCTTCGAGTCCAGGGTTGAAATCCACATCTTTATGCTCCAAACGACCGTCTTTAGGCTTCAAATCCAACTTTTAATTCTGAAATCCCACTTTTTTACGCTCCAAACGCTACATTAAGGGCACAAAGTCTCCATTTTAGGTCACAACGCTTCCTTTTTAGAGTCCGGAACGTTGGTTCCAGGGTTGAAAGCCTCCCTGTTCTGCTTCAAAGCGTCATTTAGAAGGTACAAGCCCTCATTTTTAGGGCGCAACGCCTCATTTTTTGGCCGCGAATCCTCCTTTTTAGGGGTCAATACGTCCTTTTTGCTGTAAAATCCCTCACTTCTATGTTCCGGACATCTCATTTAGGGCACAAAGCCTTGTTTTGTGGTCCCAAAGCTTCCTCTTCAGAGTCCAAAGCTTTGATTCTGTGGTTGAATTCCTCGTTTTATAATCCAAACCCTCACGTTTATTGCACAAACCCTCATTTTTAGGGCCCAAACGCTCATTTTTATGCTGCAAATCATTTCACTGGAAAATGCCTCCTTTTTATGCTCCAAACGCCTCCTTTAGGGCACGATGTCTGAATGTTAGGTCCCAAAGATTTGGTTAAGAGCCCAAAGCTTGGAGTCTAGGGTTGAAAGCCTGCTTTTTACTCTACAAACCCTCCTGTTTAGGGTACAAACCCTCTTTTTTGGTGCACAAGCCCTCGCTGTTAGGGTGCAAACACTCACGTTAAGATTCCCAAGCTTCGAGTCCAGGGTTGAAATCCACATCTTTATGCTCCAAACGACCGTCTTTAGGCTTCAAATCCGACTTTTAATTCTGAAATCCCACTTTTTTACGCTCCAAACGCTACATTAAGGGCACAAAGTCTCCATTTTAGGTCACAACGCTTCCTTTTTAGAGTCCGGAACGTTGGTTCCAGGGTTGAAAGCCTCCCTGTTCTGCTTCAAAGCGTCATTTAGAAGGTACAAGCCCTCATTTTTAGGGCGCAACGCCTCATTATTTGGCCGCGAATCCTCCTTTTTAGGGGTCAATACGTCCTTTTTGCTGTAAAATCCCTCACTTCTATGTTCCGGACATCTCTTTTAGGGCACAAAGCCTTGTTTTGTGGTCCCAAAGCTTCCTCTTCAGAGTCCAAAGCTTTGATTCTGTGGTTGAATTCCTCGTTTTATAATCCAAACCCTCACGTTTATTGCACAAACCCTCATTTTTAGGGCCCAAACGCTCATTTTTATGCTGCAAATCATTTCACTGGAAAATGCCTCCTTTTTATGCTCCAAACGCCTCCTTTAGGGCACGATGTCTGAATGTTAGGTCCCAAAGATTTGGTTAAGAGCCCAAAGCTTGGAGTCTAGGGTTGAAAGCCTGCTTTTTACTCTACAAACCCTCCTGTTTAGGGTACAAACCCTCCTTTTTGGTGCACAAGCCCTCGCTGTTAGGGTGCAAACACTCACGTTAAGATTCCCAAGCTTCGAGTCCAGGGTTGAAATCCACATCTTTATGCTCCAAACGACCGTCTTTAGGCTTCAAATCTGACTTTTAATTCTGAAATCCCACTTTTTTACGCTCCAAACGCTACATTAAGGGCACAAAGTCTCCATTTTAGGTCACAACGCTTCCTTTTTAGAGTCCGGAACGTTGGTTCCAGGGTTGAAAGCCTCCCTGTTCTGCTTCAAAGCGTCATTTAGAAGGTACAAGCCCTCATTTTTAGGGCGCAACGCCTCATTTTTTGGCCGCGAATCCTCCTTTTTAGGGGTCAATACGTCCTTTTTGCTGTAAAATCCCTCACTTTTATGTTCCGGACATCTCATTTAGGGCACAAAGCCTTGTTTTGTGGTCCCAAAGCTTCCTCTTCAGAGTCCAAAGCTTTGATTCTGTGGTTGAATTCCTCGTTTTATAATCCAAACCCTCACGTTTATTGCACAAACCCTCATTTTTAGGGCCCAAACGCTCATTTTTATGCTGCAAATCATTTCACTGGAAAATGCCTCCTTTTTATGCTCCAAACGCCTCCTTTAGGGCACGATGTCTGAATGTTAGGTCCCAAAGATTTGGTTAAGAGCCCAAAGCTTTGAGTCTAGGGTTGAAAGCCTGCTTTTTACTCTACAAACCCTCCTGTTTAGGGTACAAACCCTCCTTTTTGGTGCACAAGCCCTCGCTGTTAGGGTGCAAACACTCACGTTAAGATTCCCAAGCTTCGAGTCCAGGGTTGAAATCCACATCTTTATGCTCCAAACGACCGTCTTTAGGCTTCAAATCCGACTTTTAATTCTGAAATCCCACTTTTTTACGCTCCAAACGCTACATTAAGGGCACAAAGTCTCCATTTTAGGTCACAACGCTTCCTTTTTAGAGTCCGGAACGTTGGTTCCAGGGTTGAAAGCCTCCCTGTTCTGCTTCAAAGCGTCATTTAGAAGGTACAAGCCCTCATTTTTAGGGCGCAACGCCTCATTTTTTGGCCGCGAATCCTCCTTTTTAGGGGTCAATACGTCCTTTTTGCTGTAAAATCCCTCACTTCTATGTTCCGGACATCTCATTTAGGGCACAAAGCCTTGTTTTGTGGTCCCAAAGCTTCCTCTTCAGAGTCCAAAGCTTTGATTCTGTGGTTGAATTCCTCGTTTTATAATCCAAACCCTCACGTTTATTGCACAAACCCTCATTTTTAGGGCCCAAACGCTCATTTTTATGCTGCAAATCATTTCACTGGAAAATGCCTCCTTTTTATGCTCCAAACGCCTCCTTTAGGGCACGATGTCTGAATGTTAGGTCCCAAAGATTTGGTTAAGAGCCCAAAGCTTGGAGTCTAGGGTTGAAAGCCTGCTTTTTACTCTACAAACCCTCCTGTTTAGGGTACAAACCCTCCTTTTTGGTGCACAAGCCCTCGCTGTTAGGGTGCAAACACTCACGTTAAGATTCCCAAGCTTCGAGTCCAGGGTTGAAATCCACATCTTTATGCTCCAAACGACCGTCTTTAGGCTTCAAATCCGACTTTTAATTCTGAAATCCCACTTTTTTACGCTCCAAACGCTACATTAAGGGCACAAAGTCTCCATTTTAGGTCACAACGCTTCCTTTTTAGAGTCCGGAACGTTGGTTCCAGGGTTGAAAGCCTCCCTGTTCTGCTTCAAAGCGTCATTTAGAAGGTACAAGCCCTCATTTTTAGGGCGCAACGCCTCATTTTTTGGCCGCGAATCCTCCTTTTTAGGGGTCAATACGTCCTTTTTGCTGTAAAATCCCTCACTTCTATGTTCCGGACATCTCTTTTAGGGCACAAAGCCTTGTTTTGTGGTCCCAAAGCTTCCTCTTCAGAGTCCAAAGCTTTGATTCTGTGGTTGAATTCCTCGTTTTATAATCCAAACCCTCACGTTTATTGCACAAACCCTCATTTTTAGGGCCCAAACGCTCATTTTTATGCTGCAAATCATTTCACTGGAAAATGCCTCCTTTTTATGCTCCAAACGCCTCCTTTAGGGCACGATGTCTGAATGTTAGGTCCCAAAGATTTGGTTAAGAGCCCAAAGCTTGGAGTCTAGGGTTCAAAGCCTGCTTTTTACTCTACAAACCCTCCTGTTTAGGGTACAAACCCTCCTTTTTGGTGCACAAGCCCTCGCTGTTAGGGTGCAAACACTCACGTTAAGATTCCCAAGCTTCGAGTCCAGGGTTGAAATCCACATCTTTATGCTCCAAACGACCGTCTTTAGGCTTCAAATCCGACTTTTAATTCTGAAATCCCACTTTTTTACGCTCCAAACGCTACATTAAGGGCACAAAGTCTCCATTTTAGGTCACAACGCTTCCTTTTTAGAGTCCGGAACGTTGGTTCCAGGGTTGAAAGCCTCCCTGTTCTGCTTCAAAGCGTCATTTAGAAGGTACAAGCCCTCATTTTTAGGGCGCAACGCCTCATTTTCTGGCCGCGAATCCTCCTTTTTAGGGGTCAATACGTCCTTTTTGCTGTAAAATCCCTCACTTTTATGTTCCGGACATCTCATTTAGGGCACAAAGCCTTGTTTTGTGGTCCCAAAGCTTCCTCTTCAGAGTCCAAAGCTTTGATTCTGTGGTTGAATTCCTCGTTTTATAATCCAAACCCTCACGTTTATTGCACAAACCCTCATTTTTAGGGCCCAAACGCTCATTTTTATGCTGCAAATCATTTCACTGGAAAATGCCTCCTTTTTATGCTCCAAACACCTCCTTTAGGGCACGATGTCTGAATGTTAGGTCCCAAAGATTTGGTTAAGAGCCCAAAGCTTGGAGTCTAGGGTTCAAAGCCTGCTTTTTACTCTACAAACCCTCCTGTTTAGGGTACAAACCCTCTTTTTTGGTGCACAAGCCCTCGCTGTTAGGGTGCAAACACTCACGTTAAGATTCCCAAGCTTCGAGTCCAGGGTTGAAATCCACATCTTTATGCTCCAAACGACCGTCTTTAGGCTTCAAATCCGACTTTTAATTCTGAAATCCCACTTTTTTACGCTCCAAACGCTACATTAAGGGCACAAAGTCTCCATTTTAGGTCACAACGCTTCCTTTTTAGAGTCCGGAACGTTGGTTCCAGGGTTGAAAGCCTCCCTGTTCTGCTTCAAAGCGTCATTTAGAAGGTACAAGCCCTCATTTTTAGGGCGCAACGCCTCATTTTTTGGCCGCGAATCCTCCTTTTTAGGGGTCAATACGTCCTTTTTGCTGTAAAATCCCTCACTTCTATGTTCCGGACATCTCATTTAGGGCACAAAGCCTTGTTTTGTGGTCCCAAAGCTTCCTCTTCAGAGTCCAAAGCTTTGATTCTGTGGTTGAATTCCTCGTTTTATAATCCAAACCCTCACGTTTATTGCACAAACCCTCATTTTTAGGGCCCAAACGCTCATTTTTATGCTGCAAATCATTTCACTGGAAAATGCCTCCTTTTTATGCTCCAAACGCCTCCTTTAGGGCACGATGTCTGAATGTTAGGTCCCAAAGATTTGGTTAAGAGCCCAAAGCTTGGAGTCTAGGGTTGAAAGCCTGCTTTTTACTCTACAAACCCTCCTGTTTAGGGTACAAACCCTCCTTTTTGGTGCACAAGCCCTCGCTGTTAGGGTGCAAACACTCACGTTAAGATTCCCAAGCTTCGAGTCCAGGGTTGAAATCCACATCTTTATGCTCCAAACGACCGTCTTTAGGCTTCAAATCCGACTTTTAATTCTGAAATCCCACTTTTTTACGCTCCAAACGCTACATTAAGGGCACAAAGTCTCCATTTTAGGTCACAACGCTTCCTTTTTAGAGTCCGGAACGTTGGTTCCAGGGTTGAAAGCCTCCCTGTTCTGCTTCAAAGCGTCATTTAGAAGGTACAAGCCCTCATTTTTAGGGCGCAACGCCTCATTTTTTGGCCGCGAATCCTCCTTTTTAGGGGTCAATACGTCCTTTTTGCTGTAAAATCCCTCACTTCTATGTTCCGGACATCTCATTTAGGGCACAAAGCCTTGTTTTGTGGTCCCAAAGCTTCCTCTTCAGAGTCCAAAGCTTTGATTCTGTGGTTGAATTCCTCGTTTTATAATCCAAACCCTCACGTTTATTGCACAAACCCTCATTTTTAGGGCCCAAACGCTCATTTTTATGCTGCAAATCATTTCACTGGAAAATGCCTCCTTTTTATGCTCCAAACGCCTCCTTTAGGGCACGATGTCTGAATGTTAGGTCCCAAAGATTTGGTTAAGAGCCCAAAGCTTGGAGTCTAGGGTTGAAAGCGTGCTTTTTACTCTACAAACCCTCCTGTTTAGGGTACAAACCCTCCTTTTTGGTGCACAAGCCCTCGCTGTTAGGGTGCAAACACTCACGTTAAGATTCCCAAGCTTCGAGTCCAGGGTTGAAATCCACATCTTTATGCTCCAAACGACCGTCTTTAGGCTTCAAATCCAACTTTTAATTCTGAAATCCCACTTTTTTACGCTCCAAACGCTACATTAAGGGCACAAAGTCTCCATTTTAGGTCACAACGCTTCCTTTTTAGAGTCCGGAACGTTGGTTCCAGGGTTGAAAGCCTCCCTGTTCTGCTTCAAAGCGTCATTTAGAAGGTACAAGCCCTCATTTTTAGGGCGCAACGCCTCATTTTTTGGCCGCGAATCCTCCTTTTTAGGGGTCAATACGTCCTTTTTGCTGTAAAATCCCTCACTTCTATGTTCCGGACATCTCTTTTAGGGCACAAAGCCTTGTTTTGTGGTCCCAAAGCTTCCTCTTCAGAGTCCAAAGCTTTGATTCTGTGGTTGAATTCCTCGTTTTATAATCCAAACCCTCACGTTTATTGCACAAACCCTCATTTTTAGGGCCCAAACGCTCATTTTTATGCTGCAAATCATTTCACTGGAAAATGCCTCCTTTTTATGCTCCAAACGCCTCCTTTAGGGCACGATGTCTGAATGTTAGGTCCCAAAGATTTGGTTAAGAGCCCAAAGCTTGGAGTCTAGGGTTGAAAGCCTGCTTTTTACTCTACAAACCCTCCTGTTTAGGGTACAAACCCTCCTTTTTGGTGCACAAGCCCTCGCTGTTAGGGTGCAAACACTCACGTTAAGATTCCCAAGCTTCGAGTCCAGGGTTGAAATCCACATCTTTATGCTCCAAACGACCGTCTTTAGGCTTCAAATCCAACTTTTAATTCTGAAATCCCACTTTTTTACGCTCCAAACGCTACATTAAGGGCACAAAGTCTCCATTTTAGGTCACAACGCTTCCTTTTTAGAGTCCGGAACGTTGGTTCCAGGGTTGAAAGCCTCCCTGTTCTGCTTCAAAGCGTCATTTAGAAGGTACAAGCCCTCATTTTTAGGGCGCAACGCCTCATTTTTTGGCCGCGAATCCTCCTTTTTAGGGGTCAATACGTCCTTTTTGCTGTAAAATCCCTCACTTCTATGTTCCGGACATCTCATTTAGGGCACAAAGCCTTGTTTTGTGGTCCCAAAGCTTCCTCTTCAGAGTCCAAAGCTTTGATTCTGTGGTTGAATTCCTCGTTTTATAATCCAAACCCTCACGTTTATTGCACAAACCCTCATTTTTAGGGCCCAAACGCTCATTTTTATGCTGCAAATCATTTCACTGGAAAATGCCTCCTTTTTATGCTCCAAACGCCTCCTTTAGGGCACGATGTCTGAATGTTAGGTCCCAAAGATTTGGTTAAGAGCCCAAAGCTTGGAGTCTAGGGTTCAAAGCCTGCTTTTTACTCTACAAACCCTCCTGTTTAGGGTACAAACCCTCCTTTTTGGTGCACAAGCCCTCGCTGTTAGGGTGCAAACACTCACGTTAAGATTCCCAAGCTTCGAGTCCAGGGTTGAAATCCACATCTTTATGCTCCAAACGACCGTCTTTAGGCTTCAAATCCAACTTTTAATTCTGAAATCCCACTTTTTTACGCTCCAAACGCTACATTAAGGGCACAAAGTCTCCATTTTAGGTCACAACGCTTCCTTTTTAGAGTCCGGAACGTTGGTTCCAGGGTTGAAAGCCTCCCTGTTCTGCTTCAAAGCGTCATTTAGAAGGTACAAGCCCTCATTTTTAGGGCGCAACGCCTCATTTTTTGGCCGCGAATCCTCCTTTTTAGGGGTCAATACGTCCTTTTTGCTGTAAAATCCCTCACTTCTATGTTCCGGACATCTCTTTTAGGGCACAAAGCCTTGTTTTGTGGTCCCAAAGCTTCCTCTTCAGAGTCCAAAGCTTTGATTCTGTGGTTGAATTCCTCGTTTTATAATCCAAACCCTCACGTTTATTGCACAAACCCTCATTTTTAGGGCCCAAACGCTCATTTTTATGCTGCAAATCATTTCACTGGAAAATGCCTCCTTTTTATGCTCCAAACGCCTCCTTTAGGGCACGATGTCTGAATGTTAGGTCCCAAAGATTTGGTTAAGAGCCCAAAGCTTGGAGTCTAGGGTTGAAAGCCTGCTTTTTACTCTACAAACCCTCCTGTTTAGGGTACAAACCCTCCTTTTTGGTGCACAAGCCCTCGCTGTTAGGGTGCAAACACTCACGTTAAGATTCCCAAGCTTCGAGTCCAGGGTTGAAATCCACATCTTTATGCTCCAAACGACCGTCTTTAGGCTTCAAATCCGACTTTTAATTCTGAAATCCCACTTTTTTACGCTCCAAACGCTACATTAAGGGCACAAAGTCTCCATTTTAGGTCACAACGCTTCCTTTTTAGAGTCCGGAACGTTGGTTCCAGGGTTGAAAGCCTCCCTGTTCTGCTTCAAAGCGTCATTTAGAAGGTACAAGCCCTCATTTTTAGGGCGCAACGCCTCATTTTTTGGCCGCGAATCCTCCTTTTTAGGGGTCAATACGTCCTTTTTGCTGTAAAATCCCTCACTTTTATGTTCCGGACATCTCATTTAGGGCACAAAGCCTTGTTTTGTGGTCCCAAAGCTTCCTCTTCAGAGTCCAAAGCTTTGATTCTGTGGTTGAATTCCTCGTTTTATAATCCAAACCCTCACGTTTATTGCACAAACCCTCATTTTTAGGGCCCAAACGCTCATTTTTATGCTGCAAATCATTTCACTGGAAAATGCCTCCTTTTTATGATCCAAACGCCTCCTTTAGGGCACGATGTCTGAATGTTAGGTCCCAAAGATTTGGTTAAGAGCCCAAAGCTTGGAGTCTAGGGTTGAAAGCCTGCTTTTTACTCTACAAACCCTCCTGTTTAGGGTACAAACCCTCCTTTTTGGTGCACAAGCCCTCGCTGTTAGGGTGCAAACACTCACGTTAAGATTCCCAAGCTTCGAGTCCAGGGTTGAAATCCACATCTTTATGCTCCAAACGACCGTCTTTAGGCTTCAAATCCAACTTTTAATTCTGAAATCCCACTTTTTTACGCTCCAAACGCTACATTAAGGGCACAAAGTCTCCATTTTAGGTCACAACGCTTCCTTTTTAGAGTCCGGAACGTTGGTTCCAGGGTTGAAAGCCTCCCTGTTCTGCTTCAAAGCGTCATTTAGAAGGTACAAGCCCTCATTTTTAGGGCGCAACGCCTCATTTTTTGGCCGCGAATCCTCCTTTTTAGGGGTCAATACGTCCTTTTTGCTGTAAAATCCCTCACTTCTATGTTCCGGACATCTCATTTAGGGCACAAAGCCTTGTTTTGTGGTCCCAAAGCTTCCTCTTCAGAGTGCAAAGCTTTGATTCTGTGGTTGAATTCCTCGTTTTATAATCCAAACCCTCACGTTTATTGCACAAACCCTCATTTTTAGGGCCCAAACGCTCATTTTTATGCTGCAAATCATTTCACTGGAAAATGCCTCCTTTTTATGCTCCAAACGCCTCCTTTAGGGCACGATGTCTGAATGTTAGGTCCCAAAGATTTGGTTAAGAGCCCAAAGCTTGGAGTCTAGGGTTCAAAGCCTGCTTTTTACTCTACAAACCCTCCTGTTTAGGGTACAAACCCTCCTTTTTGGTGCACAAGCCCTCGCTGTTAGGGTGCAAACACTCACGTTAAGATTCCCAAGCTTCGAGTCCAGGGTTGAAATCCACATCTTTATGCTCCAAACGACCGTCTTTAGGCTTCAAATCCAACTTTTAATTCTGAAATCCCACTTTTTTACGCTCCAAACGCTACATTAAGGGCACAAAGTCTCCATTTTAGGTCACAACGCTTCCTTTTTAGAGTCCGGAACGTTGGTTCCAGGGTTGAAAGCCTCCCTGTTCTGCTTCAAAGCGTCATTTAGAAGGTACAAGCCCTCATTTTTAGGGCGCAACGCCTCATTTTTTGGCCGCGAATCCTCCTTTTTAGGGGTCAATACGTCCTTTTTGCTGTAAAATCCCTCACTTTTATGTTCCGGACATCTCATTTAGGGCACAAAGCCTTGTTTTGTGGTCCCAAAGCTTCCTCTTCAGAGTCCAAAGCTTTGATTCTGTGGTTGAATTCCTCGTTTTATAATCCAAACCCTCACGTTTATTGCGCAAACCCTCATTTTTAGGGCCCAAACGCTCATTTTTATGCTGCAAATCATTTCACTGGAAAATGCCTCCTTTTTATGCTCCAAACGCCTCCTTTAGGGCACGATGTCTGAATGTTAGGTCCCAAAGATTTGGTTAAGAGCCCAAAGCTTGGAGTCTAGGGTTGAAAGCCTGCTTTTTACTCTACAAACCCTCCTGTTTAGGGTACAAACCCTCCTTTTTGGTGCACAAGCCCTCGCTGTTAGGGTGCAAACACTCACGTTAAGATTCCCAAGCTTCGAGTCCAGGGTTGAAATCCACATCTTTATGCTCCAAACGACCGTCTTTAGGCTTCAAATCCGACTTTTAATTCTGAAATCCCACTTTTTTACGCTCCAAACGCTACATTAAGGGCACAAAGTCTCCATTTTAGGTCACAACGCTTCCTTTTTAGAGTCCGGAACGTTGGTTCCAGGGTTGAAAGCCTCCCTGTTCTGCTTCAAAGCGTCATTTAGAAGGTACAAGCCCTCATTTTTAGGGCGCAACGCCTCATTTTTTGGCCGCGAATCCTCCTTTTTAGGGGTCAATACGTCCTTTTTGCTGTAAAATCCCTCACTTTTATGTTCCGGACATCTCATTTAGGGCACAAAGCCTTGTTTTGTGGTCCCAAAGCTTCCTCTTCAGAGTCCAAAGCTTTGATTCTGTGGTTGAATTCCTCGTTTTATAATCCAAACCCTCACGTTTATTGCACAAACCCTCATTTTTAGGGCCCAAACGCTCATTTTTATGCTGCAAATCATTTCACTGGAAAATGCCTCCTCTTCATGCTCCAAACGCCTCCTTTAGGGCACGATGTCTGAATGTTAGGTCCCAAAGATTTGGTTAAGAGCCCAAAGCTTGGAGTCTAGGGTTGAAAGCCTGCTTTTTACTCTACAAACCCTCCTGTTTAGGGTACAAACCCTCCTTTTTGGTGCACAAGCCCTCGCTGTTAGGGTGCAAACACTCACGTTAAGATTCCCAAGCTTCGAGTCCAGGGTTGAAATCCACATCTTTATGCTCCAAACGACCGTCTTTGGGCTTCAAATCCAACTTTTAATTCTGAAATCCCACTTTTTTACGCTCCAAACGCTACATTAAGGGCACAAAGTCTCCATTTTAGGTCACAACGCTTCCTTTTTAGAGTCCGGAACGTTGGTTCCAGGGTTGAAAGCCTCCCTGTTCTGCTTCAAAGCGTCATTTAGAAGGTACAAGCCCTCATTTTTAGGGCGCAACGCCTCATTTTTTGGCCGCGAATCCTCCTTTTTAGGGGTCAATACGTCCTTTTTGCTGTAAAATCCCTCACTTCTATGTTCCGGACATCTCATTTAGGGCACAAAGCCTTGTTTTGTGGTCCCAAAGCTTCCTCTTCAGAGTCCAAAGCTTTGATTCTGTGGTTGAATTCCTCGTTTTATAATCCAAACCCTCACGTTTATTGCACAAACCCTCATTTTTAGGGCCCAAACGCTCATTTTTATGCTGTAAATCATTTCACTGGAAAATCCCTCCTTTTTATGCTCCAAACACCTCCTTTAGGGCACGATGTCTGAATGTTAGGTCCCAAAGATTTGGTTAAGAGCCCAAAGCTTGGAGTCTAGGGTTGAAAGCCTGCTTTTTACTCTACAAACCCTCCTGTTTAGGGTACAAACCCTCCTTTTTGGTGCACAAGCCCTCGCTGTTAGGGTGCAAACACTCACGTTAAGATTCCCAAGCTTCGAGTCCAGGGTTGAAATCCACATCTTTATGCTCCAAACGACCGTCTTTAGGCTTCAAATCCAACTTTTAATTCTGAAATCCCACTTTTTTACGCTCCAAACGCTACATTAAGGGCACAAAGTCTCCATTTTAGGTCACAACGCTTCCTTTTTAGAGTCCGGAACGTTGGTTCCAGGGTTGAAAGCCTCCCTGTTCTGCTTCAAAGCGTCATTTAGAAGGTACAAGCCCTCATTTTTAGGGCGCAACGCCTCATTTTTTGGCCGCGAATCCTCCTTTTTAGGGGTCAATACGTCCTTTTTGCTGTAAAATCCCTCACTTTTATGTTCCGGACATCTCATTTAGGGCACAAAGCCTTGTTTTGTGGTCCCAAAGCTTCCTCTTCAGAGTCCAAAGCTTTGATTCTGTGGTTGAATTCCTCGTTTTATAATCCAAACCCTCACGTTTATTGCACAAACCCTCATTTTTAGGGCCCAAACGCTCATTTTTATGCTGCAAATCATTTCACTGGAAAATGCCTCCTTTTTATGCTCCAAACGCCTCCTTTAGGGCACGATGTCTGAATGTTAGGTCCCAAAGATTTGGTTAAGAGCCCAAAGCTTGGAGTCTAGGGTTCAAAGCCTGCTTTTTACTCTACAAACCCTCCTGTTTAGGGTACAAACCCTCCTTTTTGGTGCACAAGCCCTCGCTGTTAGGGTGCAAACACTCACGTTAAGATTCCCAAGCTTCGAGTCCAGGGTTGAAATCCACATCTTTATGCTCCAAACGACCGTCTTTAGGCTTCAAATCCGACTTTTAATTCTGAAATCCCACTTTTTTACGCTCCAAACGCTACATTAAGGGCACAAAGTCTCCATTTTAGGTCACAACGCTTCCTTTTTAGAGTCCGGAACGTTGGTTCCAGGGTTGAAAGCCTCCCTGTTCTGCTTCAAAGCGTCATTTAGAAGGTACAAGCCCTCATTTTTAGGGCGCAACGCCTCATTTTTTGGCCGCGAATCCTCCTTTTTAGGGGTCAATACGTCCTTTTTGCTGTAAAATCCCTCACTTTTATGTTCCGGACATCTCATTTAGGGCACAAAGCCTTGTTTTGTGGTCCCAAAGCTTCCTCTTCAGAGTCCAAAGCTTTGATTCTGTGGTTGAATTCCTCGTTTTATAATCCAAACCCTCACGTTTATTGCACAAACCCTCATTTTTAGGGCCCAAACGCTCATTTTTATGCTGCAAATCATTTCACTGGAAAATGCCTCCTTTTTATGCTCCAAACACCTCCTTTAGGGCACGATGTCTGAATGTTAGGTCCCAAAGATTTGGTTAAGAGCCCAAAGCTTGGAGTCTAGGGTTGAAAGCCTGCTTTTTACTCTACAAACCCTCCTGTTTAGGGTACAAACCCTCTTTTTTGGTGCACAAGCCCTCGCTGTTAGGGTGCAAACACTCACGTTAAGATTCCCAAGCTTCGAGTCCAGGGTTGAAATCCACATCTTTATGCTCCAAACGACCGTCTTTAGGCTTCAAATCCAACTTTTAATTCTGAAATCCCACTTTTTTACGCTCCAAACGCTACATTAAGGGCACAAAGTCTCCATTTTAGGTCACAACGCTTCCTTTTTAGAGTCCGGAACGTTGGTTCCAGGGTTGAAAGCCTCCCTGTTCTGCTTCAAAGCGTCATTTAGAAGGTACAAGCCCTCATTTTTAGGGCGCAACGCCTCATTTTTTGGCCGCGAATCCTCCTTTTTAGGGGTCAATACGTCCTTTTTGCTGTAAAATCCCTCACTTTTATGTTCCGGACATCTCATTTAGGGCACAAAGCCTTGTTTTGTGGTCCCAAAGCTTCCTCTTCAGAGTCCAAAGCTTTGATTCTGTGGTTGAATTCCTCGTTTTATAATCCAAACCCTCACGTTTATTGCACAAACCCTCATTTTTAGGGCCCAAACGCTCATTTTTATGCTGCAAATCATTTCACTGGAAAATGCCTCCTTTTTATGCTCCAAACGCCTCCTTTAGGGCACGATGTCTGAATGTTAGGTCCCAAAGATTTGGTTAAGAGCCCAAAGCTTGGAGTCTAGGGTTGAAAGCCTGCTTTTTACTCTACAAACCCTCCTGTTTAGGGTACAAACCCTCCTTTTTGGTGCACAAGCCCTCGCTGTTAGGGTGCAAACACTCACGTTAAGATTCCCAAGCTTCGAGTCCAGGGTTGAAATCCACATCTTTATGCTCCAAACGACCGTCTTTAGGCTTCAAATCCGACTTTTAATTCTGAAATCCCACTTTTTTACGCTCCAAACGCTACATTAAGGGCACAAAGTCTCCATTTTAGGTCACAACGCTTCCTTTTTAGAGTCCGGAACGTTGGTTCCAGGGTTGAAAGCCTCCCTGTTCTGCTTCAAAGCGTCATTTAGAAGGTACAAGCCCTCATTTTTAGGGCGCAACGCCTCATTTTTTGGCCGCGAATCCTCCTTTTTAGGGGTCAATACGTCCTTTTTGCTGTAAAATCCCTCACTTTTATGTTCCGGACATCTCATTTAGGGCACAAAGCCTTGTTTTGTGGTCCCAAAGCTTCCTCTTCAGAGTCCAAAGCTTTGATTCTGTGGTTGAATTCCTCGTTTTATAATCCAAACCCTCACGTTTATTGCACAAACCCTCATTTTTAGGGCCCAAACGCTCATTTTTATGCTGCAAATCATTTCACTGGAAAATGCCTCCTTTTTATGATCCAAACGCCTCCTTTAGGGCACGATGTCTGAATGTTAGGTCCCAAAGATTTGGTTAAGAGCCCAAAGCTTGGAGTCTAGGGTTGAAAGCCTGCTTTTTACTCTACAAACCCTCCTGTTTAGGGTACAAACCCTCCTTTTTGGTGCACAAGCCCTCGCTGTTAGGGTGCAAACACTCACGTTAAGATTCCCAAGCTTCGAGTCCAGGGTTGAAATCCACATCTTTATGCTCCAAACGACCGTCTTTAGGCTTCAAATCCAACTTTTAATTCTGAAATCCCACTTTTTTACGCTCCAAACGCTACATTAAGGGCACAAAGTCTCCATTTTAGGTCACAACGCTTCCTTTTTAGAGTCCGGAACGTTGGTTCCAGGGTTGAAAGCCTCCCTGTTCTGCTTCAAAGCGTCATTTAGAAGGTACAAGCCCTCATTTTTAGGGCGCAACGCCTCATTTTTTGGCCGCGAATCCTCCTTTTTAGGGGTCAATACGTCCTTTTTGCTGTAAAATCCCTCACTTCTATGTTCCGGACATCTCATTTAGGGCACAAAGCCTTGTTTTGTGGTCCCAAAGCTTCCTCTTCAGAGTCCAAAGCTTTGATTCTGTGGTTGAATTCCTCGTTTTATAATCCAAACCCTCACGTTTATTGCACAAACCCTCATTTTTAGGGCCCAAACGCTCATTTTTATGCTGCAAATCATTTCACTGGAAAATGCCTCCTTTTTATGCTCCAAACGCCTCCTTTAGGGCACGATGTCTGAATGTTAGGTCCCAAAGATTTGGTTAAGAGCCCAAAGCTTGGAGTCTAGGGTTCAAAGCCTGCTTTTTACTCTACAAACCCTCCTGTTTAGGGTACAAACCCTCCTTTTTGGTGCACAAGCCCTCGCTGTTAGGGTGCAAACACTCACGTTAAGATTCCCAAGCTTCGAGTCCAGGGTTGAAATCCACATCTTTATGCTCCAAACGACCGTCTTTAGGCTTCAAATCCGACTTTTAATTCTGAAATCCCACTTTTTTACGCTCCAAACGCTACATTAAGGGCACAAAGTCTCCATTTTAGGTCACAACGCTTCCTTTTTAGAGTCCGGAACGTTGGTTCCAGGGTTGAAAGCCTCCCTGTTCTGCTTCAAAGCGTCATTTAGAAGGTACAAGCCCTCATTTTTAGGGCGCAACGCCTCATTTTTTGGCCGCGAATCCTCCTTTTTAGGGGTCAATACATCCTTTTTGCTGTAAAATCCCTCACTTCTATGTTCCGGACATCTCATTTAGGGCACAAAGCCTTGTTTTGTGGTCCCAAAGCTTCCTCTTCAGAGTCCAAAGCTTTGATTCTGTGGTTGAATTCCTCGTTTTATAATCCAAACCCTCACGTTTATTGCACAAACCCTCATTTTTAGGGCCCAAACGCTCATTTTTATGCTGCAAATCATTTCACTGGAAAATGCCTCCTTTTTATGCTCCAAACGCCTCCTTTAGGGCACGATGTCTGAATGTTAGGTCCCAAAGATTTGGTTAAGAGCCCAAAGCTTGGAGTCTAGGGTTCAAAGCCTGCTTTTTACTCTACAAACCCTCCTGTTTAGGGTACAAACCCTCCTTTTTGGTGCACAAGCCCTCGCTGTTAGGGTGCAAACACTCACGTTAAGATTCCCAAGCTTCGAGTCCAGGGTTGAAATCCACATCTTTATGCTCCAAACGACCGTCTTTAGGCTTCAAATCCAACTTTTAATTCTGAAATCCCACTTTTTTACGCTCCAAACGCTACATTAAGGGCACAAAGTCTCCATTTTAGGTCACAACTCTTCCTTTTTAGAGTCCGGAACATTGGTTCCAGGGTTGAAAGCCTCCCTGTTCTGCTTCAAAGCGTCATTTAGAAGGTACAAGCCCTCATTTTTAGGGCGCAACGCCTCATTTTTTGGCCGCGAATCCTCCTTTTTAGGGGTCAATACGTCCTTTTTGCTGTAAAATCCCTCACTTCTATGTTCCGGACATCTCATTTAGGGCACAAAGCCTTGTTTTGTGGTCCCAAAGCTTCCTCTTCAGAGTCCAAAGCTTTGATTCTGTGGTTGAATTCCTCGTTTTATAATCCAAACCCTCACGTTTATTGCGCAAACCCTCATTTTTAGGGCCCAAACGCTCATTTTTATGCTGCAAATCATTTCACTGGAAAATGCCTCCTTTTTATGCTCCAAACGCCTCCTTTAGGGCACGATGTCTGAATGTTAGGTCCCAAAGATTTGGTTAAGAGCCCAAAGCTTGGAGTCTAGGGTTGAAAGCCTGCTTTTTACTCTACAAACCCTCCTGTTTAGGGTACAAACCCTCCTTTTTGGTGCACAAGCCCTCGCTGTTAGGGTGCAAACACTCACGTTAAGATTCCCAAGCTTCGAGTCCAGGGTTGAAATCCACATCTTTATGCTCCAAACGACCGTCTTTAGGCTTCAAATCCGACTTTTAATTCTGAAATCCCACTTTTTTACGCTCCAAACGCTACATTAAGGGCACAAAGTCTCCATTTTAGGTCACAACGCTTCCTTTTTAGAGTCCGGAACGTTGGTTCCAGGGTTGAAAGCCTCCCTGTTCTGCTTCAAAGCGTCATTTAGAAGGTACAAGCCCTCATTTTTAGGGCGCAACGCCTCATTTTTTGGCCGCGAATCCTCCTTTTTAGGGGTCAATACGTCCTTTTTGCTGTAAAATCCCTCACTTCTATGTTCCGGACATCTCATTTAGGGCACAAAGCCTTGTTTTGTGGTCCCAAAGCTTCCTCTTCAGAGTCCAAAGCTTTGATTCTGTGGTTGAATTCCTCGTTTTATAATCCAAACCCTCACGTTTATTGCGCAAACCCTCATTTTTAGGGCCCAAACGCTCATTTTTATGCTGCAAATCATTTCACTGGAAAATGCCTCCTTTTTATGCTCCAAACGCCTCCTTTAGGGCACGATGTCTGAATGTTAGGTCCCAAAGATTTGGTTAAGAGCCCAAAGCTTGGAGTCTAGGGTTGAAAGCCTGCTTTTTACTCTACAAACCCTCCTGTTTAGGGTACAAACCCTCCTTTTTGGTGCACAAGCCCTCGCTGTTAGGGTGCAAACACTCACGTTAAGATTCCCAAGCTTCGAGTCCAGGGTTGAAATCCACATCTTTATGCTCCAAACGACCGTCTTTGGGCTTCAAATCCGACTTTTATTTCTGAAATCCCACTTTTTTACGCTCCAAACGCTACATTAAGGGCACAAAGTCTCCATTTTAGGTCACAACGCTTCCTTTTTAGAGTCCGGAACGTTGGTTCCAGGGTTGAAAGCCTCCCTGTTCTGCTTCAAAGCGTCATTTAGAAGGTACAAGCCCTCATTTTTAGGGCGCAACGCCTCATTTTTTGGCCGCGAATCCTCCTTTTTAGGGGTCAATACGTCCTTTTTGCTGTAAAATCCCTCACTTTTATGTTCCGGACATCTCATTTAGGGCACAAAGCCTTGTTTTGTGGTCCCAAAGCTTCCTCTTCAGAGTCCAAAGCTTTGATTCTGTGGTTGAATTCCTCGTTTTATAATCCAAACCCTCACGTTTATTGCACAAACCCTCATTTTTAGGGCCCAAACGCTCATTTTTATGCTGCAAATCATTTCACTGGAAAATGCCTCCTTTTTATGCTCCAAACGCCTCCTTTAGGGCACGATGTCTGAATGTTAGGTCCCAAAGATTTGGTTAAGAGCCCAAAGCTTGGAGTCTAGGGTTCAAAGCCTGCTTTTTACTCTACAAACCCTCCTGTTTAGGGTACAAACCCTCCTTTTTGGTGCACAAGCCCTCGCTGTTAGGGTGCAAACACTCACGTTAAGATTCCCAAGCTTCGAGTCCAGGGTTGAAATCCACATCTTTATGCTCCAAACGACCGTCTTTGGGCTTCAAATCCAACTTTTAATTCTGAAATCCCACTTTTTTACGCTCCAAACGCTACATTAAGGGCACAAAGTCTCCATTTTAGGTCACAACGCTTCCTTTTTAGAGTCCGGAACGTTGGTTCCAGGGTTGAAAGCCTCCCTGTTCTGCTTCAAAGCGTCATTTAGAAGGTACAAGCCCTCATTTTTAGGGCGCAACGCCTCATTTTTTGGCCGCGAATCCTCCTTTTTAGGGGTCAATACGTCCTTTTTGCTGTAAAATCCCTCACTTTTATGTTCCGGACATCTCATTTAGGGCACAAAGCCTTGTTTTGTGGTCCCAAAGCTTCCTCTTCAGAGTCCAAAGCTTTGATTCTGTGGTTGAATTCCTCGTTTTATAATCCAAACCCTCACGTTTATTGCACAAACCCTCATTTTTAGGGCCCAAACGCTCATTTTTATGCTGCAAATCATTTCACTGGAAAATGCCTCCTTTTTATGCTCCAAACGCCTCCTTTAGGGCACGATGTCTGAATGTTAGGTCCCAAAGATTTGGTTAAGAGCCCAAAGCTTGGAGTCTAGGGTTCAAAGCCTGCTTTTTACTCTACAAAGCCTCCTGTTTAGGGTACAAACCCTCCTTTTTGGTGCACAAGCCCTCGCTGTTAGGGTGCAAACACTCACGTTAAGATTCCCAAGCTTCGAGTCCAGGGTTGAAATCCACATCTTTATGCTCCAAACGACCGTCTTTGGGCTTCAAATCCGACTTTTAATTCTGAAATCCCACTTTTTTACGCTCCAAACGCTACATTAAGGGCACAAAGTCTCCATTTTAGGTCACAACGCTTCCTTTTTAGAGTCCGGAACGTTGGTTCCAGGGTTGAAAGCCTCCCTGTTCTGCTTCAAAGCGTCATTTAGAAGGTACAAGCCCTCATTTTTAGGGCGCAACGCCTCATTTTTTGGCCGCGAATCCTCCTTTTTAGGGGTCAATACGTCCTTTTTGCTGTAAAATCCCTCACTTTTATGTTCCGGACATCTCATTTAGGGCACAAAGCCTTGTTTTGTGGTCCCAAAGCTTCCTCTTCAGAGTCCAAAGCTTTGATTCTGTGGTTGAATTCCTCGTTTTATAATCCAAACCCTCAAGTTTATTGCGCAAACCCTCATTTTTAGGGCCCAAACGCTCATTTTTATGCTGCAAATCATTTCACTGGAAAATGCCTCCTCTTCATGCTCCAAACGCCTCCTTTAGGGCACGATGTCTGAATGTTAGGTCCCAAAGATTTGGTTAAGAGCCCAAAGCTTGGAGTCTAGGGTTCAAAGCCTGCTTTTTACTCTACAAACCCTCCTGTTTAGGGTACAAACCCTCCTTTTTGGTGCACAAGCCCTCGCTGTTAGGGTGCAAACACTCACGTTAAGATTCCCAAGCTTCGAGTCCAGGGTTGAAATCCACATCTTTATGCTCCAAACGACCGTCTTTAGGCTTCAAATCCGACTTTTAATTCTGAAATCCCACTTTTTTACGCTCCAAACGCTACATTAAGGGCACAAAGTCTCCATTTTAGGTCACAACGCTTCCTTTTTAGAGTCCGGAACGTTGGTTCCAGGGTTGAAAGCCTCCCTGTTCTGCTTCAAAGCGTCATTTAGAAGGTACAAGCCCTCATTTTTAGGGCGCAACGCCTCATTTTTTGGCCGCGAATCCTCCTTTTTAGGGGTCAATACGTCCTTTTTGCTGTAAAATCCCTCACTTCTATGTTCCGGACATCTCATTTAGGGCACAAAGCCTTGTTTTGTGGTCCCAAAGCTTCCTCTTCAGAGTCCAAAGCTTTGATTCTGTGGTTGAATTCCTCGTTTTATAATCCAAACCCTCACGTTTATTGCACAAACCCTCATTTTTAGGGCCCAAACGCTCATTTTTATGCTGCAAATCATTTCACTGGAAAATGCCTCCTCTTCATGCTCCAAACGCCTCCTTTAGGGCACGATGTCTGAATGTTAGGTCCCAAAGATTTGGTTAAGAGCCCAAAGCTTGGAGTCTAGGGTTGAAAGCCTGCTTTTTACTCTACAAACCCTCCTGTTTAGGGTACAAACCCTCCTTTTTGGTGCACAAGCCCTCGCTGTTAGGGTGCAAACACTCACGTTAAGATTCCCAAGCTTCGAGTCCAGGGTTGAAATCCACATCTTTATGCTCCAAACGACCGTCTTTAGGCTTCAAATCCAACTTTTAATTCTGAAATCCCACTTTTTTACGCTCCAAACGCTACATTAAGGGCACAAAGTCTCCATTTTAGGTCACAACGCTTCCTTTTTAGAGTCCGGAACGTTGGTTCCAGGGTTGAAAGCCTCCCTGTTCTGCTTCAAAGCGTCATTTAGAAGGTACAAGCCCTCATTTTTAGGGCGCAACGCCTCATTTTTTGGCCGCGAATCCTCCTTTTTAGGGGTCAATACGTCCTTTTTGCTGTAAAATCCCTCACTTTTATGTTCCGGACATCTCATTTAGGGCACAAAGCCTTGTTTTGTGGTCCCAAAGCTTCCTCTTCAGAGTCCAAAGCTTTGATTCTGTGGTTGAATTCCTCGTTTTATAATCCAAACCCTCACGTTTATTGCACAAACCCTCATTTTTAGGGCCCAAACGCTCATTTTTATGCTGCAAATCATTTCACTGGAAAATGCCTCCTTTTTATGCTCCAAACGCCTCCTTTAGGGCACGATGTCTGAATGTTAGGTCCCAAAGATTTGGTTAAGAGCCCAAAGCTTGGAGTCTAGGGTTGAAAGCGTGCTTTTTACTCTACAAACCCTCCTGTTTAGGGTACAAACCCTCCTTTTTGGTGCACAAGCCCTCGCTGTTAGGGTGCAAACACTCACGTTAAGATTCCCAAGCTTCGAGTCCAGGGTTGAAATCCACATCTTTATGCTCCAAACGACCGTCTTTAGGCTTCAAATCCGACTTTTAATTCTGAAATCCCACTTTTTTACGCTCCAAACGCTACATTAAGGGCACAAAGTCTCCATTTTAGGTCACAACGCTTCCTTTTTAGAGTCCGGAACGTTGGTTCCAGGGTTGAAAGCCTCCCTGTTCTGCTTCAAAGCGTCATTTAGAAGGTACAAGCCCTCATTTTTAGGGCGCAACGCCTCATTTTTTGGCCGCGAATCCTCCTTTTTAGGGGTCAATACGTCCTTTTTGCTGTAAAATCCCTCACTTTTATGTTCCGGACATCTCATTTAGGGCACAAAGCCTTGTTTTGTGGTCCCAAAGCTTCCTCTTCAGAGTCCAAAGCTTTGATTCTGTGGTTGAATTCCTCGTTTTATAATCCAAACCCTCACGTTTATTGCACAAACCCTCATTTTTAGGGCCCAAACGCTCATTTTTATGCTGCAAAACATTTCACTGGAAAATGCCTCCTTTTTATGCTCCAAACGCCTCCTTTAGGGCACGATGTCTGAATGTTAGGTCCCAAAGATTTGGTTAAGAGCCCAAAGCTTGGAGTCTAGGGTTGAAAGCCTGCTTTTTACTCTACAAACCCTCCTGTTTAGGGTACAAACCCTCCTTTTTGGTGCACAAGCCCTCGCTGTTAGGGTGCAAACACTCACGTTAAGATTCCCAAGCTTCGAGTCCAGGGTTGAAATCCACATCTTTATGCTCCAAACGACCGTCTTTAGGCTTCAAATCCAACTTTTAATTCTGAAATCCCACTTTTTTACGCTCCAAACGCTACATTAAGGGCACAAAGTCTCCATTTTAGGTCACAACGCTTCCTTTTTAGAGTCCGGAACGTTGGTTCCAGGGTTGAAAGCCTCCCTGTTCTGCTTCAAAGCGTCATTTAGAAGGTACAAGCCCTCATTTTTAGGGCGCAACGCCTCATTTTTTGGCCGCGAATCCTCCTTTTTAGGGGTCAATACGTCCTTTTTGCTGTAAAATCCCTCACTTCTATGTTCCGGACATCTCTTTTAGGGCACAAAGCCTTGTTTTGTGGTCCCAAAGCTTCCTCTTCAGAGTGCAAAGCTTTGATTCTGTGGTTGAATTCCTCGTTTTATAATCCAAACCCTCACGTTTATTGCGCAAACCCTCATTTTTAGGGCCCAAACGCTCATTTTTATGCTGCAAATCATTTCACTGGAAAATGCCTCCTTTTTATGCTCCAAACGCCTCCTTTAGGGCACGATGTCTGAATGTTAGGTCCCAAAGATTTGGTTAAGAGCCCAAAGCTTGGAGTCTAGGGTTGAAAGCCTGCTTTTTACTCTACAAACCCTCCTGTTTAGGGTACAAACCCTCCTTTTTGGTGCACAAGCCCTCGCTGTTAGGGTGCAAACACTCACGTTAAGATTCCCAAGCTTCGAGTCCAGGGTTGAAATCCACATCTTTATGCTCCAAACGACCGTCTTTGGGCTTCAAATCCGACTTTTAATTCTGAAATCCCACTTTTTTACGCTCCAAACGCTACATTAAGGGCACAAAGTCTCCATTTTAGGTCACAACGCTTCCTTTTTAGAGTCCGGAACGTTGGTTCCAGGGTTGAAAGCCTCCCTGTTCTGCTTCAAAGCGTCATTTAGAAGGTACAAGCCCTCATTTTTAGGGCGCAACGCCTCATTTTTTGGCCGCGAATCTTCCTTTTTAGGGGTCAATACGTCCTTTTTGCTGTAAAATCCCTCACTTCTATGTTCCGGACATCTCTTTTAGGGCACAAAGCCTTGTTTTGTGGTCCCAAAGCTTCCTCTTCAGAGTCCAAAGCTTTGATTCTGTGGTTGAATTCCTCGTTTTATAATCCAAACCCTCACGTTTATTGCACAAACCCTCATTTTTAGGGCCCAAACGCTCATTTTTATGCTGCAAATCATTTCACTGGAAAATGCCTCCTTTTTATGCTCCAAACGCCTCCTTTAGGGCACGATGTCTGAATGTTAGGTCCCAAAGATTTGGTTAAGAGCCCAAAGCTTGGAGTCTAGGGTTGAAAGCCTGCTTTTTACTCTACAAACCCTCCTGTTTAGGGTACAAACCCTCCTTTTTGGTGCACAAGCCCTCGCTGTTAGGGTGCAAACACTCACGTTAAGATTCCCAAGCTTCGAGTCCAGGGTTGAAATCCACATCTTTATGCTCCAAACGACCGTCTTTGGGCTTCAAATCCGACTTTTAATTCTGAAATCCCACTTTTTTACGCTCCAAACGCTACATTAAGGGCACAAAGTCTCCATTTTAGGTCACAACGCTTCCTTTTTAGAGTCCGGAACGTTGGTTCCAGGGTTGAAAGCCTCCCTGTTCTGCTTCAAAGCGTCATTTAGAAGGTACAAGCCCTCATTTTTAGGGCGCAACGCCTCATTTTTTGGCCGCGAATCTTCCTTTTTAGGGGTCAATACGTCCTTTTTGCTGTAAAATCCCTCACTTTTATGTTCCGGACATCTCTTTTAGGGCACAAAGCCTTGTTTTGTGGTCCCAAAGCTTCCTCTTCAGAGTCCAAAGCTTTGATTCTGTGGTTGAATTCCTCGTTTTATAATCCAAACCCTCACGTTTATTGCGCAAACCCTCATTTTTAGGGCCCAAACGCTCATTTTTATGCTGCAAATCATTTCACTGGAAAATGCCTCCTTTTTATGCTCCAAACGCCTCCTTTAGGGCACGAGCCTCAATGTTAGGTCCCAAAGATTTGGTTAAGAGCCCAAAGCTTGGAGTCTAGGGTTGAAAGCCTGCTTTTTACTCTACAAACCCTCCTTTTTGGTGCACAAGCCCTCGCTGTTAGGGTGCAAACACTCACGTTAAGATTCCCAAGCTTCGAGTCCAGGGTTGAAATCCACATCTTTATGCTCCAAACGACCGTCTTTAGGCTTCAAATCCGACTTTTAATTCTGAAATCCCACTTTTTTACGCTCCAAACGCTACATTAAGGGCACAAAGTCTCCATTTTAGGTCACAACGCTTCCTTTTTAGAGTCCGGAACGTTGGTTCCAGGGTTGAAAGCCTCCCTGTTCTGCTTCAAAGCGTCATTTAGAAGGTACAAGCCCTCATTTTTAGGGCGCAACGCCTCATTTTTTGGCCGCGAATCCTCCTTTTTAGGGGTCAATACGTCCTTTTTGCTGTAAAATCCCTCACTTTTATGTTCCGGACATCTCATTTAGGGCACAAAGCCTTGTTTTGTGGTCCCAAAGCTTCCTCTTCAGAGTCCAAAGCTTTGATTCTGTGGTTGAATTCCTCGTTTTATAATCCAAACCCTCACGTTTATTGCACAAACCCTCATTTTTAGGGCCCAAACGCTCATTTTTATGCTGCAAATCATTTCACTGGAAAATGCCTCCTCTTCATGCTCCAAACGCCTCCTTTAGGGCACGATGTCTGAATGTTAGGTCCCAAAGATTTGGTTAAGAGCCCAAAGCTTGGAGTCTAGGGTTGAAAGCCTGCTTTTTACTCTACAAACCCTCCTGTTTAGGGTACAAACCCTCCTTTTTGGTGCACAAGCCCTCGCTGTTAGGGTGCAAACACTCACGTTAAGATTCCCAAGCTTCGAGTCCAGGGTTGAAATCCACATCTTTATGCTCCAAACGACCGTCTTTAGGCTTCAAATCCGACTTTTAATTCTGAAATCCCACTTTTTTACGCTCCAAACGCTACATTAAGGGCACAAAGTCTCCATTTTAGGTCACAACGCTTCCTTTTTAGAGTCCGGAACGTTGGTTCCAGGGTTGAAAGCCTCCCTGTTCTGCTTCAAAGCGTCATTTAGAAGGTACAAGCCCTCATTTTTAGGGCGCAACGCCTCATTTTTTGGCCGCGAATCCTCCTTTTTAGGGGTCAATACGTCCTTTTTGCTGTAAAATCCCTCACTTCTATGTTCCGGACATCTCTTTTAGGGCACAAAGCCTTGTTTTGTGGTCCCAAAGCTTCCTCTTCAGAGTCCAAAGCTTTGATTCTGTGGTTGAATTCCTCGTTTTATAATCCAAACCCTCACGTTTATTGCACAAACCCTCATTTTTAGGGCCCAAACGCTCATTTTTATGCTGCAAATCATTTCACTGGAAAATGCCTCCTTTTTATGCTCCAAACGCCTCCTTTAGGGCACGATGTCTGAATGTTAGGTCCCAAAGATTTGGTTAAGAGCCCAAAGCTTGGAGTCTAGGGTTGAAAGCCTGCTTTTTACTCTACAAACCCTCCTGTTTAGGGTACAAACCCTCCTTTTTGGTGCACAAGCCCTCGCTGTTAGGGTGCAAACACTCACGTTAAGATTCCCAAGCTTCGAGTCCAGGGTTGAAATCCACATCTTTATGCTCCAAACGACCGTCTTTGGGCTTCAAATCCGACTTTTAATTCTGAAATCCCACTTTTTTACGCTCCAAACGCTACATTAAGGGCACAAAGTCTCCATTTTAGGTCACAACGCTTCCTTTTTAGAGTCCGGAACGTTGGTTCCAGGGTTGAAAGCCTCCCTGTTCTGCTTCAAAGCGTCATTTAGAAGGTACAAGCCCTCATTTTTAGGGCGCAACGCCTCATTTTTTGGCCGCGAATCTTCCTTTTTAGGGGTCAATACGTCCTTTTTGCTGTAAAATCCCTCACTTTTATGTTCCGGACATCTCTTTTAGGGCACAAAGCCTTGTTTTGTGGTCCCAAAGCTTCCTCTTCAGAGTCCAAAGCTTTGATTCTGTGGTTGAATTCCTCGTTTTATAATCCAAACCCTCACGTTTATTGCGCAAACCCTCATTTTTAGGGCCCAAACGCTCATTTTTATGCTGCAAATCATTTCACTGGAAAATGCCTCCTTTTTATGCTCCAAACGCCTCCTTTAGGGCACGAGCCTCAATGTTAGGTCCCAAAGATTTGGTTAAGAGCCCAAAGCTTGGAGTCTAGGGTTGAAAGCCTGCTTTTTACTCTACAAACCCTCCTTTTTGGTGCACAAGCCCTCGCTGTTAGGGTGCAAACACTCACGTTAAGATTCCCAAGCTTCGAGTCCAGGGTTGAAATCCACATCTTTATGCTCCAAACGACCGTCTTTAGGCTTCAAATCCGACTTTTAATTCTGAAATCCCACTTTTTTACGCTCCAAACGCTACATTAAGGGCACAAAGTCTCCATTTTAGGTCACAACGCTTCCTTTTTAGAGTCCGGAACGTTGGTTCCAGGGTTGAAAGCCTCCCTGTTCTGCTTCAAAGCGTCATTTAGAAGGTACAAGCCCTCATTTTTAGGGCGCAACGCCTCATTTTTTGGCCGCGAATCCTCCTTTTTAGGGGTCAATACGTCCTTTTTGCTGTAAAATCCCTCACTTTTATGTTCCGGACATCTCATTTAGGGCACAAAGCCTTGTTTTGTGGTCCCAAAGCTTCCTCTTCAGAGTCCAAAGCTTTGATTCTGTGGTTGAATTCCTCGTTTTATAATCCAAACCCTCACGTTTATTGTACAAACCCTCATTTTTAGGGCCCAAACGCTCATTTTTATGCTGCAAATCATTTCACTGGAAAATGCCTCCTTTTTATGCTCCAAACGCCTCCTTTAGGGCACGATGTCTGAATGTTAGGTCCCAAAGATTTGGTTAAGAGCCCAATGCTTGGAGTCTAGGGTTGAAAGCGTGCTTTTTACTCTACAAACCCTCCTGTTTAGGGTACAAACCCTCCTTTTTGGTGCACAAGCCCTCGCTGTTAGGGTGCAAACACTCACGTTAAGATTCCCAAGCTTCGAGTCCAGGGTTGAAATCCACATCTTTATGCTCCAAACGACCGTCTTTAGGCTTCAAATCCGACTTTTAATTCTGAAATCCCACTTTTTTACGCTCCAAACGCTACATTAAGGGCACAAAGTCTCCATTTTAGGTCACAACGCTTCCTTTTTAGAGTCCGGAACGTTGGTTCCAGGGTTGAAAGCCTCCCTGTTCTGCTTCAAAGCGTCATTTAGAAGGTACAAGCCCTCATTTTTAGGGCGCAACGCCTCATTTTTTGGCCGCGAATCCTCCTTTTTAGGGGTCAATACGTCCTTTTTGCTGTAAAATCCCTCACTTCTATGTTCCGGACATCTCTTTTAGGGCACAAAGCCTTGTTTTGTGGTCCCAAAGCTTCCTCTTCAGAGTCCAAAGCTTTGATTCTGTGGTTGAATTCCTCGTTTTATAATCCAAACCCTCACGTTTATTGTGCAAACCCTCATTTTTAGGGCCCAAACGCTCATTTTTATGCTGCAAATCATTTCACTGGAAAATGCCTCCTTTTTATGCTCCAAACGCCTCCTTTAGGGCACGATGTCTGAATGTTAGGTCCCAAAGATTTGGTTAAGAGCCCAAAGCTTGGAGTCTAGGGTTGAAAGCCTGCTTTTTACTCTACAAACCCTCCTGTTTAGGGTACAAACCCTCCTTTTTGGTGCACAAGCCCTCGCTGTTAGGGTGCAAACACTCACGTTAAGATTCCCAAGCTTCGAGTCCAGGGTTGAAATCCACATCTTTATGCTCCAAACGACCGTCTTTAGGCTTCAAATCCAACTTTTAATTCTGAAATCCCACTTTTTTACGCTCCAAACGCTACATTAAGGGCACAAAGTCTCCATTTTAGGTCACAACGCTTCCTTTTTAGAGTCCGGAACGTTGGTTCCAGGGTTGAAAGCCTCCCTGTTCTGCTTCAAAGCGTCATTTAGAAGGTACAAGCCCTCATTTTTAGGGCGCAACGCCTCATTTTTTGGCCGCGAATCCTCCTTTTTAGGGGTCAATACGTCCTTTTTGCTGTAAAATCCCTCACTTTTATGTTCCGGACATCTCATTTAGGGCACAAAGCCTTGTTTTGTGGTCCCAAAGCTTCCTCTTCAGAGTCCAAAGCTTTGATTCTGTGGTTGAATTCCTCGTTTTATAATCCAAACCCTCACGTTTATTGCACAAACCCTCATTTTTAGGGCCCAAACGCTCATTTTTATGCTGCAAATCATCTCACTGGAAAATGCCTCCTTTTTATGCTCCAAACGCCTCCTTTAGGGCACGATGTCTGAATGTTAGGTCCCAAAGATTTGGTTAAGAGCCCAAAGCTTGGAGTCTAGGGTTGAAAGCCTGCTTTTTACTCTACAAACCCTCCTGTTTAGGGTACAAACCCTCCTTTTTGGTGCACAAGCCCTCGCTGTTAGGGTGCAAACACTCACGTTAAGATTCCCAAGCTTCGAGTCCAGGGTTGAAATCCACATCTTTATGCTCCAAACGACCGTCTTTGGGCTTCAAATCCGACTTTTAATTCTGAAATCCCACTTTTTTACGCTCCAAACGCTACATTAAGGGCACAAAGTCTCCATTTTAGGTCACAACGCTTCCTTTTTAGAGTCCGGAACGTTGGTTCCAGGGTTGAAAGCCTCCCTGTTCTGCTTCAAAGCGTCATTTAGAAGGTACAAGCCCTCATTTTTAGGGCGCAACGCCTCATTTTTTGGCCGCGAATCCTCCTTTTTAGGGGTCAATACGTCCTTTTTGCTGTAAAATCCCTCACTTTTATGTTCCGGACATCTCATTTAGGGCACAAAGCCTTGTTTTGTGGTCCCAAAGCTTCCTCTTCAGAGTCCAAAGCTTTGATTCTGTGGTTGAATTCCTCGTTTTATAATCCAAACCCTCACGTTTATTGCACAAACCCTCATTTTTAGGGCCCAAACGCTCATTTTTATGCTGCAAATCATTTCACTGGAAAATGCCTCCTTTTTATGCTCCAAACGCCTCCTTTAGGGCACGATGTCTGAATGTTAGGTCCCAAAGATTTGGTTAAGAGCCCAAAGCTTGGAGTCTAGGGTTGAAAGCCTGCTTTTTACTCTACAAACCCTCCTGTTTAGGGTACAAACCCTCCTTTTTGGTGCACAAGCCCTCGCTGTTAGGGTGCAAACACTCACGTTAAGATTCCCAAGCTTCGAGTCCAGGGTTGAAATCCACATCTTTATGCTCCAAACGACCGTCTTTAGGCTTCAAATCCAACTTTTAATTCTGAAATCCCACTTTTTTACGCTCCAAACGCTACATTAAGGGCACAAAGTCTCCATTTTAGGTCACAACGCTTCCTTTTTAGAGTCCGGAACGTTGGTTCCAGGGTTGAAAGCCTCCCTGTTCTGCTTCAAAGCGTCATTTAGAAGGTACAAGCCCTCATTTTTAGGGCGCAACGCCTCATTTTTGGCCGCAAATCCTCCTTTTTAGGGGTCAATACGTCCTTTTTGCTGTAAAATCCCTCACTTCTATGTTCCGGACATCTCATTTAGGGCACAAAGCCTTGTTTTGTGGTCCCAAAGCTTCCTCTTCAGAGTCCAAAGCTTTGATTCTGTGGTTGAATTCCTCGTTTTATAATCCAAACCCTCACGTTTATTGCGCAAACCCTCATTTTTAGGGCCCAAACGCTCATTTTTATGCTGCAAATCATTTCACTGGAAAATGCCTCCTTTTTATGCTCCAAACGCCTCCTTTAGGGCACGATGTCTGAATGTTAGGTCCCAAAGATTTGGTTAAGAGCCCAAAGCTTGGAGTCTAGGGTTGAAAGCGTGCTTTTTACTCTACAAACCCTCCTGTTTAGGGTACAAACCCTCCTTTTTGGTGCACAAGCCCTCGCTGTTAGGGTGCAAACACTCACGTTAAGATTCCCAAGCTTCGAGTCCAGGGTTGAAATCCACATCTTTATGCTCCAAACGACCGTCTTTAGGCTTCAAATCCGACTTTTAATTCTGAAATCCCACTTTTTTACGCTCCAAACGCTACATTAAGGGCACAAAGTCTCCATTTTAGGTGACAACGCTTCCTTTTTAGAGTCCGGAACGTTGGTTCCAGGGTTGAAAGCCTCCCTGTTCTGCTTCAAAGCGTCATTTAGAAGGTACAAGCCCTCATTTTTAGGGCGCAACGCCTCATTTTTTGGCCGCGAATCCTCCTTTTTAGGGGTCAATACGTCCTTTTTGCTGTAAAATCCCTCACTTTTATGTTCCGGACATCTCATTTAGGGCACAAAGCCTTGTTTTGTGGTCCCAAAGCTTCCTCTTCAGAGTCCAAAGCTTTGATTCTGTGGTTGAATTCCTCGTTTTATAATCCAAACCCTCACGTTTATTGCACAAACCCTCATTTTTAGGGCCCAAACGCTCATTTTTATGCTGCAAATCATTTCACTGGAAAATGCCTCCTCTTCATGCTCCAAACGCCTCCTTTAGGGCACGATGTCTGAATGTTAGGTCCCAAAGATTTGGTTAAGAGCCCAAAGCTTGGAGTCTAGGGTTGAAAGCCTGCTTTTTACTCTACAAACCCTCCTGTTTAGGGTACAAACCCTCCTTTTTGGTGCACAAGCCCTCGCTGTTAGGGTGCAAACACTCATGTTAAGATTCCCAAGCTTCGAGTCCAGGGTTGAAATCCACATCTTTATGCTCCAAACGACCGTCTTTAGGCTTCAAATCCAACTTTTAATTCTGAAATCCCACTTTTTTACGCTCCAAACGCTACATTAAGGGCACAAAGTCTCCATTTTAGGTCACAACGCTTCCTTTTTAGAGTCCGGAACGTTGGTTCCAGGGTTGAAAGCCTCCCTGTTCTGCTTCAAAGCGTCATTTAGAAGGTACAAGCCCTCATTTTTAGGGCGCAACGCCTCATTTTTTGGCCGCGAATCCTCCTTTTTAGGGGTCAATACGTCCTTTTTGCTGTAAAATCCCTCACTTTTATGTTCCGGACATCTCATTTAGGGCACAAAGCCTTGTTTTGTGGTCCCAAAGCTTCCTCTTCAGAGTCCAAAGCTTTGATTCTGTGGTTGAATTCCTCGTTTTATAATCCAAACCCTCACGTTTATTGCACAAACCCTCATTTTTAGGGCCCAAACGCTCATTTTTATGCTGCAAAACATTTCACTGGAAAATGCCTCCTTTTTATGCTCCAAACGCCTCCTTTAGGGCACGATGTCTGAATGTTAGGTCCCAAAGATTTGGTTAAGAGCCCAAAGCTTGGAGTCTAGGGTTGAAAGCGTGCTTTTTACTCTACAAACCCTCCTGTTTAGGGTACAAACCCTCCTTTTTGGTGCACAAGCCCTCGCTGTTAGGGTGCAAACACTCACGTTAAGATTCCCAAGCTTCGAGTCCAGGGTTGAAATCCACATCTTTATGCTCCAAACGACCGTCTTTAGGCTTCAAATCCGACTTTTAATTCTGAAATCCCACTTTTTTACGCTCCAAACGCTACATTAAGGGCACAAAGTCTCCATTTTAGGTCACAACGCTTCCTTTTTAGAGTCCGGAACGTTGGTTCCAGGGTTGAAAGCCTCCCTGTTCTGCTTCAAAGCGTCATTTAGAAGGTACAAGCCCTCATTTTTAGGGCGCAACGCCTCATTTTTTGGCCGCGAATCCTCCTTTTTAGGGGTCAATACGTCCTTTTTGCTGTAAAATCCCTCACTTCTATGTTCCGGACATCTCATTTAGGGCACAAAGCCTTGTTTTGTGGTCCCAAAGCTTCCTCTTCAGAGTCCAAAGCTTTGATTCTGTGGTTGAATTCCTCGTTTTATAATCCAAACCCTCACGTTTATTGCACAAACCCTCATTTTTAGGGCCCAAACGCTCATTTTTATGCTGCAAATCATTTCACTGGAAAATGCCTCCTTTTTATGCTCCAAACGCCTCCTTTAGGGCACGATGTCTGAATGTTAGGTCCCAAAGATTTGGTTAAGAGCCCAAAGCTTGGAGTCTAGGGTTGAAAGCGTGCTTTTTACTCTACAAACCCTCCTGTTTAGGGTACAAACCCTCCTTTTTGGTGCACAAGCCCTCGCTGTTAGGGTG
This sequence comes from Strix aluco, assembly GCF_031877795.1. Lineage (NCBI taxonomy): Eukaryota > Metazoa > Chordata > Aves > Strigiformes > Strigidae > Strix > Strix aluco. The sequence goes on from NC_133970.1 coordinate 9,471,304, forward strand.
CAAACACTCACGTTAAGATTCCCAAGCTTCGAGTCCAGGGTTGAAATCCACATCTTTATGCTCCAAACGACCGTCTTTAGGCTTCAAATCCGACTTTTAATTCTGAAATCCCACTTTTTTACGCTCCAAACGCTACATTAAGGGCACAAAGTCTCCATTTTAGGTCACAACGCTTCCTTTTTAGAGTCCGGAACGTTGGTTCCAGGGTTGAAAGCCTCCCTGTTCTGCTTCAAAGCGTCATTTAGAAGGTACAAGCCCTCATTTTTACGGCGCAACGCCTCATTTTTTGGCCGCGAATCCTCCTTTTTAGGGGTCAATACGTCCTTTTTGCTGTAAAATCCCTCACTTCTATGTTCCGGACATCTCATTTAGGGCACAAAGCCTTGTTTTGTGGTCCCAAAGCTTCCTCTTCAGAGTCCAAAGCTTTGATTCTGTGGTTGAATTCCTCGTTTTATAATCCAAACCCTCACGTTTATTGCACAAACCCTCATTTTTAGGGCCCAAACGCTCATTTTTATGCTGCAAATCATTTCACTGGAAAATGCCTCCTTTTTATGCTCCAAACGCCTCCTTTAGGGCACGATGTCTGAATGTTAGGTCCCAAAGATTTGGTTAAGAGCCCAAAGCTTGGAGTCTAGGGTTGAAAGCCTGCTTTTTACTCTACAAACCCTCCTGTTTAGGGTACAAACCCTCCTTTTTGGTGCACAAGCCCTCGCTGTTAGGGTGCAAACACTCACGTTAAGATTCCCAAGCTTCGAGTCCAGGGTTGAAATCCACATCTTTATGCTCCAAACGACCGTCTTTAGGCTTCAAATCCAACTTTTAATTCTGAAATCCCACTTTTTTACGCTCCAAACGCTACATTAAGGGCACAAAGTCTCCATTTTAGGTCACAACGCTTCCTTTTTAGAGTCCGGAACGTTGGTTCCAGGGTTGAAAGCCTCCCTGTTCTGCTTCAAAGCGTCATTTAGAAGGTACAAGCCCTCATTTTTAGGGCGCAACGCCTCATTTTTTGGCCGCGAATCCTCCTTTTTAGGGGTCAATACGTCCTTTTTGCTGTAAAATCCCTCACTTTTATGTTCCGGACATCTCATTTAGGGCACAAAGCCTTGTTTTGTGGTCCCAAAGCTTCCTCTTCAGAGTCCAAAGCTTTGATTCTGTGGTTGAATTCCTCGTTTTATAATCCAAACCCTCACGTTTATTGCACAAACCCTCATTTTTAGGGCCCAAACGCTCATTTTTATGCTGCAAAACATTTCACTGGAAAATGCCTCCTTTTTATGCTCCAAACGCCTCCTTTAGGGCACGATGTCTGAATGTTAGGTCCCAAAGATTTGGTTAAGAGCCCAAAGCTTGGAGTCTAGGGTTGAAAGCCTGCTTTTTACTCTACAAACCCTCCTGTTTAGGGTACAAACCCTCCTTTTTGGTGCACAAGCCCTCGCTATTAGGGTGCAAACACTCACATTAAGATTCCCAAGCTTCGAGTCCAGGGTTGAAATCCACATCTTTATGCTCCAAACGACCGTCTTTAGGCTTCAAATCCGACTTTTAATCCTGAAATCCCACTTTTTTACGCTCCAAACGCTACATTAAGGGCACAAAGTCTCCATTTTAGGTGACAACGCTTCCTTTTTAGAGTCCGGAACGTTGGTTCCAGGGTTGAAAGCCTCCCTGTTCTGCTTCAAAGCGTCATTTAGAAGGTACAAGCCCTCATTTTTACGGCGCAACGCCTCATTTTTTGGCCGCGAATCCTCCTTTTTAGGGGTCAATACGTCCTTTTTGCTGTAAAATCCCTCACTTTTATGTTCCGGACATCTCATTTAGGGCACAAAGCCTTGTTTTGTGGTCCCAAAGCTTCCTCTTCAGAGTCCAAAGCTTTGATTCTGTGGTTGAATTCCTCGTTTTATAATCCAAACCCTCACGTTTATTGCACAAACCCTCATTTTTAGGGCCCAAACGCTCATTTTTATGCTGCAAATCATTTCACTGGAAAATGCCTCCTCTTCATGCTCCAAACGCCTCCTTTAGGGCACGATGTCTGAATGTTAGGTCCCAAAGATTTGGTTAAGAGCCCAAAGCTTGGAGTCTAGGGTTGAAAGCCTGCTTTTTACTCTACAAACCCTCCTGTTTAGGGTACAAACCCTCCTTTTTGGTGCACAAGCCCTCGCTGTTAGGGTGCAAACACTCATGTTAAGATTCCCAAGCTTCGAGTCCAGGGTTGAAATCCACATCTTTATGCTCCAAACGACCGTCTTTAGGCTTCAAATCCAACTTTTAATTCTGAAATCCCACTTTTTTACGCTCCAAACGCTACATTAAGGGCACAAAGTCTCCATTTTAGGTCACAACGCTTCCTTTTTAGAGTCCGGAACGTTGGTTCCAGGGTTGAAAGCCTCCCTGTTCTGCTTCAAAGCGTCATTTAGAAGGTACAAGCCCTCATTTTTAGGGCGCAACGCCTCATTTTTTGGCCGCGAATCCTCCTTTTTAGGGGTCAATACGTCCTTTTTGCTGTAAAATCCCTCACTTCTATGTTCCGGACATCTCATTTAGGGCACAAAGCCTTGTTTTGTGGTCCCAAAGCTTCCTCTTCAGAGTCCAAAGCTTTGATTCTGTGGTTGAATTCCTCGTTTTATAATCCAAACCCTCACGTTTATTGCACAAACCCTCATTTTTAGGGCCCAAACGCTCATTTTTATGCTGCAAATCATTTCACTGGAAAATGCCTCCTTTTTATGCTCCAAACGCCTCCTTTAGGGCACGATGTCTGAATGTTAGGTCCCAAAGATTTGGTTAAGAGCCCAAAGCTTGGAGTCTAGGGTTGAAAGCGTGCTTTTTACTCTACAAACCCTCCTGTTTAGGGTACAAACCCTCCTTTTTGGTGCACAAGCCCTCGCTGTTAGGGTGCAAACACTCACGTTAAGATTCCCAAGCTTCGAGTCCAGGGTTGAAATCCACATCTTTATGCTCCAAACGACCGTCTTTAGGCTTCAAATCCGACTTTTAATTCTGAAATCCCACTTTTTTACGCTCCAAACGCTACATTAAGGGCACAAAGTCTCCATTTTAGGTCACAACGCTTCCTTTTTAGAGTCCGGAACGTTGGTTCCAGGGTTGAAAGCCTCCCTGTTCTGCTTCAAAGCGTCATTTAGAAGGTACAAGCCCTCATTTTTACGGCGCAACGCCTCATTTTTTGGCCGCGAATCCTCCTTTTTAGGGGTCAATACGTCCTTTTTGCTGTAAAATCCCTCACTTCTATGTTCCGGACATCTCATTTAGGGCACAAAGCCTTGTTTTGTGGTCCCAAAGCTTCCTCTTCAGAGTCCAAAGCTTTGATTCTGTGGTTGAATTCCTCGTTTTATAATCCAAACCCTCACGTTTATTGCGCAAACCCTCATTTTTAGGGCCCAAACGCTCATTTTTATGCTGCAAATCATTTCACTGGAAAATGCCTCCTTTTTATGCTCCAAACGCCTCCTTTAGGGCACGATGTCTGAATGTTAGGTCCCAAAGATTTGGTTAAGAGCCCAAAGCTTGGAGTCTAGGGTTGAAAGCCTGCTTTTTACTCTACAAACCCTCCTGTTTAGGGTACAAACCCTCCTTTTTGGTGCACAAGCCCTCGCTGTTAGGGTGCAAACACTCACGTTAAGATTCCCAAGCTTCGAGTCCAGGGTTGAAATCCACATCTTTATGCTCCAAACGACCGTCTTTAGGCTTCAAATCCAACTTTTAATTCTGAAATCCCACTTTTTTACGCTCCAAACGCTACATTAAGGGCACAAAGTCTCCATTTTAGGTCACAACGCTTCCTTTTTAGAGTCCGGAACGTTGGTTCCAGGGTTGAAAGCCTCCCTGTTCTGCTTCAAAGCGTCATTTAGAAGGTACAAGCCCTCATTTTTAGGGCGCAACGCCTCATTTTTTGGCCGCGAATCCTCCTTTTTAGGGGTCAATACGTCCTTTTTGCTGTAAAATCCCTCACTTTTATGTTCCGGACATCTCATTTAGGGCACAAAGCCTTGTTTTGTGGTCCCAAAGCTTCCTCTTCAGAGTCCAAAGCTTTGATTCTGTGGTTGAATTCCTCGTTTTATAATCCAAACCCTCACGTTTATTGCACAAACCCTCATTTTTAGGGCCCAAACGCTCATTTTTATGCTGCAAAACATTTCACTGGAAAATGCCTCCTTTTTATGCTCCAAACGCCTCCTTTAGGGCACGATGTCTGAATGTTAGGTCCCAAAGATTTGGTTAAGAGCCCAAAGCTTGGAGTCTAGGGTTGAAAGCCTGCTTTTTACTCTACAAACCCTCCTGTTTAGGGTACAAACCCTCCTTTTTGGTGCACAAGCCCTCGCTATTAGGGTGCAAACACTCACATTAAGATTCCCAAGCTTCGAGTCCAGGGTTGAAATCCACATCTTTATGCTCCAAACGACCGTCTTTAGGCTTCAAATCCAACTTTTAATTCTGAAATCCCACTTTTTTACGCTCCAAACGCTACATTAAGGGCACAAAGTCTCCATTTTAGGTCACAACGCTTCCTTTTTAGAGTCCGGAACGTTGGTTCCAGGGTTGAAAGCCTCCCTGTTCTGCTTCAAAGCGTCATTTAGAAGGTACAAGCCCTCATTTTTAGGGCACAACGCCTCATTTTTTGGCTGCGAATCCTCCTTTTTAGGGGTCAATACGTCCTTTTTGCTGTAAAATCCCTCACTTCTATGTTCCGGACATCTCATTTAGGGCACAAAGCCTTGTTTTGTGGTCCCAAAGCTTCCTCTTCAGAGTCCAAAGCTTTGATTCTGTGGTTGAATTCCTCGTTTTATAATCCAAACCCTCACGTTTATTGCACAAACCCTCATTTTTAGGGCCCAAATGCTCATTTTTATGCTGCAAATCATTTCACTGGAAAATGCCTCCTCTTCATGCTCCAAACGCCTCCTTTAGGGCACGATGTCTGAATGTTAGGTCCCAAAGATTTGGTTAAGAGCCCAAAGCTTGGAGTCTAGGGTTGAAAGCCTGCTTTTTACTCTACAAACCCTCCTGTTTAGGGTACAAACCCTCTTTTTTGGTGCACAAGCCCTCGCTGTTAGGGTGCAAACACTCACGTTAAGATTCCCAAGCTTCGAGTCCAGGGTTGAAATCCACATCTTTATGCTCCAAACGACCGTCTTTAGGCTTCAAATCCGACTTTTAATTCTGAAATCCCACTTTTTTACGCTCCAAACGCTACATTAAGGGCACAAAGTCTCCATTTTAGGTCACAACGCTTCCTTTTTAGAGTCCGGAACGTTGGTTCCAGGGTTGAAAGCCTCCCTGTTCTGCTTCAAAGCGTCATTTAGAAGGTACAAGCCCTCATTTTTAGGGCGCAACGCCTCATTTTTTGGCCACGAATCCTCCTTTTTAGGGGTCAATACGTCCTTTTTGCTGTAAAATCCCTCACTTCTATGTTCCGGACATCTCATTTAGGGCACAAAGCCTTGTTTTGTGGTCCCAAAGCTTCCTCTTCAGAGTCCAAAGCTTTGATTCTGTGGTTGAATTCCTCGTTTTATAATCCAAACCCTCACGTTTATTGCACAAACCCTCATTTTTAGGGCCCAAACGCTCATTTTTATGCTGCAAATCATTTCACTGGAAAATGCCTCCTTTTTATGCTCCAAACGCCTCCTTTAGGGCACGATGTCTGAATGTTAGGTCCCAAAGATTTGGTTAAGAGCCCAAAGCTTGGAGTCTAGGGTTCAAAGCCTGCTTTTTACTCTACAAACCCTCCTGTTTAGGGTACAAACCCTCCTTTTTGGTGCACAAGCCCTCGCTGTTAGGGTGCAAACACTCACGTTAAGATTCCCAAGCTTCGAGTCCAGGGTTGAAATCCACATCTTTATGCTCCAAACGACCGTCTTTAGGCTTCAAATCCGACTTTTAATTCTGAAATCCCACTTTTTTACGCTCCAAATGCTACATTAAGGGCACAAAGTCTCCATTTTAGGTCACAACGCTTCCTTTTTAGAGTCCGGAACGTTGGTTCCAGGGTTGAAAGCCTCCCTGTTCTGCTTCAAAGCGTCATTTAGAAGGTACAAGCCCTCATTTTTAGGGCACAACGCCTCATTTTTTGGCCGCGAATCCTCCTTTTTAGGGGTCAATACGTCCTTTTTGCTGTAAAATCCCTCACTTCTATGTTCCGGACATCTCATTTAGGGCACAAAGCCTTGTTTTGTGGTCCCAAAGCTTCCTCTTCAGAGTCCAAAGCTTTGATTCTGTGGTTGAATTCCTCGTTTTATAATCCAAACCCTCACGTTTATTGCACAAACCCTCATTTTTAGGGCCCAAACGCTCATTTTTATGCTGCAAATCATTTCACTGGAAAATGCCTCCTTTTTATGCTCCAAACGCCTCCTTTAGGGCACGATGTCTGAATGTTAGGTCCCAAAGATTTGGTTAAGAGCCCAAAGCTTGGAGTCTAGGGTTCAAAGCCTGCTTTTTACTCTACAAACCCTCCTGTTTAGGGTACAAACCCTCTTTTTTGGTGCACAAGCCCTCGCTGTTAGGGTGCAAACACTCACGTTAAGATTCCCAAGCTTCGAGTCCAGGGTTGAAATCCACATCTTTATGCTCCAAACGACCGTCTTTAGGCTTCAAATCCAACTTTTAATTCTGAAATCCCACTTTTTTACGCTCCAAACGCTACATTAAGGGCACAAAGTCTCCATTTTAGGTCACAACGCTTCCTTTTTAGAGTCCGGAACGTTGGTTCCAGGGTTGAAAGCCTCCCTGTTCTGCTTCAAAGCGTCATTTAGAAGGTACAAGCCCTAATTTTTAGGGCGCAACGCCTCATTTTTTGGCCGCGAATCCTCCTTTTTAGGGGTCAATACGTCCTTTTTGCTGTAAAATCCCTCACTTTTATGTTCCGGACATCTCATTTAGGGCACAAAGCCTTGTTTTGTGGTCCCAAAGCTTCCTCTTCAGAGTCCAAAGCTTTGATTCTGTGGTTGAATTCCTCGTTTTATAATCCAAACCCTCACGTTTATTGCACAAACCCTCATTTTTAGGGCCCAAACGCTCATTTTTATGCTGCAAATCATTTCACTGGAAAATGCCTCCTTTTTATGCTCCAAACGCCTCCTTTAGGGCACGATGTCTGAATGTTAGGTCCCAAAGATTTGGTTAAGAGCCCAAAGCTTGGAGTCTAGGGTTGAAAGCCTGCTTTTTACTCTACAAACCCTCCTGTTTAGGGTACAAACCCTCCTTTTTGGTGCACAAGCCCTCGCTGTTAGGGTGCAAACACTCACGTTAAGATTCCCAAGCTTCGAGTCCAGGGTTGAAATCCACATCTTTATGCTCCAAACGACCGTCTTTAGGCTTCAAATCCGACTTTTAATTCTGAAATCCCACTTTTTTACGCTCCAAACGCTACATTAAGGGCACAAAGTCTCCATTTTAGGTCACAACGCTTCCTTTTTAGAGTCCGGAACGTTGGTTCCAGGGTTGAAAGCCTCCCTGTTCTGCTTCAAAGCGTCATTTAGAAGGTACAAGCCCTCATTTTTAGGGCGCAACGCCTCATTTTTTGGCCGCGAATCCTCCTTTTTAGGGGTCAATACGTCCTTTTTGCTGTAAAATCCCTCACTTCTATGTTCCGGACATCTCATTTAGGGCACAAAGCCTTGTTTTGTGGTCCCAAAGCTTCCTCTTCAGAGTCCAAAGCTTTGGTTCTGTGGTTGAATTCCTCGTTTTATAATCCAAACCCTCACGTTTATTGCACAAACCCTCATTTTTAGGGCCCAAACGCTCATTTTTATGCTGCAAATCATTTCACTGGAAAATGCCTCCTTTTTATGCTCCAAACGCCTCCTTTAGGGCACGATGTCTGAATGTTAGGTCCCAAAGATTTGGTTAAGAGCCCAAAGCTTGGAGTCTAGGGTTCAAAGCCTGCTTTTTACTCTACAAACCCTCCTGTTTAGGGTACAAACCCTCCTTTTTGGTGCACAAGCCCTCGCTGTTAGGGTGCAAACACTCACGTTAAGATTCCCAAGCTTCGAGTCCAGGGTTGAAATCCACATCTTTATGCTCCAAACGACCGTCTTTAGGCTTCAAATCCGACTTTTAATCCTGAAATCCCACTTTCTTACGCTCCAAACGCTACATTAAGGGCACAAAGTCTCCATTTTAGGTCACAACGCTTCCTTTTTAGAGTCCGGAACGTTGGTTCCAGGGTTGAAAGCCTCCCTGTTCTGCTTCAAAGCGTCATTTAGAAGGTACAAGCCCTCATTTTTAGGGCGCAACGCCTCATTTTTTGGCCGCGAATCCTCCTTTTTAGGGGTCAATACGTCCTTTTTGCTGTAAAATCCCTCACTTCTATGTTCCGGACATCTCATTTAGGGCACAAAGCCTTGTTTTGTGGTCCCAAAGCTTCCTCTTCAGAGTCCAAAGCTTTGATTCTGTGGTTGAATTCCTCGTTTTATAATCCAAACCCTCACGTTTATTGCACAAACCCTCATTTTTAGGGCCCAAACGCTCATTTTTATGCTGCAAATCATTTCACTGGAAAATGCCTCCTTTTTATGCTCCAAATGCCTCCTTTAGGGCACGATGTCTGAATGTTAGGTCCCAAAGATTTGGTTAAGAGCCCAAAGCTTGGAGTCTAGGGTTCAAAGCCTGCTTTTTACTCTACAAACCCTCCTGTTTAGGGTACAAACCCTCCTTTTTGGTGCACAAGCCCTCGCTGTTAGGGTGCAAACACTCACGTTAAGATTCCCAAGCTTCGAGTCCAGGGTTGAAATCCACATCTTTATGCTCCAAACGACCGTCTTTAGGCTTCAAATCCGACTTTTAATTCTGAAATCCCACTTTTTTACGCTCCAAACGCTACATTAAGGGCACAAAGTCTCCATTTTAGGTCACAACGCTTCCTTTTTAGAGTCCGGAACGTTGGTTCCAGGGTTGAAAGCCTCCCTGTTCTGCTTCAAAGCGTCATTTAGAAGGTACAAGCCCTCATTTTTAGGGCGCAACGCCTCATTTTTTGGCCGCGAATCCTCCTTTTTAGGGGTCAATACGTCCTTTTTGCTGTAAAATCCCTCACTTCTATGTTCCGGACATCTCTTTTAGGGCACAAAGCCTTGTTTTGTGGTCCCAAAGCTTCCTCTTCAGAGTCCAAAGCTTTGATTCTGTGGTTGAATTCCTCGTTTTATAATCCAAACCCTCACATTTATTGCACAAACCCTCATTTTTAGGGCCCAAACGCTCATTTTTATGCTGCAAATCATTTCACTGGAAAATGCCTCCTTTTTATGCTCCAAACGCCTCCTTTAGGGCACGATGTCTGAATGTTAGGTCCCAAAGATTTGGTTAAGAGCCCAAAGCTTGGAGTCTAGGGTTGAAAGCGTGCTTTTTACTCTACAAACCCTCCTGTTTAGGGTACAAACCCTCCTTTTTGGTGCACAAGCCCTCGCTGTTAGGGTGCAAACACTCACGTTAAGATTCCCAAGCTTCGAGTCCAGGGTTGAAATCCACATCTTTATGCTCCAAACGACCGTCTTTAGGCTTCAAATCCGACTTTTAATTCTGAAATCCCACTTTTTTACGCTCCAAACGCTACATTAAGGGCACAAAGTCTCCATTTTAGGTCACAACGCTTCCTTTTTAGAGTCCGGAACGTTGGTTCCAGGGTTGAAAGCCTCCCTGTTCTGCTTCAAAGCGTCATTTAGAAGGTACAAGCCCTCATTTTTAGGGCGCAACGCCTCATTTTTTGGCCGCGAATCCTCCTTTTTAGGGGTCAATACGTCCTTTTTGCTTTAAAATCCCTCACTTCTATGTTCCGGACATCTCATTTAGGGCACAAAGCCTTGTTTTGTGGTCCCAAAGCTTCCTCTTCAGAGTCCAAAGCTTTGATTCTGTGGTTGAATTCCTCGTTTTATAATCCAAACCCTCACGTTTATTGCACAAACCCTCATTTTTAGGGCCCAAACGCTCATTTTTATGCTGCAAATCATTTCACTGGAAAATGCCTCCTTTTTATGCTCCAAACGCCTCCTTTAGGGCACGATGTCTGAATGTTAGGTCCCAAAGATTTGGTTAAGAGCCCAAAGCTTGGAGTCTAGGGTTGAAAGCCTGCTTTTTACTCTACAAACCCTCCTGTTTAGGGTACAAACCCTCCTTTTTGGTGCACAAGCCCTCGCTGTTAGGGTGCAAACACTCACGTTAAGATTCCCAAGCTTCGAGTCCAGGGTTGAAATCCACATCTTTATGCTCCAAACGACCGTCTTTGGGCTTCAAATCCGACTTTTAATTCTGAAATCCCACTTTTTTACGCTCCAAACGCTACATTAAGGGCACAAAGTCTCCATTTTAGGTCACAACGCTTCCTTTTTAGAGTCCGGAACGTTGGTTCCAGGGTTGAAAGCCTCCCTGTTCTGCTTCAAAGCGTCATTTAGAAGGTACAAGCCCTCATTTTTAGGGCGCAACGCCTCATTTTTTGGCCGCGAATCCTCCTTTTTAGGGGTCAATACGTCCTTTTTGCTGTAAAATCCCTCACTTCTATGTTCCGGACATCTCATTTAGGGCACAAAGCCTTGTTTTGTGGTCCCAAAGCTTCCTCTTCAGAGTCCAAAGCTTTGATTCTGTGGTTGAATTCCTCGTTTTATAATCCAAACCCTCACGTTTATTGCACAAACCCTCATTTTTAGGGCCCAAACGCTCATTTTTATGCTGCAAATCATTTCACTGGAAAATGCCTCCTTTTTATGCTCCAAACGCCTCCTTTAGGGCACGATGTCTGAATGTTAGGTCCCAAAGATTTGGTTAAGAGCCCAAAGCTTGGAGTCTAGGGTTCAAAGCCTGCTTTTTACTCTACAAACCCTCCTGTTTAGGGTACAAACCCTCCTTTTTGGTGCACAAGCCCTCGCTGTTAGGGTGCAAACACTCACGTTAAGATTCCCAAGCTTCGAGTCCAGGGTTGAAATCCACATCTTTATGCTCCAAACGACCGTCTTTAGGCTTCAAATCCGACTTTTAATTCTGAAATCCCACTTTTTTACGCTCCAAACGCTACATTAAGGGCACAAAGTCTCCATTTTAGGTCACAACGCTTCCTTTTTAGAGTCCGGAACGTTGGTTCCAGGGTTGAAAGCCTCCCTGTTCTGCTTCAAAGCGTCATTTAGAAGGTACAAGCCCTCATTTTTAGGGCGCAACGCCTCATTTTTTGGCCGCGAATCCTCCTTTTTAGGGGTCAATACGTCCTTTTTGCTGTAAAATCCCTCACTTCTATGTTCCGGACATCTCATTTAGGGCACAAAGCCTTGTTTTGTGGTCCCAAAGCTTCCTCTTCAGAGTCCAAAGCTTTGATTCTGTGGTTGAATTCCTCGTTTTATAATCCAAACCCTCACGTTTATTGCACAAACCCTCATTTTTAGGGCCCAAACGCTCATTTTTATGCTGCAAATCATTTCACTGGAAAATGCCTCCTTTTTATGCTCCAAACGCCTCCTTTAGGGCACGATGTCTGAATGTTAGGTCCCAAAGATTTGGTTAAGAGCCCAAAGCTTGGAGTCTAGGGTTGAAAGCCTGCTTTTTACTCTACAAACCCTCCTGTTTAGGGTACAAACCCTCCTTTTTGGTGCACAAGCCCTCGCTGTTAGGGTGCAAACACTCACGTTAAGATTCCCAAGCTTCGAGTCCAGGGTTGAAATCCACATCTTTATGCTCCAAACGACCGTCTTTAGGCTTCAAATCCAACTTTTAATTCTGAAATCCCACTTTTTTACGCTCCAAACGCTACATTAAGGGCACAAAGTCTCCATTTTAGGTCACAACGCTTCCTTTTTAGAGTCCGGAACGTTGGTTCCAGGGTTGAAAGCCTCCCTGTTCTGCTTCAAAGCGTCATTTAGAAGGTACAAGCCCTCATTTTTAGGGCGCAACGCCTCATTTTTTGGCCGCGAATCCTCCTTTTTAGGGGTCAATACGTCCTTTTTGCTGTAAAATCCCTCACTTCTATGTTCCGGACATCTCATTTAGGGCACAAAGCCTTGTTTTGTGGTCCCAAAGCTTCCTCTTCAGAGTCCAAAGCTTTGATTCTGTGGTTGAATTCCTCGTTTTATAATCCAAACCCTCACGTTTATTGCACAAACCCTCATTTTTAGGGCCCAAACGCTCATTTTTATGCTGCAAAACATTTCACTGGAAAATGCCTCCTTTTTATGCTCCAAACGCCTCCTTTAGGGCACGATGTCTGAATGTTAGGTCCCAAAGATTTGGTTAAGAGCCCAAAGCTTGGAGTCTAGGGTTGAAAGCGTGCTTTTTACTCTACAAACCCTCCTGTTTAGGGTACAAACCCTCCTTTTTGGTGCACAAGCCCTCGCTATTAGGGTGCAAACACTCACATTAAGATTCCCAAGCTTCGAGTCCAGGGTTGAAATCCACATCTTTATGCTCCAAACGACCGTCTTTAGGCTTCAAATCCAACTTTTAATTCTGAAATCCCACTTTTTTACGCTCCAAACGCTACATTAAGGGCACAAAGTCTCCATTTTAGGTCACAACGCTTCCTTTTTAGAGTCCGGAACGTTGGTTCCAGGGTTGAAAGCCTCCCTGTTCTGCTTCAAAGCGTCATTTAGAAGGTACAAGCCCTCATTTTTAGGGCACAACGCCTCATTTTTTGGCTGCGAATCCTCCTTTTTAGGGGTCAATACATCATTTTTGCTGTAAAATCCCTCACTTCTATGTTCCGGACATCTCATTTAGGGCACAAAGCCTTGTTTTGTGGTCCCAAAGCTTCCTCTTCAGAGTCCAAAGCTTTGATTCTGTGGTTGAATTCCTCGTTTTATAATCCAAACCCTCACGTTTATTGCACAAACCCTCATTTTTAGGGCCCAAATGCTCATTTTTATGCTGCAAATCATTTCACTGGAAAATGCCTCCTCTTCATGCTCCAAACGCCTCCTTTAGGGCACGATGTCTGAATGTTAGGTCCCAAAGATTTGGTTAAGAGCCCAAAGCTTGGAGTCTAGGGTTGAAAGCCTGCTTTTTACTCTACAAACCCTCCTGTTTAGGGTACAAACCCTCCTTTTTGGTGCACAAGCCCTCGCTGTTAGGGTGCAAACACTCACGTTAAGATTCCCAAGCTTCGAGTCCAGGGTTGAAATCCACATCTTTATGCTCCAAACGACCGTCTTTAGGCTTCAAATCCGACTTTTAATTCTGAAATCCCACTTTTTTACGCTCCAAACGCTACATTAAGGGCACAAAGTCTCCATTTTAGGTCACAACGCTTCCTTTTTAGAGTCCGGAACGTTGGTTCCAGGGTTGAAAGCCTCCCTGTTCTGCTTCAAAGCGTCATTTAGAAGGTACAAGCCCTCATTTTTAGGGCGCAACGCCTCATTTTTTGGCCGCGAATCCTCCTTTTTAGGGGTCAATACGTCCTTTTTGCTGTAAAATCCCTCACTTCTATGTTCCGGACATCTCATTTAGGGCACAAAGCCTTGTTTTGTGGTCCCAAAGCTTCCTCTTCAGAGTCCAAAGCTTTGATTCTGTGGTTGAATTCCTCGTTTTATAATCCAAACCCTCACGTTTATTGCACAAACCCTCATTTTTAGGGCCCAAACGCTCATTTTTATGCTGCAAAACATTTCACTGGAAAATGCCTCCTTTTTATGCTCCAAACGCCTCCTTTAGGGCACGATGTCTGAATGTTAGGTCCCAAAGATTTGGTTAAGAGCCCAAAGCTTGGAGTCTAGGGTTGAAAGCGTGCTTTTTACTCTACAAACCCTCCTGTTTAGGGTACAAACCCTCCTTTTTGGTGCACAAGCCCTCGCTGTTAGGGTGCAAACACTCACGTTAAGATTCCCAAGCTTCGAGTCCAGGGTTGAAATCCACATCTTTATGCTCCAAACGACCGTCTTTAGGCTTCAAATCCAACTTTTAATTCTGAAATCCCACTTTTTTACGCTCCAAACGCTACATTAAGGGCACAAAGTCTCCATTTTAGGTCACAACGCTTCCTTTTTAGAGTCCGGAACGTTGGTTCCAGGGTTGAAAGCCTCCCTGTTCTGCTTCAAAGCGTCATTTAGAAGGTACAAGCCCTCATTTTTAGGGCGCAACGCCTCATTTTTTGGCCGCGAATCCTCCTTTTTAGGGGTCAATACGTCCTTTTTGCTGTAAAATCCCTCACTTCTATGTTCCGGACATCTCATTTAGGGCACAAAGCCTTGTTTTGTGGTCCCAAAGCTTCCTCTTCAGAGTCCAAAGCTTTGATTCTGTGGTTGAATTCCTCGTTTTATAATCCAAACCCTCACGTTTATTGCACAAACCCTCATTTTTAGGGCCCAAACGCTCATTTTTATGCTGCAAAACATTTCACTGGAAAATGCCTCCTTTTTATGCTCCAAACGCCTCCTTTAGGGCACGATGTCTGAATGTTAGGTCCCAAAGATTTGGTTAAGAGCCCAAAGCTTGGAGTCTAGGGTTGAAAGCGTGCTTTTTACTCTACAAACCCTCCTGTTTAGGGTACAAACCCTCCTTTTTGGTGCACAAGCCCTCGCTATTAGGGTGCAAACACTCACATTAAGATTCCCAAGCTTCGAGTCCAGGGTTGAAATCCACATCTTTATGCTCCAAACGACCGTCTTTAGGCTTCAAATCCAACTTTTAATTCTGAAATCCCACTTTTTTACGCTCCAAACGCTACATTAAGGGCACAAAGTCTCCATTTTAGGTCACAACGCTTCCTTTTTAGAGTCCGGAACGTTGGTTCCAGGGTTGAAAGCCTCCCTGTTCTGCTTCAAAGCGTCATTTAGAAGGTACAAGCCCTCATTTTTAGGGCACAACGCCTCATTTTTTGGCTGCGAATCCTCCTTTTTAGGGGTCAATACATCCTTTTTGCTGTAAAATCCCTCACTTCTATGTTCCGGACATCTCATTTAGGGCACAAAGCCTTGTTTTGTGGTCCCAAAGCTTCCTCTTCAGAGTCCAAAGCTTTGATTCTGTGGTTGAATTCCTCGTTTTATAATCCAAACCCTCACGTTTATTGCACAAACCCTCATTTTTAGGGCCCAAACGCTCATTTTTATGCTGCAAATCATTTCACTGGAAAATGCCTCCTCTTCATGCTCCAAACGCCTCCTTTAGGGCACGATGTCTGAATGTTAGGTCCCAAAGATTTGGTTAAGAGCCCAAAGCTTGGAATCTAGGGTTGAAAGCCTGCTTTTTACTCTACAAACCCTCCTGTTTAGGGTACAAACCCTCCTTTTTGGTGCACAAGCCCTCGCTGTTAGGGTGCAAACACTCACGTTAAGATTCCCAAGCTTCGAGTCCAGGGTTGAAATCCACATCTTTATGCTCCAAACGACCGTCTTTAGGCTTCAAATCCGACTTTTAATTCTGAAATCCCACTTTTTTACGCTCCAAACGCTACATTAAGGGCACAAAGTCTCCATTTTAGGTCACAACGCTTCCTTTTTAGAGTCCGGAACGTTGGTTCCAGGGTTGAAAGCCTCCCTGTTCTGCTTCAAAGCGTCATTTAGAAGGTACAAGCCCTCATTTTTAGGGCGCAACGCCTCATTTTTTGGCCGCGAATCCTCCTTTTTAGGGGTCAATACGTCCTTTTTGCTGTAAAATCCCTCACTTCTATGTTCCGGACATCTCATTTAGGGCACAAAGCCTTGTTTTGTGGTCCCAAAGCTTCCTCTTCAGAGTCCAAAGCTTTGATTCTGTGGTTGAATTCCTCGTTTTATAATCCAAACCCTCACGTTTATTGCACAAACCCTCATTTTTAGGGCCCAAACGCTCATTTTTATGCTGCAAAACATTTCACTGGAAAATGCCTCCTTTTTATGCTCCAAACGCCTCCTTTAGGGCACGATGTCTGAATGTTAGGTCCCAAAGATTTGGTTAAGAGCCCAAAGCTTGGAGTCTAGGGTTGAAAGCGTGCTTTTTACTCTACAAACCCTCCTGTTTAGGGTACAAACCCTCCTTTTTGGTGCACAAGCCCTCGCTGTTAGGGTGCAAACACTCACGTTAAGATTCCCAAGCTTCGAGTCCAGGGTTGAAATCCACATCTTTATGCTCCAAACGACCGTCTTTAGGCTTCAAATCCAACTTTTAATTCTGAAATCCCACTTTTTTACGCTCCAAACGCTACATTAAGGGCACAAAGTCTCCATTTTAGGTCACAACGCTTCCTTTTTAGAGTCCGGAACGTTGGTTCCAGGGTTGAAAGCCTCCCTGTTCTGCTTCAAAGCGTCATTTAGAAGGTACAAGCCCTCATTTTTAGGGCGCAACGCCTCATTTTTTGGCCGCGAATCCTCCTTTTTAGGGGTCAATACGTCCTTTTTGCTGTAAAATCCCTCACTTCTATGTTCCGGACATCTCATTTAGGGCACAAAGCCTTGTTTTGTGGTCCCAAAGCTTCCTCTTCAGAGTCCAAAGCTTTGATTCTGTGGTTGAATTCCTCGTTTTATAATCCAAACCCTCACGTTTATTGCACAAACCCTCATTTTTAGGGCCCAAACGCTCATTTTTATGCTGCAAAACATTTCACTGGAAAATGCCTCCTTTTTATGCTCCAAACGCCTCCTTTAGGGCACGATGTCTGAATGTTAGGTCCCAAAGATTTGGTTAAGAGCCCAAAGCTTGGAGTCTAGGGTTGAAAGCGTGCTTTTTACTCTACAAACCCTCCTGTTTAGGGTACAAACCCTCCTTTTTGGTGCACAAGCCCTCGCTATTAGGGTGCAAACACTCACATTAAGATTCCCAAGCTTCGAGTCCAGGGTTGAAATCCACATCTTTATGCTCCAAACGACCGTCTTTAGGCTTCAAATCCAACTTTTAATTCTGAAATCCCACTTTTTTACGCTCCAAACGCTACATTAAGGGCACAAAGTCTCCATTTTAGGTCACAACGCTTCCTTTTTAGAGTCCGGAACGTTGGTTCCAGGGTTGAAAGCCTCCCTGTTCTGCTTCAAAGCGTCATTTAGAAGGTACAAGCCCTCATTTTTAGGGCACAACGCCTCATTTTTTGGCTGCGAATCCTCCTTTTTAGGGGTCAATACATCCTTTTTGCTGTAAAATCCCTCACTTCTATGTTCCGGACATCTCATTTAGGGCACAAAGCCTTGTTTTGTGGTCCCAAAGCTTCCTCTTCAGAGTCCAAAGCTTTGATTCTGTGGTTGAATTCCTCGTTTTATAATCCAAACCCTCACGTTTATTGCACAAACCCTCATTTTTAGGGCCCAAACGCTCATTTTTATGCTGCAAATCATTTCACTGGAAAATGCCTCCTCTTCATGCTCCAAACGCCTCCTTTAGGGCACGATGTCTGAATGTTAGGTCCCAAAGATTTGGTTAAGAGCCCAAAGCTTGGAGTCTAGGGTTGAAAGCCTGCTTTTTACTCTACAAACCCTCCTGTTTAGGGTACAAACCCTCCTTTTTGGTGCACAAGCCCTCGCTGTTAGGGTGCAAACACTCACGTTAAGATTCCCAAGCTTCGAGTCCAGGGTTGAAATCCACATCTTTATGCTCCAAACGACCGTCTTTAGGCTTCAAATCCGACTTTTAATTCTGAAATCCCACTTTTTTACGCTCCAAACGCTACATTAAGGGCACAAAGTCTCCATTTTAGGTCACAACGCTTCCTTTTTAGAGTCCGGAACGTTGGTTCCAGGGTTGAAAGCCTCCCTGTTCTGCTTCAAAGCGTCATTTAGAAGGTACAAGCCCTCATTTTTAGGGCACAACGCCTCATTTTTTGGCTGCGAATCCTCCTTTTTAGGGGTCAATACATCATTTTTGCTGTAAAATCCCTCACTTCTATGTTCCGGACATCTCATTTAGGGCACAAAGCCTTGTTTTGTGGTCCCAAAGCTTCCTCTTCAGAGTCCAAAGCTTTGATTCTGTGGTTGAATTCCTCGTTTTATAATCCAAACCCTCACGTTTATTGCACAAACCCTCATTTTTAGGGCCCAAATGCTCATTTTTATGCTGCAAATCATTTCACTGGAAAATGCCTCCTCTTCATGCTCCAAACGCCTCCTTTAGGGCACGATGTCTGAATGTTAGGTCCCAAAGATTTGGTTAAGAGCCCAAAGCTTGGAGTCTAGGGTTGAAAGCCTGCTTTTTACTCTACAAACCCTCCTGTTTAGGGTACAAACCCTCTTTTTTGGTGCACAAGCCCTCGCTGTTAGGGTGCAAACACTCACGTTAAGATTCCCAAGCTTCGAGTCCAGGGTTGAAATCCACATCTTTATGCTCCAAACGACCGTCTTTAGGCTTCAAATCCAACTTTTAATTCTGAAATCCCACTTTTTTACGCTCCAAACGCTACATTAAGGGCACAAAGTCTCCATTTTAGGTCACAACGCTTCCTTTTTAGAGTCCGGAACGTTGGTTCCAGGGTTGAAAGCCTCCCTGTTCTGCTTCAAAGCGTCATTTAGAAGGTACAAGCCCTCATTTTTAGGGCGCAACGCCTCATTTTTTGGCCGCGAATCCTCCTTTTTAGGGGTCAATACGTCCTTTTTGCTGTAAAATCCCTCACTTCTATGTTCCGGACATCTCATTTAGGGCACAAAGCCTTGTTTTGTGGTCCCAAAGCTTCCTCTTCAGAGTCCAAAGCTTTGATTCTGTGGTTGAATTCCTCGTTTTATAATCCAAACCCTCACGTTTATTGCACAAACCCTCATTTTTAGGGCCCAAACGCTCATTTTTATGCTGCAAATCATTTCACTGGAAAATGCCTCCTTTTTATGCTCCAAACGCCTCCTTTAGGGCACGATGTCTGAATGTTAGGTCCCAAAGATTTGGTTAAGAGCCCAAAGCTTGGAGTCTAGGGTTGAAAGCCTGCTTTTTACTCTACAAACCCTCCTGTTTAGGGTACAAACCCTCCTTTTTGGTGCACAAGCCCTCGCTGTTAGGGTGCAAACACTCACGTTAAGATTCCCAAGCTTCGAGTCCAGGGTTGAAATCCACATCTTTATGCTCCAAACGACCGTCTTTAGGCTTCAAATCCGACTTTTAATTCTGAAATCCCACTTTTTTACGCTCCAAACGCTACATTAAGGGCACAAAGTCTCCATTTTAGGTCACAACGCTTCCTTTTTAGAGTCCGGAACGTTGGTTCCAGGGTTGAAAGCCTCCCTGTTCTGCTTCAAAGCGTCATTTAGAAGGTACAAGCCCTCATTTTTAGGGCGCAACGCCTCATTTTTTGGCCGCGAATCCTCCTTTTTAGGGGTCAATACGTCCTTTTTGCTGTAAAATCCCTCACTTCTATGTTCCGGACATCTCATTTAGGGCACAAAGCCTTGTTTTGTGGTCCCAAAGCTTCCTCTTCAGAGTCCAAAGCTTTGATTCTGTGGTTGAATTCCTCGTTTTATAATCCAAACCCTCACGTTTATTGCACAAACCCTCATTTTTAGGGCCCAAACGCTCATTTTTATGCTGCAAATCATTTCACTGGAAAATGCCTCCTTTTTATGCTCCAAACGCCTCCTTTAGGGCACGATGTCTGAATGTTAGGTCCCAAAGATTTGGTTAAGAGCCCAAAGCTTGGAGTCTAGGGTTCAAAGCCTGCTTTTTACTCTACAAACCCTCCTGTTTAGGGTACAAACCCTCTTTTTTGGTGCACAAGCCCTCGCTGTTAGGGTGCAAACACTCACGTTAAGATTCCCAAGCTTCGAGTCCAGGGTTGAAATCCACATCTTTATGCTCCAAACGACCGTCTTTAGGCTTCAAATCCAACTTTTAATTCTGAAATCCCACTTTTTTACGCTCCAAACGCTACATTAAGGGCACAAAGTCTCCATTTTAGGTCACAACGCTTCCTTTTTAGAGTCCGGAACGTTGGTTCCAGGGTTGAAAGCCTCCCTGTTCTGCTTCAAAGCGTCATTTAGAAGGTACAAGCCCTCATTTTTAGGGCGCAACGCCTCATTTTTTGGCCGCGAATCCTCCTTTTTAGGGGTCAATACGTCCTTTTTGCTGTAAAATCCCTCACTTCTATGTTCCGGACATCTCATTTAGGGCACAAAGCCTTGTTTTGTGGTCCCAAAGCTTCCTCTTCAGAGTCCAAAGCTTTGATTCTGTGGTTGAATTCCTCGTTTTATAATCCAAACCCTCACGTTTATTGCACAAACCCTCATTTTTAGGGCCCAAACGCTCATTTTTATGCTGCAAATCATTTCACTGGAAAATGCCTCCTCTTCATGCTCCAAACGCCTCCTTTAGGGCACGATGTCTGAATGTTAGGTCCCAAAGATTTGGTTAAGAGCCCAAAGCTTGGAGTCTAGGGTTCAAAGCCTGCTTTTTACTCTACAAACCCTCCTGTTTAGGGTACAAACCCTCTTTTTTGGTGCACAAGCCCTCGCTGTTAGGGTGCAAACACTCACGTTAAGATTCCCAAGCTTCGAGTCCAGGGTTGAAATCCACATCTTTATGCTCCAAACGACCGTCTTTAGGCTTCAAATCCGACTTTTAATTCTGAAATCCCACTTTTTTACGCTCCAAACGCTACATTAAGGGCACAAAGTCTCCATTTTAGGTCACAACGCTTCCTTTTTAGAGTCCGGAACGTTGGTTCCAGGGTTGAAAGCCTCCCTGTTCTGCTTCAAAGCGTCATTTAGAAGGTACAAGCCCTCATTTTTAGGGCGCAACGCCTCATTTTTTGGCCGCGAATCCTCCTTTTTAGGGGTCAATACGTCCTTTTTGCTGTAAAATCCCTCACTTTTATGTTCCGGACATCTCATTTAGGGCACAAAGCCTTGTTTTGTGGTCCCAAAGCTTCCTCTTCAGAGTCCAAAGCTTTGATTCTGTGGTTGAATTCCTCGTTTTATAATCCAAACCCTCACGTTTATTGCGCAAACCCTCATTTTTAGGGCCCAAACGCTCATTTTTATGCTGCAAATCATTTCACTGGAAAATGCCTCCTTTTTGTGCTCCAAACGCCTCCTTTAGGGCACGATGTCTGAATGTTAGGTCCCAAAGATTTGGTTAAGAGCCCAAAGCATGGAGTCTAGGGTTGAAAGCCTGCTTTTTACTCTACAAACCCTCCTGTTTAGGGTACAAACCCTCCTTTTTGGTGCACAAGCCCTCGCTGTTAGGGTGCAAACACTCACGTTAAGATTCCCAAGCTTCGAGTCCAGGGTTGAAATCCACATCTTTATGCTCCAAACGACCGTCTTTAGGCTTCAAATCCGACTTTTAATTCTGAAATCCCACTTTTTTACGCTCCAAACGCTACATTAAGGGCACAAAGTCTCCATTTTAGGTCACAACGCTTCCTTTTTAGAGTCCGGAACGTTGGTTCCAGGGTTGAAAGCCTCCCTGTTCTGCTTCAAAGCGTCATTTAGAAGGTACAAGCCCTCATTTTTAGGGCGCAACGCCTCATTTTTTGGCCGCGAATCCTCCTTTTTAGGGGTCAATACGTCCTTTTTGCTGTAAAATCCCTCACTTCTATGTTCCGGACATCTCATTTAGGGCACAAAGCCTTGTTTTGTGGTCCCAAAGCTTCCTCTTCAGAGTCCAAAGCTTTGATTCTGTGGTTGAATTCCTCGTTTTATAATCCAAACCCTCACGTTTATTGCACAAACCCTCATTTTTAGGGCCCAAACGCTCATTTTTATGCTGCAAATCATTTCACTGGAAAATCCCTCCTTTTTATGCTCCAAACGCCTCCTTTAGGGCACGATGTCTGAATGTTAGGTCCCAAAGATTTGGTTAAGAGCCCAAAGCTTGGAGTCTAGGGTTGAAAGCCTGCTTTTTACTCTACAAACCCTCCTGTTTAGGGTACAAACCCCCCTTTTTGGTGCACAAGCCCTCGCTGTTAGGGTGCAAACACTCACGTTAAGATTCCCAAGCTTCGAGTCCAGGGTTGAAATCCACATCTTTATGCTCCAAACGACCGTCTTTAGGCTTCAAATCCGACTTTTAATTCTGAAATCCCACTTTTTTACGCTCCAAACGCTACATTAAGGGCACAAAGTCTCCATTTTAGGTCACAACGCTTCCTTTTTAGAGTCCGGAACGTTGGTTCCAGGGTTGAAAGCCTCCCTGTTCTGCTTCAAAGCGTCATTTAGAAGGTACAAGCCCTCATTTTTAGGGCGCAACGCCTCATTTTTTGGCCGCGAATCCTCCTTTTTAGGGGTCAATACGTCCTTTTTACTGTAAAATCCCTCACTTCTATGTTCCGGACACCTCATTTAGGGCACAAAGCCTTGTTTTGTGGTCCCAAAGCTTCCTCTTCAGGGTCCAAGGCTTTGATTCTGTGGTTGAATTCCTCGTTTTATAATCCAAACCCTCACGTTTATTGCACAAACCCTCATTTTTAGGGCCCAAACGCTCATTTTTATGCTGCAAATCATTTCACTGGAAAATGCCTCCTTTTTATGCTCCAAACGCCTCCTTTAGGGCACGATGTCTGAATGTTAGGTCCCAAAGATTTGGTTAAGAGCCCAAAGCTTGGAGTCTAGGGTTCAAAGCCTGCTTTTTACTCTACAAACCCTCCTGTTTAGGGTACAAACCCTCCTTTTTGGTGCACAAGCCCTCGCTGTTAGGGTGCAAACACTCACGTTAAGATTCCCAAGCTTCGAGTCCAGGGTTGAAATCCACATCTTTATGCTCCAAACGACCGTCTTTAGGCTTCAAATCCGACTTTTAATTCTGAAATCCCACTTTTTTACGCTCCAAACGCTACATTAAGGGCACAAAGTCTCCATTTTAGGTCACAACGCTTCCTTTTTAGAGTCCGGAACGTTGGTTCCAGGGTTGAAAGCCTCCCTGTTCTGCTTCAAAGCGTCATTTAGAAGGTACAAGCCCTCATTTTTAGGGCGCAACGCCTCATTTTTTGGCCGCGAATCCTCCTTTTTAGGGGTCAATACGTCCTTTTTGCTGTAAAATCCCTCACTTTTATGTTCCGGACATCTCATTTAGGGCACAAAGCCTTGTTTTGTGGTCCCAAAGCTTCCTCTTCAGAGTCCAAAGCTTTGATTCTGTGGTTGAATTCCTCGTTTTATAATCCAAA